>NC_088857.1:8805000-9450000 GCF_963853765.1 Magallana gigas
TTTAGTCCGAATTTCCTCTGTTTGGCTAAAAGTCAATTTTTGTTTGAGCATAATTCCATAATAAAGTAAAACTATTGAATTTTTTGTCAATAATAATTCATTTCATAAATACTTTTTGTATTTAGAACAAATTTTACTCATTACATTGAACTTTTTAACAATCGGAATTTGAGAACTCAAACCCTGAGTAAATAACACCCTTAACTAATAGAAACAGCCAAATCGTCTCCTGTGAGACTTTGAGTCTGACGTCGTCATGATTATTTCGTGCAGTCCGTGATTTTTCCTAGGTAGTTGTAGGTCTCGACCAATCGATAAACTGGGCGTGTCAAGTTTGGTCCTGTCACTTTCTTGTCAGTTTCAGCCGCTGTAGATTTCGACCAATCAATAAACGGGGCGTGTAGATTTCAATCTGGCTGTTTCTATAGAGCTATGAATTAACTATAAGTTTCCGTAAGAAATAGAGGGAATAATACTTGGTAGATGTAAATATATGTACATGCATTATAAAATTTCTGGAAAGGGCCGCAGCAGATTTCGAATTCTGAGAAAACTATACACGTAACGCAGGTGCCTGTTCTTTTAAATAGTTCTTAAAACTAGACACTGTGTATTATTACTTTAACATTAAATGCTTATATTTGTACTCATATTGATGTTAATTTATATGAAAATGTCGGTCCTGTCTTCAAGCACCTGACAATTCATATAACATCACGTAAGTGAGGGCACGCATCGGTGGTTCAGTGGTAGAATGCTCGCCTGCCACGCGGGCGGCCCGGGTTCGATTCCCGGCCGTTGCAATATTTTTCTAGACCTTTTGTTACTAATAACTATATTATATGCAGTCGATCAGTGGACTAATATAAGTTTCCTATTACAGAGAAGCCGGTATTGTCTTGATAGTTTTTATTTTCTTGCATTGTCAATCAGATAAAGAGCGGCTATATGTCTATTATATTATTGTTGCAAGTTCCACTTATCAAAATATGTTATTAAATTTACTAACCTCCTATCATTCTGTGACTTTGTGATGAACAATCCCGACAAAGCTAAGTTGATAATTCCGGCCATCAACATATGAACCTCTCATCATTTCGCAACTGTTTTCTATCGTGCTTTGAAAAGATGATCACAAATCTACTACGTCCGCTTTTACTGTTGGAAATTTGGCTCAGCGTAGTCTTTGGTAAGAGTTTTAACGTTGTTCATTTATATTAAGGTGGTATGGGACACTTCCATGTTGTGGCCTACATGTATTGTTTATCGAAATAAACAATAAAACGAAGTGTAATTATATAAATAGTTTCTTTAAGTTTCCAATATTGTTACCCATCATCGTAGCACTTTAATCAACATTGATATCGACAGATGTCCCATTCCACCCTACTTGCATGCATGAACAAATAAAGGTATAGACTATTTATAATGGTTTTATCAAACGATTTCTATGATCCGTCTGGGATTCGAACGAAACATTGGTGTAATATGTAGCTGGTTTTATCGAGTTAGTCTCTGGTAACCTAAGTGGTAAGTACAATATGAAGTCAGCAATAAATGCTCACTTAATTTGTGTTTTTCAGATGCAAGATCCGTGTATAGTTGCGATGCCAACATATTACGGGGTTATAATGCCTCATTCGGATCTGGAATCATTTTAGGTGGAAACGAATGCAGAATTTTGCACCATTTCAAAGGAAAATTCGCATATTCGGTGAAACTTTTGAATAATGGAGCATGTGATATAATGTGTGAGATTCTTTACCAAGACTTTTTCAACCACCAGCAATATCAATTTTGTGATGACACGGTTACAATTATTGAGGCAGACGTGGAAGGAATATCAACTGTGAGGCTCCTTAATCCTGGGGAAACTGATACAGAAGCAAGCGCCAAATTTTGTTTAACGATTTCCTACCTTGGTAAAAATCCATTGCATGGTTTTTTTCTTTGTGCCGATGACTGACTCCCTTCTTAAACAATTTTCAAAATAAAGATTAAAGAAATCTAAGTTAAAGCATAAGAATGAAAAGAAAATAGAATGTAAAGGATCACAATGAGGTTTATGAACCAGTGTTGCATGTATTAAATAATTAATACATTCTCCCTCTTTTCTGAAGCCATTTATCCATCATTCCCTTTCGAACTGAATTGTGGAAATGAAGCGACGACTGACGCTTGGGTCGTGAGAACAGAAAACAATCCTTCCGTGACTGGGCAGTCTGGTAAGATCACCGTTATAATCCTTGTTTGTACAACACTGTATTTTGTTGGAGTACAGATGTTTAGAACCATTTTAACAGGAGCTTGGACTTTGGGTAGTTGTAGCAAACAGCAATGTGACGTAGGCCTGTCTATTTCATTGTTGGCCACTCAGCCATGACACTTTGAAATCAACAAGATTTGTCTGGCTTTTGGGCTAAGACTACAGGAACTGACACAATCTGTGTATATTTCACTTGGAACTAGCGTCATTTTAAACTTCTTTTGACGCAAGAAAAAGATAGTTACATCCTACCGAAAGTCCAAGGTCTTGTTAGAATGGTTCCATTACATGTACTGTATGGCCTCTAAACATCAAGATGCTTGTCATGTTCAACAGTATTAAGTACATGTAAATGTACATAGCCAATTTTTCCTCAGATGATTTTTCCACGTTTAACAGATTTAAGTGAAATTTTCAAGTGGATTCCATTTAGCATAAGACCGTTGCTTTAGTTTATATCTTTGAAATACGTATACATTTGAAGCAAAATTGAATTAAAAACTTCGAAAGATTGAAGAAAATCCGATACATTTATTATAATAAGTTTTTACTGTTGTATAAAAATGATTTTGTTTCGACTTTGCTTGAAATGGCATAGTTTTTGCATGGTTAGGGCAATAGAGTGTGTAATATCATACCATGCAGGGAAGTGCAAATAAATTAATGTGGAGAACTTGTGAATTTTTTCTAATGCACGCAACTTCTGTGTAACACCTAAACAATAAAATGCTTTCTTTGGTGATTCATACGGGCTATGAAGGTAGCGACTTTGCAGAAAAAATACATGTACATAACTCGCGTTCTGTATTAATTTCGTTATTTTTTCTGCAATGATCGCTACCTTAATAACCCGCATTAATCATCAAAGAAAGCATTCTTTTGTTTATATTAACACCTTTCTTTAAACAAATTAATAAATTGATTGTAAAAAGTAAGTAAATGAACTTTTGTCATTCGTTACGTCATACATTTATAAAATATTGTTGATATATATTTTTACCCTCTAAGCCCAACACTGATAATTTCCATGAACAAAAGCATATTTTAAAGACGACAAAAGTGAACTTCTTTCAGTTAATGTGGACGAAGATATACGTTCTTCAGACAGGAATCGGTCCATATCTGAAAGTGAACGAAGACCAGATGCATATCAACCTTCTTGTGGTAAGATATGTTAATAGTATTATATTACATATATTACTTATACATAGAATTTTTAAGAGTAACGATAACCTAATTCTAATGCTAAGAATAAAAAAGGTTACAAACTTTGCCTAAAATGTATGTTTTTTTTTGTAAATCACATTTTTCTGATAATAATTTCTGTTTTACATTGCAGTAGTTCTCACTGTGTTGCTCGTTGTTGCCATTCTTTGCATTTTGGTTCTTGTGGCTTTGCTTATCTACTTCAGAAGGTAACTTATTTGGGGTTTATTGGAAAATTTCAAACCTTTTTATTAAATTAAAAATATGTATTTGCAATTGTGTGCTTTTCTGAGTTCACAGTAAATGGAAGTCACCTCACCATAAAGCAGGACACAATACGAACGGTGAGCCTGGGGTAGGGAGTGAATCCATCAACTATGTCAGTCAGACACCAAACAGCGGCATTTACACTGGACTAGACCACGCTACACACTACCAAGACCTGAGTGGACACTACACAGCTTTACACCAAACCAACAGGTCGAACTGATTTGGTTAATTGGATTTTTTTAATGAATGAATTTATCAAGATTTTTTGCATAAAAATTCATGTTAAACTTAAATTGACAGAATAGAAGTTGGTATAAAGGGTAGCATTTCAATGTTTTACGTTTATTTGACATGCCCTGTATACTGTGTGTCGTTTTTTGAAACAGGCCAGCGAGTTACCTTGTACCAGCTACCTACCAAGATGTCAAGTGAACAAGTCATTAAAAACATTGAATTCAAGACGGAGAACATATAATTAAACAAGGCAACCATTTTTATAGCAAATGCAAATGGCAAAATACTCACATTTCTCATCCTTTACACGATTAAGGTCATGCATACGGCCAAGGACTGTTTTAAACATTTTTTCTTGTAAAATCAATCGCCTAATAAAATTGTGTTTTCCACAATATTTATTCAAGACAGATAAGAAAGTACATGTATACTACATGTATATAGATTAAAATTGAATTTCCAAAGGAGTACCTTTCATCTGATAGAAATCATTTCATTTTGACCAAGACGGAATTTAAACAAAATAAAGTAGAGTAGATGACTTTGTAGTATTTCACTGATCCATGCAGCTATTGAAATTTGATTCAGTCTTGCATTACGAAATTTGAAAGTGAGACAAAATAAAAATATACCTTCATTACAACTGGACAAATCTTTGACATAGATGACAAATATAATCCATCCTGATATAACGATTTCACTTCGAGCAAACAAACAAAGTTTTTAATTATTTCGGCTTTAGGGATTTAATTTATTCACTAAAGTGATGTAATTTTTATTGTATATTGTTTATTATTTACAAAGAAAATTCAATGTATATTAAACATGTATTTTGTTATCCTGAAAATAAAGGGGAACTAATCGTTTTATGAGCATTGGTGGCTCAGTGGAAGAATGCTCGCCTGCCGGCCTGGGTTCAACTCCCGGCCGATGCATTTTTCGATCACTATTGATTCAATCAATAAGAAATTAAGACAACTACCTATGTTAATTTGTTGAGATATTATAGGAAAGAAGTGCGAGGCATGCGGCAGTCCAAATCAATTTTTTTATTTTAATTTTTAAATATATAACAAATCATTACTAAATTTGATATAAAATTTAAAGTAATTGCAAAAAAGACCAACAGTACATACATGTATATAAATGTACATGTATGTGATTTTTTTTTTTTGATTTGTACTATTTACAAATCAAAGGATGATTCTTTAAAAAGCACTCTTGCAGCATCGTGACGCGTTTTATGGAGAGCTGTTTGATTTATTTGGGTCAAGTCCAGCAAGTTTTTAAAATGTTCTTGACTTCCGATGAGTGTTACACAGAAGTATACATGTATGATTAAGCACTCATCGTTAGGGTTATTAACCTCAATCAAACGACCCGTATTTCTCTGCATTTCACAATCTATTTTATTTGAAGTTCTTTGCAAAAATAAGCACTGAGTGAGGAAACTACATTTTCTGCTTTCGCTGCTGAAAAACAGCTAAACCTGTCGTTGTTTTAGTATTTTCTTTTGACGTTCACACTTGAAGTCTAATTTTGCTGAAATGATTAAGTTTTGTACTCACGTATTTGTTCGGAAGATATTAATAAACCAGCATTTAAAAATATAGACAGGCACGAACTTTTCATTCCGTTGCTTGGAGTTGCTGCCCTTTGCTTGCTGTTGGCTGTGGGCATGGTTCTCTACTGTAGAAGGCATTTATTTGACTCACCGTTATGTATATGTAAAATTTTTGCAGTAGTTTCTGATTTCACAGTAAACGGAAGAAATAAAATCTAAAGAGAGTAAACATTAGGAAGGGCGTGGTCACTTATTGAACTCATCTGTAATATTGGGACACAAAAAAGTAGCATTTAATTCTACACACTACAGGGTATGAACAGACAATAAACATCTGTACATAAAAGCAACAAGTCGAGCGATTCGTATTCATAGAGGCTGCAGGGGCAGTGGAAAGATACCACGTATCGTTAAATTCTCAATCAATATTTGTATTCTAAAAAACTTTACATCACAAATATTACATGCGTGTTTGATCAAGCAGGAAACATCGGTTGTCGGTTCTTTAAAGTTTTGTGAATGCAGTTAAGGTTGTATGGGACACATGTCGATACTAATGTGTATTAAAAAGTACATCAAAGTAAAAATACCTTCAGCGAATTAGAATTTTAAATCTTTAAAAAGTATGACCAAAAATATGGTTTTTTATTTTTTGAAAAAGTAAAAATAATAAAAACCTCAGCGGGATTCGAACACATGACTTACAGAGTCATAACTTTGCCATTCATCAATCACCTTTACAGACAGTTAAGTCATGCATGTTGCATTTAGTCGACTAAGTACTTCAGTTTCATCTTGTAATTTTTCGCTTATATAATCCCACTGAATACTCTAGTCTTGCGCAAAGAACACGACAAAATTTGATATAAAAGTTTTTTGATATTTTACTTTAAAAAACTCCTTTGCTTAACTATACAATTTTATAAATACATATTCTAGTACATGTATACTGATAAACATCCAAACTTGAGTCACGCGGATACTCCTACTACTCTTGTACATATCCGGGCGGAAGATTGATGATGTAGTTTGGCGGACATTTTGGAACCTTGCAGCATTTTCCAGCGGGAGGGGCTTCTAGCGTACACTGGGATGGCAAGTGGAACCCCATGCATCTAAAATGTGAAACAAAAAAGTGAAACAACATTAGTTCACCACATTTTTTGTAACTATCACCATGGAATCAATTGATAACTTAATATTTTTTTTAATATTACCCAATTTCATATACCAACTATGCACAAAATAACAATAAAGACACCATCCATGAACATTGGGTCAAGAATCTGTTTGTAAAGCAACAACGTAAAAAAGAAGTTGTCTTACCTGCTTTCACAGTTGTAGAACGCCTTACGCTCACAGGAGCATTTCCATTGACAACCGTCATACCACGTATCCCTTAACTGGTAGATGGACCCGTCTTTGTAAACACATCCTTGGAAGTCACCTAATTAAGAATATGAAATAGTTGTGACGGTAATGATAATAATGTGGTGTGTAGCTCGAATGACTATCATGACTATTAACTTACTTGATAAGATATGTGTCGTATTGACATTGGGCAAATCACATACAGACTCTGGACAGCAATTTCCGGCTCTCTTGACCAGGGAACAACCATCAGCCAGCTGGATGTTCGGGCATCTGTCAGAGTGATACAACGTTAGAGAGAGAGAGAGAGAGAGAGAGAGAGAGAGAGAGAGAGAGAGAGAGAGAGAGAGAGAGAGAGAGAGAGAGAGAGAGAGAGAGAGAGAGAGTTTACGAATATAATTTTTAATGAATAGAATTAAATCTAAGGAAATGGTTTCTTTTTCTCTTAATAACTTTCCTAAATTCACTGTAAAAATAATATTGACCTCTTTAACATCAAATTTTAATTTCTTTATATTTATCAACAGGTCATCTAAATTAAAAAGGTTAACAATTTTCATTCAAGAAACAAACTCCTTCACGAGAACTTACTAGTTAAATCATTCTAAGGGTCAACCCATGACAGTTTGCTTTTATATTCCTAAAGAGAAGTCAGGGCTTATAATGAAGGGTGAAACACTAATTATAGCAAGCATTACTCTCGTAATTTTTATTTGCTACACCAAAATAGAGCATATATCTTATTTTGAGAGTTTTATTGACATTCATTTCAGATTGGCTAATATAGCAAGGCTATAACCCATTTCTATACACGGAAACATCCCAGGGGTTTTTAAGTCGTCTCAAGTGTCGTCCCAAATTTAAAATGGCCATAGCCACTGCGTTTTAAATATCAATATCTGTAACCTCTTTCTAGAAGATACTCACATTTCATCAAACGTTCAACTCATTATCGAATATTCCTCACTTTACGTGCATTGGTTTGACATTTTTATTCATTCTAAAATGAAAATACATTATGTAAAAGTACTACACATATATATAATACTTACGTGCTTTTACAGTCATACCGCCCTGATCTGCTGTCTAGACATGTACACGTGATGGCACAGCCGTCTTGCCAAGTTTCCCCTGACTGGTATTTCTGGGATTTGTATGTACAGCCTCCGCGATCGATGAATGAATCTACAAAGAAAACCATTGATAAGAGGAAATAAAAAAAATTCATATAGGATGAGTGGCACTCTGTTGACTGAATGTAACGAATGAGGTCGAGATTTCAAAACAATGTTAAAGCGGTGTTCGATTTAACATACTTGCGGTAGTGTTGACACAAACTAACTTCCTGCAGCATTCCCCGGAAACCACTTCATAATGACAGCTTGATGGGAGATGCTGGAACTCATTACACCTGTAAATGTAAAGCACTGAATTAAAATACTGGTCTTAATCCAAAGTATCCTTGCAAAAATACAATGTATCAATTTCAAATATATCAATAAGTGACGATGTTAAAATTGTAGAGTGGTAATTAAAGAGAATATGCACTGTCGTATTTTGGGTAGTGAGATTATAAGGGACAACGACAATTAACACACTTTGTCGAACTGTGGGCAGCGAGGTCAAAGACAAAATGTCGGTTTTGAAGGTCAAGGGAGAGAGTTTGAAAAACCAAATTGCACAATGGATGGTGGATCCACAGTTGACATAGTGAACATTTAATGTGGCATCAGGGAGAGTGACGTCACTGAATGAGCCTTACATCGATGCGCAGTGCGTGGTCAGTCCGTCCAGACACGTGCAGTTGTAGACACATCCATCCTGCCAGACCTCCCCGACCGAGTACGTCTTGTTCTTGTACTCACACTTATTGATCCCTCCCGATATCTCGTTTCCTTATAAAGAGAGTTAAAAAAGAAACAAAATAACACTTTTATAAAATGTCTACTTAGTTCAGGAAAGTAACAATCAATATTACTAGAAAACACAATATCAGGTGTGTACTGTAACATCGAAATGTTAAGGCATCACCTACAAATACTGGTTAGCTATTGGTGCTTAACTTTTGTTTATAGCCAATGGTGTTTTGGTCCAGTGTCAAAAATGCAGAGTAATGTTATTTACGAGTAATATTGATTGCGAGGATGCCAATAGTATTTACCTGTTACAGAACATACAACCTTCTTGCAGCAATCTCCAGGAACTGTTTCATAATGACACGAGGAAGGGAGGTTTAGGTAGGTCAAACACCTGTATAAATATTAACTCGTTATGCGGAAGACATTAAAATTGGATTGGATATTAAGCTGCACCCTTAAAACATTTCAACACTTAGATGAATTAATTTACGTATAAAAAAATATATTTTGATGTAAGATCAATGGTGCAATACATTTGAAAAGAATAGTGCTGGTCTAAGTTTGAATTTTTCTCAGTTTGATTGAAATTACAAAAAAAATCCATTACGGTGTGATGCACTGCACGATGTCATTCCTCTCACATGTACATCTGTAATCACATCCATCCATCCAAGTCTGAGCCTTAGCATAGGTCTTGTTTTTGTACAGACATCCCTTGTCCAATGATATACCAGGAGCAGACAAAGTTCCGTCTACAGAAATATCATACCATAGCAAATATCATACCATGGCAAATAAACAGGTGTTACATTTCATTGTGTTTCTCTGTGTTTGCGATTTCGACTTGAGGTATATGATTCTGGTGTGTCAACTTACTGCAGGTTGTGGGTGGTTACTTACTAACAGCACACGTGATCTGTTTACAGCATTCCCCAGGTATCGTCTCCTCGCGACAATTGGAGGGTAAATTAGAGTACTGGGCGCATCTACCATAAAAAAAATTAGTTACTACGACATGTAAATGAGATTTTTTTAAACATGATCTTTAACATTTACTGCACAATGCTTGCTGTAGGATGTTAGAATTACATTGCAGTTAGCCTTACGGTTGTGTGCATTGCGTAAGACCGGGACTAGCGCACGTGCATCTATAGTCACAACCATCCAGCCATGTTTCACCAACAGAATGTTGTTGTCCTTTATAAACACAACCTTTAACTGTAAGGCTAGCCTCTGTGGTTGTTGTTGTCGGGACCTCCGTTGTAGTGACAGAGTTCGCAACTATTTAGATACAATACACAATTCAATATAACATTTTTTTTTAAATATGAAATCATTGAGATAATTTTTGTATCACCCTGTTATCAGCATTTTTTGTAAATTCTTTCAAAATGCGGACCCGGTAATCATTTTAGGGATGAGGTTGCGGTGAGTGTTAGCTTGTTTTGAGTGTTTCTGCGCCTTTTTTTGTTAGTTTACCACAGAAATCAAATAGGCAAGCGTGCATTTCCAAGGAAAAGGGGGTAATGGTTAATCTAGAATCCCCCCAACCGCACCGATCATGGTTATATAAAGTTTTCATTTTGCTTGAAAAAAATCCATACATGTGAATTAATTATGAAATGTCTGTAAGAAGAAAGTTCCTACTTGAACTACAAAGCCCACAGAAACTGGCACAGTTGGTCTTGGCCCACGTTAGATATGGTGCCACACAAGCCGATTTCCCATATTCCGAGCAGTCAGAAATCGAGTCACTGCAAGTGGGAGCTAAAACGAAAATATTCCTAATATGTAGGATGTGGTAATAAAGTTGTCACGTAGATTTAACTGTAGTTATATGTTCATGATGATGTGCTTTTTTAATGAATGCCACCTACATATAATCGAATAAGGTATTTATTCTTTACTATCAGTTTCTTGTTAATCATTAAAAAAAACTGAAAAAAGCAAATCTTTATCATTCGAACCTAAATGCAATTCAATCTTTCAGGGTAGTTCTTTTTATCAGACATGAATTGCAAATTTTTTAACAAAACAAACCGGAATCAAAAATATTTGAGTGGAAGATGTGTGTTAAGTTTTGGATCACATCAGGTGAAAAAAAACCAGCGCTCTTAATAACTTACATACTCTATAAAACTGCTGTTTATCCTTTATCATTAATTACAAGTATCTACTCTTCAATTATAGCACTCTGTATATAGTTACAATGCAGATACTCTTTGTATCAATTTAAGGAGGCTAGCTAGGTGGTCAACGAATTATCCATAAGATATAACACATAAGGCCACACCAATATAATTTTTTGTTCATCCGACATCCAATGAAAAGAGTACGAGTGGGTGAGCGATTAAATAATAAAATTATTTTTGTTTTTTGTTTTTTGTTTCTGATTTATAAATTTAAACTATTTAAAATACGAAAAATAGAGCGGAAATAGAACAGAAAACAGCCCAGGATGCGGTAGTTTAACTGGATGCGGCAAATTAATAATAATATTATTTGTAGTTTTAGTATTTTCCTCCATCTTTATCAGAGCTCTTCATCTAAAGGAGAATAAATCAGTCAACAAAATGGCCACGACCATCGAACCCTCTTAAATAGGGAAAAGAGCAATGACTTCTATTGGTTTGAGTTGCATAGAAAATGGAAGAAATGGGGCTAGGTTTATTTCTGTCTTTAAATCCCATTGTACATGGACGGAAAGGATACCTTCAGAACATCCAAACATTTAGGTCAGCTTTACTTCAATAAATGTTATACTTTATGTTATACTTAATGTCATACTTGAACTCTTGTTTTATCCATTCTTGGATATGGAAAGAAAAACTGAAATCAAACCTTACAACAGAATCCACAGAAGAGCGGGCAGTTTGTTCGGGCCCACGTGTCGTAGGGTGCCTGACAGGCAGTTTTTGTGTATTCAGCACAATCCGGAATCTGGTCTCGACACGTACCGTAGCAGGTGTGAATAATAGCTAACAAATGCAATACGTATGTCTCATTTCCATCAGTTACAGTACAAATATTTTTTTATTTGGGTGCAATTTAAAAAAAAAAGGTGATTGATGTAGAGAAAACTTACCTACAACGAACGCAATGCTTGAAAATGCAATCATTCTTTTTGAGTTTATCTTTCTATCAGTGCTGAACAGCACAATCGGAATTTTTCACTGAGAGAACTTTCTTATCAGTAATAGACAACCTACATATATTGTACATAGTATTTACAAAACTGTGTCGTCAAAACTTACAGGAATTACTTACTTAAGAACTACTAGCTTTGCCAGTGTTAAAAATCTGCGTTGATTTTGTATACCGGTATATTGCTGCATGTTTAAATATGTTTACATCCATCTAATTGTACACATTGCAATTATATAAAATAACTTGGTTGTGATTTTCATATAGTTTATTTACAAAATTGATCAAATATGTTAACTGACAGCATAACACTATGCACACACGACTCTCAGATATTAAAACAAATGCCCTTGTAATAATTTAGATGATAACACTTCAACTAATGCTTTTACAAATATCGTCTTTTTAAACACTTGTAGAAGAAAAAATGTAGAATGTTTCTTTTTTATGTATCCATTACTCGAGGATGTACCCCGGGGGGTAGTTGTATGGATAGTTAGGTGGACAGTTCGGAACTTGGCAGCATTTCCCAGCCGGTGCGGGGTCCAAATGGCACAATTTAGGAAGTAATAAGTCCAAGCACCTGTAAGAATTTTCATAATTATGTTAGGACGTGACGTCATGTAAAGTTATCACACACTGTCCATATCATGCCATTCATCGTATCACATGGTATTAACATTGTATATTTAGTATAATCAAAGAATTATTAAAATTTACAAGATTAAGTTCTACAGACTTCTGTGCGATAGATTACATAAAAGCTTTTAAAATATTGAATATTTTGCAAGTGACCAAAAATTTAATTTTTTCCGTTTTACATATTTCTGACGGTTTAGAACAGATAAGAAGAAGTAGTGCGTGTTTACCTGGGTTGTGAGGTGCAGTGCATGTTTACATGGGCTGTGAGGTGTAGTGCGTGTTTACCTGGGTTGTGAGGTGTAGTGCGTGTTTACCTGGGCTGTGAGGTGTAGTGCGTGTTTACCTGGGTTGTGAGGTGTAGTGCATGTTTACCTGGGCTGTGAGGTGTAGTGCGTGTTTACCTGGGTTGTGAGGTGCAGTGCATGTTTACCTGGGCTGTGAGGTGAAGTGCGTGTTTACCTGGGTTGTGAGGTGCAGTGCATGTTTACCTGGTCTGTGAGGTGAAGTGCGTGTTTACCTCGGTTGTGAGGTGTAGTGCGTGTTTACATGGGCTGTGATGTGAAGTGCGTGTTTACCTGGGCTGTGAGGTGTAGTAGCCGATGCTGGCGTCCTTGCATTTGATCGTGCTTTTACATCCATCATTCCATTCGTCCCCTTCACTGTAGACCAATCCATTGAAACGACACCCGGCAGCTGCAATAGTCATTGATTAATTGATTAGCACAAATAATCAATTATAAATCAAAATGTTTTAAAATCTATTAAAAATTTATTCTTTATTCTTTTTAAATCCATGCGTGATCTTGCAGTGCTGATATTCAACATGTATTGAAATTGTTGTAACTAAAAATGCTATGCTAAGGACATTACGTAACGGTTTTCCACATATGGTGAAAAAGTCAATAAAAAAGGACGATCAGAGTGGTATAGTACTGTATCTCCATCTACCATATACTGTATATCAACGTTTATTTACGACATCTTCGTTTCGCGATTTATCCGAAATGAACTGGTTCGCGGCGACTAGGCCTTATCCACACGCATGTTGTTATTACAACTATTCCATAAAAATATCAATTATAAACCGATTTTTGGGGGTATACCCAGGGAATGCCAACAGAGCCCGTTCCGTCCCTGTGTCTACATTTAAAGGCAGATGAACAACTGAACCACTGCTGAGAGACTACGGCATACCTTGGGTTTCACTAGCCTTTGGAAGGTCGCAAACTGACTGAGGACAACAGCTTCCGTTTCTTTTCACAACAACACAGCCATCAGTGGGCGTGATTGGAGCACATCTAAAGATACAATTCTTAAAATGAGGAAATCATAGATTCTGAAATTTGTCTAAGTCTTATACAGAGGTTAAGAACTTCATATTGTTAAAAAACATACGTTAATGTAACATTCTAAAATACATGTATATAATTACTCACGTGTCCTCACATTTGTACTGTCCTGTGCGACCGTTTACACAAGTACAGTTGATGGAACAGCCATCACTCCAAGATTGGCCTTCAAGGTACTTCTTTCTGTTGTATATACACCCTGTATCACTCAGCACCGGTGCTGAAAAGGAGAGCATTTCGTCTTTTTTTACTAGATACTAAGCAGCATTTCTGAGAATGTCATTTGATATGACATGTACATGTAACACCTAAACTAACAAAAGAACAATAATTTTTTTATGGAGAGAAAATATGCACATACCTAAAGTGTTTGGCTAATCATAATACATTATATATTTAAACAAATTATTAGTAAAATACATAAGTTAAAATAACCATCGAAAAAAGTCCCGAATAACATGTATGGACTTTTTTTGGCTATATAATATCCATTCAAAAGTTTTCTAATTCTTTTGCCATAAAGTTTTCCAGGAACCAGCTTTTTAGCATTTAGATCCCATTTAGTAGTTGGATTCTTCGAATATCTTACTGTTGGGACTATCAGAACAGACGAGTCTTCTACAGCACTCTCCATCAATGGCTTGATAGTGACAATTTGCTGTGGTATTGATGAATGTGGGACATCTGCATTGATGAAATCAACTCTTAGATTTCTTATTTAGTACTTTACATGTCAAAGACAATAAGTCGCTTTTCATAGTTACGATTGATATAAAGTATATCAACTAAGCAAACGCTTCAGAAAATTGCAGTGGTTTTAATCAATTAATAGGAGCTGTCGCTAAAACCAATTAGAAACACTTACATGGTAGAACACCGGTATGCTCTCCCAGCACCGCACGTGCAGTTGTATTGGCAGCCATCTTGCCAAACATCTCCGAGTTTGTAGGTTGTCCCTCTGTATAGACAATCGGTCTTTGGTACGGCAGCAGTAGAGGTGACAGGGGGAGCGATGGTGCTATCGCCTACGACAAGAGTCAACATATGAAACATTGTACATGTATCAATATCATGTAAATCAGTTGCGATGCATCAGACAGACACTTACCACAGTATTTACATGTCTTAGCACAGTTTTTCCTTGCCCACGTATCATAGGGGGCCACACAGGCAGACTGGCCATAATCAGCACAATCTGGTAACTCATCCGCACAGTCGGGGGCTTCATCACAAAATAAAAAAAATAACATAATTATGTTTGACCGACAATAATTCAACCATTAACACATTATTTGCCTGGCTAAGAAATTTAGTTTGTATACCAACTTTTTGTCAATTACATATTGCTTTGATTTAGATTCTCATATCTAAGCCCACAATTTGTATTAAAATTGTATTACAAGGAATACAATCATTTATTAAAATATTCTTTAAAAAAATGGTTTAAAAGATTTACAGAGCGTCCTCGTATGAACTCTGGTCCTATCGAAGTCATGCCTTTTTTTAAACACTGAAAATGTAACGAACGTTCTCTACGTGGCAAATGGAATATTTTGTACATGTTTTGCCAAACCTGTCTGAAGGCCGAGGAGATTTATACACTTCAGGTAGATATATACAGGTAGATGGACCGGCAGATATACAGATTTTTACTTTTACACTCCAACCTCAATCTATCCGACTTTTTAAGTTTTACATTGTTCAAATTAGTCAAAATAGCATCATTTTTTATACATAGGATCGAGCTTTTTTATTGAATCCTTAACTCAAATATATCAGTATATTATAATTATAAGCTTTCCTCCTTTATGTTTACAGCAAATTACTGCTATTGAACTATAGTGCAAAAATGATTTACCTTGATACAAGACGCCATTTTTATTGGCCTCTCAGGCCATGCTCTATAGTTTTGATAATCAGTATATTGAATCAAGTGTTATTCATTGCAAATATACAAATAAGTGATCCATCCATCGTTTCGAGGCTGCTGAGGAAATTAAAGGAAAAGCAGCAATCAATATTAAAATCAAATGTACTCACTACAAAAGCCACAGAAGCGAGCACAATTTTTTCTTCCCCATGATTCATAAGGGGCCTGGCAGGCAGATTTGGTATACTCAGAACAATCTGGGAGAACATCGGTACACGGGTTTCCCTGACCGTAGGTCCCTGTTAGGGCCGCTAATAACAAAGAAATAAAATGTTCGTATAAAGACCAAGCAAAGTTGCCTTTTCATTAAGCGTTTCGGAACATACACCTCGTCTTTAAAAAAAACCTTTTTTAGTCAATATATTATTTTAAAAGTTTCAGATTTAGAAATCAGGACATTGAAAAGAAATCATTTTACATGTAAAGAAATAATCCTTACCAATTCCGAGAACAAAGTAAAAGAGTGACTCCATTTTCTTAGTGCTATGTGCTATGCTGCTGAGTTAACACACTCGTTTTCCGTTTTATAGAGAGGGTCTTATCATACCTCACCAAAGGCGACCCGAATTGACTGGGAAATTGGGTCGCGAAGTGTAAACTTCTGAAGATAAATAACCGGACGTTTCTTGGGGGGTAAGGTTGACCTGAAACTTGCAGACATGCGTTTTCTTTTGAACTAGATGTTCTTGCACTAGATATACTAAGGTGTACAGGTGCGTTTCCAGTTTGTTCTTGAGGTGTATATTTTAATAATTACTTATTATATAGGGGGTATGATTACCGGTAAGATGAAATTTGTTTAATCTAAACTCTCCTATAATTAGTTTTCAATTTATTTCTATTGTATAGAAATTCAAATAGTCAGGTGAGCAAGCTATCTTGAAGTTATCATGTGCATAGTATGAAAGGGTTACTATGTACCCTAAGAATGTTTGCTCTTGGGGTGCTCTAGAGGTTATCAAAGAGTGTATTTTTAGAATAAAAAGTTATTTAGATTTTTATTGAATGCACTTATTAGTCAATGGGTCCCCCTGACTCAGAGAGGCAATGATTAATATTGTTTGTGAAGTTTAATTTATCTAGCTTATTTCGAATTCAATGTCAAAAATTTGCATTCAGAATTTTTTGCAGCCAATGGTACACTCTGTATATAAATTAGATAATATACATGTTTGCAGAAATATTCGAAATATAACTTTTTCCATTTACCTTGTGTTGTTATTTTGGACAGCGTGTTGTTCTCTATATGTGCCATAAATTTGTCTATTACGAATGTTCCATGAAGATTACTAACATATATAACGTAAACAAAGAATGTTTCCTACTAGACTATTATAAAGCGTTAATCGTAAATAAATCTTCGCTGTAAACAACGAAATATCCTGAAAAAAAATCATCTTGGATTACGACGAAGTAGATAACTACAAAAAGTTGCCATTGGATGTAATTACAATAACTTTGAATTCCATGTTACAACAGGGGTTTTTAGAAAAGTTTTTTTTAAAATTGATATACGGCACATTCGTAGTTCATATGAAACCAAGAACAATAAGCATCTGCAATCACAGCGACGGCTTTTTCAAAGGAAGTATGCATGTTTTGTCATATTTCTACCGGACCATTCTATACAATTCAAGATAGCCACATACGTGTGCATAGTAATATAAAAAAAACCACCACAATAGAAGCAATTTAAAGTCACACAGATATTGTCGGAGGTTCCAAATTAATGGTCTTGCGTCTTTCAAATGATATTATTATTGCATACCTGTATAATAAGCTTTCAAGTCGATGTAAAAAAGTCTAAGATATCTCTTTAAAAATTTCCACAAGCTGTTCTGTAAAAAAACGATGTGATTTAAAATGTGATGGTTTTTTTAAAAAGATTAATATAGACTGGTTATACAGAGATTTAGGAACATTTACTGTTAATCAGTTATGAGGAGAGCCAACTCAAGATTAGATTAACCAAACAAAAAATATTGATGTTCATGTCCCAAGCGTGGTCAAATAGTGGAGAGGGCATGCTGTCAATTCCTATCGTGTGGCTTTGTGCATTTTGTGCATGACCTGCGGTTCCTCTCTGTTACTATGTGTATCTATTACAAAAATCAACAACCGATGAAATCCGTAATCTGGGAAAGGCTATAGTAGTACATGTATGTGTACCAGACCAGAAAACTAACTATTCAACAATAAGTTTTGGCAAACAGATGGGCAGATGGCAGATGATCTCCAATATGAAAAGAAGTTACGAGTATGTAACACACAAAAAACAAAGTAGAATTGTATATCGGTGAGAATGGGAGGTGTATTCGGTCACACCAGTCTGTGAGGCCCACAAAACTTTAATTAATCCATTTTAAAAAAATGTGGTTTCTTTGTTTCTTTAATTGCGTTATTTCAAAACATAAGCATTGGTTAGAAATATTTGATGATTATTGGAATATGGTAAATGTTCAATGCTTGTTAGATATGTTATATGTTACCTATTAATTGCTGTTTGTGACAAAAATACATAATAACCACTTCTCATGAATATTACGATTATTATGATCAGAAATCAATTTCAATTTGATAAGATTTACGCAGTGAACACTGCTCAATAAATTTAAGTTATTTAATGAAGGAAGATCCAATAAATAAACTACACCCTATTAAAGACAAAAGTCGGATCTGCATGAAAAACAATTCAAAGAAAAGCATGATTTATAGAACAAAAAAATCATCATTATTTTTTTTTTTTGGTAATTAGAAAATATGAACACATCTGCTTTGAAAGCGGTAATGATACGTATCAACCAAATGTGTATTTATGGAGGAATTTGTTATTTTCAGCGCCAATCATTTTACAATCTTATTATTGTGCTCAAAAGCATTTACTTTAGAAGGAAAACACGATGAAGAGAATATTAATAACATTCTTTGAACCAATTAATTATGAAGCGGTCAACTTGCACATCGGCTCATTTTTTTTTGCTACAATATTTTAATATTCAAAGGAATTATTTCATTTTAAGCAAACATAATATAACTATTTAAAAGATAACATTCTTAGGAAGTTTGTTTACATACATTTCATTAATTATGTTATAAAATGCATGTTAGATTTTGGATTAATTATACAATATCCATTTATATATCTCAATAGCTAAATTTGTTTGACTCCACAATTATATGCGATAAAATGAACGTATAAATATTAACTGATATGATCTCACTACAATGCACTGCACTATGGAATTCGGTTTTCATTTAAAGTCAAAAGAGTGCACTTTTCGTCCTCACTTCGTTATCGAAGACTTCTGGTCTTAGAACTATGCATACGTCACCTACAATAAGTGGGCTTAAAACTGTAATAAATTTTTTAAAAAATGTTAAAGTGTTTAAAATGTTGAAAAAGGATTATCAATCATATTTATGTATTTTTTATTCCCGCTACGCATTGCAAATTCATCATTATTTAAGATAATTGGATTAACTTATTGCATTTGTGGCCAATTTTAAAAAGCTTTTCTCTGTGCTAGTGGTTGTTTCTGAAGGCTAAGATATTTATGTCCCCTAATGACTATAAAATAGGTCTAATCGCATAGCTTGTGTAGAAATAAAAGTCACAATATATTAGAATTAGTATACTTAAAGTCTGAAGTTTAATATTTTGTTGACATTTTTTGTTGTCTTTCAAAGCAAATTTTTAGACCTAAGAAAATCTGGCAGATGATTATAATGATACGACGACTACGATAAAATCTCGTTATAAGTATTGTAGTATATTAATCTAGTTATAATTAATTGTGTCAAAGCATTAACTTTATTTCTCTGCCAGTAGAGTTTGACTTTTTTTCTCACTGAAACTTGACATTGTGACAAGACAATCCATCATGGAGTCACTTCATTTGGGCTAGTTCCGTTACGTGTGGTTTTTTTGTCGGCGATAAAACGCTGTGCATTGAATACCTTTACTATCAACACACACGAACAACCACACACTAATTATCTCATAATATGAGTTTTATTTCTATTTAGGTCTTTATTAAATTGATCATGATACAAACTCGTAAAACAAATTTTTCCTTGTACTAAAATGAAAAAAAATGTATATTTTTCGTGACGACATCATGTTAGCGTTACAACTATAATACAATAAAATAATGAGAACATTGTATTTTCCATATTTTCTGTCATAAATAGATATAATATATCAGAGTTTTAGTTATTTTAGAATGTTATGACATGCTAAATAACGGTTTTCTTGTGTCTAAACATGTATGATTCTTTACATTTAGTTTAAACATTATTTTATTTCAAAATGAAATAGGATCGGACAGCAGGCATGGTCTATTTTTGTCCTTTCCCTATTCTTTACCGGTAGAATAGGAGAATTCAAACATATGGGGTTTTTCTACATAAAATGAAAAAAAAATTGAAAGAAAGAAAAGAAAACAGGATCTTTAACTGCATTGTGCAAATCATAGAGCAAACAATTCTTGTCACACGCTATGTTGTTTTATATAAAATACTATACAATATTTCATATCGTATTTGGATTTGCTCTATAACTGCAAAGTCAGGAAACATATGCCTTAGTTCATACTAGTAATCGTTAAATGTTCACCAATTCTTATCCCGCAAATATTAAAGAACTTAAAGAAAAACACTGTTATCAAAGATACCACACATTCATTCCTCGCATTTATACATTGAAACAAAGGAAATGATCTTTTATGGACTTTATTTTTCCTATTACACAGACAATTGTAAATTGTTATACATGATAAGAACTTCGTAAATTGTAAAAACTTATGTTCAAACCATCTATATATTTTGTTCAAACCAGGATTTTATACAGTTATTAGTACTTTTGCTTAGATGAAATGTAATTTTAAAAAATGAAAAGTTAAAGAAGATGGGGGAATAAGATGGCGCAAATGCCCATTCGGTTTAGTAGTGAAATACAATTTTGAATTTATTTTTTCCCAATTAAATCTATTCAAATATATTATAATACAAGTTTGCAAAAGCACAATTTCTAACTGTAATCAGTATTTAATATATTTAACAAAAGATAAGAAGAAAAAAATATTGCCAGAATTTTTTGCGGTATCGAACCCATAACATAAATACCCTAGACATATAATGTTAGCCTATGTCAGGTACTCTTTTTTTAGGTTATGTCAGCTACTCTAACCACTGAGCCATTTCAGACACAACAAAGTATGCTGTTTAAATATTATGTGTGACTTTGACCATGAATTTACGGACTTGTATTATTTTTTCAAAACGTTCAATTGTTGGGATACAAAATGATATTTTAAATGTATTGTGGGTCATCTCTCCACGTTTTTGTTGATAGAAATCGGTTTGTTTTCCAATAGACCTTATTTAGACTATGAGAAAAATATGGAGCACAGAAGTTCTAAAACATGACAGTATTTGTAGGTTTTGATAGGTATACGCCTGTTTGAGTCAACATATTCCAAGTATTGAAATTGTTTATAGGTTAGAAATCAATGATATGTAAAATGTATATTGTTTTAAATGATTTTTTAAAAAATATCAGATTTATTGATATTTTAATTTTTCGGTAGCTTGTCCGACCGTGTATGGTCATTTTACACGCTTTATCCACACATTTTCTTTGTGTTAAACTGTTAAAAGAGCACTAAAGAATAAAAATACACAATTTTCAACTTGAAATTCTAATTAAACTTAGAATTCTAATTGCCATCATGATAATTAACCATCAAATTACATTTGAATCACACAGAAACCAAATTAATGGTACAAAGGAGGAGTTCTCGGATTTTAAAAAGTTCTTGACCATTGTTGAGAATCGTGTTTTTTAGGGTAAATTTTAGGATTCTCATAATATTTTCATGTCATGTATAAATAGATTCCAAGGTAAACAAAAATGCAAAAAAGGCAGAAAACCTGAAAATCCAGTTAAACAACATTTACAGTACACGATCAGACTTTAAGATCGGAAGAAAAAATAGAATATAAAAGACTGCATGTTAATTTACAAGTTGCACCGACCTGACACTGCAACACAACAACCTAATTGAGACAATCACCAACACAATAGAAATATACATAACACGTGTGCATGTAATTAACTAAATATGACTTATCAGCAGTTACATGCAATTTGAAATGAAGGTCAAGTTATTTTTTGGAAAAGTTTCGGTGCAATCTTTGTTTGATCTCATTGACTTGAATAGATAAAACAAAATAAAATAACAAATTTTATTTGTCATGAAAAAACATATTTTAAAAATCTTGGATATTCTTAAGACTAAAACAAAATAGAAACTATTTCGCCTTTTTTTTTCATTTATCATTTTTATTCTCTAACCCATAAATCATTTTGCTTTAAAAAACCTATATATGACAAGTTGGGTTTTTTTCAAATTTGACCTGAACAAACACGTATAAAATACATGAACCGAAGTTTAACTACAATGTACATTTCTTAAGATAAAATCATGCACTTTAAACTGTTGTCCTTCCTTGATATATTATATTGTTTTGTTTTTTCGGGAATCGGTTCAAACCATTTGTATGTACTAAATGCATTGTCTGTTGATTTTTAACTTCTATTTAATAGCATTTTGTGGATTAAAAGCATATATAAGGTCAGCAGACCAATTGGAAATTGTCTTCAATGTGGCCCACTCATGTTTATCATGTTAGTATATATGTTAGTAAACTATATCTGTACATTTTAAAAGGTCTAATATATATGTTCCCCTCTTTCTGAGTCACCCATTGAAATTCCTTAAGACGCATTTATTCTGTCTTATTTAAACATATAAAATACTTTATCATCACAAAACAAATTATAATGTGAATTTCCCATGCATCATCTTAGAACACTTTACTGAAAAATATTAGTTATAGTCAATGCGTAAATTTTCGTATTATCTACAATTTATATGACAATTTATTCAAAGCCAATTTGTACTGGTCATGTTATTGTCGCCCAATGGACGGCACCTGTTAATGTCCAAACCACGTAGAAAAGGCCAAGGACACCAATACTTATATTTTATCAATAGGATAATTCACTTCCCTATTTCCTGAGTGTCCTTTTTCTTGTATAAATAATAGCATTTGAATAATTTGCATCATATATGACGGTTTTGTACATACGTACATTCTAAAGTGTAATGTAAATTTCAGCTGCGGTTCCATGTTATTTGCAAAGCGATTGTCAGAAAAGGTTCGGTTTTCTTTTATTCATCGTTTATTAGCATTAAATGATATGTAGTTTGCGTTTGTTGTGTGTCTTTTTATAATACTTTTACATTAATTATCTTTCTATTACCATCCTCTTATAAAACTAAATTAGACGTCTACAAACAGAAATTGAATGGCTGCGTAGAAAGTTTAATGCAAGTTTAAGTATTATACTTTGACAAAAAAAACCCACTTGAATGTATCCAAATCAAGAAAAATATCAATAAAAAGAATAAGATTTTCATTGGAGATGTTATATTGAAAACTGGCAACAGAATAAAATTCTAATAATAGATCTAGACAAGGGAAGAACGACACGTAAACACGTACTAAAATGTTTTCGAAGAAGTGTGAAATTGTTAATGAAGAATTTGGAAAAGCAAATTCACCAAGTGCCCTACGAAAGGTCTTGTACATAATCCATCAATACAGTGTCAATTACATTTATTTGACAGGACAATTTAGATTGATGCGCATATTTGAGGTATGCAATGAATCTCTGTAATCACGACTGAAGTTTTATAATAGTGTTATTACAGGCTGTATTATTTATAAAGCAATATGAGTTCTTTTAAATTTTATTTTGCTGAAAAAAATCCCTGCTAGTATTGGAAATTTGGATGTAACTTAAACTTTCATGATAAATATGATTTTAAAAAATCATGAATTTTTGTCAGATGAAAGATTTCTCTATTAAGGAATATATAGCAGATCAATATTTGTACAGGACGAGAATAATTCGGTTTTGCTCCAATTAAGGCTTCTTAATGGCTTTTCCCACAGAAATTAAGTAACAGAAATTTTTAATTATGACATCTTCTGTCATTTTAGTAGTAAATACCATTTTCTTGAAAAACAAATCAACAATTGCAACTAACATTGTTTTAAATGAACTGTAATATTGCTGCAGTAAACATGAACAGTGATAGACTCTCTGATGGATACCCTTTTAATGTGTTATAAAAACGATAAGCAGGAATAGTGTTCACCTTACATGTACCTATTATAGAACTGTTTCAGTTGGCGAAATGATGTAGTTTAATATTTTTCTTTCTTTTCCGCTCAATGAAAACAGACAACTGATCTTTTTATTGAATAGATAACCAAGTGAACATTTACTGACACCATAAAAGCCCCGTTCATCAATTAAATTTATTCATATCTCTCATTGTCATAATTCTTATCATGACAACATGAATTCAACTAATTCAATTTTATCAAGTCAGTATTACGTGTAGTTTGTAATGCAGACTGTGTATTACCACAGGAACCTGAATTTCCATCAATCGGTCGCTCAGTAAGCTAAATATAAAAAAAAATTACCTCCTCTACATGTATATGCAATTTTTATATAGAGGAGGTAGAATTTTTATTTGGCTTATTGAGCGACTACGTGATGTTATTGAACACGACAATTGTAGGCAATGTGTCAATGTTAGATAATTGAAAAATAAGACACTTTGATTACTTTTATCAAAGGCAAAGTCGCGGGAAAAAAGTGTATTTTAAATAGTGTCTAATGTGGCTTTTAAAACAGAATATTGTCGTTGATCGTATGTGCTTTTTTGGTTTCATGAAGCATTCCAAGACTCTTTATATTAGAGGTCCTACCAAAATGGTGATATCAAGGTACTGTACATGTACATCAATGTTCATGACGACAATTCTACAAAATATAATGTAAGAAATTTAGTTTCTTGGTTACAATAATGAATGATGAACTATATCCTGATAAAGAAATGGGTTCTCAATGTTAATCACAATTACCTTTTCAGTACTTAAAACAGGGATTTATATATTGTCATACTAGCCAGTACTGAAAAAGTAGATTGGAAGACCAACATACAAAGTGTCACTTTGTTATCACGGATATTTATTAATCATAAATACAATTTACGATACTTTGATTTAAATAAGAAAATAATATAACAGTCTGTTGATTTGTGAAGACAAAAGTCAGCAATTTGAATGCAAATTGAAATTGTCATTTTAGAAAGATTGCTCTCTGTGTACCAGTTATTGTTGTTTTTTCTTTAGTGTTGATCATAAACTATAAAAGCTGTGTTTAACATTAAATCAAAATGATTTTTTAAAGAAACGATAGAGTTTCAAAAGTTCACATAAATAAATGGACTATCTATTATCTATTGAAATATAATTTGAAGATGAAGACTTTAACTATCGATAAGTAGAGGTATAAACTGAGTTTAAAAGCTATTAATGTCCATAGATTGTAGACCAACAAGGTAATTGAACTCTTTTTACTCTTATTAAGTTGTTTGACCGAAACCATGTAAATTCTCTTGTAATGTATAAATGATTTATTATTTGAAATGTCAGCTTTGTTGTGTAATACATAGATTTATGAAATCTCTTTAATTCTGTATAATTATCAAACTAATATTCATTGAGAAAACTTAAAGTACTACAAGAATCATTTAGAAAATATCATAAATTCTCTTAACATTAATCGGCTGCAATATGTATGTAGATTAATATCACGTTTCAAAACATGTGCATGTTAACCTCACAACATCAGATAACATTTGATTTTATAACCGTTTCCTGGGTGTATTTCAGAGCAAATGGGAATTTTTATGAACATTTTCGTTAATTTCTATGTTTTTATAAATAAAACAATGAACATTTTCCCCATAATTGACTCAGATAAAACCGATGATAACAATTTAAATACCTAAAAAGTACAACAATTACATTCTTCGCAATTGCTCCCATAACTCGTTCAGGAAAAGGTTCGGGTCCTTTTATGCAAGATAATGGCATGGAAAGTCTTCTGCTTAAAGTACTTTACAGTATCCCGTTTTCCACTGTTTTTGAACCTTAATGAGTAAAATCAAGGAGCTGTCCATTGGGATCAAAAAGTGAAACATTCTCAATGACTATAAAAGAAATAAGAAAAGTACAGATATGTAACAAGTTATTGGTTTTTAATTATGTTAAAAATTAATATTTACAAAATCTATATGATTAATTAAATAGACATTTTATTTAGAAAATATATATGATTAATTAAATTTATATAATAAAATAAGCTAGTATTCGCTACTTTTTACCAAAAATATGAAACATAAACGGTTGTTAGTTTTGTTAATAAGAAATGCTCTTATTACATATATAGGTGTTAATATTCTGTATTTGACATTCAGCTGGGGTTTTTACAGGGGACAGAAGCACGTACCAAGAAAAAGATGGTGACCTACTAACTGTTTTGTAAGCTTAAAAAAAAAACATATAAAGAAGACAATGTCAAAAGTTACCAACAACGGTCATCTATCGAAAATTCTTTTTAAAATTGATGTTTTTTTTTTAATCAACGACATTCAAAATATTGCAAGCAAACATTTAAAACAATACAGTACTGCAAATGAGTAAAATATAAGGTTTTGCTTATAAAAAAATACACCATGAATTCGAACATACCTAAAAACACGATAATGGACACAATAAATATTTAGCCGATGGACACCTCCTTTACTGAATGAGGATATAAAAACAAACGCCGTGCCGTCTGCAAAACGTAGATTAACCTATTCGAAATGGGTAACATTCGTCTATTATCAGGAATAGTAACATGGAAAATACATCATCTTTGGCTGCAAAGAATTCAATGATAATGTATTGCCGACTACTAAAAATTGAAGCGTGTAGTTTTTTGCAATAAGATGTTGAGACAAACACTTCTGCACTGATTCCTTCTTTGGTGAGACAACAGGAAGTTATTTTTATTGTGCTATGCTATCTAATTTAGAATAGATGACATTCATGTGTTAGAAATACACGTAATACTCAAATAAACGTTGCACTTATAATTACATTACATGTTTTGTGCATAGCTTGTATCTTATTAAGAAGACTTATAAAATGTCTTATACAATGTCTTCTGCCTAATCCTGCTATGTTTATTGACATCATAAAATTTGTTTAAATCAAGAGACAATTGTAATGTTTATTTGTAAGATGCATACATTGTTAAAAAGCTGTAAAATTAATACAAAATATTATAGAACCTTCAACAGCACCACATAAAAGAACAGCACGGACATCAACAAAGTAGACTGTATATTATCTCGGGCATGGAAATGCCCACTCCATCGTGGACATAAGCAGCCAGTATTCTCAGTACAGAAGGGTTGTTCTTTCCCATCATCATCATCATCATCATCATCATCATCATCAATCTCAAATCGTTCTCAAATTATTTCCAACTATGCATTTACCTTGTAAGTAGATGACACAACAATCTAAAGCATCTGCTTGATCTGCATTTCATCTGGTTATGAAGGATAAGGTCAAAGAAAAGTATTCGTGCTGAATGTATACAATTTAAAATAGGATTTTATTTCGCTGAGTAAGACATATTATGATTCCTTAATGTTTCAAATAACGACAAAAAAACCCTTTTATTCCAGAAACAGCATATGTATTGCATATCGTGGATATTAAAGCTTGGGTACTTATATAATTATGTTAAGATGTCTTAAACGTGTTAATTAATTATGGTACACTGGTATCCAAGGGCATGTTTCGAGAAATACAATCCAGTTTTATTCGTAATGATGTGAAAGTCTTTTAATGCTTTCAAATGGATTATGGAATTTTAATTCTTGAAAAAACATGTCTTATCATTTGTACATAAACATCACCATAAGTCTGTTTTAACACGCACTGTCAAACTCGCTCACACGGAGGGCCACATGACTTCAATGTAAGCGAATGAAATGGCTTGACATGCATTGAAATTGTCACATTAAATGATCTAAAGTACGATGGCATGCTCTTCTGGAATTTTTTAACTTAATAAGTATACATACAGAGTAATTATACACTTAAAGGAAAAGAAACAAATCTCAATTTATCTCTCTCTCTCTCTGACCTTCGTCGATTCTTTCTAATTTTTAACATTATAGATTCTGGTATTTTCATTCAACAAATGTATTCAGTCATATACAAATTTTATAAGCCCTATTTGCTGTTGTTGTACAGAACATGTATATTGAAAAATGCCATGTTTCTGAATTTCATTGGTGTTTTAAAATATGTTCAAATCTAGAAAATAAAATCGAGCACAAAGTAAAAAAATATGAAAAATCAAATTAAAACTTAGTCTATTCATTTCATTCAATAAAAGCAGTAGATAATAGTTTTGATATTAAATCTTGCACTGAAAAATATGTCTTTATCAGCCTTATACCGCATTTTAAATAAATTAGAGCAGATATGTCGTAGCATGTCCCTTTGTTCAAAGTTCAATCAGAATAAAGCTATTTAGTAAAGACATGACACTTTTAGAGCGACGTCATTTGAATCTAACCATGTTAATAAGCTATATCCATTTGTCGTCAATGTCTAAAAATCATAAAACCAATGTCTCTCATTTGTCTTAAGATATGAGAGGGAAAATTGAATGATTATTTTAAACATTCAAGCCGCCATAAGCTATATCTATCGAATTTACACTTTCTATTTATGTCACAACTGGTGCCGAGTTCTTAAAGAACCATTCCTAGTATATGCCAGTAGGCAATATTCTAAAAATTGTTCATTTTCAAAGTTTAAAAAGAAATCAAATAATTCTTTGATAAACAGTAGGTTAATATGCAAAAACATATTTCTTGGGTTAATTTTTTCACACAAAACACATGATGTATCAATTTTTCAGAAGTGCCTCCACTTTTCATAGAATATGCATATCTAGATAAGAGTTAAGAGTTAAGTATATATTTATTTGCAATATGTTGATTTAAAAAGGATTGATGTACATGCATAACAACGTACATGTATCACTACTAATTGCATTCACAGTGTGGCTGCAGTATCTCACTGTTTCGTGAATGAATCATTTTATTTTCAATCGTTCACAATTTATTGTCCTTTTGTTTATTTCTTTCGATTTGCTCTGCGCTTTGTTAACTTTCCATTTATCCATCACAGAAAAAAATAGCACAGGCCATGACAGCCATATTTTACAAAGATCTTAATTTCTTTTCTGGAGACGGCGTTAGGCATGTTATGTCTACATTTTTTTTTTTTATAATTAATAGTATAACACTCTAAATCCGGTAATGTTTTAAAAGAAAACGGCTGGTAAAATACTTTTTTTGCATGTTAATAAATTTTGTTGAAACGTTGATGTAGAAAAAATATGTAGAAGAATGTAGAAGAATGCTACTATATATACAGTTGAACTACAGTATCTCGAACATTGATATCTCGAATACAATGGATGAGTCGAAATGATTTGTAAGTCCAAACCCCTTATTTTTACAGTATCTTACCCTCAATATCTCGAAACTCAAACATTTCAAAGTGTTTTAACAGTCCAATCTAGTTCGTGATAATGAAGTTTGACTGTATATTGATAAGTCCTACTTGAAAAATAGATACATAAGTATCACTAACAAAATTACTCCTTAGACAACCAAGTGACTTTTATTAAAGCTTGTTTTTATGTAAAAAGATGGCATCATCAATAATGTTACCGAATTTAGTAAAAATATTGATCAGAGAGGAAACGCTATATACGTTGATAAGAATGGTACACCCTTGCCTTGTATACCTTGTTTAATATTGCTCATGCATTTTCTGTATGATGTATGCAATATCAGGAAAAAAAGAATAAAATTGAAGATTAATAGAATTTTTAAGAATAAAAATTGGCATCACAACATTCACGAGCTTTGACCAATTTAAACAGAAAGGAGGAAATGAGGAATAAATAATGAGACAATGGGCTATATTTTTCTTTACATACAGGTACATATTATCGAGTTCTTAAAGCTCTTTATGTCATAAAGTGAATTCTGCGTGAACCCCCTCAAATATCCAACGAACAATGATAATTATTGAAGACAATTCAAAACATGTAGGCAAGTGACGGCTCAGTACGAAAGCATCGATCATCGTCTTTGATCACAGCAATTTCTTTTTTCTTTTATTCAGTGTTTGTTTATGCATATTATTGTGATTTTGTTTTTCGATCCAGTGAAAGAGTATTTTATTTAAGGCACCTGCAAACGTACGAAAACAATTAAAACATGGGGGGACGGTATTTGAGAGTGTTTATATCTTTTACGAATAAATTCTTTCTATAAGCTTTCAGGCGAGAGAAAGATATATTATAACATGGAAATTTTACGAACATAATACTAATTATACATTCCATAACCAAATATTATTTGTAATAATTTGTTTTGGGGCTAGACAAAGATATTTATGTTAGCGGATACTAGTAAATTGAATCTGTAATTCGTGACCGCCTCCAGCTTTGAAATCAACATCATTAAATTAATTATTCTATTGGTTACTAGCTTGGAAAATGTCTTTGAAATTATTTTAAAGAATCAAGGTTTATTCCATAACCATTAATCAGTTTCTTTTTTTCTCCGCCCTAATGAGTCGCGAGTTATAAGTATTTAGCAGCTGGTCCAAGGGTTAACGACTCGACACATTTGTTTCACGGGCTATCGAGAACACGCGGGCATTTCGGGATTAATATTGAGTGCTGTTTTGTTTTTTACTTCATACCTTCTACAACTTTTAGTTATGCTTTGAGATCATGCTCTGTCGCTCATAGAGGAAAACAACAATCTTTGACACAGAGGTAAGTTTTCATTTTTACATTATCATCCCCCCCCCCCCCCCCCCATTCGTCGTGTTTCATGAAAAATAAAATTTCAAAGACCAATGATGAGTACGTATTTCTGGAAAAGTTATATTCGTTCAGTTCGTTTGATAATAATTTTGAGTGTCCCCTATTCTGCTCGTGGGGGTTTTTCTTGACATAAAACACTAAACAAACATTTTTATTGGGATGAAACAACGGCATAGGAAAACAACAAGAAGACATTGTGTTACGAGAAAAAGATTCAGATAATGGTGCAAAGACATGTTACCCTTTTTATGCTTCTCTGCAATAAAAGTTGGACTGGATCGGCTGATACGAAGCCCCTCATCGTCTATATATGACTTGTTCTTGAAACAATGACCACCTAAAATACACCTGGAGCAGATCAGTCTACTCCCTGATCAGACAAATATAAAGATAGATTTCCTCTTCGTGTTTTCATTGACTATTACTTGTTTTTTATCTATGCGAAAAATTCCCAGTGGGCTTATGAAGAGTGTGGGCTGAATTTGAAAGATTTAGTGCAGAAATTCAGTTGACCTTACAGGTATCCGTAAAATGATCATAATCTCAGGCTTAAAAGCCAAGAATTTATTATTTTACTGTGCAGTGAAAAATATAGTGCAACGTGTCAATCATAACGGATACCGAACAAGTAAATTTGTTGTCTTTAAGAACACATTAATGACAATATATTCCCCGAATATTTCTCGGTTGGTGGGCGTAAACAGTCAACAGTACAAACATATATACCAAAGCTCGTCTCAATACTTAACGACCAAAAAACAGAGATCTATCGCCTTTGAAAAGTTTTGTTCTGGTCGATAGAAAAAAAATAACACGGTCATGGAGCAAATCCTATTCTCTAAAGAAGGAAGGATAAACAAATTCATTCACTAGTATGTTTTTACTCTTCAAAAAATAAAATCAATTCAAATGACTTCCTTTCTAGCCAAAGAAATTTTCAAAAATATGACATTGTAACTATTTCAAAAACTGACGAATGCGAAATCAGCTTTCATGATACTGATATTCTGGATTGTCCTTGTTGCTCTTTGAATTGAATGACAAGCCCTCTGGGCACTTTTTGGTGTTAAACATATAAAAAGTGTTAATAACCGTGAAAACACCTGTAATTGGAAAGACACATAATAGTACTTTGCTTATGTTTATCTCCAAATACAACATATCCTAATTAAAAGCGACGATGTACAAGAATATTTGACATGTCTCGGGGAAGTGAAAACACAGAAAATGTGTTGAAATTACAATTAGCATGTGCTATTTAATTGGAGCACAAACATATCAATTTTATTATTACATAAGGACCGCTGGTTTATATAAATAGGGCTTTTGCTGATTAGTAGAATTGTGTGCTTCCGGGATACATCTGATAACTTTTAATTAATTTAAAACCACAAAACTTCTGAGCTATACATAAATATTTATTATCAGGTATTAGAATATTTGAGTGTACAAAGAACATTTTTATCAGCTTCATAATTGAGAAGTAAAATGGCACACATTTGTCTTCAATGTCAAACAATTGATGGTACCTTCTATGCTCAACGTTTTTCCAAAACGTTGTGTCCATGTTTTAATTGTTATGATTTTTACATTTAAAATCTAAAGGACATATTAAAATTAATAAATAACTATAACATATATTTTAAAGAAAGCAGTATTTGGTTTGATGCTATTTTGATCTGAACAGTCTGCTTTTGTTATTCTCAGTACTTCCTATCAATAAGTAACTACCAGTGCGGTGTATATCACTCCACATAACTGACACTATATAGGGCAGCCGATGATTGATCGATCTATCCACGTCAACAAAAGAGGGCAATTATTGTTCAAAAATTATTGTTGTGATATTTTTACATTTCTTTCTTTCTATCTATCATTCTTTCTTTCTATCCTTCCTTCCTTTTTCTCTATTTTGAAACATCATCAAACCTATCCCCTCCACCCCCCCCCCAAAAAAAAAAGATGATTAAAATGTCTAAATCTTTTGATAAGTCTTAACAAAAGAAAAGAAATTCTCATTGGTTTAGACTTGACTCCTGTTTTTGTTCCAGTTAGATATTCTGACTTACTTCGACAAGAAACAAATGGCTACCTGTCAAAACCAAAACAGTCAAAAAAGAAACTTGCACAATTTGTTCTTCCCTTTTTTTGTACAACGATTTCTGATAAGTATAACATATATTTATGTGTGACATTTCAAAGATAATCCTGCATGAATTTTATTTGTCTCTATCCATTTTACAAAAGTTTTATAAATTAAATTACCATACTTTTATACTTAAACTGCCTTTGACTTGTCGAATAAACTTTAATATATGCTTCGTGGATTAAGTTTATCATAAATAACAGTCAGGGAAATTTCATTAAAATCTTTTATTCATCACCGACCGCCATTACAATATCTTAATTGTCCAAATAGACATTTATTTTCTTTTAAACAAGACGTTTCTGTATATTAGAGCGATTCAGGTCATTTAAGATGTTCTTCTCACATAACATTCACGTTGCGAAAGGTACTGCGTTTAACAGCATTTCAATTTTCATAGACAATACCATACATGCTTACTTTTGTTATTTTGTCTAACAATCTTTAAATGAGAGAATTTATGGTAACCTATCATAATTAAGATTAAGAAAAGTTACTACCCAAAGATATATTGAATATAACAGTTTTTTTCATCCAATTAACTGCAAATGCAGTGTAAGTATAAATCCTTAAGTTTGTATTGCATGTATGTAATAAAGTATTACAACAGCCTTTGCCTCTAGAAAGTGTACACCTTTCAAATGTCCATGTATCATTTCGGTGACCTATTTAGCAGTTCTAAAACATTAATTCTAATTTTCATTTTTTATATAAATTCTCTGTTCCCATCCATTTATCTGAAATACCGTTTAAAACATATATTGTAAGCGTTTTAAAAACACATTCAGTGTAAATACAATTACATAACAAATTTAACAGTCAAACATTATAATGATTTGTCAATTATGACCTGAAATTTTTTTCTTGTACAGTGTATTTGGATTTCACACACACTCCGAATTGAATCTTTTTCCTCAGTCAAATGGTGAGGAAAGAATTATAGTAACATCTATAAATATAGATATTTTGCAAATACATCAAGTAATCATCATATATCATAACAATCGCATCATAACACCTCACTACAATGTCACTCAGAGGGGACGATAGTTGGTATTTAGTGAGTCCGGCTGAATTATCGCCTTCAAAATAGAACTGAATACAAATCGAAGAATCTTGTGTCACCGAGAAAAATACGACTCGTAGACACCGTGAATGACTTAATTTTCCCTTGCAATGTTTCGTTTCCACAACAACAAATATACAAAGAGAACAACAACAGCAAATAAATAAAAACAACCAATCAATATATTTAAACATTTGAAGTACTGATTCGAATCTTTTATAAACATTTTGAGTGTATTTGTTTAAAAGATACAGTGTATGGTATATATCAATTTCAGTTGTATTAAACTTCAACCAATTTACAAATGCTGAAACGTACGGTTTCTGCTTTCATGTCATTTTGCCAACATTAATTTGCGCTTCTCTACAAGCCAATCCTATATTCTCGGAATGCTTTACTTGCTGAATGTAATTTAATGAATTTAATTCATAAATATATATGAGTAGATTGGACGAACGCGTCTTCATCAAAACACCAACAGGGTCCGCAGAATCAACATAACAAAACATTAGTGTCAACTCAAAACTGTAAATAACAATTAAAATTTAAACAACGATAAACAACATACAGTATTTCCCTCCGATATTCTCATCACCGTATTGCAACCGTGTAAGATATATAAGTAATCATAAGAAGTTTAAAATTAAATTCTTGATGGTTTTCCATGCTGACCATACAATTGTGCAATATCAGAGATGATAAATGATGACGTCATCAATGTCCATAAGATTCACATCATGCACATTTAACTTGCCGAAAAAATTCCATTTGCTGACTGCTTTTCATTCTCATTAACGAAATTAATAAAATCTGATTCGTGCAGTTTGCGGTCATAAAGCAAAGCTCAAAGCTGTCTTCAAAGACATTTTCTTCTACCTGAGTTACATCACACAAACCACGTTTTAGCACATGCGCTGTATGTGTCAGATGAAAAAAATTAAATCTTTAAAGATGACTCAACTGCAAAAAAGAAGAAAATAACCTAATCTAATTTTCATTTTTTATTAATTTTTCACAAGTTTTTTTTATTTCATTTGATTGATTTATTTGCGCTAGAATCCGCGGAGACGCATATCAATTAAAATCAATTAACTTGACAATTTTATTTATGATTCTTTCGACATTGTATATAAATCAAACAGTTTTATATCTACATCAGGCGCATAGTTGTTACAGTGTTATAATAACAGCCTTATGCATACTCTGACACAACAACATATTACTGAAAACATAAGAAAACCTTGATATAGAAGCGCAAGTTCCGTCATCCCTTGATAATTTGTCTTGTAGTTTGAATCTGCTGTTTCACTCGCCGATTGTCTTATGAATTGTAATAGGTATAACGTAGGCCCTGTCTGATTAATAAAACCCCGGGCGGCCCATCGCGGCTCATCAGATCTCGCGCTCCCTCCGCTTGTCGCATTGCTTTAGGTGTTTGCCCTTGTGAGAGCTGGGTCATGGTGTTCGCTTCTTATTTTTCTTCCTAAAGTGGATTTATCATTTTTTGATATATATTTTTTCTCAATATACGTAAGTATGTTTCAATGTTTCCCTTTTTAAAGGAGATTTTATTGAATTATGAATAATACCTTGTAAAGTTTTCAAACTATATTACATTGATGATGTCCTATTCTAAAATTTTTTTTTTTTTTTTTGACTTTTGTTTCGTTTTGGTTTTTTTTTTTTGTTGAAAATTAATGTTTTTACCTTTAGGTGACAAATTAAAAAATGTTTTGAAATGAGTCGTAAAACTATTTAATTTTTTTAAATTCTGATTGATATTCGACACACATGTATAGATATTAAAGGTGTACTGGTGTAAAATTGATGTTTAATTGTTTGGCATAGCATTGAAAAGTCAAAAGTAAACGACAAAGTGTGTTGTCTTGCATGGTATACTAGTAATTATTTTCTTTTGATCTTACAACTTACAGTTTAAGTATGCGTGTCGAATAAAATAACCAACCACCACTTTATTGGTTAACATTTGCTGTAATTAACTACTATCTTTGGTAATTAATGAATTAATTATTGGATCGGTAACCACAGATCTTATATTTTTGACCGTGGCAATAACGCTTCCTAATTTCTATAACTGACGAATCCCACTTTGTTAGGGTTTTGTCTCGTAACACATTGCGTGAGAAGAATTACAAAAGTTTTCCCGCACTAATTACTCTTTTTGAAATTAGTAAGATACAAATAAAGATACATATTGATACAGGTTTTGATATATTATTAAGGTCGTACCCTCCGTTGTCTGAAGATTATAAATGTGTCTTATTTCCTGGAGAAATCGTCGTAAGATGCTAATGCAGGCTAATTGAATCAGAAAATATCTGTGAGAATGATCGATATCATCAGCGTTTTTAAACATTATCGTTACCACAACGGTGTTATAATCGTATCGAAATTACAACGTTTCCCATTTATGATATGACATACATTGCATACAGTGTTGTTAAACAATGTAAAGCGACACAAAAACGTTTTTAAAACTTAAATCCTGATCGAAAATCAGAAACTTTGAAATATTACATCCCTATTTGGTATAAGTTCTGCAGATAAAATCATATACAATGTATAGCGACATATATTTTTGTTCGTTCTTGTGCTACATCAGTAATAAGTCTATACATGGTTTTGTCGCGGTTGGTGAACGGCATGTATACCTGCGGTTTCCATGTTCTTTCATTATCGATACAATCAATCATATAAACGTTATCAATAATCGATTGTCAAAAAAAACCAGAACTCAATTTTATCACAATCACAAAGTTTCTGTATGAATGAATATTTATTTCGACCTCATCTATAGTCATAAAAAGGTTCTTTAAGGACGATTTTTAATTCATTCTTTCAACTTTAATTAAAATCTATGGAATTCCGATCTCTCCACACTTTTTAAGTGTGTTTTAATCAAGAGCGTTCTTGCGTTCAATTGATAGGACATTCATTAAAAAATATGACTATTATATTCGTTTTGGATAAGATTCTGACATTCTTTTTCGCTTTTGCACTCGACCCGTTTGCCGTGATGATATAATGGGGTCATTTTTGGTTTGACGCACATATTCCTATTGTTATGTTTGGGAAAAGTTAAATATCGAAGCGAAGGCAGCAGTGCATTCTACCTATGACATTGTCGATTTCTTGATGTACGTTGGTCAGCGGCGTCAACTATTTTGTGACATTTTCGCGCCACCAACGCCTTACACCTGGTAAATAAGTGAGCAAATATATGATGTATTTGATTGATTCGGTAGAGAAATATGCCTATTTATTTACGATCAAGCGACAATAATGCCTTTCCTCTCCCTTCATAAATCTACAAAGTCATTCAGAATTCCTGTACAACTTCTAAACATTGTATAAACGTTTTTCAATTATCAACCAATTCAACAATTGAACAATATATAGTATTATCATTTTACGAATTTATCTAACTAACGAGGCATGAATATGTGAGAGAGAGGAATTATCAAACATAATTATGCTCTGCAATCATATGCACCCTAATGCTCTAAAGTATTACGAATTACAAACTATCCAACTTCCGCAACTCCTAAAATCTTTCTTAAATTCCTATTGATTATATAATGGGAAAAGAACTCAAGCTAGAGATATTTTGTGCCAGATGTTGCTTTACTTGCGCGAAATACACGTGATACTAGAGTGCACCAATCCCCTTTTGATATTTAAATGAATAAAGTCACCTTGACACTTTCCTGCCAATCAGTTTTGACTTTTGGCCTCTAATTTCCATTTTGTCACATCAAAAAAAAAAAATACATAAAAAATCGTAATCAATTTATTTCATTCGCTTCTTCCCATTGCAACTTGCCACAACTTATTTCAAAAACTCCCATTGATGAAAGGTATTTTAGAAATCAACTTGTTTTTCTTATTGCAGATTTAAAGGAAAAGATGGACTTACATACAAGTCTTCCATTTGTTAGCATAATCTTCATGCTGTGCTGTGGTTTTGTCCATTGTGACACCGAGGATGCAACTGAAAATGTTGAATCTGTGATGACACATGCGCCAATTGTTTCGGACTCTCCGGTTGGACAATATCAAACAACAGTTGGCGGTGGTGAATATACAGACTATCAGGAGGATGATAATATGTATCTCTTTGGAGATTATTTTAACAAACAAGATATGGACGACAATCAAAACGCTGCACAAGCAGACGACAGATCAGCCACTCAGTCTTTCAATGTCGCTGATTCTCACACAATTTCAAATAACGTAGTGCAAGTTACAGAATCTCCTGACTTTATCGAAGATTCAGAAGAAGCAGATGACCTAGGGGCTTATGACAAGGACTACGGTACTGAAGCGACTCAAATGGAGGCAAACGAAGGAAGTCGCGTGGCTGAAGGGGCTCAGTCAGATAGCGCCGGAGGAGATAGCACAGAGACCAGTGGTAGCGGGTCTTCGTCTTCTTCTGGAGAAACCAAACAATTTGGCGGTGGTGATAGTAATAATGGTAATTCCAAAAATAGCGATAGCAAGAGTTCAAGCGAAAATTCTGGTAGTTCCTCAAGTGGAACAGACGACAATGGATCAGGAGGGAATGGTAAGGATGATGGAAATGATATCGTAGATGTAGAGACCTATCATAACCTTCAGGGTTTAGCATCGTCTGAGGACAGTTCTTATTCCGACGAAAGTTCCGGAGAAAGCGGTACGAAGAAGAAAAATTGTAAATGTAAGAAAAATAAAAATGGTAAAGGAGGCGATTTTGGAAGTGATGATAGTAGTGATGACAGTAGTGAAGATCAGAGTAGCAGCAGTGGATCGGGAAGCGGAAATAGAGACAAAGATAAGTCGAGGGAAGGTAACTATGGAGACCAAGGAGACTCGAGCAGTGACGAGAGTAATTACGACTCGTACGACAGTGAGGATCACGAAAGCAGCAGCGAGAGTAGGGAACAACCGGACAAACCGGATATCCCTGACTATGATAAACAACGAACCGGCAACGGTCTAGATAGAAGTAAGAGACGAGTCTAATCTGATCTTCTTTTTACCTTTGAAAATTGTCTGATTATTGGTAATCAAATAGAATTTGATGTATGAAATATATTTGATCAACAGACAAAACAGTCAGCTATGATATCTAAAAATACATATAGAATTGACTATGCGTGGTGTAGGGATTATGAATGTGAATGACGATGTTATTTATCATTTATGATAATATATTTAGGATGGTTTGCATGTAAAATATACACATGGTTAAAGCTTTGGAATGTTCTTTCCTTATTGCATGGGTCTCTCTTTCAGATCGTAATGAATACACCACTTCAATTCACCGATTCTTTACTAGCAAAACCAACACCCTTTTCAATGTTGTGAACAAATTAACTTCGAATACTCCGAACACCCCTTCTAGTCCCGGAGGAGGCGATGTTAGTCTACGGACAAACTATCGACTGTCTTATCAACCAAAATCTACTCCATCTACAACAACTGCAAAATCATATATCATTAATTTAACGACTACGCCCCCACCACTCGGCGGGGACCCGCCTAACGTAAAGGATATAACAGATCAGAGTGTTCCAAAATGGTTTAGAGACTACATACCGAAACGGGAGTATGTTGAGCAGCCAATTGCTCGCGATTACATCCTCACTCCCAGAACCTCGTTCTGGGAGCCACCTGATGTCGCTAAGCCCCCTGATTGGCAGGAACAGAAAGAGTGGATCAATATCAAAATTAACCTCGAGAAACCAGCCGATTGGATAGATGATCCAAACTCAAACGGAAGCATTCCTCATTGGAACATTCCTTATATTCCCCCTGATTGGTTTAAAAAGAATAACGAGAAACTGACCACTGAATTTCATTTTGAGCTGACAACACCCAGTCCAAAAACGGTGCGTTGGACACCAAAACCAGAGGGTGTTGACAGAACTACCCACGTCCCAGAGTATCTTGCAAAGAAACGAGGTAAACTAATTTAAATAATCTCAGTAGGCTTTCAAACATTTATATTGCAGGAAGACGTTTCATTCGATCGCTAACCAGAAAGACCCGATGTCGAATAAAAAATGCAGTTGGTAATTGCATGAGGGCATGACTCAAACTGCATGAAGTTGAATGATTTTGCATTTCTTTTATTTGAATGCTTTGTTTGAGGGTATATAGTGATTTTCTGAAAATATTTTTTTGTTTTACGGTATAAAGAAAATGGAGATATTTGGATTCTCCTCTCGATTCTAAAAAACTTTCAGACTTAGAAAAGCTAAATGATACTTTTTTTGCTTGTAGTAGAAATGAACTTGTTTTACAAACATTAAAAAGTTGATAGTGTTTAATGATTTTCTTTGGTTTTATAAGTCAGGTTTATAGACATGACCATATTTACTTGCGCATGCGCGCTCTTGTAGAAAAGCGTTAAATGATGTTCCAATAAATAGGAAACCAGAAATTACAGTTCAATTAAAAGTTTACAACAGCTATCAATTCTTGTATGCCTGTCATTTGACGGCGCGGCATTTAATTGATCGTGTAAAATGAAATATGCAAAAGTCTTCAATTTTAGTTCAATAACATCAAAAAGATATAACTGTCAATTACATAGAAAGGGTTAAGTGCAAAGAATGTTTTCCATAATGTTTCCTTTAGTTATGAAGATAATGTATGCAATGTTTACAATGTATTATCCATTAAAAAATAATTTTCGGTAGAAACTAATAAATAAACCTGCTTTGTTTACAGTTTGTGACAGGACATTTGACATCGTGTTGGCAATAGATGGCACCGGGAACGAAAAGGACTTTGGGTACCTAAAGGGGGCCATAGTTCAGCTCTTGGATCGTTTAATCATGGGGGAAGATAAGGTCAAGGTCGGAGTCGTGTTGCTTGGTAACACTGATGGATTGCAGATTCCCATTAGTGGAAATCGGGTAGAATTAGAAGATCAAGTTGCAAGATTAGGGTTACCCGAGGACAGCAACAGATATGATATTGGTATGTTATACTCACCAACAGATATGATTTTTGGCATTTTATATTCACCATTTCTTTAAATGTATTTCTTTGTATAGGTTTATTATTATCTTAATTATAAAGTTGCGTACCTTTTTGTATTTGACGCTTATTTTGTCTATTGAAATGGTCCCCTTTTAATTTATGTTATAAAAAAATGTTGTGGTCACCGTAATGATTCGTTTTTCTTACAGCACTGAAGTCAGCGGGTGAACTCCTTGAAAGGGAAGGAAGAGAAGGGATTCCGAAAGTCGCCATAATGATTGTGAATGGAAAATCCAGATACCAGTATCACACCCGAATGGAGGCTGCGCGTCTCCATAGAAGTGGAATCTCCGTCTTTACTGTCGGCGTCGGATACAACACCGATGAAGAAGAACTAAAGACGATTTCTTCAAGTCAAAACGAGGTTATCCGGGTCAAAAACTATATTCACCTGGTGTATCTAATGACTGGGTACGTGCAACTGTTCTGTAACGTAGAAGATAATTACCTTACTCCGCCAACACTCGCTCCACCACACCAAACGGCCACACCCAAAGCCAAAATAATCGCCAAGTTAACCACGGACGTCATGTCAGAGCCAAGTCCAAGAGAAGCTAAAGGTACCGCTTTCATTTATTTTCTGTTTTTCATGTCTTATTTACTTTTCTTTCTGGCGAAGCTTAATATATTTATCAGATTTGACTAGATATTTGTTTGTTTCTGCAGTTCTTTGTGAGGGTTGCAAAATGATAAATGGAGCCGGATTCAACAGTCATCCCAATGAATGCGACTTATTCGTCCATTGCTATTTCGGAGAACTAGGACTTCGAGCAATCATCAGGAAATGCCCGTTTGGACAGTTCTGGAATCAGACGATATTATCCTGTGAATACTCTGAAAGAGCTTATTGTCCAATGGGTAAGTACAATTTGCATTTGTTAAAACTCTGTGGCAACAAGCGTTTAGAATTCATTTTCTGAATACTTTGATTTTGTTTTTTATAGATCGCTGTGCTTACATAAAAGACCGGGATTATGAAGCCTCAGAAAACTGTCGCGCATACTGGGAGTGTTCGAATGGTCATTCTAGAGGGAAGTGTTGTAGGTATGGATACCGCTACGTCAGAGGAGAAGGGTGCGCCCTGGACAGCGACAACATTTGCAAAGAAAGCTGTCCGATGGAAATGCCTACGGATCTTCATTCGTATAACAATGGTAAATGTTTGGAGTTGAATGACCATGTTTCGAATGAAAGCATTTTAATACAAAATATTCGCAAAATTATCAATATCTGTTAACTTATTTTAAAATAGCTCCAGCCCAATCTTGTGATAAAATTCCAATCGCCAATGATAGGAGCCACTACCAGCAGTTACTTCCGGGAACAGGGTATGTGACAATGCCATGCGCAGAGGGTACCCACTATAATGAGAGAAAGTGCACATGTACCGACCAGGAGCCAAGTTATCCAACATTTAAGGAGCCACTTGTGCAAGAACCACCAGCTGGTAAGATAATTGATAATCATTAATTTAGTGTATCGCATAAACAATGGAATACTAGTACTAGTATACACAATTTTAGATTATACTTGTTTGTATCAATTTTGATGGGTATTAAAAATTTTAAAATTGTTGATATTTCCTTTCGACAGGTTGTCGACCAGAAGTAAAATTAGACTTTAAAAATGGTGTCACTGATTCTTCCGGTAAATGGACCTATGTAAACAACCAAGGAGTTTTGATACAGAATGGAGAGGCGATATTCAACGGAGACAGTCGCTTACTGATTCCTAGATTCACAAATGTTGAATTTGGTAAAACATTTGTGATTCGCCTTCGGTATAAGGAAGAAGAAAAGTTGAAATTCAACGAGTCCCAGGCATTAGTTAACAATGGTGACTGTGGTGATTTTGGGTCCATACAGATTTTCACGAAAAGAAATTCTATTGGCTATGTCGTGAAAACTACGAAAGAACCTAGCCATGTTTCATTACAAATTCATAAACCAGTAAGTATTTAGAAAAAACAGTTATTGAATATATGCTGTCCCTTTTTTATTCTTTATGGGGATTTCATGCTAATGAGTTTCCTTCTCTGTTTCAGCACGGGGAGTGGAAAGATGTGGAATATGTAGTCTCTGACGGAAAGTTTGAAGGTTACTTAAATGGAGTTCAGGCAACAAAATGGTCAATGGGTATGTCATCTGTTCACGTGTACCCTTCCTAGCTATTTTGATAGGTTGACCTTGTAAAATCATGATTTTTCTGACAAATAGTATGTTCATGTATGTTTCTAACATTGCAGGATCTGTAGAATCAAGGCAGTGTGCCGTACAAATAGGATTTGGACACGGCTATAACAATTTTAGAGGTCGTTTATCTTTGGTAGGTATAATCTGTATATTGGAGTCTTTTAATATTTATATATCTTTACAAAAAGTACTTGATAATTAAATCTTAATTGTTTTCAAGATGAAGAATATGTTAGGATATTGTTTATGCGGTTTGAAATTACAAAAATTAATGCAAAATACTGCATTATTCATAAGCGCATTAAAATACCACACAGGTATAGTTTATTCATCAAAGACATACATGTATTGCCACTTCAATTTCCTTTCGTCTGTTTCTGTCCAATTGTGGCTGTTGTATAGCCAAACACCGAAATATTTGTCTTTGTAGTATATAGACACGACAAACACTGTGTTATGACTGGAATTGACAACACTGTCAATCAAAATTGGTAGTTTGGCGCGTAGTTTTCCGTAAAACCAATCAACCGTAACAATCGATAAATAGAAGTCTTGTGTTTTATGTTGGTCATACACATAAATGGACACAAGCAGTATTAAAACAAACATAAATAACATCGTAGGTGAAATTGTCATTAAAGACGCATTCGTCATAAAATTCCGCCCAACGTTTTGTTGATCAATAATTTATCACCCATACATGTATGTAATGTATAATACATGTAGTTAATGAATTTTAAATATTACGGTACCACACACCTGGATGTTAATAAAATATAATAGTGAAACATTTTTTTTCTTTACAGCTTGAAATTTATCTCTGTAAACCAGAGAAAGCTATGAAGTATTCTTGATAGACTCTCCATCCACTATGACGAGAAATCCACACTAGGAGGAAAAGGCACCTATCTACACTGAGCATGCGCAGACCATCATACATCAATCACGGGGCGCCTTTATTCAAAGTGCATCAGGATATTCTGATCGTCACGAAATCCTACTCACTTTGATCAAGAAATAAACTGAGCTTTGTCATTTCTATTTACTCCAAAAGCAGCTGTTTCCTTGCATTCATTTGTACAGTGTGTGTATATATACCTCATATATGTTGAAAATTACAACTTTCCGTTATGTGTCATAACAGTTATTACGGATAATCATGATTTGACTGAAGATATGGATGAACATACGTTTAAATGACGGACAAACCAGACTCCAGCAAAATAGAAGAGCTACGTAATACAGTGCTGGTCCATTCCTGTTTTCTCTGCAACTGTTCATGATTATGTCTGACATTACTAACTTTATACTTCATTGTGATAGTTTGAATATGAAATATTATTAATAATATACAAAGTATTTGTTTCGAGAAAACTGTTTCCTTTACTTGTCTCATGTGTTGTATTAAACTATATGATACTCTCTATTTTTCTGTATGACTTTAATGCGCAATTAAATCTGTATCAGTCCTGTACAGTGTAGGCACTTTTTACACGGTACCCCCTCGATCCTGATTTAAAATAAAACCGTTTACAAACAGTCCATATTTGCTTAAATAGATATGTTTAACAACTACGATATTCGCATAATGAATTAAGTAAGATAAAAATTAGGTTTCTTTAAATCATGTAGCTGTTACATGCACCATCTTTCCTAGTATGTATAATGTTTATTAAATACTTGCTCGTCAAGTAAAAGAATATCAATGAAATCGTGCCATTATCAAAACTACATTAGCATGATTCATATGTACATTATAAGAGAGAAATGCAACGTTTTTTAAAATCAATTTTCAAAGAAAACCTAAAGTAAAAAAAAAAGTAATGACACGTTACATGACGTCAACAGATAGTCAACAAATGTATTTTAAAAATAGACGAATAAGAAACTTATAAACAACTTAACTGTCCATAAAAACATTTCAATTATTTTTGTAAATCTTGTTTTAATTAAGTTGCTTATTTTGGGAAGTAAATACAGACTGTAATACTGCGCAGTAAAAATTATTTTGTTTGCAACAAATGCGTTAAATTTTATTTTATCAAATTGATCTTTATTTTGGAACCACATTTTCTCAAATATTTCAATATTTCAAGTATATCAAACCTTTATTGAGGGAACTTAACATCACAGCACATAGACTTAGCATTCATTTTTAAATTAATTTTCGCAAAAGGTATTAACCTTTAGTACTGATTTTCAATTTACTAACGTCAAAATGTTAAATTTAGAACGCACCTTAATTCAACCAAAAGAAAAAGACAAATTAACATCAACCTCAATTTCAAAAATCCGTACAACCGGCTAAACTGAAACGTCATTAGTACAAGAACTTCACCAAAGTGTGCCTTGGGTTCACAAATCAAAAAGACCACAACCGCATCTTGTTATTAACATATATATGTATATTTATAATCCTCTCCTTTTGAAAAAAAAATTAATTATCTTCTGTGTGAATTTCATACTTATTTTCAAATATATTCAAAAGTTCTCAATAGTCTTGTAGACCTGTCAAGAAATATTCAAAATATCTGAGACATCAAACTGAAAAACAGAATCTACAATTTGTGTACATTGTTGTTGAGTAAATCTTAACGCTGTCTTCATTAAAAGTGAAATTAAGGTAAACGGTTTTTGGAAACATATCTTATGTTGCTGGTACGTCATGAAAAACCGGTTGTGTCTCTCCGAGGACATAGGTACATGTAGCACTCAGTGACTGCTGTGAAATGAAGTTGAGAGTTCTTTTTGGGTTTTTTTTTTTGTTTTTGGCACATTCATATCAAGGCTTTGCTCAAATGAAAACAATTTTCCAAAAAGAAGCCAAATTCTCAATTGAAATTCGCAGTTTTAGCATACTGCAGTACATGTACCTTATTGGGAAAATTTAACAGAAATCGCCTATTTACAAAAAAAATAACAAAAAGGACCCATTGAATTTTCTCTTTGTCGGAGGATTAATGTTCCTAAAAATAGTAAAAATAATTTAGGTTACAGAGGCTGGGACGGGGGGGGGGGGGGGGGGTAGCGTGTTTATTTTTAATATCGTTATACATGTAATATTGCTCTACTGTAAAAGAAAACATTTCGCACAGAGATCAATGTTGGCGTCTTAAATAGCACCGAATGTCAAATGAACGGAGTCCATACAATTTTGCAAAGTACAATGATTTTGGAAGAAGTTGAGCCGATTCCTGCAAAAGTTCTCCCCAGCCATTCTACCTAATGAGAACGACAAAGTTTAACCTTCCTTAAACCTGAATAAATCACTGTCCTGGTGAAGCAATCATTTGTCTTCTACCTGTGTTTTGTTATATTTTTACATATGTTCTCCAAATCTTGTGTCATGTTTGTGCATCTTGCTCTTCAAAACTTGACACTTTTATTTGCATTTCATTTGCAGGATGTTAAGGGGTTTGTACTGGTTTCTTTCTGCTGAAAAACTCATCAAGAAGAGTGTTTCAAATTAATTAACACATATTTTGAATTCAACAATTTTAATATTGAGCAGATTATTAAACCACATGAAATGCGTTAGATTTGTGTGTGCTATGTAAACAGCTTAAATTAGCATTAAAATGCAATACGCCCATAAAGTTACATAACATTTGTATTAAAAACTCCAACATTAAACAAAATAAATTGACATGAAAAGCAACACTACAAATAAAAATCAACCTGAAAAAGATATGAATATTCTAACAGACTTTAAAAACCTTATGAAAAAAATGCCCCATATCTTAAAATTTCAAAATGACTCAATACAAAAATTACTTGCATAAAAATCATCTACAGCTTCTACAATAGTCTATTCATCATGTAATAATCAAAATAGCTGCATAAAAGATGTTAAGAGTCTGAAATTCTTTAAAACTGATTTCTTATAACGCATATTATGTAAAATAATTATCTGTTGTAGAAAATCCACAAATAAATAATAAATCATCAGCTAGTATCCCTTTAAATGAATTGATTACTTTCTTCTTCCTCTTTTTTGAAACAAAATAAGAATTTATAGATTCACAAAACTGACCTTACTACATACCATGTGTATCAGAATTTGGAGCAAATTAACTCATGCTTCAAAGGACTTAATTAATTATTTATTTAACATGGATCTCCCATTAAATTGAAACTTTGGATTATAAGATGATGGATAAAAACCACGAAACGTTATCAGAATTCAAGCCTCACAAGGCGTTCTCTCAATAAACGTGTCAAACACTAATTATTTCCTCTAAAAATCAAACGAAAAACTATCAGAATTCAAATCGCACTATTAGTTAACATTAATTATGATAAATGTTTTAAAAACCCAAACACATCCATGAAAAATCGTGTCGTACATGTATATATTACTAATAATAAATTTCTTAGTTCTCCTCTTTTAATAAATAACAATTGGTTGAATTCTTCAGTTTTTTCATTCCAAGATGTCAAAAGACAAACAAACGGTAGAATAGCAAAACCAAATTATTGGTACAAGGGTAAATAGGCCACATCAATCATTATGGGATCCATGCAATGGTTATAAAATGTAATACACACTCATAGCTCTGTATGATATAGGCCATATTAAATGGCACTGAAGCAATTGTTTCTTTTAGTTTGCTGTATTTATTGTTAATTTTTTTATTTGATTTTGGTTTACATTGTAAAAAATTATATGCGTTACATGTACATGTTAAAATGTAATTGAACTTTAAGCACCAAATTATGGTCAACAATACAGGAAATACAAGTATTATTTAAATTTCAACATTTCTTATTACCTCTTAAATGCATATAAGATGTAAATATGGACATTGATACCAAGTTCCAGTATATCTTCGATAACAATACTATTATACATTTGCTGTAGTTAATGGCTATCATTATGTTTTAGAATATCAAAGATGTGAGCACAAGGCTATTGATATTGCACAAATTACATGAATAAATATTATAAAAGAAGAAATTGTTTTACGGTATTTTGTGAGTTATAAGTTAATTAAACCTATTATTCAAATAAATTGATCATCTTCAGAATCACATACCTGGTATGTATCAAATCTTGAGAGCGCAGTTTTTAAAATCTAATTAAAATATGATTAAGTCATTATAAAGATTGTTACTCTGAAATGAAACTACAGTCAGGGCTCTGAGTGTTAGACACTACTGATTTCAACAACAATTAATGGTGTAAGGAAGCTAGGATTGGTTGGCACTCTGGAAACAGAAATCTATCTGTGTAAGTTAGTAGGTACATGTAACTCACTAACAAATTGAGATCACTTAAAACACAAACAAGGTGACTAAAGATCATTTAAAATTCTCGGTCAGTTCAAAGAATCAAAGTAGTAGTAGTGTTTTGAATGCCTAATTACTCAACTTTTACCCTATTGTCAATTCGAACAACGATCATTGCAAAACCAAGTAATATACACAAGTCATCAATGATAATCCGCACTTGATTCCAGAATAGCATTCTGTTGCCTTCTACCCAGTAGTTGATGTCACAGTCAATGAGGATTGTCAGGATTCCAAACATCACGATCACCGAGATGGACATGTCTCTCAGAAAGTGGCCCGAGAAAAAACTAATGGCACCGGCCGCCAAGACGAGGGTGAAGAAATACCTACTCCAGTCACCGCCCGGGACATGGTACAAAAAGGCTTTCTTGTCCTCTACACTGTCGTTGAGAATATACACAAACGCCATCAGAAATAGTCCTATGACGGTTTCTCCAAGCTTTTGCAATTGTTTTGATGGCAAGTTTTCAAAAATGGATGAGAAAAGGAGAAAAATACCAATACAGCCAATGTGACGAGATGCCATCCTAATCTGGGGACAAAAAGGAAACAGTTTCAGAAGTCAGACAGATAAAAACAAAAATTTAGAATACTACGTATTAAAAACTAAAAATTTTAACTTAATTTTCCTACACATGTATGAAGAGAGATAATTCAGGGACATGGAAAAGTCTTTACATTTTTTAGACTGACTAGTGTGGAATTTTTACTGATATTATATAAATGAACTTGTGGACAAATACAGCAGTTGACTGGTATTAAGGACTACAGATTATTTATTTAACTTGAAAATGAATATAGCACTGGGGCCAAAAAAAGAACAAAGTCTAGCTTTCATTGATTCTTAGTCTTGCTTTTTCTCCTGTATATACTCCTTTTTTGTTAAAATGTGACTGAAATTTCAAGAGAGACTTTGTCCAAGTTTTATGACCTTTTACTGGGTGTGTGTCTAAAGCTGAAGATTAATTCAAGTAAAACAAATGTGTTCTTGAATCAAAGAAAAACAAATACTGCAGCACATGCAACAACCTAGTTTTCTTTTACAGCTTCCTTTTGTTTTAAACTGTTGACAATTTCTTCCTAGTCATCAAATCAAAGATCATGATGAACAAATAGGTGGGAAGGAAATTCTCAACTTTAAACAAAAAATTAAAATGATTATTTTTTATTGTATTGGTTTTACATCATCTTTGCTAGCCAAGGGTGACAATTCACTGTGTTTCTCTATTCAATGAATATGAACAGAGAAACACTATGGATTGTCACCCTTGGCTATATAAGATGAGCAAAACAAACCATTTTAAAACTTGAATTACACCAAACCCTACTGGTTTAATTCTGCAATGCCAACTTTCACACAGCCATTGTTACAAAATAAGAGAAAAGCTTACTACCTTTCCGACACTGAATAATAATAAACAATTTAATTCAAAATTTTATATATTATATAATTTTTAATTTATTTATTACTATATCATCAGTTCTCCAGATGGAGACCAACCCTCTCACCTTTTGCCATTGGGTGTAGTCCATCTGTGTGTTAGTAAACAGGGTATACACCAGGTACAGCATTTGTCCGCAGTATACCAGTGAAACCTCCTTGCATTTGTAGCGGAAAGACAACAGAAATCCACAGACAACAAAAATCCCGATGTGTGTGTAGATTACTTTGGGTTGAATTGGTGGGTAACTGTGAGTGAATAAAAAATCACAATAAACAGATGCCAACAACACGCAACATGTATACATGAAAACACAACACAAAATATTTTTGTAAAGACATATATTTAATATATTTCTTCACAATTAAAGCATTTAAAATGCACATCATTCAATGCCTGATACACCCATGAAACTCATAGAACTTTTTTAAACTGACTACATAACATATGCAATTGATCATTTTCATGTACTGATTAATACATGTAAATATCAAACTATAGCACACCAGCTGTGCACAGTTAATTAAACATGTAACAGTGTATATCAAAATATATTTTACTTTTTACAAGCATGTTTATAACAAAAATTTAAATAGACAAAAAACTTAGCAGCTCAGGAAAATGAAGCCTAACTACTAGGTTATCTGCACATGGCAAAATATTTCATTTCTTTCTTACTTCAGTTAGGAATATGATAAAACATCAATGCACTTGCAGAGATCATGTAGATTGGAATTCTGGGAGGAAATTAAGCTATAAAACTGGTCAGTTTTTGGGTCAAACTGCACACTGTCAGTCTGGCAACTGACTTTTGGTATCAGCTGTAGCTATTGTAAGAATTCCACATACAAATATAAGTTTATATTGAATGCAGTGGTTTGCCACAAGCCTGTGACAAGGGAATTCAGAGGGATATTTATACAAAGTTACAATGAAAGAGAGCATCTAGAGTTGTATTATCTTATTCTTATAAATAAAGAAAAATCTGTGTGCTATCATAAATAGTGAACTCTTTATAATTACAGGGAACAAAAAATTATAGTCAGTCCAAAGATATGAATGCAGCAGAATTTGACAATTTTTAATAAAAAATAAAACATACCTGTGAAAGAAGTGCAATTGAAATAGATGAAAGGGGAAAATATCAAAGAAAATTTTATTCACACATTATCGTTTATCAATTGGAAAAATTCACAAGAATAGAAACTGATTTCTTATGGAGATTTATAATGGGGAATGTTGACATCTTTTCTCCATTTGCCGTGGGCCTTATGTGGGACTTGTTTTAGTATTAGCGCTCGGAATATCTCACATAATATTTCAATGTTATAATCCATGTCATATGTCCAGGTCTGTTGCAATACATAATCCCAGTAGACATCACATTTTTAGCCATGTATTGAAACCTGATTATAAGCTAGAGGGGGCATTTCAAAGGAAAAATCTTGTTTTGGAAACTATATTTATTCAAAAAGATTATGCATTTCCTCTCTAAATAATAATATTCCACTAGCCGACTTGCTTAGCTTTTTATAGCTTATCTTGTCAGAATATTTACGTTATGTTCTTATCGAACCGAATTTCCTCAAAAAAATACAACAGAATAAGATTCGTATTTCCTGAAGCAACTTCAATTTGCTCAGATCATCATTAAAGATACGTTACCTTTCATTTTGTGCACGCTCTGCAAGTAAAAGAAGCAAGCTTATTGCATTGAGAAATGGAAAACGTGCAATGAAAAATTCCGGTAACTTTCGCAACCAGTAAGCCGACGCCATTTCTACAGGGAAGGGTACAACTTAGTGCCAAGCATTCCCACCCCCAGACGTTTCGACCCACCCGAAATTTCGACGTGCGACATTTCCGACCTGATACGTTTCCAACCTAAAGTCCTCAGCGATTGGTGCATAAATTGTACGTATATAATCTTTCATTAAAATAGAAAAATGTAGTTTGATTGCTCGTTTCTATAATATGAAATCAATTCCCATCAAGCATTTATATATACACATGTAAATAGTTTCATAAGGTCCTAGCCAAAGGTACTGTGTATGTATTTTACTTAAGATTTCGAATCTCTGATGAGATAAAAACGATGTATAATAATCGTTAATTATTATACATGTCCGTTCTTCATAATAGTAATTTTATTTTTTTCCCCAATATCATCACCTGAATGAAGTTAAAACATTTCTTAATAACAGTCTACTAGCCGTGTTACTGTGTCAAGTAACATTTAGGTCTTTAAGTTGAAACAAATTTTATTGATATTGATGAATATTTTTTTTTTACATTTCAGAAATGGAAACGCATATATAGTATACTTTTTATATATACATGTACATACATGCACATGCAATGTCGTTCGTAAGAAAACACTTTGTTTTGGCAATTACAATTAAATGGTAATTTCTAGTCCGCTTTAAATAAAGTTATTAACCACGGAGAGATTATTTAAGTTTCGTTAGGGCTATGTTTAACCGCTTAAGGCATTAAGATGGGGGATATATCCGTTGATTGATTGGAGTCGCACAGATTACAAGGAATTAAGAACGTCTACACTCCAAATCATTTTTAAAGAAGAACGCAGGGAAATCCGGGCAACCGGGACACAGGCGAGCCATTCGAAATCCAACAGAACAGGTATGTTTGTGGTTTATTTTTTTAGGTATCTGACATTTAAACAATAAAATGCTTTCTTTGGTGATTCATTCGGGATATGAAGGTAGCGACATTGCAGAAAAAATATGTCATTTTTTTCTGCAATGATCGCTACCTTCAAAACCCGAATGAATCATCAAAGAAAGCATTTTATTCTTTATATTAACATCTCTCTTTTAGCTAATTGATAAATTGATTATGAAAAGTAATTAAAATTTACTAAATTACTGTTAATGTACGTAAGTGCATTAGCTAAAAGAAACAGCCAAATCGTCTCCTGTGAGACTTTGATTCTGACATCGTCATGATTATTTCGTGCAGTCCGTGATTTTTCCTAGGTCGTTGTAGGTTTGGGCCAATCGATAAACAGGGCGTGTCAATATCTGTCCTGTCATTTTTTTGTCAGTTTCAGCTGCTGTAGATTTCGACCAATCGATTAACAGGGCGTGTAGATTTCAGTCTGGCTATAGAGCTATGAATTAACTATAAGTTTCCGTAAGAAATAGAAGGAATAATACTTGGTGGATGTAAATATATGTATGTAAATACCCACCCACCCACATCCGAATCCTTAGGGGATGGAAAAATTTGCCTTACCAACTACCCAGCCACATTTGAAAGTCTTCTGGAAGCCATATACTTTCTGGATTACAGTGGGAGCACTGCAAGCTTATAGAAAAGAACAAAACCTTCTCTGTACATTCTAAATGAGAAGCGGACATTTTCTATTTTGATAAATATACAGTAACGTTATTATAATCAATTTTAAAAAAAAGGATATATCATAATATTTACAAGTAAATGGAAATAGAATGAAATTAATATCATTTTATTATAAACATATAAAAGAATTCATTAATCATTGAATATTATCAATGAAATCCTTTTTTAACCTGAAAATTATTACCCATGAATGTTCGAGCCCCAGTTATATAAATGTATGCTGGTATTTTTAAATCACAGCATGGAGGTTTGATTAACGGGAATATCTAACTAATCCCTTGACAAAACATTTTTAGAGTTGGCCCAGTTCAATTTTAGTTCACCTCGTATTTTTAAAACCATAATGTTAGGTGATTGTTTAGAGATCATGAACACATATTACACAGGGATTATACATGCACTGTAAATGTTTGATATTTCAAACGAAGATCCATACATATATTAACGTATAGGATATACCACCCGATTTATTCTCGATGAGAGTCAAGTGACTTAAAGCTTCTAAATTGCTCGGTGACATTTTCACAGACTAACACAGAGATTTAAATTCTGCATATGTGAAATAAAAAGTTTGCTCCTAATTAAATATTACTGTGTTTTAGCAACGACTGTGAATACACATAAATAGGAAGAAGCTAAACATGACAGACCTCTCCCCAGAGGAAAAAGAAGCATTAGGTAAAGAAATCTCTCTCTCTCTCTCTCTCTCTCTCTCTCTCTCTCTCTCTCTCTCTCTCTCTCTCTCTCTCTGCGGCGCCTAGTTTATTACTTGGCACTCAGTACCTGTCTTGTATTATCTTGGCACGGTACCATTGACATTGACAGAGATCAGACGGTCCTTTGACTATCTTGATGTAAATAAAGATGGGAGAATATCAGTTCAAGAGGTTGTACGAGGGACACAAATCCATGGCTTAAATCCCACAAGCATGGAAGCCGACGAAATGATTGCAGAGATGGACATTAGCGGTATGTCAATTTACAAAATACAATCTCCATTTTCTTGGTGTAGTTGCCCGGCAATGATAGCACTTATCTCCTGATAATATAAGATTTTGTTTCCACATGCGCAAATATTTACATGTACATGTATACGGAAATGGGATTTATTGCAAACCTTTTAAAACAAAAAATGGAAAACCAATGTTGCTTATTTAAAAAAAATGCAAAATATATTCCTAATTTAAGCAGAAAAATAAAGAAAATGCACAGACTGTTCCGGTGGTCTTTAACACTCGCCAGATAAAATTTCGAAAACTAAATTTTCTGCACACTCTATGTACAGGGAATGGCTACGTGGAGTTTGAAGAGTACGAAAAGTTTATGAAAAAAGAACTCAAGAAAATGGACTATGAGCAAAAACTGCTGTTAGATGCTTTTAAGAAATTTGACAAAGATGACAATGGCTACGTATCGTTTGAGGAGCTAAAGAAAGCCCTCTGCGGCAAGGGGGATCGTATGTCTGACGAGGACGTCAAGTATTTCTTTGAGGAAGCTGATGCCAACAAAGACGGCAAAATAGATTATAAAGGTACAGATAGATAGATAGATAGATAGATAGATAGATAGATAGATAGATAGATAGACAGATAGATAGATAGATAGATAGAAAGATAGATAGATAGATAGACAGATAGATAGATAGATAGATAGATAGATAGATAGATAGATAGATAGATAGATAGACAGATAGATAGATAGATAGATAGATAGAAAGATAGATAGATAGATAGACAGATAGATAGATAGATAGATAGATAGATAGATAGATAGACAGATAGATAGATACAGTACAATCATAGAGGGACTGACGGATGGACCGACCAACTTATAGATATATAGTATATATGTATATACATGTATACATAGGAAGCTGATGCCAACAAAGACGGCAAAATAGATTTTAAAGGTACAAATTAATAGATAGATAGATAGATAGATAGATAGATAGATAGATAGATAGATAGATAGCGACCGACCAACTTATAGATATATAGTACAAAACCTATAAATTAATCAATATTAACGTATGAGTAGGATATTCTTAATATGTTTGTGTAGCATCTCGTTGATTAAAATATAATTGACTTGCATGTTCATGTAGCACAACGCTTTTAAAATCAATTTTCCTTTTTATTTCAGAGTTTGTGATATGGTTCACAACAATGTAGATTCAACCATGTAGATTCATCTCTGTACGTGGAAGATATAACCAAAATATTATTCATTCAATATTGTTTCACAAATGATTGTTAACATTGTCCTCATATGTACGTTAATTTACAATGAAATCAGTTTCAAGAAGATTATCCGAGAGACCAGTTAAAAATAAGTTTAATTGTGGATCATAAATCCAAATTCCAAACCAGGAGAGTACCTCGTGAAGAGTAATGAATTTCTGTAGCTTTAACAGTTGATGATGCGGTAAAAACATGTATTTGCTGTATAAGCTTTACTGTTTTCCAAATGAATGGTTGCTCAGGGCTTATTTTTGTGAAATAAAAAAACAACCTAAAATGTTTTGTTTTTCATCAGACAAGTACTATATAAACAAGCATCGGTCAAGTTAACGCACATGTGTCTAGTTATCAGACACGTAGCAACAAGCAGACTTACTTTTTCTCATATAATATAATAACATACAATGTAAAATGTAAAATCATTACTAGGAAAAGTTCGATAGTCGACCAGCTCTTACCTCATCCTACAGATTAGAAAATGGAATTTTTCTTTTTGAAAAAAAAATGAAGGTACATAATATGTAGATTTTATGGTTATAATTGTGTTGACAATTGTTGTTCTTTCTCACATTCGGAAACGATGCCTGTTTATAGCAAAGATAATTTGAGCTACAATAAAATTTGAATTATGTTATAATAAATATTAGATTCATTATACAAGGTACAGGAATACACTTAAGGGCAAAAATACAAGAACAAATCGAAAAATGCACAATAATATTTTTAAAAAACCCAACAAAAGGAACAACAACACCAAAAAACACCATAAAATAAGGACAAAGTTTCCAAAAAGGATTAAAAAAAAAGAAACAGTACACTACATAAAACCAAACGCTGCATTTATTATTTACAAGTTTTACTAAAGAAAAACCCGCTATGATGAACATTTGAAATACTTACTATTTAGATAGTCCGAGGCATGTAAAAATAATTAAATCAGCAGTAAAATCAATTATTTTGTGTCAACCATTTCATTAATTAGTTTTCCGAAGGAATATATATAATGCAGCCATACTGCCTGTCCATCCTTAGTTATCTTAATGTAAGCAGATGCAAGACGTTTCCCGCAAACAAATCTTCCCGTCTGTTACTTAGTTAATTGACCAAGTCCAAAACTTTCACCAAAGTCGCACAAGTTTATTTGGATCGTATAGTGGTATCAAGCTTATCAAAGCAAGTCTAATTCGGTTCTCATCTAATTCAGTTCTCTTCTTCGGTTCTATTCTGAATTGCTAACAATGTACATGCATATATATACCCTTTCGACTGGGACAGACAGTTTCGATTACTCATGACCACCTGCGCTGGTCATGAGTGTAGATTTAGTGAGCAAATTCCTAAACAATATTTTAATTCTAAATTCGGTATCAAAACTGTCAAAAATGTCCATCACAGCGTCAGGGGATGCGGGCTTCTGCAAATATGACAAATATAGCATTACTGTCCCACACCTGGACGTGTGAGATCATGCTGCTGCGCAATTAATTTCCAAAATATAATTTCCCAAGGACTTTCTAACATACATGTAATTATTGACATTTTAATAATTGCGCAGTTTGCATAAACAGCTTACATGTTTATTTCATAGTACTTAACAAGGTCATCTGTTTACATTAAGAGCGACAGATATATATATATATATATATATATATATATATATATATATATATATATATATATATATATATATATATATATATTATATATATATATATATATATATATATATATATATATATATATATATAATAAAGATCTAACTGACACAAAAAACATCAAGTGTCTTATATGGTGCACTTATCGACGAAAAACAATCAAATTTGACCACTCCAGCCTGCAGTTTGGTGAGAGTCCTTTAAATATGATATTTTACTAATTACCAATTTTTCAAAAGGAATATACTCTCATACCTTTGGAACATTTAAGAACTTCTTCACACACAGACGGTGCCTTTTATTTATTCAATGTTTTTTGAAATCATAAATAATTGGACCTCTTAACATTTTTTTCCAATTACTATATAAAGAACACCGCCTGGTTATGTGTTCGGTCTATGACTTTATCTATAAATGTCTGTCTCTGATCAAAATTTCATTCACAATGATGACACCTGTTAAAGATAATGCAACATTTCAGTGCATGTGTAGAATACGATAAAATCATACTTGGGTTAAATACATTGTAGATCACAAACAAAACCATACATATCTTTGTGTATAATTTGTATACCAACTGTATATTCAATCGCCGTCCTTTTTTGAGAACTAACGCAAAGATTGACTAACACGATTTCTTCTATCTTCATTAGGAAATTTTGAAATAAACTAAGGTATGCATTTAAAGTGTTCTGTTGAAGTGTTGTAAGCAGTATCACACGAACAGGGGTACTCGTCAGTAGCATCACAGAAGAAGGTATATCATTCAACAAGGCAAAGTATTGCTGTCACAAACATTACTCATAAAAAAGCAGGTACGTGGTTTTTTCTTCAACATCTAAATGCAAAATATCGATAATCTAATCTTTATAGGCTTTGTATGATTTTTGCTAGGTATATTTGCCAAGTTGGTCAATTTAGTGACTCTAAAGAGTCTTTGATTTGTTATTGTTACATTAACATTGTATGTAAAAAAAGAAAAGAAAAAAAATACAGTTTTGTAGCATAATGTGATTCACTTTTTTGGGAGGGGGGTCATTGCATAATCCCGCTTTAACATTGTTTTCTACCAAAGCAACACCAAATTTATCAACAAAATAGCCCCAAACATGTCAACAATTTCAAAGAAGGAAAAAGAAGCATTAGGTAAGAATGAAATTACTCTCTCCTTTGAAGTTTGATGAAAACATACCTTAAAATATGTACTAGTATATTTATGTTTGTTAAAAACTATATCACATAATCAAGACTTCGTTTCCATTCATTGTTCGCCGTATTTGTTGACAGAAATAAAAGAGTCCTTTGATTTCATTGACGAGGACAAGGATGGTTTGATACAAGTGGAGGACATTGTTCGTGGGATACATATCCTGGGTTTAAAGCCCACTAGCAAGGAGGTCGATAAGATAATTGCGGACCTAAATGCCTTAGGTATTTCATTATAATACAATACACAGTCACACTATTGTACTTATAAACCAAATACCAATAGTCTAAACGACTTTTTTTTTTAAATAAACGAGATCTAGTTATCATAATGAGTTTTCTTGTATTCTATTATTTTTCTACTTTTGTTCGAAAACAAATGTAATCATGAAAGATTGGATACCACTTTAGATTGCAATTTAGTAAAGCACTATATCATGTTAGTTTTTGTATATCTTAACAGTTCTGCAACTACATGTACATGCAACTATTCTTATAATATTTTCTCTTACATGGCCTTATTATTTCCTTATTAAATTCTTTTTGCATTAGAAAAGCAATCTATGGACTTTGGCACTTATGAGCAGTTCATGAAAAAGAAACTTAAAGAGGTGAACTATGAACATAATCTGTTTAAGAAGTCATTCAAGAAATTTGATAAGGACGGCGATGGCTTCGTCACTTTTGAGGAGCTGAAGAGTGGCCTCAAAGGTATGGGAACCCGTATGTCTGATGGAGAGGTTCAACGTTATTTTGAAGAAGCTGATATCGATAAAGATGGCAAGATAGACTATGACGGTATGTGTATATAGATAGATAGATAGATAGATAGATAGATAGATAGATAGATAGATAGATAGATGGACGGACAAACGAACAAATTGATAGATGATTTACTTGACTCAAGCCTTTCTCACTCCCTTGTGGAGCATAGGCCACAGACAATTCTTCTCCACTTCTCTCTGTCCTTTGCTAGTTGGTGGATGGTGTTCCATTTGTGTCCTTTCTCGGCCATTTCTTTTTCAAGGACTCTTCTCCAGGTTAGTCTTGGCATTCACCTTTTCCTCTTCCCTTGTGGTGTCCATTGGAGGGCTTGACAGGTGATGTTAGATCTGCCTTTCCTTAGTGTATGACCAATCCATTTCCATTTTCTCTTTTTAATTTCTTGTGGAATAGGGATTTGGTTAGTAGTTCTCCAAAGGTCTTCATTAGTTATTTTGTTCGGCCACCATATCTGAAGGATGTTACTCAGACATCTGTTTGCAAAGGATTGGAGTTTTTTCCTGTTCGCCATTGTGGGGCCTCATGTTTCCGACCCGTAAAGTAGCACTAATTTTACGTTGCTATTAAATATCCTGAGTTTGGTCTTGATTGTTATGTACTTGGACTTCCATACTTTTCTTAGCATACCAAATGCAGTATATGCCTTTGCTAGGCGTGATTTTACATCTTCCTCTGTTCCTCCACTATGGTTAACAACACTTCCTAGATGTGTGAATGATGTAACATTTTCCAATTGAGTGTTATCAATTTCTATGCTGTTGATGTTGTTTTTTCTCATTAGCTTTGTTTTTTCCTTGTTGATTCGGAGCCCAGTCTTTGATGCATTTTTGACTAAGATTGATGTTTTCTCTTGCATTTGGTCGTACGTATGGGATAAAAGAGCCAAGTCATCGGCAAAATCTAGGTCTTCAAGTTCGTTCATAAGGTTCCACTGGATTCCATTTCTTTTCCCTGCTGTTGTTTCTCTCATAATCCAGTCAATGGCCAAAAGGAACAAAAAGGGGGAGAGCAAGCAACCTTGTCGTACACCTGTTTTGATTTCAAATTCTGCACTTGTATCTCCTCCATGTATGACCTGGCATTTATAGATTGATAGATACTGTATGATAATTTTTTTTCACTCATCTTGTCAGCGTATTACATTTGAAATGTTTTGTACGAAACAAACTACACAATTCATGTATAGTTCTTTATTAAATGATAATAAGTATTGTTTTCATTTCAGAATTTGTGAAATGGTTTTCAAATATGTAGATTCAACTGACAAGACTATAAATCATAATAATCATTATTCATTGTTTTCAAGAATATGTATAGCTTTCTAAATATAAAAAATATATTAATTTTTTCTATGTGTATATTATCAGTAAACTTTGTAATGATGCACAATGTTACTGTTCTTAAAATAAAGAATGTCAACACATTATATTCTAATTGTCTTTTTGCGAAATAGAACCACTAATTACCTTTCATTGTCATTTCTTTATTATACAACTTTTTATTATTTTTTTCATCAATATCATCAAAGCACCAAAAAGACTTTTCAAAGCATCCGATTTATTAAAATTTAACTGTAATAGAAACGTTATCCATTCAAGATACCTTTTTAAAAAAAAACACACGAAAAAAGTGTCTTCCCGGGCATATGTCTGATTGACACAGATATCGAACATTCATTCAGAAAAAGACAACACCACAGAATTACATTAGTTTTGCAGATAGTATTATCACAAACAATATGTACACTGTAACAAAAGTTAGCATTTTGCAGATGCATTTATGTATTCGATGTATTCAAATATTACTGGGGCACGTCCATAACACAATGTTCATGCGTCTTTTTTGTCCATCCGACTTGAGAACAATGTATGCATTACGTTTCATATATATAATAGATATACTCATTAAAAATAATATCATTGTATGAGTGAATCGTTTCTTTAAAAAAAACATTTAACTTGAAATAAGCATTGCAAATAATTTCCCGCCCTCCTAAAGGGTCTTTGACAAAGTGGGATATCTTGCATCGTATACATCATTATAATGCATTTTGACGGTTATGACAGGGTATTTATTCAGACATTGATAAGAAACATACCAGGACGCATTATTTACTGCAGAGCGATACCAATGGTATTATTCTTTTGGAACAAAAACAGTATCTAATGTCTATATTTGAGTTACCGTATCAATATTTATTCATTCTACAATTATTAGAAAAAGGATAGGCTTTCTCTGGATTTTGAATTGTGTTATAGGCAAATATTAAGCATCTTAAAAGTCTATAAATGTCATTTTTAACGCTGTTTTTGCTATTTGTTGGATACCTGACCACAAATTAAATGATCTGTATAAAATAAAACACTGTAAAATTAAGGAAGGGTTATTCATTGGTGCTAATTAAAAATTATGGCTATTTTCTGTCAGGACAGAAGCGAAAATGTTCAGATGCTTATCGATAAACGATTTAATTAAGTGTAAATCTGCGCATGACCGCGGGAAAAGTAATCGAAAGAAACAGCATGGCGAAAGAGAAATGACAGCAATTTTGTTAAAAAAATAATTTACTGAAAATACTCATTTGACGTTGACAAAAAAATATTACTGCAAAATTTTCGTTACGAAAAAATTACCACTATCAATAAACCTATAGACCAACAATTTTATTTACACCTGATCAGAGAATAAATTAACCAGAACGTCAGTATTTCCACTATTGGGATGACTCGACTCAAAACAGTAGTTTCTAATAGATGTCTTTTTTTTTCTTTTGTTTACGAGTGCGTTAGCCTGCTACCAGCATGCCGACCACGCTTTCGCGTCAACGTTTTGTTTCTTTACTAAATACTTACGTATACAAAGCATAAACAAACATTCGAGATCAAACCTCTTGGTGCGAAAATGCAACCAGGGCGAATCCACCCGGATTCAATCCAATTAAATATGCCGATACATTCAAGAAACGTCATATTAGGTTTGATTTTATTAATAACGCTTTAACAAACGTCCAGAAGAGGAGTTCTGTTTACTTTCATTTCCGTTATATCTCTTTTATACAGGTAAGCAGGCAATAATTCTAAACAACCTACTCTTAGATTTCTTTGTTTTGTTTTCATGTGAATGGTTTATGAAAAGAATTGCCTTTTTTGCTTTTGTATTTTGGGTCACCCTTTTAGTAAGTGATATCTCGAATCATCTTGTGTTCTCAAGATATAAATGTCAAATTTTAGTTTTAACTTATTAGTAGAAACTTGGTTTAAACATTAAATCTTTTAGAATTAAAAGTACTTTCATATCTGTTTTTATTCTTAACGGTGTTAAAATCCTCCTACTCAAATGTTTCATCAATTGTAGAAAGTTTAGCATAAGTCTGAGCTTTATTTTACCATTTTCTTTAACACATCTACATGTAAAAACATATTTCCAAAAACTGCACAGAGTAAGTTGTGGATTCCGTGTCTTGTTTCCATTTTGATTGATTATATAATTTATATCTCAGACCAACCCATTGTTAGAAACAATAGAAACAAATTGTTATGCTGTTTATATTTAAGCCCGAGAATCTTGAGAAGTCTAGTAGAACGCATACAAAGATAATTTGGTATCAGCTAAGGATTTGTGATCGGCGTCTTGAGAAATGTTGTACCAATTATCTTTAATAGCCATTCTATTGATTAGTCAAAAATATTAAAAAACCGTTGTTTTTTAAGCTATGGTGTTCTCGCTGAACATTAACAAATACACCATTTATGCCATGTGAATGAATTACGTAAATATTGCACTCTTTATGCCCAAGGCGGTATTATTTGAGATCTTTAAATTTATCAGATCCATTGAAAAGCCACTCTAAATTATTTTCTGTGCGTTGAGGTTGACTAATCATTTGACTGGAAGAAAAAAAAAAATGAATATTCTGTAAAGTTTTACTCTGTTTTCAGAAAGCAAATAGAAATAAATTAGAATAGCAACCATGGCTGAATTCTAAACTTCCTTAAAACAGTTAGCCATATGGTTAACTATATATACAGGTTTTATTGCCTTTTATTAAACACATAAGATATTTAAATTTGTATATCGTGTCCATGTGATCCATCTCACCAGTGTAACAAGATACATGTGCTTAGTTTCAAAACAATTACCATTATATTGTGGTAAATTCTGAAAAATATAATAACATCAACTGCAAGTTCCAGACAGTTATATCCACTAAGAAGTGTTCATATTATTTTTCTTAAGAAATGCAATTTTGTTTCATATGTTTCTGAAAAAAAAAACCAATTAAGATTAAATCAATTATTCCTTATATAAAATAGACATTTCTTTTGAAATTTAAACTACACTGTTAATTTCACTAAATCTCAACGTTTATACAAATACTCAACACCATTTATTGGTGTAAACTCTTATGCAGGTTATGTATTCTATTGCAATGCCCACAACCTAAAACCTCGTATGAAAGATTTCAGCTAACTTTTCATGTTCCTATAATGAGTCTAGGTCTGGTCTGAGGATAACTCACAAAGATTCGGAAGTTTTATATTTGTACAAACTGTATTGAATTACTGATAACGTCGTTTATATCACTTACCTGTATTTGTATTTTTTTCTGAAACATGTTTTTTTTATTTAAACAGATTTAAATTTTGAGACAAAAACCGTCAACACCATGGACACATCAATGACCCATTATAGAGTACGCCGGTGTTCTGTGTGTCCTAATGACGCAGAGTATCTTTGCGCATCGTGTCCGTGTGATCTATGTCCCCATTGTAAAGAGAATCATGTCCAAGATCTCGGAACTATTGACCATCGTGTTGTATCGTTCCATGAGACATATTTACCAGTACAAGAGATATGTCTGAAACATCCTGACTATCTCTATAGAAAGATCTGTAAATGGTGTGATCGTACTGATTGCTTCCATTGCAAAGAGCATGAACAAATATCATTACATGCCATGAGAAATAAAACAAAGCATCAAAAAGAAAGAACATCAATTCACATAATTAAAAACGAAGCTCTCTTATATAGAGGTGTTCTTATGGAAAGCATCAAAACTGATGTCAACATCTGCCAAAACAAATTCTCCTTCTACAATGTAGATATGTTAACAAACGCTCAGAGACTGAAGGATCTCGTTGGAAAGGTGTTGCGAAACTTCCATTTTACGCACAGATGTTTAAATCAAAAGATGAAAATGAAGAGATATCTTTCCAGCGCTGAAATATATGAACACACTTATGAACAGTCGGCAATCAGACCGGTACACTCTCTATTGAACAAAAAGAAAACATGCCTCCCCAAGATACATCTTACACACCACACAAGCCAACTCTCCATGAAAGAGTTACTTGAAAAAGGAAGTGTAATAGACTTTCTGACTAAAATTCAAGTCACAGAGAAGGGAAAACGACGCATAGGAAATGAGCATCTGTTAAAACTAATGCCTGGTCCCGAGTTGCATCAATCTGTCACATTACCAAGTTCTCATGGCTGTTTTCATATGACCAGTGTGACATCAAATTGGTTTTGGGCCAGTTATAACGATAACAATATTATCTTGTCAAACACTACAGGCGACAAATTGTATCATTTATTAGATACACCTTCTGATCTCCTCAGTGGATATGGAGCACACACAATGAACAGTTCAAATGAATTGATTTATATCGACAAAGAATATAACATCAAAAAACTATCGATGGATTTGAAAACAACGACCACATTTCTAACAAGAGCACGACTTGAACTGAGACCGCAGTGCATGCACTGGTCCCTGACAACTAGTCAACTACTTGTCGGAATGTGTAAAAAGCACACCAAATATATAAAACTATCTGAAGAGTCCGAGAAGTTTCCAGAAGATACATGGACAGGCGTTGTAACCCGATTCAATGAAACCGGACAACTTACACAAAGAATACCGGAATCTCGTGGGGACACAGAAACTGAACTGTTCAAATATCCATGCAAAATAACAGAAAACAACAATGGAGATATTGTAGTTTCTGATTGGTCTACGGCTGTAGTGGTGACGGATCGTGAAGGGAAGCATCGTTTTTCCTACACAGGACATCCACCAGGATCAAAACTACAGCCACGTGGAATTTGTACGGATGCACTTTCACACATCTTGGTATGTGATGATGAAACCGAGACAGTACAGTTGTTAGATAAAGATGGTAAGTTCTTGCTTCATCTACTGATAAGACCACCAGGGATAATCAGACCACACAATTTGAACTATGATGTCGCCACTCATCGTCTCTGGGTTGGATCAGAGGACATTAACAAGGTTCTTGTCTACAAGTATATTACCCGACAAGACGCCGTAATTGGTAAGTCTGTCGTGATTACTTATCTTTGTCATTATTAGGTAACAAGATATAAGTATGCATTACTTTTTCTCTCTAAAAATCATAAACTCATTTATTTTGTTATCAGTTCATCATACACGTACCTATCATTTTAATTTACATGTCCATCGCATTGTCACAATTTAAGAGTGTATTTTCAAGTGGCTTCTTCCATTGGCTATATATATATTTTTTAATACCAAACAGGTAAACCCTGCAAATAATTGACACAAAGATGATAATGACACAATACTGTTAAAATTATGGTAGTCTCGAACATCAATGAGACTATGAAAAAGGCATTTATATTAGATATGAACACGGATATAACATATAATTAAAAACACTTTTTATGATTTGTGATGGTTACTAGTAAGTAAATGATTTTATACAACTTGTAGAAACTCATATACCAAAACAAATCATTAAAATTCGTCTTCTCCTTAGCCACTTTAGTAAATGTATTATACATGTATTTATAAACTCAGTGTGAATTTTTTTCATCATTTTTGTAGATCAATATCAAAACACTACTATTATGGAGTCACCAAATGAAAACCTAACCCAGGAAACAGAGACACAGCAGGACAGAAATGAGTGTCTGCTGCAACTGATGTCTTCCCCTGAGTTACAACGATCATTCACAGTAAAAGATGTCAAATCTTGTTATCACATTTCCTATTTTAAATCAGACCTTGTTTGGGTAAGTGAAAGTTGTAATCTTGTACTGACAAACACTACAGGCAGCACTGAACATCAATTGACGGACGTACCTGTTAATACAGTCAGTGGATCACACACTGTGAACAGCGAAGGAGAATTGTTTTTTATAGATAGTGATTATAACATTAAAAAACTATCAAATGATATGAACACAATCACTATATTTGCAAAGCAAACAGACGACCCTAAGTGGACACCATGGAGTGTGTACTGGTCACCGTCCGGTGGAGACTTACTGGTCGGCAAGTGCAAAGGAAATCCGGAAACTGGCAAAGTTTCCCGGTACAACCGAACCGGGCAGCAGACACAACCAAGGCAACACAACAACTCAGATCTAGAGATATATAAAGACCCTAAAATTATCACAGAAAACAATAATGGAGATATCGTGGTCTCTGATTTTGATGCTGTAGTTGTGACAGAGCGTGAAGGAAGACATCGTTTCTCCTACACAGGGCATCCACCAGGGTCACCTCTAAAACCCCGTGGTGTCTGCACTGACGCAATGTCCCACATCCTAGTGTGTGATAATAGATCCCGCACAGTGCATATGTTAGATGAAAACGGTCAGTTTTTGTCATATCTATTACCAAAATCACAAGAGATGGGCGTACCAAGCAGCCTGAGCTATGATGCTAACACTCATCGTCTCTGGCTAGCAGCAGGATCATATAAAAAGTACAAGGTGTTTGTCTACAAATATATGACTCTGAAAGACCCTCCGACTGGTATGTTGTAAAATTAACATTTCAAAGATATTAAAATTGTGTTATTATAAATATTTAGCTATTGCATGACATTTTCTCAAATATATGTAAAGAGCGGAACTGTATGATAGATGAGTCATTCTAAAATATTTTTCAAAGTAATTTAACATTTACTGTCATAAAATTCTTGCACTAATATGATTGTTTTATTTGATTTGATTGCTTTATTTGAATGCAACTTGATTTCAATTTTTTTTCGGGAGAATTCGAAAAAATCAATAAATTGATTAATTTCAAAGGAGTATTGGGATAAATTGGCACACATCTTATATGAATCGAACATATCACAGGTTATTGTCACTAAGATGATTAATAATTATTGTAAATCCTTTGTAGATGAAGAACATCCACAGGATCCTGAAGGGTTTCCTTTATCCAACTGAACCTCAGCCTGTGAATCAAAGTACATGTATATTATACATGTATATCTAAAAGATAATACTGCCAAAACTAACATGCCTTTGCACTTAAAATGGCAGACGTGCAACACTGCCTCCTGATTATTTCACAATGATTCTGAATTTAATGTAAGTAACACCATACTCTAACGAAATAAGTATTTTTAAATACTTCATCATTTTAATAAAATAAAATATTTTTATTGTTATAGTAAACATTTTAATGGGGATAGAGAGTACCGTTGTTTCGCCTTTATATCAATAACATTTGAAAGAAGATGAACATTTGGTTATTTATCTTTTTCTTCATATCTTAAGTTAGTCCATCCATAACTATCACATTTCCTATCTAATAGATTGCAAGTTTGATCACTAAAATCTTAGTGTGACTTTAAGGAGTTTATTAAATAAAAAAGTTTCACCTTTGAAATCTTAAAAAAAAATTAATGTTATTATTATCATTAATCTTATGTTGAAGTTAACATTGAAGTCTGTGGAAAAAATGCACTTTTGAATATATTTCTTTAGTACAAGTATTTTTCTCACATTTCTCTTGGTGAAAAGTTGCAAAAGCGTTCTCCGTCTTTGAATATGCTAAAATAATTCATAGATTACCATACATATTTTTAGAAAATTATTTTTTTTTGAAAAAAATTTCCTAAAGGGCAGACAACTCTTTAAAATAGTTTTAAGTGCAAAGAGTTCATTTAATTGACTACATACATACACCCAAGTTTGGTTTACACCAGCCTTATAATAGCTTTAAAATACGTATTTGATGTAGTATATATCAATCAAAATTGTTAAATTCACCTTAGTTATGGATGGACTGCCTTAAATTGAAAATATGTTCAAATAAGTTTTTACAATACAATGTTGCAATACAATTCACGTTGATTGTTTTGGTATTTTTTTTTAAATCAGATAGAATACGAAATAAGTTGAGCATATGTATATTTAAAAGCTTTTCTTCTGGGGACTACTTTATATTAATCAACTTCTTAAATTGTAAACATGAAAAAACCATATACGACTTCTTGAGACACCCAGAAGTTCATAGGTTTGAAGAAAATTAAAATCAACAACAATTGCATGTTTCAAAAATCTATCACGATATATGTGTGTAAAAAACACTCACTGTATTTTTAAGGCGTCGAGCTAATGCTCGGCAGCCTTATAGCGATCGTCTGGATTGGCAATCGTCCAAAAATTCATGCTCTGCACCGCCTTTTAAGTGCGCACAAGAAATAAGTTCCTTTAAGTATTAAACGTATTACAAGATTTTTATTCCATTTATTCAACTAAATTGTGTACAAAAACCCATCTTTGCCTCCCTGGTTATTGACAACTCATTGCATAAGTATTTGCTGAAACAAAAAATGGCGGATGAATACAATAAGGTGTAAACATTTACTAAATAGTAATTAAGTTTATCGCTTATATTTTAATTGGAGACCGTGCCCGATAGAAATAAAATTTAATATGTAAATTTACCATTTATCGGGCACGGTCTCCAAAATAAATGTAAGCGATAAACTTATCTGGTGATTTTGTTGCAATAAGAAAACACGATAATGCAGTTGGTTTGGTCGAGCATTTTAGATAGCACATGTTGTGGATTTGTTTGTAAACAATCATATCATAGGTAATCTTGTTTCAAACGGGAATTGATATAAATAAAAGTATGTTTTATCATCGTTATAATTAGGGACACACTGTTAATTATTCAAATTATGAACCTGTGAAAATTGTTTAAAGACTGTTTAAAGCAGAAAGAAAATATTTTTTTGAACTTTGAAATTTCTTCGATTTTTGTATCCATGATGAGTTATTGTATTAGTAACGTGCACTATCTATTTTATAAGGAAATATACTGATTTTTGTTTTTAAAGCAGCACAAAACATAATTCATTTACTTTTTTATTCTAGTAATATTTGATATACAACTATTAGTAGAAAACTGGAGAAATTCAAATTATTGATATCATATATATTCTATATAAAAGAAAATGTCAGCTCGACGCCTTTGTGGCCGTTCCGGCCTTTGATTAAATAAACAAGAGAACGTTGCGATATTTTTATGTAAATGTGTTGTTGTTATAAGACATGACAAATCGCAAGACATGATACATTCTAAGTTGAGTGCAATCAAAACATGTGCAAATGTTAAGTTTTATTGTGAATTTCATTGAATAGTTCATTCTGCATCACACAAAACAAAAGCAAGGACAAAGTCTCTACAGTTCTAGATGTTGTTGATAGAATCCATGGAATCAAAACTCTGAAAAAGACAAATTGAAACAAAATGAGGAGATGACAGATTTACAATCGAATAAGTATAAAAACCTATTTATAGACAAAGAATCCCAAAAGGCAATTTATTATAAAAGAAATTTTCCTTACGGAACGAATCTCGAAATAAGTTCGGAACAGTATCGTACGCCGGTGGTGGACTGCGGTTTGTTGGAGAGGGCACTACAATAAAAAGGTTTATAAACCTTATACATAAAGATAAATTCAAATTTTTTAAAGTTAAATACTGTGCTTTCATTAATATTCAATGGTATCAATTTTCGTAGATAAAGTGAAAATCACAGTTTCAAGGATATGTAAATTCGAGGCCAATGACCATATCAATACAAAATGTTAATAGAAATTGCACTTCAATGAACATGTAATTTCATGGATTAACTTAACAACGAAATCCACAAAAATTGGTATTCAACAAATATTGATGAAACCACAGTATCGGATTGTGATATACTTGGCTGATCTGGGGGTCTTTGGGCATTTGGCTTCGACCTCGGCTTTCGCTGTTTGAATTCAGGTTCATCTGGAGAACTAGGTGGTACTTTACTGCATTTGGAAGCAATGCTGCTGAACCCATTGCTTTGGAATATGAAAGTATATACGATCATAATTTCTTTTAAAGAAATAGTTTCTCACAACATTGTAAGTCTGAAATTGTGCATCAACGAATGCAAATAAGAAATTTATAAATACGTGTTTTGTTGCCATGCTCCCACACTGAATGATTAAATTTTGGCACATTGAAAAGGGGGAATAACTCATTTTCTTATCCAATTTACAAAAGAAAATGTTAATCTTCTTTTTCAAGCTTTATGCATGTTTTATAAAAAAAAAAATCAGCATCAAATAACTCCATATGCTCCGTTTGCTAAATATTGTTAATAACATTAAGACGTAGTTCGACTGGAATACACTGCTTTGTCTACTTACCCAACTTTAGTTGCAACTGACGTCAGTACAGACTTGATCGCACTTGGTAAGTAGTTGAATATCATTCCAAACATGAGCAAAACAAACACCACAGAGGCCACCGCTAGGGGGAGGGCCACATACATGTTTTCCGGATTTGTAAAAGTGGACACCATTTTCTCAGTGGTAGTGGTAGTGCTAGTTGTTGTAGTCAGAACAACATTCACCGTGACCTGGAGGGTGGAATTCTTCCCTGCTCGGTCCAAAGCGACGACATTGAAGACAAGAGTATCTCCAGTGCACATCGAGGTCAAAACATCTTTTGTGTAAATGACACCGTTTTCTTTTATGCCAAAATAATCTTTTGTGAGACCACTTTGGTCCAGTATGTAGTAGATGGAGCCATGGTCATTACTGGCTCCGTCACTTTCATATGCAGAGACCTTGGTTACTTCTGTCAGAGCCTAGAGAAGGAAAGGGAGAACAAACATAACTACACTTATATACCTTACCAAAGTGGTAAGTTACCTGATATTATTCCTTTATATTTGCATTTCCATTGTTCTTTCCCACTGTAAGCCCATACGGAGGAGCTGCAATTATTTCTCTATAATCGCAATTGCTCTGTCAGTATACTATGACGTCATAAAGGTGTAACGTTATGTATACTTTTCCATGACGTTATAGATTTAAACCACTATACGATACATCATGTGTTTTTCTCCAACTCCATTAAAATTGACGTATTTACATGTAATATTAAAACATGTATTTGATAACATTTTAAAGGAATTACTGTCATTGATTCTGTTAACAAATCTATGTGAATTAAAAAGATACATTGCAGTCTGAATGTTTCCTTTTGATGTAATAGCTAAATGTCAAGGTCTAGGCTAATACAGGGTATTTGCAAGTGGTAAAATGCAAATATAAGTAATAAACAACGATTATTTAGTGAACATGGCGTTATGAATAGCAACTGCTCTGCTGGCATATTTTCTATGATGCGCTAGCGCGCATCATGGAATATGCCAACAGAGCAATTGCTATTCATAACGCCATGTTCACTAAATAACGTTGTTTATTTCTTAAATACATACTACTTAGTACATTTGTATCTGTTACTTGGTTTATTGCTGTGCCATACTTTCAATTTTGGAGAATCCAACCTCTGATTTACTTATAAACTGATGCAATACCCAAGAAAAATAAAATTTGAAACTTGCCTCGGCAATGCATTCCACATAAACAGAAATGGATGATTGGGGAAATGTGGGAGCTGCCTCGTTTTCATGTTCTACATTTATAGACAATTCTGCTGAGTCACTCAGCCTTCCATCAGATATATACACTGTACACATGACATTCGTTGGGACCCCACTGATGTCCAAGTCATACACAGTTTTGAATTGAATGGACCCTGTTGAGGATCCAAATGAAAATCGACCTGTGTCGGCTCCACAGTCGAATTGGAATGTCAACGAATCTTCATCCGGGTCGTTGTACTTCCACGGAGGCGTAGGCAGTGATTGACCTGCCTTTAAAATATTAAAAAAAAAACTTCTTCAAGATTAATTCTATCGCTTCCGTCATCATCATCATCATCATGATCATCATCATCATCATCACCATAAACACAAAAAACCAACGGAACAAAATTGCTCAAAAATGTTAAATTCAGTATTTATTACTGAAATCAAATCGTTAAGATTACCGTATTGGGTTACAATAGGTTATTTCTAAAACCCAGCCCACAGAATTAATAACCATAAACACCCCATTGACCCCCTTCCCTACCGGTCCTTCTGTGGTGGAGACGGAGTAGTATTTCTGTAGGAACACTGGACTCTCGTTCTCATTAGTGATGTCGATGTACAGAGTCTCCTTGTCGTAGTACTTCCCGTCCGTCACGGAGAGGTCCATGCGGTACCTGTTGTTGTCGTCCTGTAGCTGCTCTCTGTCGATTGTAAACCATGAGCTGGTCCTAAGCTCGCCAGCTTAAAAAAAGATAAAACTTTAAGCTTAAATCAATATTTTAAGTCTTACTTGTATCATTTTAATTGTTGATTATATATTATAAACTAGTTTTTTTGTTTTTGTTTTTTTTTTTAGATTTATTTACATTGCTATATCTTGTCATATTTCTTTATATTGTGGGAAAAAAATGAAAAGTACAAAACAACTTTGTATGAATAAAAATGAATTTTAAATGATATTTTTTAATTTGTGTTCCTATTATACAAGTATAACTACTACTTCATAGAACCAGAATTACTTGTTTTGTCCAGTTCAAACAGACTGCTGCCTTCTCCGTGATTAAAAGAGGCCGCAAAGGTCAAAGTATCATGGGGGTCAGGGTCACTGGCCGAAAATGTATAAATAGACGTGGAAGGAGGCGTGTTCTCCATGACAGTCAGCGACTTGACATTTGTTAACACGGGTTTGTTGTTGACGTCTGAGTGAAACAACACAACAAATTCAGTTACCTCAGATTATTGTGACATTTAATTTTGATGAAGATGAATATTGTGCAATTTTTTACAGTAGGATTTATTTTATCACCAACCCCATTAATAATGACTATTTAAGTACATATACATGTACGTACTGACTATAGTGACCGCAATAGTCTGGCCAGTGACTGTGTTGTGTCCATCTGTCAGCGTCAAGGCCAGCGAGTATGCACTGTTAGAGCTGTGTAGTAGATTTCTATTTACTACCAACAACCCATCTGTAACGCAAAACAAAATTCTCCTATATCTGTCGTTATCGTAATATTTGTAGAACGAGTTTCGACTACTTTTCACTTTCACCACTCCTCTACAGTTTAATACAATTATCCATAATTCTCGATAAAGTTATAAAAAAACAACCTACTGTTTAACAAGAGGAACGGAGAGTTAGAAGGAGAACTGGACATGGTCAGCCAGAGGTCGTCATTTTCTGGATCAGATGTTGACACTGTAAATATGACATCGCCAATTCCAGCTTCTTCAGCATCCACTGTAACTTGCCCTTTATATGAGAATAGTATGGATTGTATATTCAGCTGAGAACATGCTCATGTACATGAATACGTTTAGTTATTACCGCTATATATAAGCATTTGGCTCATTATCATCATGCAGATTAAAAGAATTACTCTGTATAACTTACAGTACGTATTGTGAAACTGGGGGCTCTCGTTCCGCTTGATGCTGACTGTGTAGGTCCCGGTGGCTGTATTGGTATTGTCCGAGCACTCCAGTTGTAAATTATATGTATGCTTTGTGGAATAACTCAGCTGGGGCCAGTCATACACAAATATGTCGTACGCTGCGGTAAGATATGAAGAAAAGTTTCAAGGAATGCATACAGTGTATATACACATATATTCTCACGCAGACTAGCCAACTGATGGAAAATAGAAATATAAAGTTTTAGGAATGCAAAAGTCTATACGCGGACAAATTTATTGAAACTGGTTATGTCTGTTTTGTCAGCTTCTGTTTGAAAACAACCGGATTTCTTCAATGATCTATATACATGAGAAAAGTTTTCTATAGATGTAAACAAGATGTCTTACTTTTGACGGCATTCGAGGTTTGTCTACAGTGGAATGGGCCCTCGCTGGGGTTAGCGATGTCACAGTACACGGGGTCAGTGGTTGAGGAGTCACTGGTCACTATGGTGTAAAGGGACTGCTGGGTCTCCGTGTCCTCAAGCAGGTCCTTGTACTGGGCGTCTAGGTTCGTAATGGAAATAGGCTGAAACAGTGTCATAACTTATCAAATTAGCAAAGTTACATGTATATAAGTCGAATCACTGTGCAGTAGTATTTTAAACTACATTTATCTATGATTCTTACTTAAAAGATCACAGGATCAATTGTTTGGAAAAATGGAGAAAAGGCTTTAAAATTATTCTTATTTATGGTTCCTCACCGCATTCTGTACAGTGATGGTCAGTGTTCGCGAAGACTGGCGCATGCAGGCATTCATGATGTAAAACTCCATGGTATAGGTACCCTCAGGTATGTCATCAGTGGCCGTTTTTACTTCAACTACATAAAAAAAAACCCAGTGTTAACTCAGTCGTTAGATAGAACCATTTTAATAAGACCTTGGACTTTCGGTAGGACGTAACTATCTATTTCTTGCATCAAAAAGTTGAAAATGACGCTGGTTTCGTGTGAAATATACAAAGATTTCGTGGTATTAGGTTAAAAGCCAAACAGAACTTGTTGATGTCAAAGAGCCACTGCTGAGTGGCCAGCAATGAAATAGACATGTCTACGTCACAGTGCTGTTTGACACAAATACCCAAAGTTCAAGCTCTTGTTAAAATGGTTGTTGTTGAATTTATTTTAAAAGAAATAGACATTTTTGGACTTGCAATAATATGCCACCATACATGTACATGCAAATGTCGATTGACTGACCACACACAAGCGAACTTAGTCTACTAGTATATCGTTTTTAAAGCTTAAATATTTTATTTTAAAACTTTAAATTTGTTGCTGATCATTAAAGAGGATTTTGATTTCCATCCATTAAATACAAACGATAATCGGACAAGTAGTGTTAAGAAACATTAAATTGCAGAATATAGATCGAAGCACAGGCAAAAGCAAAATCAATATTTGATCTCACGAGTTGAAGTATCCAGGGTAAAGAATTGGCTGGAGTACAGCTTCTGTTCAATGAATAGGTCTGTGTTGAGAGTGGTTTGGTCAAGGTAGAAGAAGGTCAGGTCAAGGACTTTGGTTCCGCTGGGGGCGGAGTCCAGGATCGTAACGGAAGCTGGGAAGGTGAGGGCGGGTGTCGTCCCTGGTTATTCATTGAAAATATAGTATTTCAATATTTTGAATTAAAATTATTTTTTCATTACTTGTGCAAGATACCTGTTTTAAATAGTGTAAAATGGATCTGCGCTAACCTGCCACAATATTCGCCTGGACACCAAACAAGATGTTGTACTCTGCTCCCGTGACGCTGGACCAGTCAACAGTCTTCCCTTTCTTGATGTTTTCCTGCGATATCCCGGTAATGTACTTCACCATGATGTAGCTGGAATCTGTCCCGTGTCCAAAAACAGGGTACCCGCTGAAATACCTATAAAACAGAAAGCATCGTAAGAAGTAATTCAAGGAAAACAGGAAAAACAAAAAAGTCTGCAAAAATCTCAAAGATCTACAGCATAAAGAAAACTTTTATAACTCCTTTTTAGCGTATTTTAAATTGAGTTTTACATTTAGGTAGCACAGCTTAATTATAAAGTTTGATACTACGATACTCGTATAATCAAATATTTTGTACCATCCAATGAAATCTCCATTTTGAATCTGCAGTGTTGGATTTGATGCTTTGGTTAAAGTTGTTCCTGAAATAAATTTTGAAAACGAAATTCGTCATACAATCATTACGATACTATTTTCAGAGAGAGAGAGAGAGAGAGAGAGAGAGAGAGAGAGAGAGAGAGAGAGAGAGAGAGAGAGAGAGAGAGAGAGAGATCTTTTAAGTCATCGTATTGGTTTTATAAAGTTAACGTATATTAACTTTGAACCGCTAGGTTTTATAGAAAAGAAGTTGAGACATTTATCATGGAGTGAAATTTGAGTAACTGTTATCTATTCATAAATATACTTTTCTCTTTGTACAAGACAATAATTCACTTCATTTATAATTGCTTAATTATTTTATTAACTCTTACACCTCACCTTTGATTTAATTGACTCACTCATATTGAAGTTTTACTCTATGACATATGTCACTCGTGCTTAAGTGCTAATTTCTATTGTTTTCAATTCTTATTTATATTGTGTTATACACCATTGTTGGGAGAGAAGAATTAGGTTTCGGATTGTTCGGGTGTAGTTTTTGGATTCCCAGAAATCACCCATACCGACCTAAAGTTCAAATAAAGTGCGTTTTACCATCTAAAGCATTTTAGTTTTATTGTCGCCGGATATATAGAAACACCTTAATTTCCCCGGTGATAGTTTGGTGGAGATATCCTAAGGGTATTTTACCCGGGGCTGCTACATATACTTTGTAGCAGTTAGATCCTGCGTACCAGCAACCGAGCGAGTTTCCAAGAGTATCAACAAACGACGATAATACAACCCAAGAGCAGAAGATTCGACCGCCTTTTACGACCATATACCAACGTCGCTGCTTTTCGAGTTTTGGACATCCCAGGACTTTCACGGACATACTATACGCCTGGATCCCATCCAGCATGTAACAAGAGATGGATGACGTCATCCTGTGAACACTTGTTCTCGTTCTGTGTGTTTCGTGTGTGGATTTCTTTGCCATTATGCTAATATGTTCTTTTAAGCGACCGATTTATTGCATTCGAATCCTAGGAAAATTTTCCTGGTGTGGCGACCGACGACAAAGGTTCGTTTTAAATATGGTTCAGCCCAGAATGCCGTGTTGCAGTTGTGGATCTCCGCAATGTAGAACACATTTTGCATATTCCGGCCAAGACCTAAGCAAACGACGCTGAGCTACAGACCCCACATTCCCTACAAGTCATTCCGATGATCTTCTAGACAAGGACGTCTCATTTTTCGAAGCGCGAGGGAATTATCATGGAGTGAAATTTGAGTAACTGTTATCTATTCATAAATATACTTTTCTCTTTGTACAAGACAATAATTCACTTCATTTATAATTGCTTAATTATTTTATTAACTCTTACACCTCACCTTTGATTTAATTGACTCACTCATATTGAAGTTTTACTCTATGACATATGTCACTCGTGCTTAAGTGCTAATTTCTATTGTTTTCAATTCTTATTTATATTGTGTTATACACCATTGTTGGGAGAGAAGAATTAGGTTTCGGATTGTTCGGGTGTAGTTTTTGGATTCCCAGAAATCACCCATACCGACCTAAAGTTCAAATAAAGTGCGTTTTACCATCTAAAGCATTTTAGTTTTATTGTCGCCGGATATATAGAAACACCTTAATTTCCCCGGTGATACATTACCCACGTCCTCCGTTCTGACGTGATGTTCGCTGACCCCCGTTACAAGGAAGGTATCGTCCGGTAATCGATGGAAGACGACGAACTTGATATCACCTGTCGTCTTGGGGCGGAAGGTCCAGCTACTGATGTGACCACAGCAAGACGATGTGAACTGTTCCGCCTCAATCATCCACAACGTGCCTGAAAAAGAACGCAAACTGTTATTAATAAAGTGTGTGGGGTCCATTGTATGATGTGCCGTTTTGCAAACGTTCGTGTGCGTATGGGTGGTTTTTTTTTATTTATTTAATTTCATTAATTAGGAATGATAAAGATATACTTAAAGTACTACGAACAAATAGCTGTATTTAATTAATTCATTTTAAATTCATTTTTTAATTTTTCCGTTTATTTTTTTTTTTCCAATTTCATTTTTTTTCTTCTCAATGGACACTTACCTAGATGAGTGGAGCTGGATGAGAAATCAGAGGAGCTGTAGGAGCCGGGACTGACCCCCAGGGTGGTGGTGCCGCATCGTGGGTACGCTGTTATATAAACAGATCACATCATTGGTCTTATACACATGTACAGGTATGGTTGAAATATACGTCTTAGTTAAGATATCCATAGGCTATATTTATTCACAGTAGTTTGTCATTTATCTTGAATATTATCGATAATTCATGTTGATAACAAATTAATCTAGTTCATTCAATTAAATTATGACTAAAAATGACTTGTATCATCGTTGGAAATACCATTAAGTCTTGAATAAATGAGAATGCCCTCCACTGAAATACTTATCTTATTATTAATTAGGCAGCATACACGTATTTAAACTATTCCTAAATCATAGCAAGTTAAAAACATGTATCATTCCATTTCAAACAAATAATGAAAAAGAATTGTTGTTCATTATATATTTATGACATACCTCCTAAATCCTCTAAAGCTTGGGCGTAAGAAATAACGGGGATAATGAAAAAAGCCCAGAGATGACCGGAATTCATCGTAATTTCTTCAACACTATAAACTTCAACACTTCAAAAATTGCTATTTGTTAAAGTGATATAACTATTGTTTTAATAAGTTAAAACCCAAAGGAAAAACCATTCCGCTTAATTAACTTTAGACAATATATCTGTCGATCTAGATTAACAGAGATTTAAACACCTGTCATTTCCTCTACATCAATTTTGTTTGACTTACACAAAGCCCATGCCAAAATTGTAATATGAAATCCTTTTCAATTTTATTCTCTAAATACAATAGAAATGGGACGATTTCCAAAATGTTTAGCTAGATCGATACAAATGAACTGATTTAAAGACAGTTCGATTTTTGTTTTGATTTCTTTATTATGATTTATGGCATATGACTGACTTCATTATCTGATCATATCGGAAGACATAAATATCCATAAGTATAAACTATACACGTACGTGTACATGTGTGTATTATTCATTACATTGTCAACGTGTAGTATCACATCACAATTCTTCGAGTTAAAAACAACACATGCTTGCATGGGTTGTCGCATAAATTTCAATATATGCTTCAAAGCAAGAGCTCTTGAATTTACATACATTGAAAATATATATCGAAAGTGCGATCATTTTGAAAACTTTCAATTAAATTTATTTTACAAAATGTAAATCAAAACATTTTTGTGTAAGTGGACAAGTTTTTAAAAAAATGATATTTTTTGTTATATGAAAAACTATAATAAGTAACTTGTAATTCAAAAACTGAAGTATATGTCCCTTTTGTTCTGGGAGTGATCTAAACGTTACCATGTCATGCATGGAAAAATGAGAAAATCATGCTTCTTTTGTAAAGATATAGGATATGATGGTTTTAAAATTATGTCTTTGTTGCTCCACCGGGTAAAATTATAGATAAGATATTTTGAATTTTTCGAAAACATCAACCAAAAATGCCGGGTCTATTCTTTAAAGCTTTAAACTGCTTGGTTTAAAAAAAAAAAAAAAATAAGGTGACGTCCCTCCGGCATTGTTATTCTATTCAAAATCTACCCCCCCCCCCAAAAAAAAAATGAAAATGAAGAGTTACCATTGAATATTGTATTCTAAAAATCCATCTACTAAGTAGATTTCACCCATTTCAAACTTATTCTATCTATCTATATAACAGTTCTAGATACTAAGTATATTGTAAAATATGATACGCAAAGCGATTCGTTTGATATAATAAATTACTATATGGAAAATGCATGTAGGCCTAGTCTACATTGAAATTTATTTAGCAGACTAGCTCTGCCATTTTCTTGAATCAGTCGTACCTTGAACAATTTCTATTGGTGTAACACTTTTAATTAGCGAGTTAATCCATAATCCTGTTTGAGTTACTGACAATCGAATAAGTTGACGATCGACTTACTAATCTCCGTCGTAGTATTAAAGGGAAGTAATCCATGACTATGGTTTGAAACGAAACGTAAATTTGTTTTTTGTAACCTTAATTCAATTTTATTGACAAGAAGGCTGGACCAAGATGCCAGCAAAACAGAGGAGAGTGGCTCTCATGGGCTTTAGATCGGTTGGTAAGTGGTGAAACCATTTTTTTTTTACATTGACGAGGTTCTATTTTCAGGCATGGTTGCTTGAATGTTTGTAAACAATCTCACATTGTTATTATTGTGTAATTTAGTCAATAACAGGGTTACCTTCGGGATTTACAGCTTTACTTTGATTTCGTAAAAATAAATTCTACAAGATTTTATAGTTTTCTTGAATATTCTTTTTAAATACTACATGTAGTCTTTAGATTCTCCTAAAAATAGACAAGTTATATAACAGCTTTATAATATGCATTATTGTTAACTTGTCTTCACATACACGCTTACTATAAATGGTATATTGGTCTTTTATACAAATTACATGTACCTTTGTATTGTGTGATTGTCAATCTTATTCTCCAATTGGTTCCACTTAGTGAATTCATTCACCAGAATATTTCAAGCGCTGTAAGTTGCTGTTTCTTCAACCAGATGCTTCATGTAGGTGGTGAAATTAGTCTAGAGAGCTGCTTCACCAGTTTAATGTGCAAGTTTCGAACTGATTAATCTTATAGTCTGTCCCAAGATATTTTTGCCGCATATTTCCTTAAATTATTCAATATTTATAAAATACCTCTTGGTTCAGACGATGTTCATTCAATAGTATGAAAAAATCCCAAGATTTCCCCTTTGAAACGCCCCCTCTAGCTTGTCGGGTATCAGTACACGGCTAAAAATAAAAAGTCTACGAGGTTTTTCCATTGCCAAGGAGATGAAGACGCCCGGATGATAACGTTGAAAAATTGCGCGAGGTGTCCCGAGTATTTCCGAATGAAGAAAAGATGTCAACATTCCCCATTATAAATCTCCTTAGGAAATCTGTTTTCGTTCCTGTGAATTTTTACGAGGGAAAAATGATAATGTGTGAATGAAGTTATCTTGGGAATTTTCCCTTTCATTGATTTTAATTGCACTTCAGTCACAGGTATGTGTATTTTTATTAAAAACCATTCAAATATGCAGCATAAATATCTTGGGACAGACTATAGTTATTTTCACACAAATTTTTTTGGAAAAAAAAATACCAATTAATTCTTAAGTCAATTTACTACTGATATCGATACTTTACTTGCCTCAAACTTTCTCTTGAACACGCTAACTGATTTCGGAAGTTGAAGTATGTTAAATTCATGTTGAGGTCGAGAGTCACCATTTTTACATGTAAACAAACTGCACCACTTCATTTTATGGGGCAAGTGATGGTGTTTTAAAGAATATCAGAGGCAAGTTAAGTTTTCATATCTGTTGTAAAATGTCAGAGGAATTTTGGGAATTAGATACTTGTATAGAATGTGTGCAAAAATAACGTTTATTAGTCCAAAACTAGCAAAAAAATTTGTGCATCATATAAAATTGCAAATTTTTACTATGGGGGCACTGTAGCTCCCAGGTTGTTATTGGAAATTTTTCAGACTGGGAGCTACAGACCTGCAGCTACTTTAATGCATAGTAATGTTATTTATTACTTTTTTATTTACAGGAAAATCTTCTGTAACAATTCAGTTTGTGGAGAATCATTTTGTTGACTCCTATGATCCTACAATTGAAAATAGTATGTATGAAATTCAAGAACAAATTCAATTGGAAGTTTTACTTTGTATTGATTCTGATATTATATTTTGCCCTCAAAAGACATTTCTAATGCATCATATGAAAACATGACATTGTATTAAATACCAAAGGGAAATTTTCAAAGTTTGGCTCATTGGCTCTATCATTAACAAATTAAATTTCTTCTTAAAAGTTTTTTCATTGCTTTTATTTCTTTTGCTGAACATTGTTGGTAATGATGCTATCGCATTTCTTTTCTAAAAAAAAAACCACATTTTTTCATAAAGCTTTCCAGAAGACCCTAAAAATCCGAGGACAGGAATATTCTCTACAAGTGATTGACACAGCTGGCCAGGTACTTAATTGATAGTATAATAGTATTCAAAATCACAGAAAACATAATACATCACTGTAAAATCAAATATTATAATTAGAATTTTTTTTATGAAAATGACTCTGAAGTAGGCATCAAATCAATACTATTGCCATGCATAGTCCTTCTGAAACATATATTCGTTCATAGTTCTTTGTATGTTTCAGAAGTTGGAGAAATGATATCTTTTAAAAGTGAAGTTCATTTAATTTTATAATTTTGCATAAGATTTATTTCTTAGCTAAGTATTTTGATAAACAGTTTTGTATATTTATATATTTAAAGTGCAATCGATAAGCAGTGTAAAGATGGATTATTTTATGAAATATTATTGGTTTTGTAGGATGAATATTCCATTTTGCCCCAGTCTTATTTTGTGAATATAGATGGATATGTGTTAGTGTATTCTGTGAATTCAAGAAAAAGGTAAGGTTTCAAGGTTTGAGATGAAATGTCAAACATTTATTTTACCTTTCCATTATACAACTTTACAAACTTTGTTCACTTATTCGTCAGTTACCCAACATATTTTAGGTGGAGAAAAACTCATTTGTAGATCAGAAGTTTGTACAGATATTTGCGTAGTATTAATTCTACCCATGTATTGTTTTACACGAGCCATGTTTCTAAATCTTTCTAATTCAAATTTCAGCTTTGAAGTCGTCAAATTTGTTTATGACAAACTTCTGGACATGAAAGGAACTATCAAGTATGTTTTATTTACAATATATCTACATTCTCTATGCATGTATATTGTACAGTGTATACATATCTATACTATTATGTTCTACATAATTGGATTATTATGATGACCATTTACAAGTAGAATATCATTTTTTTAAATACATTGTTGATAGTGGAAAGTAATATATTAATTACATGCGTCCTCCCAAATAATTAGCAATGACTGTGTTTTAAGGAAGAAGTATTACTCCATTTTTGATAATGATAATAAAAAAACCTAGTATACATGTAAATGTGCAGAGAAATGTTCAATACTATATTGAAGTAAAAGCATTTCATTCTCATTGTAGTGGAGTGCCAGTTGTGTTGGTGGGAAACAAATGTGATCTGGCAACAGAAAGGTATGTTACATTCAGTTAACAAAAACACATGTATGCAAGTATTGGACTATATTTATATCCACAGAGTTTTTTCTCCTCTACAAGGGTTTATCAAAAAATGCTTCGAGTGATGCTATCAAATCATTAGTAGAAAAGCTACAAGAGTACTTGTACATATGGTGTTCATTACAGTTATATATATTAAATTGATCTTTGTTTAATATTACTTTATTTGGTAATTATTGATGATATAACTATCAGTGTCATGTAAACGAAGCATTACCTCAGTTATTATATACAAATACTCTATTTACATTTACATGTATGATTAGTAATGAATATCTGGTATATGTTTTTATTGACAAAAGTTCTTAAAGTATGTAAATGTATATGTCTTATACAATTATTACTTCAGGTTACAAATTTAAACTTAAAACATGAGTGTGGAAGAGAGGTATCTTACTGTGTTGGCTATTGTATTGATGTGACAGAGACACTTATTGTCTTTGCTGGGGTTTGAACTCAGATCCTCTGTCATACAAATCCAGCACTCTACCGATTGAGTTAAAGAGTTAACCCCCCCTCCTCCCAGCCAGAGATAGTAGGAATGCTTTTATCTTGCTTTAGCACATTGACACTTAAATTCTTGTTTTCGTAGAGAAGTACCATTTGAAGAGGGAAAGAGATTGGCTGACAGCTGGAAGGTGGCTTTTTTGGAGACCTGTGCGAAGGAGCATCACGTAAGATATTCTTTTACATATTTTGTGCAGGTTTTGTTCTTATAAAGATTTGGTAGAGTATATCAAAGCATGCCAAATCTAGAAGGGGGGGGGGGGAGACCATCTTAATCCTTTGGAAAATTCAAATTTTTGGAATTTACATTGCAGAATTTCCAAATATAGGTTTCAAACACCTCCCCACTTCATTGTCTTTACTGACAATTGCTTAGCTTAAGATGTATAAAATGTTTGCATTTGTGCAAAAAAAAAGCAAGACAAAAGCTGTTCTATTAGGGTATTTTGAAGCTTAACTGTAACTAAATCAACAAGACCATTTTTAAAAGTCTATGTTTTTATTTACATAATATGCACTTTTATTCATGTCAAAGATTTTAACTCGTGTAGGTTTAATATGTACAAGTATATGTACACTTACAGATTAGTCTTGGTATTTATAATTTTCTTTCCTAAATAGTTTTATTATAAATGATTTCAGTTGAAACCCTGGTTTTTACTAATTTACGCAATTTTTTGTGCGCGGTAAATTGCAGCATTTTACTATGGGAGGCACCGTAGCTCCCAGGTCGTTCATTTAAATTTTTTTCAGACCAGGAGCTACAGACCTGCAGCTAGTTTTCCCCCAATTACAAGCAGGAATTTAATTGTTAATACCTTTTAATTTTCTACAGAGTGTGACAGAAGTTTTCACCCAGATTATCCTGGCCATTGAGAGGGCAGAAGGAAACAATCCAGACCAGAAAAATTCATGTGTGTTATCTTGATGACAATATTGCATGATTTACTCCTCTATATTATCAATGTAAATTCAATGTATATGCACTGAAGAATTTATTTGTAATGTATATTAAATTTCTAATGAATGTACAATGATGTTGTATTGTTTAATGTGAGAGAGGGTCATCTCAGGTGAAAATGGCTTATTTTATATTTATTTTATCTTTGTTAATGGATTTGAAATTAAGAATGGCAACAATACTAGTAAATAATTTACTGGAAAATGCATATTATATTCCTCATGCACAATTGTAATATTACATTTGAGATCAATTTTTATTAGAATATTGATGTAAATATTGTACAACAAACAACACAAGGTTTTAGAGAAGAATATTAAAACCAATGGGATGTTGATGAATTGTACCTCTGGATCTTGTTTTTGAGCTACATTGTAAATCATGTTCTGTGAATGTCAGGAGTTTTGTTTTATTTGTTGCAATGTTTCAAAATACGAATGTTTTAACAGTTACTTTACAAATTTAGTCTGTGGGTTTTCTGTGAAACCGACCGAGTCATCAAATGTTTAATGGATTCTTCATGCAATAAAATGATACACATTTTAGTTCATGCGTCATTTATATGTCCCACTATGATATGTCTGTCTTCTGTTTATCTGCATGTTTTGTCACACTCTGCAGTTTAGGCTGTTTCAAAGAAACAGCACAATATATTTTCTTATCAAACTTCAAAGAAAGAACCATTCAAATTAAGACTAAGACCTAATTTTTTTTACCTCTTTATTTGAGAGGTTGCTAAACAAATTAGCTGAATTAAAAACAACTATAATATACTTGTATGTACATGTACTTGACATTCTAGTGACCTTTTGTCACATTTCCAAACTCTTTCTTAAAGAAAAGAAAAATAGGTACATAATGTGTTGAGCGAGTATGGTACTATGTCTGTAATTGCAGCGTGGTGGTTGCTTAATCAGCATTCACATGTTTTGATTTCAAAATGTCTACTGCGTGCCGCCAGGAGAGGTAACTCGGTTGTCTGACCTGTTACACGCCTAATAAAGAGGGATTTACATTAGTATAATCTTCTATGATGAGTAAGTTGTCGCTCGTTCCTCCCTTGAAAATTCATTTCTTGGCCTTGTAAAATATTAATTTATGATCATACGAAACAATATTATAATATCGATATATTTACAAAATATACCCGTAGCTACTAAGTCTCACCCCCCCCCCCTTTTTTTCAGAACAAAAGGTATTTTAAGATTTTCATGATGAATTTTGAATAAAACCAGTTATATTTGCAACTTTTACAATATTTTTTTCGTAAATAGATAATATTAAATTTTATACAATATGTGTACATAGGTTTCATAAAGACTGCTTGTGCTTGATAGTCAGCAAGATGAAAACATCCTATTATAAAATTATAAAATATGCTATTATTCCATATTATCCCGTTTTCCTTATTTAATTTCCTGGTTGATGATAACAAACTGTTTTGGTGCCAATGTTGGCTGCAGGTGCGTTGCATCAAGGGTTGGGGGAGCAGGGAGCCCCTTTACGCGAGCTTGTAAAAAGTGATAGGGAAATTATGAAATAAAGCAATAAAGCATGATCTAAGTTTTAGGTAATATCTCTATTTTTATTTTTATCGTTCGGATACGTCTTCACCCCCCCCCCCCCCCCCGCCCCCGCCTCCTTCCCCAGATAATCGAACATGCTAGAACTGGATCACAAAGATCTCCAATGTCCAATTAATTGCATACTACAAATATACCAATTGCAGTTGTAGCGGCCCGAAACTAACCACATACCTAAAAGAAGTATAATGGATTTTTTGTGTGTGATTTGAAAGGGGGATCTTAAACATCTCGATCCCTTCATAAAAAAGATGATAGTTAATGCTAATATGATTGCGTAATTGCGTTTTGCTAACGTTTCACACGCACACTCTGAAATTTTTGTAGATTAAAACGGTCTGAATTGGCGTGAGATAATCGTTTTAATATTTGCCAAAAACAAATTTACACATCATTGGAACCTGAAATTGAAATTTAAAGTTCGCAGGAACTTGGTTTTAAGTGTGCTAGACTTTACTTGTGTATGCATTATTATATTAAAAAATGCATTAATTGAAAATTTCATAATAAAAGCACCCCACAAAAGGGCAAACTAGGTCCTTTTAATCAATTCAACATTCCAACTATCAATTCAATATTTTTAGTAACTGCCACGGTGACAGATATAGAGTTGTATGCAAAGAAAAATTTTCTGGGATTGGTTTGTGGCAAGATGAGAGAGAGAGAGAGAGAGAGAGATTATGTCTGTTATTTTCTTCGTAAATGAGACATGTCTCATGCATTTACTTTTGTGATCAACCATTACATGATATTAAAAATCATAAAATCCATAAAACTTGCATTTTACATTTATTGGAGGGCAGTTGATTATTATGCTATTTATACTATTAATGATATTTGTATCCGGGATATCAGCACAAATGTCCAATTTCACCAAAAGTTCTTTTACCAGTACTGGCATCAAATCACCTCCTTATTTTGAACCTAATAATAAACAAAACATTTAAAGGGTTTTTTTTTTAAATAAGCTGTTATTTGATGTTTTTTAAGCAGCAACTGTTATAAATCAAAACATTTTTTTATCTAATACGTCAAAGACACTTTATTCATGTAACTATGTTTCCTATATTCATATACATTAACAATACATAAGTAAAGACTAATGTAATTTTGTATATTAAGAATACTTAAAATTATAATAAGTATGTGTATAATACCACACTTGGGCAGGCCACACGGCTCCACGTAGTAACTGCCGGGTTGATAGTAACACACGGGTTCAGTGACGCCGTAGGCGGAGAAGTAGTTCCTGCAGTAGTTATTTGAGGGCAGAAAATCGTACACACTGGACCACACAAGACAGGTCTTCCCAGAAACTGTTGTACTTGCTTGTCCTTGATAGTTTGATCCATCCCCTTCAAAACAATCGCCATCTTCCAAAAACAACAAAACACAGATTAAACAAAATTGATTCGTGTACTGAGTACGTCACTAAACTTATATACACCAGACGCTTAATATGCTTTTTGACATAACGAAAATAATTATAAGCTGTCATGAGTTTCATTAACCTGTAAAGTTAAAATATATTTCGGAAATAATAATCTAAAGGTAAAATGTAAACTTTTTTGTATATATTATTTCACTAGAGTTACAGGCTTGTGTACCTGTCGTGGACGAGGTTTGTGAACCATTGCTGTCGCCTCCACTGACGCATAGGCCATTCGAACACGAGTAACCGCTTGGACAAGAAGTGCACGGCGTCCCAGTCATGTACGGCTGCTGTCCGTTGTAATTGCCGCTAAATATTTATAAGATATGGAAACACCATTATTAGAGAGGAACAGTGTAGAAAAAAAGCGCGAACTCTAGAGGAGATACGCTTGAATCATAATTACGTACCCTTGGCCGTAGTTGCAAACCACTATGGTTCCGCCGTTAAAACTTGTTGGCAATCCGGTGAAAGTCGGACATGTATGCGATGCACATCCAACGTACTCAGAGTTTGCCCAAACCACCTGTAGAGTGGATAGGTATTAGAAATAAACATAGAAAGAATGGTCGTGAATAATCAAGCATACTTAACATTTATAAAACGGATGCTGACCACTGTTTAGTGCAACAACAATAAATATTCAAAAGAATTACATTGCATGCATGTTAAAGTAATAAAATAAATTCTATAGGCAAAAATATTTTATTGAAATGCCTATATTTTGCGTCTACTTTTTTCAACGATTCGTATCTTTTTCCTTTTTTTTTTTGGTTGACGTATATATAGAAATACGTGTTTGCAATTTAATAACATCAAACAACAGAGCATTGTAATTAAATTAAAATATCGTGTCAAAAGTCAGAAGAAGGTTCTAACCTGGGTGTAATGGCCGCACACTCCTAGACACGCCTGGTTGGTGTAATTGTAGGAAGATTTTTCGCTGTCCCAGGACTGTACAGCAGATTTAGGATCAACCGAACCTAGTTTATAACAATCACTGCGATGCCAAATTCAACATTGTATGATCAGGCATAAGGGTGTGTACATATCACACTATATATGCATGAAGCATTACGAAATAGATATATTAGAAACAGTTGAAAAAAAACAAAGACCTCTAAAATGCAAATCATTGTCGATGGAAGATAAGAAAACGAGCATGATTTAAAAGACTTACTGACGGAGGTTGCATACAGGTTTTCGCCCACATAGGTGAACTGGGAAGTCAGTGCCTTGGTATCTGTGGTCCTAGCCGGGTTGTGGGCCCAGTTACATTGCTGCGCATAGTTCCGCGCAACTTGTGCCAATTCATTACTCCATTTCTAAAGCAGTACAAAATATTTCAATTACTTAGAATTGAAGAAATGATTTTCTTGATAGCAAATTGGACCACACGTTAAAAGAGCTAGTGTTATTTTTTTTCTACAGACTGCAGTGAAACAGTTGCAACTGACTTACAATTTTCTTCATGTTGGCGGCCTTTGGAACAACATTAAACCTCGCCTCGTTGTGAGCATCTAAAAACTCCTGCTCCTCTGTTGTGGTTTGTCGTCGTCTGCGAAGAACCTTGACCTCTTTAATTTTTCCTTTTGGATTGGATATCTGATCAATAGATTTTTTTAAAGATAACATCTTACTTTAAAGTTGTATATTCTCACAATTAGACAACTTTCAAGTATACGTAAACTTACCTCCAGATCTAACTCTCTCCGAAGGATTCTAGCACCTGTTTTTGTAGGAAATCTAACCTCAAATGGCATCTTTTGTTTAACAGTTGCCGATTCAATAGCTACACCAGATAGCAAAAGCACGAGTGTAACCACCACAAACATGGTCAACTGCATCCTTTTGAATTTACTCGGAAATACTAGAAGCAAAAAACGGAGTCGTCCTTTTATATCATAATCTCCTCTGTTCAGAATAATTTGTATTTACTATACGTGTCAGAAATTGTCCGACACTGTATTGACTTTTGCAAAATTTCTTCCTATTATAAACAGATAAACTTCATTTTAAACGAAGCTTTAATTAAAATGTCCGATACATCACCTGCCGTTCAGTTTTCCAATTGGTTGTTCAGCTGCTTAAAATTTATATTGTGAAAGGGGGAGGGGTAAACATCTTGTGTTATCACGTTTTTAACTGCTGTCCTACACAATTAAGATAATTAATTAAAAAGAAGTAGATGACATCAATTCATAAACAATTCATAAACTATGACATCAAATCCCTTTAATATGATATTCTAATAGCATATCATATCAAGAGAACAGAACAATATTACATACCTCCAAAATTGTCTAAAATAATTAGACAACGAAGAAACACATGAAGAGGGGGGTCTCCACGAAAAATAACAAAATTATGTCGGAAACATTGCGACCGTAGACGTTATGTTATCTCCCCCCCCCCCCTTTGAACGATCTCTCTCTCTCTCTCTCTCTCTCTCTCTCTCTCTCTCTCTCTCTCTCTCTCTCTCTCTCTCTCTCTCTCTAACAGAGACGTGAGGTTAATATGAATTTTAATATGATTTGTCCTCGTTTGTTTTTACAATTAAACATTTTGTTAAATAAATTAAAACTTTGTTATCGACACTATTGAGATACTATGCTTAACATGCTATTGAATTTCACTATGATCTATATGTAAAGTTGACATGGATATCAATATGAGGTCAGATTCTCGATCGCTTCTTAAATCAAATACTAGTCTAGTGCAATGTAGTAGTTTCTATCTCTAATGAATAAATGCAGGAGTGTTTGATAATCAAATCTAAATTAAATACAGGAAAACTCGGTTATATAGCGAAGTCCTATGGACCAATCCAATAAATTTACTTCGTAAAATCCGTAATTCGTCATACATGTATCCTTATCACGAATTCGTTATATTCACTATTATAATAGCAAATTCACTATATATGTGTACATGTTTTCTTTCATTAGACCACGATTTTTGCAAATTGAGGATTCGGAAGAAATTACATTCTTTTGACACTAATCATAATCGGATTGTTAATTGAAGAATTTATGTGAAAATAAAATCATTTAAACTTCTATGTCAAACTTTTTAAACAGTAAATAAATTCGTTAAAAAAAATTTAAATTTCGTCATTATTCACCTGTATGGAACTCAAAATCAGTTCGCTATATCCGTCAGTCGTTATACATGTATATGAATTCGTTATTGCCGTAAAATTTTGTAAAGATTTGTTAAAGGTCACGATTTTGGTCAAAAATTATTTTTCCGATTTTAATATTTACAATGAATCATAAAGGCACTTTTAATAGGCAACCAAAATTTGATTGTCATTTGTTGAGTTATAAGCGAGTAAAAGAGCTTGAAATTCTTCGCTATGTAAACAAAGCGTTTGTTTACATTTTGAACGTTGAAGTAAAAATTTCAGTTTTAAACCGAAAACAAATGTTTTAAACGTTAGGAAGTGATTACCTATGCTTAGAATAAATAAAAAGATAGACAAATAAGCTGGAAAAAAGATTTTTTACTGGTAATGTATATTGAACCTATGTAAACAAAAACAGAGCACGAGCCTTGTTTACATGGCAAAGAATTGTGAGCCCTGTATCTTGCTTATAACTCTACGAATGACTCTCAAATTTTATTTGATCATTAAAAAATAAGCATTGTAAATAATAAAAACATAAATATAGAATTTGATCAAAATCGTGACCACGCCCCATTAAGAATATTAACAGGGACTCAAAACACTTCCTATATGCGAGATTTTGCTATATCCTTGTTCGTACTAAACTTGTTTGTAGCAAAGCACTAAAGGATTCTACAAAACATTCAAGCTGCTATAAAATTGTTTTTGAATAACTCTGAAATGATGGTGAAGTTGAAAACAATTCAGCTATATTCGTCTATCCAATATCATGCACAGAAGTTTCGGAGCCGCTCAAGCTTTTTAAAGAACGGAACAGTTCCAAATCCTAATTCTTACCAAACTAAAGATGGTCTGTTTAAGGTCGGTTCTTGAATTCGGTAAAACTTTAGAGGAATTTGTCAAATGAAATATTTACAAAAGGAAACAGTAATTGCGTATTTGATCATTTCTGAAAATTCGCAAAAAGAAATCATCGACCTCCCTCAACATTTATTATTTCTCTTCAGGACCTTCACTGGATACATAAATCGATATCGGGAAGTTTCCTTTATAGAACCGTTGTTAAGTGTGTCATATTTTTTTTTAAAATAAAAAAGTATGAAAAAAGCCAGAGTATAGATGCTTGTTTTTATTAGAAACTTGAAAAATGAATCACAAAACAAGAACATATTTTTATAACAAACAACTGTTATTATTTATCTTAAACATTTAGCTTTAGGAAAGACAAGGAGAGCCAAGTATTCATAAATATAAAATGATCCAGTGTCACATCCAAGGGGCGTAGGTCTGTACAGATCCATTAAACCACCAACAATGCGATTCATTATTTCTTTCCTGCAAGATCAGTAAACAAAATTAATGTTAAATAAAAAGTTTTAAAATCTGAACGCGTTACATGTCAGACGACAACATTGGTTTCTAAATTTTAAGCACATGTTGGACATTTTCTTAGATTTTACGGACTTTGATATTGGAGAGAATGTTGAAATATAACTTTTTATACCGCATTTCGGAACTCCACAAGACTCTACGTAGTAAGTCCCGGGCACCATGTAACAAACGGGCTCTGTGAAGCCAAAGTTTGCAAAGTAGTTTCTGCAGTAGTTGTTGCTGGGAAGAAACGAATACACTCCAGACCAATTTAGACAGGTCTTTCCACTGACGGTAGTACTAACAAAGCCCTGGTATGTCGACCCGTCCCCGGTATAACAGTCCTCGTCTGGAAACACGTTTAAAGTTATATCAATTACATCTTATTTGATAATACAATGAATACTGTACCAGACACTAGAACCTTACTTTATCTGAGAGTGATTACTATAATTGTAAAACGAGTTGCTTTCTTAGAGATTCAATTTGCTGAGTTTATTTTACCAGGAACATCCCCGTATCCAGTGTTAGTGGTCTCTGTGTTGGTGGACGAAGAGTCTCCACTTCCGCTTCCGGAAGATGTGCCAGACCCGGAACTTGTACTGTCACTTCCGTCCACACAAAGATTATCTGAACAGGAATAACCCCCGGGGCAGGAACTGCACGAGGCTCCAGATACATATGGCTTCTCCCCATTGTAGTTGCCACTGTAATTGATTAAATAAATTATCAAATGTTGAGAGAAACAGATAAAAAAAGTTTTAAGTAAGACAGGAATCGTTACCCATTTCCGTAGTTGCAGACGACAATCGTTCCACCGTTGAATGAAGACAATCCCGTTATAGAAGGACACGTCTGACTGGCACACCCCACATACTCAGAGTCCGCCCACGCCACCTGTACACCAATTAATGGACAATATAGCACATAACATGACTGTAATCATACTAATAACTAGTGACGTTAATCGATTGCAGAACTGCTAATCGGTTCATCGCAATTCTTAGCGACGGATTAACCGATTACTTGTATCAAACTACACAATTTTTTCATATTATTCTTCATTTGTATTTGCCAAATACACCACGACAACCACGACAGAAATATTCTGTTTAAAGTATGAAAAATATTCATCACAAATTTAAAAAAAAAAAATGTAAAAGAAGGAGCAAACATGCATATGTCACAATTTTGTACCAGTTCAATGTCTCAAATAAAATGTGATCGACAGATCAATCAAAGTTTTCATATGACAATCTCTAGAAGCCTTATTTGAAGTAATATTCTTTTCGGATCTTAAAATTATGTACATGTAAATGTATGTGCCCAATATATATGTGCCCAATATAAGCAAATGCATTTGTTTTTAAAAATTAAATTTCCAAAAAAGGAATGGCAAAAAAAACCCTCGTTAAAAATAGCTAAGACAATGATAATAAACGCAGTACTCAACGGTCAGTGGTTCATTATGTATTAAAAAAAAAAGCTGAACAAGACAGAACATTTTATACGAGGAACTGATTACTGACAGTGTAACCGGTTACCATCGGTCCAACCGAGTAATCGATTAACCGGTTGGGATTTATATATGATAAATTTATTAAAAAGAGACAAATTGATAAGAAAGATCCTGGGCGAATGCGCGCGTGTGATTTTTGTTACTCGTTTAATACTGCCATTTTAACATATAAATGCAGTGTATAAATAACTATCATATCGAACAAATGGACAATATGCTAGTACATGTATTATACCTGTGTGTAATGTCCACAGACCCCATAACAGGTCTGGGAGCTATACGTGTAGTCGTTCTTTTCACTATCCCAAGCCTCCACTGCGGAACTTGGATCTACAGTACCTGCACATGAAAGAGAAAATAACATTTTCTCACTTCTATAAACTCGAATAGGTAAACTTTCGGTATCTTGACCTAGTATAATTTCCTTTGGTTCTGTTAATGATCTGGATATTGTTATAGTAAAATATATTCTTCTACATTATTTCAATTAAGTTTAATTGTAATTAAGACTCTCATAAAGTCAGTTTTTACTTCTTGAGGTGACGTAAAGGTTTTCGCCGACATAGCTGAACTGTGACGTCAGAGCCGATGAGTCCGTGGTTCTTGCAGAGTTATGCCCCCAAATACATTTGTTTGCATAATTCTGAGCTACTTCAGCGAGCTCATTGCTCCATTTCTATTAAAAAAAATTAAAACAAAAATAAAATGCCATCCTCTTGCTCAAGTTAAACTCTTGACGTGAATTGAATTGTCCGATCCTATTTCATTTTGAAATAAAATATTGTTTTAACTAAACTAAAAAGTCCAATTCTTTTTTAAAAGTAATTTTAGATTATTGGTTAAACAACGCTCACGGTTGCCAATATCATATGTAGGAACATGCGTTTGCCTGTATACCACAGAGTAGTTTATGAGGACCTATCCAGATCTTATCTATATATTTCTTCATGAATGACAAATAAATCGTATTAATAATAGAACATCGATACATACGTGGATTACCAAAACTAGCCAATAATTGCCATTATTAAACGGCATAGATTACATACATAAGTATAAATGATTATTGTCAGCTGATCAGAAAAAAATGTCATTCTTAAAATTAAAATATGAATTATTTGAAGCGTAGATACTATGGTTTTTACATGTCTTGATGTTTAGAGAAAATATGTTACCATTTTCTTCATATTAGCGGCGGTCGGTACAACAATAGATCTTGCTACATTATGAGCGTCCAGGTATTCCTGCTGGGCAGAGGTGCTCTGTCGCTTCTGTCTGGTGCCTCTGGCAACTCTAACCCGGCCATTTGGGTTAGATATCTGTAGAGGAACCGAGCAGAATCAAATAGATATCTCACATGGAGGACACTTCAATACACCGTTTAATTAAAATAAAACACATTTTCTAGACTATTGGCAAGAGATACGAAATGTTCCGGATGTTTTCCAAACTACAACGAACGCGTTTTTATAGAACAATGTTACACATTTCATATGCATATTCTGAAAAGTCAATTTAGAGATAAACCTTTGTTAAAATTTCGTATGCAATACAATAAAAAGCTATTAACAACAAATTTACCTCTAGGTTGAGGCTGCGCAATACGTTCTCCAAGTCCTCTGCCTCTTTTTCCACTGTTATTGCATAAGGAAGCTTGAATTTCGCCGCTGCATCCGCATATGCTGCCAGAGACAAACAACAACAAACTACGATCAAAACCTTCATTGTGGAGACAACAGATATCTGAATTAGTTTTTTCAGAATTCCCTTTTATAGCATCTTTTTCAATCTCATTTATTGACGTCAAAATGTTTGTTAAGACTATATGTCCATATTAGTATTTCTTTGAGACATAATCAAGACTGTCTTAGTGTCTTTGAATACTAACGAAAAGCGGCATGAAAAGTCACGGTTACAGTTTGCTGTTCAATACATTAAACATACACCTACCAAACAGTGTGTACTCTAATTAAAAAATGAAACAACGCCGACCGAAAACCTATTAAACTACTATTGGTGCCATTTCTGTACATGAATGTTGATAGAAAATTCCATAAAATTCACAATCTACTATGTACACAGTAATTTTCTCTAACTGAACAAGGTCACAATTACTGTAATAGGGTGGGAACAGGGGTCAAGAGTGAAATTTAAATGTATGCCTACTTGGATGCGGATTAAACGAAAATCGCTTTGATTATATCAAGGTCGATTCGAGGATTAAGTAAAGTGAACTGTGATGGAATTCGTGGCCTCTAAGGAAGTATTCCTCCATTGTACAACAAATCCAGCGTCTTGTTATTTATGGGCGGTATAATGACTTGAACTCAACCTATTTGGCTGAACGTGAGGATTTGCTTTTTGGAACTTGCGAGATTTTGCAAACAGTTGGCTCCCTTTATTCAGTGATTGCGCCCTGTACAATGACCGAGGCATTGAAGACAGGGGCTTTGAGCATTGTGAGGTTTACTTTTTTATTACTACATTAATTTATGTATTTCATTATTACTGATCATTCTTCTGCTTGTCTTTGAATAGATACTATGAATTAATTAATGCACCTAGATGGAATACAGTTCCTATTACGAATTAGTCTGCATGCTGCTATAATATCATATTAATCCTCATGTTGTTTCTTGTAACACATTGATTACACTGCATATTCATTGTTTTTCAGTTGAAGAATCAAGATTTTAATCGGCTACCACAGGTAAATTTACAATATTGCTATATATGACCGATATATCTAGGTCATTGTGCTATGTGCTTGCTATAAGTAAATATTAAACAACAGCTGCAGTTCTATAGAACTATAGAACGTATTTCACGCAATAAGGTACACATTGCTCAAGAGGGATGTGCGGCCATTTGTACATTTGAGGATAAGAATGTAAACATTTCTTGAACTGACTTGAACTCTACTACAAGCGATGAAGGGATTTTATTTGTGTTATGTTTAAGTTTATCTGTAACACAAGACATTGGACACACAGCGGTCAACATATATTTTGAGGAAAAAGCACAAAATTACCTTGAAAAATAAACACGTTTGCAGTTATCTCTAAATGATCTACTAATTTACTAAATTATTCTCCGTATCTTGTCAAACACCATAGGAAACCTGGACATTCCATTTAATATTCATTTGTCGTATACAGGAATGCAGTCATCGTGTGTGTATAGATCCACTGAGATATAATATGGCGACAAGCAAACCTAACACTGCCTTTGGTTGTATATAGATTTGACCGTTTTTTAAAATCATTTTTTAATTGACCAGCGCTCTAAAACTTAGATTAAATAGATCAGTAACAAAGATTTCTAAAACTGCTTCAGAGTTAACTTTGGTTGCTAATAAATATTGCCTTCAGAAATTGTCTTAACACAACCTATTGCATAACCAAAGTAAAGCTGTCTATCTTTTTTGTGTTATCTCTGTCATGTGTGGCGAGATGTTTAAGAATAATGAACCGACAGGATAAAAAAATTGGGTTTAGTGCAGGCATGTAGCAACAAAAAGAATGAGCGGGTTTATTCTTATTAGTCTCCTACCGGTTTTCACCGGAGGGGACTATAGCTTTCCTCTGCGTCCGTCTGTCTGTCTGTAGGTACGTCTGTCCGGCCGTCTGTCTGTCTGTCCCACTTCAGTTTTCCACACTTTTTTTCTTTATGCGTTTGAGGAATAATATGAAATTTGCTGAACAGCTTCAAAATGTCAAACTACAGATCAAGTTTACACTTTTGTAGCGTCTGGTCGGAATATATTCGAGAAAATTATTTTTTTATATTCAAATTTTTTAATGTTCGGGTTCGATATTCTGCGTACAGTGCATTGTTTTCACAATTTTCACAAACCGGTAACTGGTAAGGGACGTGTATTGCATATGCAATGCTCTCAGAATTCTTGTTCTTATATCATATATACTTGTGTATATTATTCATATATGCGGGTTTATTCAGATTCTTTTATTCTTCAATGCATATTCATGTCTACAGATTCTGAAATTGTGCACTTTCTCTGACTAATTACATGAACATTTTATCAAGAGACAGCATACTAGTATCATCGTTTCGTATTAGTGAATTTACATTGTAGCATTTATCAAACTGAAAATAGCATACTTTATTTTTGTTTTTCTGTTATAATGTTTACAGACCGCCAGCATGCTGATGAAATTAAAAAAAAAGCACAAAAATAATGTGAAATTTGCAACAAAAAGGCGAGTTTACGACCCACCTAGAAGCTACAGAGAAAGGATTAATGCAATGTTCTTTTCTTAAAAAGTAGGTTACCTAAAATTGAAATTTCTCAAAAAATTTAATTCTCAATAATGTAATATTGTGTTAAGGAATGGTATAGATAAAGAAGCCTACGACACTTTGAAAATAGATGATTGTAAAGCAAGACAACCCGTTACCAGTGTCAACTTTGGATCTCCAGAGATCTCAGTCTTTGACTTATCACTTTTCCATAAGTATTGGTCCTTGGTATTAGTAATTGTTTGAATAAATAAGTTAATTGGTAAACTTCATATCATGAGATATATTTAAACAGTGCCTCTTTTACCCGGTTTTGCTCATAGAAAAAGTCTAGCGTTAATCAAATATGAAGACGTTGTGTGAACAATTTTTAGCAATTATGTTCATAAATAATCTAGATCTTGAAACACAACACATCCATTGAAACATTGGGATAAGAATATATCATTGGGAATGCGTGTTCATCAAGTTTTTGAGCTTGTACTAGTCCCAACTTCCACACCAATACATTGGTGTTCTTGCACTCTCTACTTGTAAAACACGTGCTACTTCAAGGTCATCTAATTTTGAAATGCAAAATCAGGAACGCTCAGGAATGAAAAAATCATTATGATAAACACAAAATGGATTTTACCCTTTTCAAATAACAAAATATGATTCATCAATTTTCCATATGCAGGCTTTTAACAATTTAACGTGTTCTTGATTGATTCAGGGGAATTTTGCCTACATTTGAACGTATTATCAAAGGTGTCTGTGACATGATATTTTCGTCAAATGCACAAAGACATTTGTAGAAGATAGCATCAACAATCAATAAAAAAAGCAAAACAAAACCAAACAAAAACGCATAAAAGACAGACGCGCCTACACACTTTAACATTTGACTGACAACAGGCCAGAAAGTACACTGGTGAATTACCGATTTTTGCAAGTAAGTATATTTTTGTCTTTTTTTGACATTTTCGAGGCCTTTATAAAATAAAAAATCTGAAGTTATCTTATAAAATGCTATAATAAATTAAATACATATATTTTTTAATATATTTACCTTGTTTAATAATTAAATAACAAAAATTCTGATATTTTTGTCGGAGTATTTACCTTTTATTCAAATAATTAAAATTATATCGAACTAATTATTGAAATTATAGTGAATACACGCAAGTTCAAATCAATTTTGTTAGATGTGATACAATATCTACGCATACAAACTAAGATTTTACAAAATCAGGATTGTACCAAAATAAATAAAGTATTTACATGAATGTGATGTTCACATTGGAGAGTCAACCGTATCAAATATCTCTATTATAGATGCACAAATTTTACGTTGAGTGTTGCAGTATTTTCATATGGCTAAAGTAAACGAAAATAAAACGTATTTGCAAATGGGTTTTGAGTTGCAAATGTCACTTTAAAAGTTTAAAAGTAAAGGAGTAGCAAAGCATAATAATCTTTGATACATGTATAATGATATTCTTTGTAAATCATTTGTTTGGCTTGAAAGAGGTTGCATGTATATTCTTCTCTTGATCTTTTGTTTGTTTTAGAAAGTTGCATCGAAAGAGGATTTGTTGTTCAATTATTTGTAGGTAAGTTTCTCCATTTTCGTAACATTGATTTAAAAAAATATTCACAACATTACATTGACTTATATTACAATATATATTATCTTTTTGATCAATCGGATACATGATCATTTGATCTGTTTTCTAAGACATCATAAGAATCGTCACTGTAGATAAGTGAAATCAGGTTCAAACCTGAATTCATGCAAATGGAATTGCATCAAAAAGCATGCAGTGTATTGACTTTCGTTTCGTTACTTAGTAATGAATCGTAGTGGTGAATCGTATAACATATTATGAGAGATGGATAACGATGGTTATTTCAATACTATATTAATCTGAGACGAAGAAATCCTCATAAAGATGAATCTTAAAACTAAAATATTTGGATGTCTTGTTTGCTTAATAAACTTTTATGGCCTAAAATATCAAGAACCTCTCGGCTGATGGCATTTTTTGACCATCTATCCTCATTAAGAGAGCAACCTTTATAAACTTCAAAGGATTTATAGAATTGTTGTCATGTTTCTGCACTAATTATCAGAGGATATAAAGATCAAAGTTTTAATTTTTTTCCCAAATTGATCAATATTCAAAGCTGAGAGGCAGCCTATTCTATTATATAGAATATACTTTCATGGCATCAGACTCAAGTGTGCTGATTTGTCCGTTACAGATCGTCGTTGTCATTGTTGTTATCGTCGGCGTAAATTTTCACATCCTCATCTCCTGCATATGCGTTTTTTCTTAATTTTAAAGAACATGTTTCGTTTTTTATTTATTTGAGGCTAAGTAATTATGGCTTGGTGAATCGAACAAATACTATTACACTTAGCATTGAGAAAATCGATATATTATCAAAAACACATCATAAATTTCCCCCTTTTTATTTAATGAAATAAGATTTTTATTGATTTTCCATGTTTCTAATAATTTAGCGAGTGTTTTATTGATTCAGGAGAACTTTGCTGAAATTTGAACCTCTCTAATCATCAACGGAATCTATGACATAATAGTTCCATTTAATCGAGAAAGAATTCACAAAGCAAGATTTTTAAATGTTGTCGTTTTCAAGTCATTTGATTTGGCTATTTTTACAACACTCCAGCTTGATTCAATCTCGAAGAGAGCCACTGCATAACCTCTACATTTTTAAAAAGATTGACTTGTTAAACTTGTGAATTGTGCTTAACATGTTGATAAAAGAATTTTAAGTGTATTAGAAACCTTACTGAGAAAGACCCAAACAATTTTGATATATAACTTAAAATATTTCGTTGAGAGGATTTATATAGGCAATGTCTTCTATCCCATCCGCTTATGTGATATATTGCATAATAGTATATTGTTTGAAATAAATATTTTGTTTATTAGCTCACCTGAACCAAAAGCTCAAATGAGATAATTTGTTCGTTGTCTGTCGTCGTTGTCGTTGTTGTTGTCATCGGCGTAAACTTCCCACATGTTTATCTTTTCCGAAATCATTGGGCCAATAAACTTAGCAATAAACATCATTGAAGGAAAGACTATTAAGTTTATTAAAATGAGTCAGTTTACTTTTAAAAGGTATCACTTTGGAAAGAGTGAAAATGGGATGGAGTGTCTTAAAAATATTCTTCTCCAGAATCACTGAGCTAATCTCAACTCAAGTTGGCACAATGCATCATTGGGGGGAAAGATTTTAAATTTATTTAACTGAAAGGGCATTTTCTCCTCAAATGGTAAATAATCAAGAAAGAGTGAAAAAAGGGTTTGTTGTTTTTAAAATCTTCTTGTCCAGAGCCATTAGGCTAATTTAAACCAATCTTGGCACAACGTATCCTCGGAGAAGAGCTACCAAGTTTGTTTAAATAAAAGACTAATTTCCCCTAGAAGGAAGAAAATCAAGAAATATTAAAAATATGATGAGGAAGTATAAAACTTTTCTTCTGATTCTGAAGCAAAAGCCCGTAATAACCAAATTTTTACATTTCGATATATTTTTGAATTAAATTTGTTCAAATCTTGTCCCCAGGGGATCATAAAAAAGACCCTTTGAGTTCAAAGTCGTATTAAAAAAATAAGCAGAAAATACCCCATATAATTCTTCTGCAGAAACAAAAGGCTTTAATTTATGAAAATATATTTGAAAGAAGTTATAATACTAAAAAGTAAGATTATATCGCTTTTAACACAGTGGGTCATAATAAGGCGGTTGGGGGCTGAGTCATATGATGAAAAAATGACAATAACAAACCGCCGACCATCTCAAAAATCCATAAAACGAAACACAGATTGTATTTGCTGACAAGGTCGTTGTATTGACTATAGAACTTACGAAAAGATGACTCTGAACGATTCTATTGATAGTCCTGTTGTATCAACTTGTGTCAGTAGCTTGCCTCGCCTTAAAAACTGTTCATACGAAGAGCATGCCCTTGCGTATCGAATTAACTGAGACAAAAACACCATATACAGGTGATGAAGGTATATTGCTACATTAGTAGGGAAAGTTGACTATAGAAATATTGAAGTCATCTCGTTTATCATAAAGTTTTGTTGTTAGGTTACCATCAATGTCCATTTCCTGTAAAATATCCAAATATGAAACAAATGACGCAGACTCTGTGGTATCTTATTTTAAGTTCACTTGGATATATAGAGTCGACGTAAAAATGGAAATAACAATTGTTAATTGATAATCCGTCGTCGATACACCTGAATGTTGAATTAAAGGCCACAGCGAATGATTTATTTTTTTCACGTACAAGTTTTTGAATAAATTCTGCTACATAAGAATACAAAATAAAGTCTGTTAACAATGGGGCACAACTGGTGCCCATGGGAATTCCAACAGATTATTGGAAGAATTTATTTCCAAAAACTGCATAGATAACTGTTGTCTATCAGAAACTCAAGCATCTTTTTAATGTCACGTACTTAATAAAGACATTCTTCCGAAACAAACAGTTATGATCAGGGGTGGTGGGTGAAGAAACAGGACTAAAGATAGGATGCTCAAATTTATATTATTAAATCAAGGTTGTTTATGCTTAATAGTATCTATATCTATTAGGAGACATATACAATTCTTTAACTACTAGTAATACCAATAAATAGAACTTGGTTATCATAGAGAAGCAATTAGAATTGTTAATACTGTGTCTTTAAATGGATGGAGTCTTTGTGGCATTTAAAAAAAATAGTGACAACAGACGTAAAAAAAAACCAACACCAAAAAGAAAAAAAAAAGAATAAAAGGCAAACGCGTCCATATACCTTAACAATTGACCGACAATAGGTATAAAGCTACTAGTTAGTGTTCTGGTGGCCAGTAGAGAAAATGAAAAGATTTCTATGACATTGCCGAGGCCTTTATAAAAGTAAGTCTGAGATACTCTAGCATGAAACACCAAATTAATGCAGGTACGTCTATTTTTTCAATAGATTTACTTCGTGTTAAAAAAATCAAACAAACCTATTGCTAATATTTTTTTTGGATTGATTGCCTATGATTAAAACAGATTGCTCGGTGAATATGTGCAAGTACAAATTCTCTCAAAACATTAATTGTTTCATTTGTATGTTAGGGCAAACTAAACAAGCTTTGAATACTTTATAGAGTTGTCTTATTTTCTTCGTAAATTTTTAGAGGATATAAAATGAACCAAAGCCTTCAATTTTTTCAAGTAAATCAAAATGCTAGCTAAGCATGGACGTAGTCTATCCTGTAATAAAGAGATGATTTGATTTAAAACGATCGTTTTATTACCTCATTGAACGTATTTAATACCATCTAATTTAAAATGCACAAACAACCTTGTGAATCGAACGTATACCATTACGCTTAACAATGAGAACATCTATCATGAGGAAATCTAAAAGGATTTTACTTTTAATGTTTAATGATAAAATATGATATTATTCTGTAGAACTTTCCCGAAGTTTGAGCTTCGCTAATCATCAATGGCATCTATGAAATGATTAATTCATTTTATCGAGAATGAATTCAGAAAGCAAGTTTTTTTTTGAAATTTTTGTTTTTAACGTCGGCTTGTCGTAATTCATGTCATTCAATAAGTGATATTAGTATCTTAGTATATTAAATTATTTATACAATTATCTGTAAATAAATTTGGAACCCTATACTTAAGGAGTATTTAAAAAGATATCTTGTCTTTTTATGGCGGAAGCTTTGGACATTTTGTAAAAGTTAGCAACAACAAACAAGAAAGAGAAAACAAAACAAAAGGCAGACGCGTCTACACATTTTAACACTTGACCAACAAAAGGCATTACCATTAGTTACTTGTAAATATTTTGGTGATTTACCGAATTATTCGAGTAAATATAACATTTTTAGATGCCTTTATAAAATTAAAATCTGAGATTATCTTTAAAGCTGAACACCGCTCGTAAATAGGCACTGTCACGGAGATACCTGGTATATAAACCCTTCGATTTCGTTACACCCGATTGCACACCTGAACCTCGTGGCCGACATGTAGTATTCCTTTCGTGGTCTTTAGATTTTATGCATTTTTTTCTTATCTTATGTTCATTTTCTGTTCGTAAATAATGCATTGACCAATTTATTTGATGTTAGTATTCTCCTGGCTTCAAAAAGTGCGTAAAATTTGATAATTTCATCGCGACCGGGTAACACGGCGAGGCAAAATGTACGTCCACACAGGTGAGACCTCTACAGCGAAGTACTTTGAACTGTTTAGAGGTCTGTCCCTTATATAAGGGTTGTAGGGACAGCAGTGATTAAAGAGAAATATGGCGGACAGTGCCTATTTACGAGCGGTGTTCAGCTTTAACAAATACATGTAGATGTGTTTGCATTGTTTAGCATTTCATACAAGATTATCTAAGATTTTATTTTATAAAGGCCCCGAAAATACTTATTCGTAAAATTCGGTATAAGTTATCAAACATTATTTAGAGGATTAACCTCGTGTTAATGATCAAACACGCAAATTGCATTAATTTAAATTAATCATAATAATAAAATTGGTTTTATTACCTATGGTTGGAACAGATTGCTTAGTCAATACGTGCAAATTTAAATTCTCTCAAACATCTATTATGGTGGTTTCGATACAAAATCTCTAAATATAAACTAAGATAAAAATAAGATCAGGATTAGTACAAATAAAAAAGTATTTACATGTGATGATCACATTGGAGAGTCTAATTATCAACTATCTCTACTATAAATGTACAAAATTTAAGAAGTGTTGCAGTATTTCTATATGAAAAAAGTAAAGAAAGTTGTAATGAATTTGCAATTGGGTTTTGGGTAGTAAATGCTACTTTGAAAGTTTTTTCGAAAGTCAACAAAGCATCATTTTCTATAGTGTAATGATATTCTGTTCAAGCACCTGGTTGACTTGACAGAGGCTGCATGTATGTTCTTCTCTTGGACTTTGTTTGCTTTACAAAGTTTCAATGGAGGATGATGTGTTGTTCAATTTTAGACTCTAGCACTCTTCTTGAGACGAGAAAGTCCTTAAAGATAAAGAAAAGTTTCAAAATCTTAAAGCTGAAATATTTGTATTTTTTTATTTGCTAAAGAGACTCCTGTGGCCTGAATACAGTATGATATTTAGAATTTTTCGGATAGATTGGATGCTTTAAAACGATTATCTGTAACACAATTGGTAATTCAACGCAACATATATTTCATTTTTGCGGAAAAAGCACAAAATTACCTTAAAAAATACGTTTGCAATTATCTTTTAATGATCTACTAGATTACGTAACCGCTTATCGGAGCTTGTCCAACACCTTAGTAATCTGGGCACCCCATTGAGTACTCATTAGTCATATAAAGGAATGCAGTAGTTATGTGTGTATTTATCCACTGAAGTTTTTGATATATGGTAATCAAAACTAAACAAGGTCCGTGATTAAATATAGAATTGACTGTTTCTTAAAATTATTTATCAATCAAGCAGTTCTTTAAAACTCAGATTAAATAGATCAGGAACAATGGTTTCTTAAAACTTTTTCAGAGTAAACTTTGGTTACTATTAAAAATTGCCAATGGGTATTTGGTTTGATAAAAAAAATAGTAATCGAACAGGATGCTTAAATTTATATAATGTCACACAAGATTGGTTATGTTTTATTTCGAGATATATGCACTGCTTTAACTACTATTAATACAGAAAATGAAACACTGTTACCCTATCTAGAGGAGCATTTAGAATTGTTATACCGTGTCTTTTTTACGGCGGGAGCTTTAATGGCATTTAAAGAAAAAAACGACAACGATGTGAAACCCCCCAAAAAGCAATAAAAAATGCATAAAAGACAGACGCGTCTAAACACCTTAACAAGTCACCGACGAAAGGTGTAACTGCATGTAGTTACTAGTATCTAGGTTCTCTGCTGGTAGGAATAATGCGAGTAAGTATTCATTTTTCTATGACATTTTCAAAGCCTTTATAAAATAAAACTCTAAGGTATCTTGTTTGAAGTACTGAAATAAAGCAAATACATCAATTACGTGCAATTTCAAATTCTCTCAAACATCTATGTTAGTTGAGGTGAAAAACAATGCATATACCCTTATAAAGAATGGCAAACTATATTAACCTGGTAGACTTTAAATAAAATTGTTTTATTTTCCTGCACAAATTATTATTGGATCAATACGCTAAGCCTAAGTGGAGCATATTCTGTTAGATAGAGGTTTTTTGATTTAAAACGATCGTATTATAACGTCATTTAATTTATTCAAGGCCAACTTATTTAAAATGAACAAGGAGCCTTGTGAATCGAACGTATTCTATTATACTTAGTATTGATAAAATCTATCATGAGTTAAGCCAATGGATTTTACCTTTTGATCGCTCAGTAATTAAATATCATATTATTCTAAAGAACTTTGTCGAAGCTTCATTAATCATCAACGGTATCTATGTATTGAAAGCAACATTTAATGAACATTCAAGTTTGAAAAAATTTGTCTTTGAAGTCAGCTGTCGTATTTCATGTCGTTCAATGCACACGAGTTATTAGTATCTCAGTCTATTACGAGATGTATACAATTTTCATACCTTTAGTGATACCTATAATTAAACTTTGGTAACCTATACTATTAGGATAATTTAAAAAAAAAAGATATCGTGTCTTTTTAAGGTGGGAGTTTTGGACATTTATAGGACATAGCAACAAAAACAAAAATAACAAAAAAAAATCAAAAAAATCCAACAATATGCATAAATGGCGAACGCGTCTAGACACCTTAACAATTGACAGATAAAAGGCGTTACTAGTTACGATTTTTGAGAGTAAGTAAACCTTTATGACAATTTTGAGGCCTTTATAACGTACAAATCTGTGATAATTTTGTATGAAATACTTAAAAAATTCAGGTATATCTATTTTTAAATAGATATATGTCGTATTAATATTCAAACAAACATGTAACTAGTGTTTTTTTTTTCAGATTAATTACCTATTATTGAAACATAGTACTCATTGAATACTTGCAAGTACATATACTTTAAAAACATATATAATACTACATGCGATACAAAATCTATGCATATAAACTAAAATAGCATAACATAAGGATTGGTTAAAATAAAAAAGTATTTACATGTGATGTTCAAATTTGAGTGTCGAATGTATCAAATATCTTTCTTATATTAAATGTACATATTTAACGGAGTGTTGCAGTATTTTATAGGAAAAAAGTTCACAAAGTTGTAATGTATATGCAGTTGGGTTCTATGTAGAAAATGGGACTTTAAACATTTTTCTCTAAATATTGGAAGGATGATTTCATTTTTAGGCCATAACAACCGTTTTGAAACAAAGAGCTCCTTATAAAGATAAATGAAAATTTTAAAAACTTATAGCTAACATATATGGATTTCTTACTTGCTAAAATGACGTTTGTGGCCTGAAATAGCATATTAAAGTTTTTATTGGAGTAGGTGAGATGTGTTCACCCTCATTAAGAAGGACACACTATAAAAAATTCGAAGACTGTGTATAAGATCTTTATATGTTTCTACACTAAATTAACTACTGAGGAATATTTGGTATTAAATTATAGAAGAAATATTTTTATCTGCCAGATATCTGTCCCTGCAAGAAAATGATTCTCTCATGTGCTACGTAATAAGGAGTTTTCAGGGGCTAGAAGTCTCCGCTTCGTGTCGGTTGCCAATGGTTTTCTCGGGGTGTCAATTTCAACTGTTAACCTCCCAAACAGGCATTATTTATATAATGTTGAACAAAGAATTTTTATTTGGTACCAAAAACCGAGACTGACTCTCAAGTCAAGTCAAGATCGTATCTCACCTTTTAAAAATCGAACGGAAGACCTCCTCGTTTCTCGCAACGAGATCGTGTCTATTAACTCATATAACTGAATTGAATAACTTTAAAACTAATTAAGCAGGACTATAACCACAATTTTAAGCGGAACAGTGATTTTGGATATGCATGTACATGTAAACATTTGTACATGTATAATGTATATGGTTTTCACATCAAAACTACTTGAGTTTCGATGATTTTTAAAAAAATGTATTTTCCAAAGTAATGCACCACATGATAAGTCTCAACAATTAAAAATAATTTACAATTTTGTTTTGTTTAGTGACATTAGTTATTGCTGTATAAATTTTTGACTATGTTTTCTAACGGTGATAACAGAAGAACCAATATTGCTTTATTTTGTCTGATTCTAAAGATACTGGATTTTCAAATATATTCTTGTGCAGATTTTCATTCCTTTTTGTATGTAAAAGTAAACGGATGTTTGATTAATGAATGTTTAAGTTCAAAATTTTAATGCAACAACTAAAGTACAATGTAATAAGAAAAACCCAGAAAAGAGGGTGGTCTATTTATTGAAAAAAAAGGTTTATACAGATTCTAAACATTAAGGAGAAAATCTCACAGTCCTATGACCGATTCCCGGGTTAATTTGATTTTGTTTAAAATTCTGACAGTAAATCTGGACGCCTTTGCATTAAATATTTCTTTATTTTCAATAAAAACGATACTGGATTATACTACTGATATTTTCCCTTACATTAATGACCCATAGATACAGGAGAAAACCGGATTTGCCTTATTTAAAACAACTTTATTCAATACAAATACGTTGAGTTGTACCACAGAGAAAATGTGGTTGTTGAAAGCTAATTGATAACTTTTGTACAACTTTTGCTATGTTATGTATATATACTTTATAGTAAGACCCCAACCACATTCCTAAAAAAAGATCAACGGTAGATGGTTTTTGAGGCAATAATAGGATTATTCGGGCAACAGTTGGCGGTTCATCATTCTTGGATGATCTTGTTCTGTTCTTTTCGTCGGGCCAACATTTTTTTTTGCCCATTTTTAGAACATAACTCAGTTATTTAGCCAATCAAATATCCCGAATTCTCGCTAAGAATGCAGTCTTCGTGGTGAAGAATTTTTCTTTTTCTCGAACACTGAAGAGTTTTTGATTGGGGAAACTTTGAAAAGGGGCGTTTCGGAACCTCTTCGTTGCATGACTTTATATATATCCCCCTTTCACATACACAAATCAAAGAAAAGCTTTCATGAAATATACTATTTAAAATCACACTGAATTTTTGCAAGATTCTCTCATTTAATTTTTTTTCATTTTAAATTGCACAACTATTTGTTACCTTCACATGTTCACATGATAAATTTCCTGCATCTTCTCTCAAACACAGTTGTTGTCTTGTATTAGGTACATGTATTAGCTATGTTTTAAAAACTGTTTGGGCATAGTTTTCGACGCATTGATATTTATTGAAAAGAGATGAGGATTTTACATGTATTTGATTACCTTTTACAGATTTAAGGAACTAGTATATTTTTAATCATATGTATATATTTTACAACTTAACACAATATCAATATCTCATTTAATTAAAATCATTATCCTCATACGTCATACTCATTCTAACATGACTTGGTTGAAAGTCCACGTTAAAATACGCGTGCTCGATTTTCACGTAAATAAATACACCGGGCTCCATACATGTCGATTAAAGGGGCATGCATGGTCACGATTTTGGTCAAAAATTATTTTTCCGATTTTAATGTTTACAATGCTTCAGTGAGGCATTCTTAAGAAGCAACCAAAATGTTTACAGTTTTAAGCGAGTTACAGAGCTTACAATTCTTTGCCATGTAAACAAAGCTTTTGTTTACATTTTGAATGTTGAAGTAAAAATTTCAATTCTAGACCTAAAATGAATGTGTTAAACGTTAGGAACTGTTTATCTGTGCTTGAAATGAATAAGAAGATAGAAAAATTTGCTTGAAAAAGGTTTTTTATTGGTATATTGAACCTATGTAAACAAAAACAGGGCACAAGCCTTGTTTACATGACACAGATTTGTGAGCTCTGTAGCTTGCTTAAAACTTGAAGACTGGCTCTCAAGTGTCATTTGATCATTAGAATTGCATTTCTAAAGCATTGCAAATAATAAAAACAGAAAAATAGAATTTGACCAAAATCGTGACCATGCCCCTTTAAGGCACAGCAATTTGGACACAATAGGAGGCGGTGTATTTTCCTCAAATATTTGATTTGATTGGCCTGGGTTTTGTTCTAAGACAGTAAGATCATATGAAGAGAAATCTTCGTCATCAAGAATGCGCTACGCTTCGCTTCGCTCCGCTCCGCCCATTCTTCATGACGAAGATTTATCTTCATATGATCTTACTATTACGAAGATATCGGTATACTTTGAAATTAATGTGCCTGCTCCGCGTCATCCGATACCAGTGTCGAGAAATCATGTTTCTTCAGCCGACCACACGAGAAAATTATTTCTCCGGAACATCGGCTTAAAAGTGATCTAGGCATAAGACACATATTCTAGTTTAAACTCTTCACACTGACTTTCACCTTTACGACAGGTTTTTGTGTCTTTATTTCTGGACTATCTAGATCTTTCAGTTCATTTACTGTTTTTAACAAGTCATTGTCAGTCTTTTGTGATAAATTTAGTTTAAGAACAATTGCTTGTTATCTTTTGTCTGCGGGAAGGGTATTAATCATAACATTGTCATTGAACTATTAATGCACAATACCTGAAAAAAATGTACATTCTTTAAATAAACTTTTACTAACAATCTAAATCTTGTCAAAAATCAATATGCGAGAGGTGCCTGAACTGAAATGGGTGGTATCGTATTCCATTCTAATGTCAAACATAATGTCATAGATGATGCATTGAATTCATCTTTCTGCTAGCTGAAGGTAAAGTGAGATTTAAATGTAAGGGTTTTTAAAAAGTATAAAACTTCAACCTGATTGATCATTGCAAATTTAGATCTTTTTGTTACTTTTAAATGTTCTTATTAAGTTCAACTATATATAGATCTAGAATGTATGTTTAATAAATTTTTATTCAACATTTTTATTTATATTATTTGAAGATAATTTTAAACTATAAAAGCAATTACATGTAAAATGTTATGATATAATAATTAATTAACAGTTGAAAAAACATTAAAATAAAGTGCTGTATATGTTTTAAAAAGTCACAATTTTGAAAACGTTAATAATTTATCATCGATTTTTCAGCTTCTTCATGCAGAAGCTCATTAATATGTTTTTGGAATGTAAGCGTTCTAATATTTTTTTCAATTTGTTTGTTCATCATCTTGCACTGTAGTTTTCAGCTTTACCTCGACAATCAAGAATAGGAAAACAAAAGATATTAAACTCATTCAAATACTGTTAAAACGTTTAAATATTTTAAAGCATACAAAATACACTTTTAATTTTGTATTCTTGAATTGATACGTCATGATTTTGTAAACAACCTTTGAAAACATCGATATCAATAAAGATATATGAATATAAATACAATTTCAAAACATATTTTTGTCATCAGCTTTGTAACAGACACATGTGATTTCGTAAGCAATTAATTTATCTCAGTAGATCAATAATTACTGACACGTAGTAGAGATTTTCAAAAAGGTGGAGTAGTGATGGACCTTCCCCTAAAATCATGACGAGATTTAGGAAAGATAGAAGCAGTAACTTACACATACCTTTTATATTTTGAGGTAAACAAAAATAAGTTAGTACATTGCATGTGTAATGTCCTGAAATTCTATGGAAATGTTGGATTTCATTGTGGTTAAATTTTCATTTAATGGGTTCCCGTCAATTGCAATTAGTTGTGCTCATAGCCAAATCTTTCTAGACTTTCTTTACAGGACAATTGCAAAAATTGTTGCATAACCGCTTTTAGCTTGGGTTTTAAATGATATCCCTTTATCAGTGATCGTTTTAAACAAGCGTCTCTTTATCTAACGCATTATTTTGCAGCTGCAGACATGTTTGCATGTTATTAATACACATTTTGTATTTTATACCGTGTGCAGCCAATTGCACTGTGTAAAATCCTTTTATCAATTATCGTATGTCTTTTTTTTCTCTATTTTTTTTTTTTGGGGGGGGGGGTCAAATTTGCTTGAATGCATACTGAATACCGTACTTTCAAACTTTCACCTCTCAATAAATCAAATATATGTTCTCTAGAAAGTCGTACAAAAATCATTCATATGATGTTAAACATTATATTTTTTCATCGACATCTGTTATGAAAGAAAAAAAAATGTCTGTGTTTCGCTGACTTTCTGATAAATATGCTGTGTTGCATTATTGTACAATTACATTTTCATGGGCGACATTTTAAAATAGCGTTAAATCAACAGTTGTTTACAATGTTGAGGGGTTTTCTGTCAAGCTATGGTAGGTGAGTTTGGGGGTCTTGATATTTGTCTGCTTGAATGTAGTATTATGATATCTCTTCATAAAACCTTCACTTTGTGATGAATTAGATTGAATGTTTGAATAAGATTTGATTTTATCGGGTAAAAACTCTCTAAATGATAATTTTCGGTGCTGCTTAAATATAATAATACTTATTTTTAAAAAAAATGATCATTTGTGAAATCAACTTAAAACGTGACGAATAATATACCTTAAGATGTGATGTAGATGCATTCTTTTAAAATACTCAATACAATATGTTTCATGATGGAAAAAAATTTATCATGTATTGCAAGTAAAACAAGCTGAGATTGTATGTGCATGATACCATGGCAATCGGGAACCTTCGAGCAATGCCTATAATTTGAAAACCACGGTATATAGAGAAGTGCAATTAAGCATTCAAGGGTCTGTAAAACAATTGAAAATGGATTTTTTAAACAACACAAAACTTTGTACTTCCCTATATTTTTCATTTTCCGTAATCGCAGATGTTTTCTGACAGCGAAAAAAGAAAATGTCAAAAACATCCTGTTGAAATCTTCGATAAAAAAATAAATGAATGCAGATTCATGCATTCCAAAGAACAATACTGAATGTTCTTGTGTCATATTTTGCAAGTCCAATAATTTAGCTGCATACAGTTTTCAACACTAAATAACATATCCTGGTTCTGGTTTACAAACACTACCCTCGAGCTCTATCCCTTTTAAATACATCTCCCAACAACACTAACAAAATGGTCCTTTGATTAGTCATTAACTATAATTATGTAAATAATGTCAATTTGTTTCATTCTGATTCAACGCAAATGCCAGTTGTTGATTACCGATAAAATAGTAAATTGAGTTTAGATTATTTAACTGGAACCGTTATCAAACTGCAAATTGTGCATTGCCCATAAAAAAAACTGGGTTCTCTTTTAATAGACATCAAACATTGCACAATAAAACTGTAATGAAAGTGGGCGATCATTAATGATTTGAAATCGCAAGATTACGGGTCAAGCTACGTTTTACCTCAGTCGGAAGACTAGATATTGTCCACTTGATAGGGTGAGAGAATTCTTTCCTTGACAGACATCACACTTTAGGTACTGTCGCATTGATGCCAAATAAAGAGTAACAATGTCCTACTTCAACGCTTAAAGCTCAAACTACTCCGGATATGTTCGGCTACATATCCTAGGAATCTTTTGCTTGTCTGGCAATATCACCCCCGAAGGAGTACATGATCCACATTAAAGTCAAAGACCGTTCTGGTTTCTTTGGTTTTCTTGAATCACAATTCTTTTTATAAACTACAATATTTCTCATTGACATGAATTTTGAATTTTAAAAACTTTGTCTTGTGGATTTGTTCGCTTTTAGTTTGCTATGTCGCTATATTCATTACAAGCGCATGATACATGAACCGAGGTTTTTAAGATATATGAATGGTATCCATTAGATAGATTTGTTGTTTTTTTTTTGTGGATAATGTTTTGCATATGGGGTTTTTTAAATACTAAACGTAACAAATCTATTTTTCATCCAATAGTTTCAAAAAACAATTTTTTAAATAATTTTAAACTGCTTTATATATCAATGTTTACTATGGGCTATATGACAATTCTGTTGGAAATTGTACAAATTTCAGGTTTTGAGGTGTTTTTTGTAATTAAAACAAAACGATTCATAACTTTATATCATAACGATAAGTATTTGCTCAGGAAAATGTTATAAAAAATAGAATATTTTGATTGTTAACATTCCGCGTCGTTTTTTGGTTAATAATATCACATGTCACTTTTTAGCATTTTACCCGATTCACATGTGTAAAGCACAGTTTGTATCATATGATTGTTACGAGAAATGTCATTAGATCCCAAAAATACTTTTACCGGGAGTATTGATTAAATTCTATGTTACATTTATTGAAAACGATGTTAAACATTATATTTGATGCATTTTTGTGACGTCATATGTACTTTTAATCACGTGACAGTCGAATCCTTATATCGCAAATTCTAAATAATTTGCATCGGCGCAGGTTATTAATGACATTAAATCAGAAATATTTTTAAGATAAATCCTTTGTTATGTCATATATTCTTTGGAGTTCTTGATTGACTTGAAATAGATATTTCGTTTATGAAAGATATTGTTGAAACATTCCAGAAAGTCATCAAAATAATGCACATTTTTACTAATCAAAAGCGATTTACAAAAAAATTGGGGTAAATCCATAGGTTTCCCAAGTACGATTCACAATGGTACTTATATAGACCAATCCACACCTCTCAAAAGTTATGTCCCTTCGCCGCCATCATTGGAGAAAAACCCATAAATTTAATTTCTCACAGTAGCCTTTGTAGTTTAAAGGTTTATACCTGTAACTTTGACATTTGACATTAAAAATCCAGTATCCGTTCTGTATTTTTATTGCCCCAAAATGGGGCAAAACACGTATCGAAGGAATAAATTAAATTCCAAAAGGTTTTATCACAGGACGCCAAAATACTTGGTTGCATAAAGAAGGAAAAAGTTGGTTTTTTCCCTTTTGACCTTTGGGTTGACCCCGCAAAGGGAAACAACTTTTGCAAAGTGTGGATTGGACTAGTATTCTCTACCAATTTTACGTACAATATTCTAAAATTGTGTTGATCTTGAAAATCACCTGAGCCAAGCTAGTTTTTACAAACATTCAGTTGTTTACATGTAGCAGGGAGTGTCTCCAAACCATTAGTTAATAAATACGGCGGCTGTTGACAGGTGTGCTCACTTTTCATGCAAGATGAAAGTAGGGCAGACGGTAAGTGAAATAGTGTGAAAACGACATGGATGGAAAGTGGGGCGGTACAGACTGGCGGAAAGGGAACATGTTAGACTACATGTTGCACCCTGTCCCGGGGGTCATCTCTCTGCAGGGAATACGGTAGGGTGGGGTCAAAATGGGCCAAAATGGGTAAACTTTTGACATTACACAGGAGGGTCAATTAGACATTTAATTTGACCAGAAAAAGATGTGTCATTTTGGGTAAATTTTAAACCTTAATGTCCCTCCTTAAGTCAAACAGGTAGATACAAATCATTTTGATCCAGTCGTGAGATTATATTTTTCCCGCAACACAGTGATATGCAATTTCATGCATCCAAACAACTGTCCCCTGCTACCCTCAAAGTCGTGTTTTTTGATTGGAGCACTATTGAAACTAATGTGGTGTCCTCTTTTATTTTTTTAAATTCAAATTACCTTCTTTTGAAACACTGGAAAATTTTAATCGAATTTAGGGGCAATAAACATCGATAAGTACCAGTCAATCAATGATCAAACTAAACTTTTAAAAAACAAAATGGCTGCCAATATGGCGGCGCCCAGGGCTGGAAGAAAATTTTTTTGGCCTTAGTACCCCTGATTCAATTTTCATTTTCACTGATTTTCTTATACATACGTGTTACCATTAATCCTCGCTTCGCGAGGCGGGCTTTGCCCGCATCTCGCTGCGCTTGGTATAATTCACTTTTAACGTTAGATACATTCCCTGAGAACTACCGACAGTAATGCAGATCGTGACGTCAAAGTTAATTATGACGTCATATCGCATAAATTACAGACAAGTGACTTTCTACATATCGCTGTCAAATCAATCGGAAAGCCTTAACATGCCCGCTTATATAAGAATAAAGTAAAGTATTCAAATTGTAAAGCTAAAATGTGTGTTAATTTTCATCACCAAATAAAAGTGTAGCTTAAAACATAATTTGCGAAAATGTAAGGCAGATCTGATGGTTAAGTTGACCATTCAGCCTCCTGAAGAAATTTCTGGAAAAAAACTCCTTGCTCTGACGATTACGTACACAGTCTTGAATCGGCCATGTTTACAGTTTAAACGTGTTTAGAAAAAGGTTACGTAATATCCTTCCTCTTTAAATGCAAGGCTGATGAATTCTTGATTAGAAATCGTTCCTTGCGCAATGCAACCTGAAAAAAATGAATAATTACTTCTCAAATCTTTTTGTAAATTTCAAAGATGAACGGATAGCAGGATATGATTCGGGTATATTGGTGTTTTTTAGCCAATGAATCGGACTGGTTCATGCACGTAGTCTATGGTTCATATAAAATGAGCCGCCAATCGATGAATTCATCGATGAATTCAAGTCGACCATTACAGTGTGTTCTCTGATTGGGTAGTAAGTATTAAATTATGCTTCCTTCATTAACATTTTATATTAATTGTATCAAACTGAATTGTATTTAGAATATTTAGCTTTGTTTTGATCCAACATGGTTCAGGTGCGGTAACATTTGAGTAAAATATTTTCATCTGATCAATCAATCAAAATTACATGTATTTTCGTCAGTCATACGAAAAGGTTTTGGACAACGTAATCAAATAGTACGTAATATCGTATTCGCAAAAAAGCTGATATTTGAGGCAGCATTATCTGTTTATTTTGAACAAAACATATATTTTTAAAATCAATTTTATAACAATTAAAACAGTTTTTTTTGCACCGGAAATCGTTTGATTTAAGTATAGATTATACATGAAATAAACCACAATAGCTACTATATTTCTCAATCTGAATGTCTTTCAAAATTATTCAAGAAAAAAACCAATACCAAATCGTCGGTCAAGTATGAATTTTCTTTAACCTAAAATATTTTCAGACTGCGCAGAGGTTGTTTTACCCAAGGTATCTTAATTTCACCCAAAACTTGGGAATTTTTATTTTTCTGGGGGTTTAAACCCTTAAATACATCCTTTTCAGGTAAAATCATTCTTTCATATCCACAACACCGATCGTTCTCCGTGCAAGGTTTCAAAATTCCCCCGGCGTCGTATTTATTTCAAATTCATGCAAGATCCTCTTTAAAAAGACTAATTTAAGAGATGACCTCGACTGACACTGCTGCTTGTATGCGTGCTTCATTATTTATTCAACATTTTATTCAAATACAGCCGCTGCTTATCAATATAAAAATGAATTTGATGGAGTTTAAAGTATTTTACCTGAATCGTGTTCGGGTTGCCGTATTTAGACCTGTTTCACAAAAGAATGAGGAACCCCTGGAGAGGATTGTTAGAATAATTTGTTTACCCCCAATTTTACCCTAGATACCCGTATTAGCATCAGGGATGATAGATTTCAAAATTCTGTAATGAAAAATTTACTTGCTCATCCTAAACATTGCTAAAAATTTAGTAGATCGGTAAACCGTAAAAAAGTGAATGTACCAGAACCCGGGGTCATTATGTGGTATATAGAAATCTCAGTTTTTGAATTAGTAGTTTTGCCACCTTAATTTATATGTCACGTAAAAGCTAAGAACGATTTTCGCTACATGATATAAAAAATTTTGCATGGGAACAAGAACCCTGACCTTGAGTTCAACTTCTATTTGTTTTAGATGCTTTCTGCCTGTATCTGTACAAAATTCTTAGTCGGTCTGATGACCAGGAAAACAAAACAAAAAAATAGATTTTACGAATTCTATCAATTTTTACAGTTTTACCATTTGAAACTTAATAATCTCTGAAACTCGGGGAAAAGAAATTTTCAAACCAATTTTTCGCCTTTCCCATAAATGCTACATACATAATTTGTTTAGAATTGTTAAGGGTTTTTTTCTCTGAAAAAAAAGTTAAAAATGTTAAGGACGAGAGACTAAAATACCGAATAGAATTATTTTTTAAAATAAAATAATTTACATGTATATGCTTTTTATATACATTTGAAAGGCGACAGCAGATAATGAGAGGGGGGAGATGAAAGGTCTGTTTTTATTAAGATTGCATTTATATTCTTACAGAGTGGAGAAGTGCCTCTTCTGCATAGTGTTTTTGTTTGTTTTTTTAATTTTTTAATTTTTTTTTTTTTTTTTTTTTTTTTTTGAAAAATGTAATTCTGAAGATATTCCAAGACCCTGACCGACATCTGTACTTAAGACGATATTAAATCTGTGCTTCGCACAGTTAAACTTACTATCCATGAACCAAGTACCATAAGTATTGTCCCGAAAAAAACAGAGCCGGTTTGCTTATCTTAAACTTTTTCATCTGAAGAATGCCCAGATACATTTGTCAGTGAGGTTTTTTTTTTCAAATCTCGATTTAACAAAATATTATGAAGTTATCTGATAGAATCTGTATAGTAGTTTTGAAATACTTAGCATCCCTTTTATTGCTGTGCAGTGCATTGCTTTTATGGTATAGCCTTGGGATAAGCTCCTTTGTTGTATTAAGTTTAGGGTCAGCACGTTCCTGCTGAAATGCTAACGTTTCTGGTAAACAACCAATGTTCAAGGTTCTAAATGCATGATTTAATTAATTTAAACAATAGAGCTTGTTTAACATGTTACATAATGTAGGTCTGGCTCTAATCTTTCATCCCCTATTTCGAAATCCCTAAAGTAGAAATCGCTACAACGCAGTTACAAACCATGAACGCATTAAACTAGCCCACATTCCTTCAATTGATATTTCAGTGTTGTGGTTTTTTTTACCTGCTTGAGCCACATAAATTTTCTGATCACAAATTTTCATCGCTGTCGTTTCTCTTCGTCGATACTACGTAGTAAATTTCAATCAAACCAAGTTCAACAGCAAAATAATCATTTTGCAACACGCTATTAAATATCGTCAAGTGATGATGCAGTCGTTCTGTCTAAGGGAGAAAATTGGAGAAAGATTTAAATTACAGAAGATTGAGTGATTTATCACTATAAAAACTTTTACACAAGCTTCCTTTTTTCTAATATGTTATTGAAATTTGTTTAACTACAAAAGTATATCCAACTTTTCACATACGATGTTTTTGCAGTTGCAGTAATGTTTAAAATGTTTAAAATGCATTATAATATTTAAAAGTTTTGATATATCAAACGCTTCACATAAAGATATATCTAAATGTAAATAAATTACTATCATATTAAGAAATAGTGATATTGTAGCTAGATATCTGTTTTAAAACACTGCTTTAAAACAAAGTATAAGGTTCACTTAAAAATACAATAAAATTTGCACTAATTAATTTCAAAAATATTTTAAAACTTCACCTCAGAAGGAAACTTTTATAAACAAAACGATAAAGAGTATCTATTTCATTGACTTTGCACCCAAAGTAAAAACATCCAAAAAAATTTCAACATAGCCCACTTTTATTCTTTAATTGTGATAACTTGTAACTAGTTTAAGCTAGATTGACAAAGACGTTCTATACATATTGAGTTGCAAAATGATACTAACAAGCTTTATGCATGCGTTTTTATTTTGATTTTAAAAAAACCACAAATTGTAAAATGCTGAGAATTATGTTGAAAGTATGACTTTGTATTATATTTCGTTTAAAGGTAATGAAGAAAAGGTAAGATATTTTTAGTTATATAGATGTCTATGTTCTCACGTATGTATTTTTTACTAACACTTGTGAGCCTTAAATAAAATAACTAATAGATTTTTTCTTCTTACTTTGAAATCATATAAGACATTTTTCGAATATCACATATTTACTGGACAAGTAATGGATTACATTAAAATGTAAATAATGAAGTGAAACAAAACTCAATATCAGTATGCTACCGCAGATAAATAACATAAAAAACTATTTTAATTTGAACAAAAAATTATAAAACAAAACATGTGACTGTATTATTTAAATTCCATTGCTATTTCAATATGAAATCATTTTAAGCGGTATTTCAATTTTATACTGCTTTAATAAAATAATTTCCTGTTTGAATTGATAGTACTCATGAACAGCAGATCATCGTTCAAGTTCAAATGGCAAGTTATACTTTCATCAAGCTTTGTAACAATTCTTATCTTATCTATTGTTGAAAATATGCACCAAATTTGGTAAATTTCATTGAGATTTTGCAAGATAAATTGGCATGCAATAGGGACATGTGAAAAAATGCCCACCCCCCCCCCTCGCCCCCCCCCCCAAAAAAAAATTATTCTAAATTAGTCATTCGTAATTTTCCATTGTTTTGGTATCGTGTCAATATGAATGCACATAATGTACAAAATACCTTTATCTACTACATTAATGCAGCATTCTAGGGGGTTTTTTAGGCAGTAATTAGGAGAATTTATTATAATTTTTTTTTATTTCAAAGTTTCAACTCCTGCTTCAGAAATCTTTCAGCGGGGAACATTCGTGTTCAGCTAGTCGTTCTGAATTCCTTGTGTTTAGTACTCATGGTCTTTGCGCTAATGTATACCAACAACGTTCATCGTACTCCCCCTTCTCATTCTCAGCCTTATGAGTGCAAAGAGGATTTCGGGTATGGAAAAGCATCTTTGGAAGAAATAATCTCAGGAACAGCCCAACAATTAGACCACCCAAATTTTACGTACATCAGGAATGCCAATAAAACCTGTATACCAAATTCTGACGTGATTCTACTGATTTTAGTGAAGTCTGCTGTTGGACATTTTAGAAAGAGGCAGTATATCAGAGAAACATGGGGTAAAGACGCAAGAAAAAGAGGATTCAAAATTGCTTTTCTTTTAGGCTTTAGCAAATTTGAAGACGCTATCGTAGGTATCGAAAATGGGCTCCACGAGGACCTTATTCAACAGAACTTCGAGGATTCCTACGTAAATAATACGCACAAAATCAAGATGGCGTTATCCTGGATATCTGAATATTGCAAACAAGCAAAATACATTCTCATTGTTGACGATGATATGTATGTGAATATTCCAAACACAATAAGCTTTATTTTACAAGAAGCCGTTAGTCCCGATGAAGATTTCTACAGTGGACATCTTATTCCTGAGCCCTATCCAGATCGCTGTCTCAAAAGCAAGCATTTTATTTCAAAGACCCAGTATCCATTTGCTTGTTATCCGCCTTATATAGCCGGTGGTAGCATATTACTAAACAAATACACGGTGGAACAGTTCGTTAGAGTAATGCAATTCATTCCTTACCTGCCATTTGATGACGTGTTTCTTGGATTTATCGCTCAAAAACTGGGGATTGAACCTACCAATAATGCTTATATAAGCTTAGAAGAACGCACCACAAATGCAAATGATATTAAGAATTTTATTTCGCAACATGGATATAATACTAATATTTTGTTTCGAATTGCATATAACAATACCCATATGCAAATGAAAACGGTAATAAAATTGGTTTAAAGTAAAGACAATTTACCTACAAAAAATGGTGTATATTTCTTTCAAAAGGGTAAAAGGTTTTGAGTGTGAAATACATAGAAATATGAAAAAATCAATAAAATAAAAAAAAGTGAACATTTTTTTAATATCAACATTTTTGGCTTAACAACATATTGTCCAGACCAAAAAGAAGATCTGCCAAAATTGAGGACAAAAGCTAGTCCAGACCAGAAGTATGACATGAAAACTGAGTGAATGTCTGACATCATTTTATGATATTAAAATAAATCAACATAAAATTAACACAAACACACTTCTTATGATTCGGATTTGAAAGTATATATTCTTAAACAGCAAATTGGATAATAAATAAAGCACCAGAAATTGTGAACGACACTACACTATAATTTGAAGGTCCACTAGTGTGTTATATCATTATAATTTGATCCTTGGGATCCCAACATGCCCACAACTGGCGGGTGTCCTAGCCAAGGTTTTACTCTGGCATATCTCTTCCTCTACATTGAAAAAAAGCTGTCGCCTTTGATTTATCTGTTGAACTTTACAAAATAAAACATCACTGCAAAAGGTGTGTTAGTATCTTAGATATGTCTAATGAATTGAGTTAGAACAGCGAGTTCTGTGGCTCTACGAAAGAAGAACAATTTTCTTCATCAAACGTGTTATTAAATTCTGAAAACTAAACATATGTATACGGGATAAAACATTATTAATAATGCACGAAATACTAGTATACATTTATTGTACAAAGGTACAGACTGACAAATCACAATTAATCTTCAGCTCAGAATATGTAATTAAGTTTATGTAAATATAAGAGACCACATTGGGCTCTTTAAACGGAGTATTTATTTTAGGAATATCAGCATGTTTTTGTCTATTTATTCATTTTTTGCTTTGTTAAATGATACAAAAGGTAAAGCAGAGTAGATCATTCAATCGAGAAGAGTAGATTATATTTCTGATAATTGTAATTATTTCACATACTTCACAAGCAAGACAGCTACAGCATGAGGGTTTGTATCAAACATTGCGAGATACTGACCCACAACAACCCTGGTACAACAAAATTGGAGTCAAAGTAATATTTCCTGCATTTTGCTAAATTCAAACCCCTCATTTAGTGGCCTGTAATGTTTTAACATGCCGTGCACACATCCTGAATCGAGCAAATGATAATTTTAAATTATTGGTTGGAAAAATGTGTCCCGAGCTAAAATTTATTTTGTGCGAAACCATTATAATATCGATGAAGAAGAGAAAGCAATAATTTATCAAAACCAAAGTATTGCTTACCGGGGGTGGGGGTGGGGGGGGGGGGGGGGGGTGGGGTGGTGGTGGTTTAAACAAATTTCAATGAAATCGGTCTCTATGAGTGAGGAAAATTTTAATTAGCAGCCGATATGTGCATCAAAATTTAATAATCACATGATTACGATAGATATTAAAGTAAAATTTCATTTTAATTCATATCTGGTAATTATTTTTCGAAATTTTTACAAAGCAAAATTCTTTTTTTTTTTTGGAATGTATTTCGGTCTGTAAACAGATGTCTTCCCCCCCCCCCCCCCCCCCCCCCCCGTGAAACGACAAACCCTTTGGTATAAATATGCTGAATAACAATTATATGTAAAACCCCTCAAAAGAAATTTTTGTTTCACGGGGAGGGGGGATGTTTTAAAAAACTTTTACGTTTTCCGTTATTTTGTTATTATGAAATGAGCTATTTTAGCCCAAAATACAAAGTTATCTCTCTTTGTTTGACCCATCTTCGCTAGCCAAGGGTTTCCGAGAAGCGTTGTGTATCGGAAACCCTTGGCTAGCGAAGATGTGTTTGACCAAATCATTTATATTGAAGGATTACATTTACTTGAATGAAAAAAAAAATCCACTGATGATAATGAAAATCCATTCATTGTATGTTAAAGACCTTTGATTGTAGTGTTATTTTGAACTTTCAAAAAAGTAGGCCAATGACCTACTTTTTTTAGTTAATGGCCATTGAATATTTTTTGAAAACTTCAAGAAAAATCCAATAAAATTTTAAACTACGATTGAAATTTTCTTTATTGTAAAAATATTACAAATAATAAACACTTTTAAAAATAAAATGCAGTTTATGAATGGTCATGGCACTAAATAGGTACAAAGCTTCAAGATTTAAGCAACAATTTTTAATAATATTCAAGTCCGAATTCCCTCCATCAGTTTTCAAATCCCTACGCATTTTTGATCCAATTTTACAACAAATTGAACGATGATAAAACAAAAAACATTTATAGTATTGAACTACTTATATTGACCTTATCTGTTAGCATAAATTTTACGTGAGTTCAAATATCAAAATTTTGAGATATGGTGTCTTTTATCGTTTTTAAGCATTTTTTGATATTTGTGGAATTCGTGTCATACGATTATTTTAATGATTAAGTGAGGTAAAACCAACAGAAAATATGCAAATTATATAGACAAAAATATTAAATCTTATAATTTAATATTAGAGTTCTGCCAAAAATGTTTTAGCGGAAAACAAAATCTGCAAAATTTAGTGCTAATGTCCTCTGTTTGTCTAAAAGTCTAAAAGTCTATATTTGAGCCTAATTCCATAATAAAGTAAAAATATTGAATCTATTGTCAATAATAATTCATTTCATAAATATTTTTTCGTTTAGAACTAATTTTACCCATTACATTTCAACTTTATGACAATCCGAATTTGAGAACTGAAACCCTGAGTAAACAACACCCTTAATGAAAATATACATAAATGTTTACATTATTTAAAAAAATTACTTTAATTAGACAATTTTCAAAAAATGACTTTTAGTTAGGCGGCTAGACAATGCTCTCGTTCGCAGTCCTTTAATAGATATAGTAAATATAGTTGCGTCATAAAGTAAATATTGGCCCATAAAACATGTATTATACATTTATTTTAATTTGTTCTCTGATTTACCGAATCTCTTTTCATTTATTCTAATTAATAAACGAACATATGTATATCGACGTTATTTAAAAAAAAGCTTATTCTTCCATACATGGAAAGTCCGTCATTACATCTCAGCCAGTACGTACACCTTCAAGTGATGCTCCAGTTGAAAGGGAGGTAACCAGCTGAGGTTTTCTGAACGATAAGTTAATTACAGAAGGAAGTCCTTACAATCCGTAATTATTAAATCCACGCATGATAAAGTTAACCTCGCGGTATACAATTAAACAACGTATTACATGTACATTTAAACATATATTATTGGTATTTCACTTATACACTGAACACTAATAGTAAATTGCATGCATTTATAAGCGTGTTTAAAAATTCAAATTCAAACAAGTTGATGTTATGTTTAGATCGTGATTAGACGTAGCAAGAAACAAGATAAACACGGTCAGATATCTTAAGAATCAAGGGTTAAGTACTCAATAGACGTAATTACAGAGTTCGTTAACAATCAGCATCCTGACGAAACCAGTGAATGGTGTAATCCGAAATCCACATACAAAATCTACATCACGCTTTGCAGCGGGCATCTTTACTACAGTTGGATTTCAATTATGACTTAATCGGACTCCTCAGATGACCGCAATTGAACTTTGAGCCACATATCTTCAGGTTTTATAAGACCAGTCTGGAGCTCTTTTGGAGGGATCTGAATTTTAAACAAATCAAAATATTCATGATATAAGAACTTTTTGACTCAAATATATAAATATGCATGTGAAATGAATGTTTTATCTTTCGAAATATCTAACCCAAATGTTACCATAATGCTTCTAAAAATAATAATTGCTTGACATGGTATCAAACACAAGATAAAATCTAACATTTTATGACAGATTTAGAAATTCATCTAGTATGGACTAAGTTTCTATTCTACCGGTCATATTCTTCTTTCTTTTCTTTTTTTTTTTAAAAATTACCAATCCCTTCTCTCGTACCTACCTTTGTTTTGTCACATTTCACTAAAATAAATTCTCTAAGGAGTTTTGCCAAGGCTATTTTCATTTCAGTAATAGCCAGTCTTTTCCCAATACATATCCGAGGACCAAAACCAAACGGCATAAACTGACAAGGCTTCATTTTTGCTTTATTTTCTGCTGAAAATCTACAACATGGTAAAAGATTATACAACGCTGTGAAAACTAAGATTGTACATTCAAGTATTTAGTGTTCTTCTTTCAATCACATTCTTATTACGTATTGAGTATTGAGATTCATTTGAAAAAAAAGTGAAGCAGCCATTAACAAACTAATTAAGTAGATTACCTTTCTGGATCAAATTTCTCTGGGTCTTGCCATAGTTTTTCGTTATGATGCAAGATATAAATAGGTACTGCAATCTGCATGCCCTCAGGAATTTTCAATCCTTTCACTTCCGTTTCACGAACACATATTCGGTCTGTCCTGAAAAATCACAAAAAAGTTCGCGAAATAACTGCATTCAATTTTGATCTTGTCAAATTTCTAGGCAAAATCGAAGGTTTAAAAATCAGTAAAAATGACTTAGTCTAAATATTTAAATATCAATGTAAGATATCTCAGGAACACAATGCATTCGCTTATCCTTTCACCCTGTAGAATATCGGTAACATGAGCTAAAGTGTTGACAAAATGGGAGTTACTGTAACTCGTAACAAGTTTCTGTAATCAAAAGGAGGTTCTTATGGGTAGTTGTAAATCACTTCCGTAGGTTACCTTGGAGATGCCGGATACATCCTCATAGTCTCGTGGATACACATTTCCATGTACTGGAGCTTTCCGGTATTGTCATAGCCCGGTTCTTCCTGTAAAAAGTAGATTCTGTCATTAACAACGACGAGCTTTCATTTTCGGCATTGTTGTTTTCAATATTACATTCTCATTATATGATCTATTTAGACGAATAGTCAATAATTCTAATATTAGCACATGTGAAAATTATTGACCGGTCAATATTTTTCAAATATTGACCAGCTAGGAATAATATATAAAGAATATTATTTAGATTCTACGGCGTCGCGTCGGGCAATATTTCGCCCCTACGGGGATAATATGATCAATATTGCCCTCAACCCCAATCAAAATTCACATACTATTTCGCATTGACAAAGAGGTGTATAATATAATTATTTCTTATGTTAGGATTTTTCTATATATTTTAACCCCAGTGAATTTATGTACATTAAGAACAATTTACAACTACTGTAATAAGTATACTCCATTCAATGCAAGGTTTTTCCCCCTTGGTTGTCTACCTCTCCCAGCACGGAAACGATTTCTTCATACATCTTTTGTTGGATATCGGGATTAAGAGCAAGATTGTAGGCAAGGAATGACAGGGAGGCGGCTGTTGTCTCGTATCCAGCAAAGAAAAACAGCAAGCAGTTGGCGATAATTTCTTTTGAAGTCAAACCTGTTAACAACAGTGAAAATTATGCATACAAGTGTAATTGCAGAATTAAAAAAAGGGGGAGGGGGGCCTGTAAAATATTTAAAGTACATGTATGAAATCAATAAAGAAGTAAAAATAAAAACCCAAAAATTATCTTACATTTGAAAATAAGATCCAAGCAAAAAGCATTTCTCAAGTCTTTGATTTTCAGCAATTCATTTATATATATGTGCATGTACTAGTATTCACTAAACATTAAAAACATTATTTTGTATCCCAACAAGTGTACCTTTTAGAAAAATGATGGAAGTCCGTAAATTCGTCTCATAAAACATTTCAAATACATGTAACTCACTTTGTTGAAACTGAAATATTTTTCCCCCTTATCGTTTGTTAAGATATAAATTTGACGTTGTATTTTACGGTAAAACCAATGGGCATTTACGTCATTTTATTCCCCATCTTCTTAAAACTATACTTTGCGCGGAGCTTTGCCATTAAAATGGTCGACATTGGTGTTACTTGCATGATTTTTGAATAATGTATAATTGAGAGATTAAGAACTGGGTTTGTTTTGTTTGGAAAAGTGATGTACAATGTACCTCTTCTTCCATCAGTGTTATCCGGGTCTTCGTTGTGAGCCTCCATCATAAGATGAATGAAATCAACGTAGTCCTGACAATTACAAAAACACATGTGAAAACTTTCAGCTTTCAGGGAATCAGTTAAGTGAGCAACAATTATTTTAAAATGTTCATCTTTAGTTAACATTTTTCATAGTTATTTTGTAGGAACAGTGAAATAATAAGAATTCGTGTTTACCATGACCCGTAGACCTTGTGAGAAACCATCACTCACGAATTTACATGTTTATCTCCAAGTTTTAATGTGAAAGGCAGTATTTGTCCAAATGACTACAACTGAATTCCATGCAACCCTAACAGAATTAACAATCCACGAAAATTTTATCTGGAGTATTTTGTCAGGAAGACGAAAAGATATGGGGCCACTTGGGCATATCGCCCACACAATCAACAATTGCTAAGTTACTTAACTCTGACTCAATATTAACTTTACGAAATCAAAAATAATTTCAACCAATCACTGGTCTAATGAAAAACTACTGATAAGGACGGCGATCCCTAGCCAGGAAACCAATTGCTCGGTCGGATCAATGGTAACAGGTTACAAAAGCAGCTATCGGTAACAGTTAGTCGTATAAAATACAAAAGGTCCAGGGGCCACATCGCTCACCTGATCAACTATTGCATTAACTCTGATCAAATTAGCATTACAGTATCAAAATCAAAATATCTGGACAACTAAGTACAGTAGATCTTGCTCAAAAGTTTTTTAAAATCTGCCGATTTTTATCCACATATTTTTTTGGTAAATATCAAGCCCCTTTTGAAGTTGTACCTGTAAGAAGATTTTTCTCTATTCCTATATACCCCCCCCCCTCCCCCCCACACACAATTTATGGCCCTACTTCTCTCAAGGGAATCATGAGTTGATCAAATTTTATTCTCCACGATTCGTGCTTTCACACAATTTACTGCTTTTTGGACTAAAAACTTTTCAAGAATATTTTAAAAGATTTTCTAAAAAAAAATCCTATGTAAAAATTCATCCCCTATGGTGGCCCTGCCCTACCCCTGGGGACCATGATTTGAAGAAACACGAATCTACACAATCTGAGGATGCTTTCACTCCAATTTGAGCTTTCCTGGCCTAATACTTTTGAGAAAAATATTTTTAAAGATTTTCTCTATATATTCCCATGTAAAACGTGATACACCCATTGTGGCTACACCCTACCCCCGGGTACCATGATTTGAACAAACTTGAATCTACACTATCTGAGGATGCTTCTACTCAAATTTGAGCTTTCCTGGTCTAATATTTTTTAAGAAGACGATTATTAAAGATTTTCTCTATATATTCCTATGTAAAACTTGATACCTCCATTGTGGCCCCACCCTACCCTCAGGGACCATGATTTGAACAAACTTGAATCTACAGTAACTGAAGATTCCTCAACTTATATTTAAGCTTTTCTGGCCTAATAGTTTTTTAGAAGAAGAGTTTTTAAAGATTTTCTCTATATATTCCTATTTAAAAATTCACCCTCCCCCCCGATTGTAGCCCCGCTCTACCCCTGGGGATAATGATTTGAACTAATTGAAATCTACATTGTCTGATGATGGTTCCACACAAGATTAATCTTTTCTGGCATAATAGCTTTTGAAAAGAATATTTTTAATGATGTTCTCTATATATTCCTATGCAAAACTTGACCCCCCCCCCTTCATTGTGGCCCACCCTACCCCCAGGGAGCATGATTTGAACAAGCTTGAATCTACACTACTAGAGGATACTTCCATACAATTTACGGCTTTTCTGGCATAATAGTTTTTGAGAAGAAGATTTTTTAAAAATGCCAACAAATTTTTCATTAATTCTGAATTATCTCCCCTTTAAAGAGGGTGTGGCCCTTCATTTGAATAAACTTGAATTCCCTTCACTCAGTGACGCTTTGTACCAAGTTTTGTTGTAATCTGCCCAGTGGTTCTGGAGAAGAAGATGAAAATGTGTAAAGTTTACAACAACGCCAACGCCAACGACCGCCAACGACGACAGACAACGGACACATTTTGATTAGAAAAGCTCACTTGAGCTTTCAGCTCAGGTGAGCTATTAAAAAGTTGTATGTTTTAACCCGTTATCATTACAAAATATAATTTTGTATCTTTTGAGAAGTCTAGATATGTAACGTTTAGATTTTTGATGGCATCAGTTATTCGGGATTTTTTTAAAACACCGGATCTAGAAAATATATTTTCCAAAGTTTTAAATATTTATGTTTAAGATACACAATGCTTAACCTAGGTATTTTTCAATGCTTAATAGCCAACAAAATGCATTGTTTTCAGCTCCTTTTAAATGGTTTGTCTTGACCGTTGATTGAACATCACCTTTTGGATTGATGGTTCACTTGAATTGAGGACTTTTAGAATTTCATTAGTGAAAAACTCCGTAGCCTCTTTGTCAAGGACTGTTATGTTGAACAGTTTTGATAGCGGCCTCATCAGAATTGGAAGAACAACTGAATAAAAAAACCACTTGCATTGCATATTGGATTGTTAAAACATTATAAAAATAAATATAATCATTATGATAACAATAGACTTTAGTTTGCTCTTACTTCACATAAAACCGCAACGTACTAATATTGTTTCATAAAACTCTTTTGCTCAAATTGCTTGAAAAATATATGTTCTATAATTTTCAAAAGCTTAAATTCTAGTAGTATAAGATTATATTTCTATAGCTTGGATCAAGATGCAATTATTAGAGATCGCTATAAATGAGACACTTGTCCACCCTTTTTGCATTTCTATTACGAACACTAACTTAATGATTACTTTTCTCTACGTCACTGTAATGAGTAGATAAATATTTATACGGAAATACATGTAACTGTCATATGTTTGACTTGGCCTAAAAATACATTGTTATGCTTACATGCTAAGGTTAAATATGGTGAATTCACTTTAATGGCTAATATTTTGGACGCCATTCGCACAAATTTGTCATTTGGGTCTCTCTGTGAATCGACTTTGATTCCGAAAGCAGTAGAGGCAATAACATCAAGGGTGTAGCACCCAAAAAGCCTACAAAAGGTATTTCACGTACCATAAAAAATAGGTACGTCAAAGAATTAACCAATCGTGATTTTAAATGATATAACAAATCTCTCTCTCTCTCTAATTTTAACACTGAATCAATAATGTTGTTATTATAAACAGAACTCGGTTTTCTAAATTATAATCATCAACAGAAAGATTAGAGAAACGTTTTAAAACTTAGGATACTATACTCTATAGTACCTGAAACATAAAATGTTGTATGATCCTACCATTCAATCATTTGCAAAACTTACCAGGCAAAATCTACTTCATTGCATTCATTTATTCGTTTCTTAATGTGCAGAACTAGTGAGTCGGCGGCTTCTTTAATAAGTGGGTCCATCTTCAAACATTATAGACAAATCATAATTAAAAATTGTTAGTCTGTGCATGATCTTTCTTTGTCAACAAATTGCAAATACCAACATCTAACCAATATTATATTGTATATAGTGCCATTCGTTCAACAGTTTTTCTCGAAATATAAATGAGTTATTTGTTGAATGTGTGAATGATATTTACCTTTCTTAGCTTTCCTGTTGTAAAAGTTGGGGATAATATTGAGCGGGAACTTTTCCAAACTTTCCCCTGTTGGGCACTCAAATTTTCATTCATGGCACCACTAAAACCACGAAGGACCTACAAAATTGGGAAATTGTCTTACAAACCTGAACTCGAAAATCCCAGCACGACCGGGCAGCATTAACAGAGAAAACATGTATATAACGGTTCGGACGACCAAGACATAAAAAAATCACGAAACACTTGTTCCTAGATATATTTTTTTCATTGATTTTCGAGTGTAATTCAACAAGCCTGGCGTCTTATTGAAAAATTTTGGAAATCGAGCTGTTGACTCCCAATGATTCTGGAACTTCTATTGAATAATTATATATTATTTGTTTCCTTACCCCAGTACGGGAATTTAACGCTGCTCAGCTTACCGCTCTGTCTGTGAAATTGTTAAACTGTTTGACAAGAATCTCCTGAAGTATCTCGGTGTCCGCTATCACTATAGAAGGTGTTCTGCCCGTGAAATATCTATCAACATCATCATATATAATTATAATTAAAAATATAAATAGTCATATCTTTTGTCATCAATTGTCTGATATCAAATGTTCGAAAGCATTTATATATCCGAATTAAGATAGAATATTTCTTCTATACATTCTATGAAAATTTCTGCGGTGATACATGCAAAAACGTGTATAATAGTATGATATAAAAGATATCGTTAAAACAAATTGTAAATTATTAAAGAGGTTTAGCAAATCAACGTGTTCGCGTAGATGTACGTGTAGAGGGGGATAATTCATATACATGTGATATACATGTACGTTATCAATTTCTGGTAATGACGCATTTCTCCACGTTTGCAATTGTTTATTTTCATGTAGGTACAAACATGTACGCAACTGTAAGTTCGAATTTGTTGCTAGTATTTTTTTTGAATATTTATTTTAACAATTGTTGTTTTCCATTGGCATGAATTATATCTAATGCGAATACAAATCGAAAGAAACATAAATTGTCATTAAAAATTTGTTATGTTATAGAGATTCTAACATGCGATGGTTATTTTAATGATAAGAATTACTATAATATTTTTTCATTTAAAATACAAATCTGTTTAAATGAAACGATGGTGTACAATAAACATTACATTTCAAACCGAATGAAAGAGAAAATAATTATAAAGAATTTCGATTAAAGCATTAACAAGAACAAAAGCACGTTATAATTGCTAAAAAAGAAAAGTAAAACACGTAAAAGTAAAAATACCCGTTGTTTTGTTTTAATCATTTACGAATTAAATATAATAATATTACTATCCATAAGTTAACGTGACATTTCGCTATGTTAAGTTATTCGACTTTATTCATGTTTATTAATTACATGTATCTTCAATGTATGATTCAAATTTACATTTTATAAACATGAACAAAAATTTACCCAAACACGTCTCCATACTCCTTCCACAACATCATATCCGCTTTTTTGAATCCCTGAAAACATTACTTATTTTTTTTTCATTTAAATTTTTATTTCGTTTAGTGAATATGTAGGCCTACTTCAAGATGTTATATTTAATTTCAATATATACAAATGGAAATATCAATACATGTATATGTAAAGAGTGACAACAATGGAAAAAGAAAAAGCTACGTGAAAATTGAAAGTAAACATTTTTGCGGTGAAAACTCATAACAAAATCAGTCTCTATATTAAGCGAAGTTTAACAGCTTTATAGAAATCATGCCTTTTCACGTCAATTTCTTGTGTAATCTCTATTGCTTGAAATTGTAATTTCGGCTGCGTAATGAAGCATAGTTTTGATACTTTACGTGTTTGGCAAAGACCATATGATTTCCAAACAAGAAGCTGGGTTGAGGGCCATTTACTCCCATCTTCTTAAAGATCCCATAATTCCATGTTGAGTATCTAGAAAGGAATACTGAACCACGTCAGAAGTGTGAATTCTTGGACAAGTTATGATATTATGTAACTACTTATGCATTAAAATTGTACATAAATTATATGTATGTGAAAAAAATAAGTACTAACTTAAATCTTAAATATTATCGAGGAAATGCAGTGTTTTATGACATGAACACACATCTTGTACCTTTATATAATTGTATTTATTCCTTTTGGGTTCTTTATTCAAATTTTAGATCTTTCCTTGCTAAATCGAACAAAATGCACAACATATGACATACACAAGCTTAAGATATCTTCAATAATAAAATAGTTCTGTCAACAGTGATTAATGTTAAAATTTTGCTGGAAATTGAAGAACATTCTTTAATTTTCCAGTAAATTTCATAACCACGCGAACATGTAAATTTGAACCAAATGTGTATATTTCATAAGTTACATGTACATGTAACATGCACATAAATTAGCTAAATGAGCCCCCACCCCCACCTCAATCCCCAACCCCCAGTACATGTAAAATAAACCTGTGATTTCCTTCCATAAATTTTGCCATGAATGAGCTCACGCAGAGTGGTAGTATATTATTTACTAGCCATTTGAATCAGTTACTTACACATAAAAGAACAGAAGGAAACACACAATCGCTACCAACGAACCGGTTATCCAGACCCACAAAGTCGCCATCTTAAATTGAGAATGACCTGAACGTTCCTATTCACACCGATATCATAGCTCGGTGTTGCACCACCAACAGAAAGACGCATGACCTCCACATTACGGCGGCGTGGAACAGCCGAAAAAATAAGATATCTACGAATATCTGTTCATCTGGAATATTTGTTCACGAATTTTATCTTTTTATCATTTCGGGCGCACTCTTTCTTTCGTCGAACAAATATGTACTGATTAAAATCATTTGATTTTAAAATCCTTTGTTCGAATGATTAGGCTATTACATCGGATTTTTCAAATTTATCTAGCCCTTCCAAACCACCATACGAGAAATCTAGGCCTTACCAGGTAAAGTTAAACAAGATACTACATGTAGCGGGAAAATTGATAAGACGGTTTACATTTTAAGATAGCCGAATTGTTGCATAAACGTTCATATCTAAATTATTGTTGAAAATGCAAATTATAGTCATCTAAACGGCGAGTTGTTTACGACACCTACGAGTTCTTATTTTTATTTCAGAAATATTTTGCGTTATATAGCGTTATTGTAATATCTCAATCGTTTCACTTATTTTCTTCTCTTAATCATTTCATCATACAAGCATGTGTTTTGTGAAATACAAAATTATAATTCATAATTTATTATTCATAATAAAATCATGATAATTTGCAAAATGTTTATGCATCGTCTTTTTGTTTTTTAGTTTAAATTTATGATGAACGTTTCTTTAGAGATATGGATACTAGATTGAACAGCCGTAACACATGTTCTTTAACGAATGAAAATAAATCCATGCCAGAAATATTGTGGGAGAAACTTAAAGAGAGAGAGAGAGAGTCGTTAAAATTAAATCATTTTCTTTAAATACGTATAAAAGTTGACCAAATAAGTTTCAAAGCTTTATCGAATCAAGCAGTTACAGTTTATTCTGTGTTCAATTTCTGTGGTCCGGTTACTCGTGAACAGGATTGTATGTAATTGTAATCTAATACTATCATTTTAGAAAAATGTTTTCTTTGTTGTTTTATGCTGGTATGAGGGTAGGAAGCACTGCAAAAAAAGAATAAAAACGCATACGCAGATTAAATGCATTTTTTCTAACTTTTAATACAGTGTTAATGCATTGATGTAGAATATAAAAGAAAATTTTCATGCTTTGACATTTCTGTGATCAGGTTAGACATATACATGTATTTAGTGTACCATTTAAATTAAAAAAAAGTTTTAGTTATGTTAATAATCAAGTTTATCCCTACAGGATAATGTAGAAATGTAGAAAAACTTCGATTTTTTAATGATTAAAATCCGGAATTTTTGTGTCCTTTCAACCCGTTTTTGACCTTTATTAATCAAAACCGTTATACGCTTGTGCATACTCATCTACTTCCTTTTCCAAATTTTCATGTATTCATACCTACTATAAACTGAAGCTTTTCGAACCCGATTGCATTTTATAGAAATTTAAAACGGCGCCTAGCGCCAAACCTAGGAAGTGTGCCATCTTGCTCAGACCGGATCCTTCGGGGTACGGGTATCCCCTGACGGAATCTGGTCTCAAAAGGCGCGATATTGACACCGATTTCTGGCGCCAGGGCGCTGAGTTGACCCTATCATACAGGTTCAATACATTATTGTAGGGTCTCTAAACAGGGCGCTTAGCGCCAAGCATAGGAAGTGTGCCATCTTGCTGAGACCGGATCCTCGGTAGTACGGGTGTCCCCTGACGGAACTCAGTCTCAAAAGGGGCCATATTGACACCGATTCTTGGCGCGAGGGCGTCGAGTTGACCCTATCATACATGTTCCATACATTATTGTAGGGTCTCTAAACAGGGCGCCTAGCGCCCAAACTAGGAAGTGTACCATCTTGCTGAGACCAGATCCCCAGGAAGACGGGTGTCCACTAACGGAATCCGGTCTCAAAAGGCGCGATATTGACACCAATTTTTGGAGCCAGGGCGCTCATTTGGCGATATCATTCAAAGGTTCCATACATTAAGATATGGTCTCTATACATGGCGCATAGCGCCCAAACTAGGAAGTATGCCATCAAGCTGAGACCAGATCCTTGGGAATACGGGTGTCCCCTGACGGAATCCGGTCTCAAAAGTTGCCATAATGACACTGATTCTTGGCGCCAGGGCGCTGAGTTGACCCTATTATACAGGTTCTATACATTATAATAGGGTCTCTAAAGAGGGCGCCTAGCGCCCAAACTAGAAAGTGTGTCACCTAGCTGAGACCGGATCTCCGGGGGTACGGGTGTCCCCTGATGGAATCTGGTCTCAAAAGGGGCCACATTGATACCGATTCTTGGCGCCAGGGCGCTGAGTTGATAGCGCCCAAACTAGGAAGTGTGCCATCGCTGAGACCGGTATTGGGGGTATATTAAATATATGTTATAAATGTATTTTATAAAAGGAATTCAAAGACGAATCATCATAATGAAGGATTCATTTCAAAATCAGTTCTTACAATTTATTTACACCAATTGATCTTTTTTTGTATCTAACAAAATATCCCCCACGATATGTACAAGTTTACTAGTAGAGCAGTTTTCTTAATATTTACAACTCATCAATAATTATGTTATACTGAGATATCTTCTCGTATTGAAACCAATTCAAAGAACAGAATATGAATAACTTCACTGTTTAAATGCCAGTAGTTACTTAATCTTTTTGATGAAAATTAACTCCTAATTTTACATCAACAAAATATCTATAGCGTTATGTACAACATCTCTGTATCCATTTTTTAAAAATTTGTACAACTCATCAATGATAATAATATATTATTTTGATCCCCAAAGATATTTCCTCGCCATGAACCAAAAACAATGGTCCAATTAAGTTAAACACAAGATCGTGCAACATACTTAAATTGTTTTTCATTTTCTAAATATGTACAACTAATGACTGATAATGATATATTATTTTGATGACCAAAGAATATTTCTCATCATATAACAAACACACCATAGAACAATTTGAAGGAGACGAGATCTTGCGGATTCTAAGCGTGGACCTAATGGTTTCATCTTGATTTAAACAGCACAGCTTAAACAGTGTTTATAAAACGATACACACTTCCAAAGCCGTAACACCAGCTGGTTTTACGGATTCAGATCAAAATTGGTTGCAATTTTTCCAAGGCAATTATCACCTTACTTTGCATCAACAAAACATTCACCACTATATCTACTACAAACCAATGACTTTATCAAAAATATGTACAACTCACCATGGTTTTGATAGACTGAGATATTTTCTCACCATTAACCGAAAAACAGATGACATAAATGGGATCTTTTTGTTGTTTTATGCCAACTACATAAGACTTGGTATGAAATCTTTTGTCTCTACCCTAGTCATTTTAATATATAAGGTAACTTAGAGATTTGGCGTTTATATCCACCAATTGCTCCTTTCAGGATCAAGCCAAGATGGGAATTAATTGAAAAGTTAAATCTGCTTGGTCCGATTATTTTGTAATTACAGTATCAAATAATTTTCCATACAAACCATTTATCTTAGAAAGTTATGGACTTTCTCCTATTTACACCAGCAGAATCGGTCTCCTTTCAAAGTTAGAAATATTCAAAGTAAATAAAAATAATTCCCTTTTGGGCAAACGAAAAAACAAACCAAAGTGCATCATGGGATGTTTAGAAAAGAAAACCGTTTGGTTTCGTTCCCCGAATGATTGGGGTTATTAAACTCGCATGCGATGCATCGATTGTAGACAAAGGAAACTTTAGAAATATTAGCGAACAAAACATACATAAGTTTATTTGCAATTTGCCTGAACATTACCTCCTTTATTTATAGCGATGTCAAAGTCGTAACACAACCATACCAGTCTTGGCTTCAGGGTGAATTTTCCTTGTTATGTCGTTTGTTTTGTTAGTAAATTTTGTACATAATTTTTATCTTTGAAATTTGGTTTAATTGACTGGGAAAACTACTGCAATGTCTATTATTATACATATACTTAACCAAATCACTGTTTAAAACGTGCACAAAATTTAATATAAAATCTAACCAAGCAGATTTAATGTTTTATTTTCGACGTAACATGTATATTTGACCATAAAACTCAATCCCAAATTCTTCTAAACAACAACTCCATTGTTACCTGCATTCACATGTAATGAGCAAGATGATTCATCAAAGGCAACTTTTTTCCAGACAAAATCACTTTAGCCATTAAGCCATTAATTTAGCCATTAGACAAACGTAAACACCACAACTTGTGCCTTCCTTTTGCAAAGGGAATTCTAAATCTTTGAAGTATTCAACATATTGTCACCGACTAATATCCAAAGTTTTGCCATTCCTTCTTAGGAATTCGTAGGCTAGATTCCTACACAACTGAAAGAGAATCATTCTATTAAGTTTGCCGCTGGAATCACAGTTCTTTAATATCAACTATCAATAAAATCCAGTGAATATTTCGAATTCAATGTTTATTTGAATGACTATGTGAGATTTTTCAAACCAGTTGACACTTTTGCTCTAAAGATGAAACATGTCGCATTTACGAAAAGTGGAGGATACACTGTCAATAACTTTATGTCTGAACCACCCAGCATCTACCGTATGGGCATCTTTAATTGTGTTAGCAGACAGCATCTCCATATAACAATTTATATCATCACTTGAGAGCCAATACATATCATTTGATATAGACTGAATTGCAGATCTATCAAGATGATATTTCGTGTTAAAACACCCTTGGAAGTTTTTTATCTGTTTTTCGGTAACATTTAGCTCTGGAATATGCAGAACAGATAATTTAGAAAAACTGAAAGTCTTTTTGGGAATAGACTTCAACAAAACCTGCTTTTGTACTATATCATAAAAACAATAATGATATTAATATACTCTCCACTATCATGCGCAAGCACAGTTTGCAGCTTATAACTTATAACTTATCAGGGGTAAAGTCGTATCAATGAATTCCTTGAGATCAAAATCTAATTGCAGAACTCATGTTGTAGTCAGTTTGTTTGTAGCAATACACATTGTCCAAGAAAGCCATGATACTGTAAGTATGATTGGCAGTCGACTCTTTTAGACGAACAAAGAGGACAAGGATGGTTTAGACACAATGATATGGCTATATTATTACATGAGAAAGGTGGGGTTAATGCTGCATAATGTGTCTCGGGCACAACACCTATCTTTTTGCATGAATTGCAACTGACAACAATCTCCGATGCAATTCTAAATGTGTTACTGTTTGAAGCATTTTCAAACAATCCTTCCAGAAGTTGTTTAATGAACTTTTCTGGAACATCTGACGACTGACAGTGGGATGTTGGTGCAATTGTACACTTCAATGGGTCGAGTGATTCATGGTTTAACGTCTTACCATATCTAATGCCTTCCATCATAACTGTGCATTTTTTGGAGGAAACCTTGTCGAGTGACGCCAAAGCTGAACGAAATCCCCTTGTATTGCCTATGCATTGCAAAACAGAATTTGTGTACAAAGGAAGCGGGGACTCTATAAAATAGGAACCTTTGGACAGCTCAGACTCGGAGCCTAATGTTAAATTGGTATTGCTTATCTTTGCACAATGACTGTCCTTGTGTACGAAAGCTGTGTAATGTCCACTGTGAATAGAACGACCGTGATGACAAACGGCGCTCCGCAGAGCATATTTTACGTTCTATAGTGTTTCCGTATACGGTGTGAGATCAATTAATTTGTCAGGTTGAATTGATACTTCATTTCGTGGCTATGTTAACGCTGTCCGAGGCTAAATATATATCGAAAAATGATCCTATTTTAATTATCAAAATATACTTTAACCGAGCGAGTTTCTTTAAACTTTTATCGCATATATTAACAGTGACATCCAACACTATATTTGATGTATTTTTGTGACGTCATATATTTTTTTAAGCACGTGAAGGGTGTATTCTAACACGGTAAATAATCTATAAAAATCGCATCGGCGCAAGGGAATAATGACATTAAATCAAAAATATTTTTATGAAAAATCCTTCCATAAGTAATGTATTTTGCAGTTCTTGCCGGGGATTCATCTAAATATTTCGTTTATTTGAAATATTGTCAAAACATTTCGCACTTCCATCTGAATTAGGCACATTTTTACCTTTTAGGCTCGATTTACACAAAATCGGGTCAATCAGTAGGTTTCCCACAGCAAGATTCACATTGGTACTTATTTTCTCTCCTGATTTCACGTAAAATATACTAAGATTGTTTTTATCTTTCCATTGCACCAAGCCGTTTTTATATGCACATACATATCACCATTCATTAGTTTACACGTAGCAGGGGGAGTCTCAAAACCATCAGTTTATGAATAGTTATTTACCTATTACGAAGCTTTAAAACTGTTGATTTTTTATACATGTACTCCATATCGGTGATATTGAATTTAGTATCACTAGTATTTACAACAGTGTCTATGTAAAGGAATTAAGTTTTATTATGCACAATGAATATCACTTATTACGTTACATGTACGATACATTCCCTAAAAACGATCGAAAGGAATGCAGATCGTGACGTCAAAGTTAACTATGACGTCATATCTAATGATGTATAGACAAGTGACTTTCTACATATCGCTGTGAAATTAATCGGGCAGCCTTAATATAGACGCGTTTTTCTACAGTGGTGCCTTTTTAGATCATACTCGAAACGATTTATTATTATCACCAATGTGTTAGGAACATCCAGCAACTTTTGCTGAAAATCAAGCAACCCCCAACATAAACATTTTTTATGATGTCATGTTCAAAATAGTCTTTAAATAATTGACTTACAGACATTTGGATACCTGGCTTTTTAGGAATAGTTAGACACAAGTTCTGGAGATCGGAAACATATTTGTTTGATTGTCTTCCACAGTCAGTGCAGGTAAACACTTGGCTGACCTCGTGTTTTTCACCAAGATCATGTGCTAATGGTGACAATGCCTGCAAATAAAATTCATTTGCATCTTGCTGTTCTCCATGATGTCTCCCTAGATTTCCAACTACAAGGCATACATTTCGTAACGCGGCTTGAACTATTTGTCTGGGCACCTTCTCTCCTGTTACTGTATTGTCTGCAATGTATTGAATAATATCTCGCATAGATTCTTTCATATTATCATTTTGGTCTTTGCCTAAGTTGATTGGGGCAGTTAAAGCAAGCGGAGGATACCTTTTGCCATGTTTGTTACACAAAGGCTCTGCATTGTTGCATTAAACCAGCAGGTTGCACCAATATTGTCGATGGGACAGAAGGAATCTTTGTCCGACTGTATCACCCTTTCAGTAGGTTTAGGGGAATACAGAGGTTGTGATGGTGCTTTTTGAAAGGTGCCTACATTATCCAAGAAGTCTGATTTCTTCTTCGTGCACCAAATTTCCCTCACAGTCGAACTATTTCTTTTTCTCTTTAGTTTTCCTACATACTTTAGAGTCTTTGGCAGCCAATCGCTGTATCTCTATTGTTTGCCTTTTAAATTCTTTTGCGAAGTCATCCAACGGTCGGTTTTTCCTGCCGTCTAAACCTATGAACTTTAGAATTCTAAACCTGTTTCCTATTGTTCCTTGGGTTGTGCATTCCGGGACTGTGGAATGGGATGTAAGAAGACTACCCCATAGATGAAAAATAGGAATGTATTTATTCAGAATTTGTTGCAAAAAACGTCGGAGTGATATGGGGTTTTTTTTATCCGTGGTTTTCCTCAATAGATGTACAGGTGGCTGTATTTGCAAATTTATGCCCCCAAGATTTGAAAGGAGAAAAATTGGCAAGGTTTAAAAATTCTTCTTCGGTAAACCTTCCAGGGGGTACACGGGTTGGATCAAACTGTACCGAAATACCCTCTTCATCAGTCAACAATTCACTGAAAATTGAAGTGTCAAAAGTATTTACTTTTCCAATTAATCTATCAATACAACCTTGGTTTCTCTTAGATATCGTTCTTGATTGAAGTGTAACGATTATGTCATGTAAAATTTCTGTGGCTTCATCGATGGATTTTGAATTGAGCAGCAACCTTACCATATACATACCAAGTTTTGTATTACGATTATAATGTACCATACAAAATCTGCGTACTCTTTTCATGAAATTGTTTTTGCAAAGATGGACGATGGTTTTATTACAATTTGTTTTCTCTACTTGTTTACCAAAACAAAAGTTCCAAGTCCGCTCTAAAAATTCTTGCAATGTTTCTATGTTGAATTCTTTAAGTGCTAAAAACCCAAGACTCGTCACTTATTATCATTTGAGGTCTTGATGAATTGTTGTGACAAATAAATTTTTTTCAGCATGTCTGAATCTTGCTATCCAGTCTTGGACACAAGGAGGACTTTGGTCCTCTGTAATCATAGCAGTTAAAGGAAGGCCCATTTTGCTTCGAACGGGATGTTGTTTGGCGAGTTCATAATAAAGATACTGCTTACCATTTCCCGCCTTACAACACTCCCAGTCGCATCCCAAAATAAAGCAGAATATGAGGCAAGTTTATGATAAAACTGAAGACGCTCCTCGGACCAGAATAAAATGTATCAAGGTTTTGCCGAAATTTTTTGAATGAAATCATGATCTTTCATCTGATCTTCCTACCTCATCTTTTCTTCATACATATCGACCTTCTGTTGCTTTCTGCCGATAGACATGGTCATCTTTTCCAAATCCATCAAGATAAGCGGAAAGCAATTGAGCAGTTTTTTTTGTGGAAATTTTCTAAGAAATGTTTCAGAGGGTTTGCCCCGTTCCTAAATTTTTCTTTGAAGAAGTTTCTTTCTGATTTCCTGTTTGGGCGTCTATGTTCTTCGGTCGTTTTGTGCTTTATTTGCCCTTTGTATTGTACCTTGGCGACGCCTTCCTTTAACATTTTAATTTGAACTTCAACAGGACAATCGCTGAATTTACAATGTGCTCGGCACTGAAATAAAGGTGTATCATATTTTTTCCGTCGTATATGAGCACTGCTTATTCTGTGACATAAGACGCAGTGTTTGTTTGAATCTTTCAGACCCTTTGCAAAAATATGTTGCAATTGGCCTCTCCTATACGTTCTTCCATTTTGTATGGATTTTAAATGAAGAGTGTCATCATTTGAAATGACGAATTCTGTTTCAGCTGGAATCTTATAATTAAAATACTCTGGTATATCGCAGTTGAGTATATCAGCATTGTCAGATCTCTGCAACAAGGTTGATGGAGGAACCTCAAGATCTATGTCATGTTGTGATTTTGATGTCGTATCATTGTTTTCTTCTTGGTTGTTTGTGTTAACGTTGTCTAGCTTTTCTATGAGGCGATGGACATAATCTACTGTTCTCTTTCTGTATGACCTTACTTTTGTCTGGTTTTATACATTGTCTGGTTCTTTGTTTCTGAAAACCTCAATATTTCTTTTTCTAGAACTCTACTATCTTTCTCAATTTCAGCTATGGATTTTTCGGCGCAATTGATGTTTTGTAAAATGAAGCTACCAGGGGTCACAGACTTGCCCTTTAATAAAAACAAAAAATCACCTTCTTAATTTCTTAACTTTCTTGTTGATCGACTTAAATCGTCTGCTTCATCAGACGAAATATCTATCGGCTGTCTGTTTAGTGACAGACTTTCCGTTTGCCTTCGAGTGGCCTTTTTCAGTAACAATGGTTGAATGATCATTATCTGGGTTGGTTATAACATGAGCAGAATGGTCTTTTATTGTATCTCTCAGTTTTCTGCCCATATCAGCTTAAGATATTTTCAATTCTTCATCGAGTTTGACCAACTTATAGAGTTAGCTGATTGCCCTAAGGGATCATTCTCTGAAAGATCATCATCATTAGAAGGTGTACAAAACGTTCTCAAAGCCAGTCCAAGAACAGCGTAGTAAATTTTTATTCTCTCGATTTTCTTGTGGGCGCTTGTTGTCTTTTTTTTTCTAGCAATAAAACTCAGTATAACGGATAATGTGAATCATATTCAATTCACAATGTGGTCAATCGTCTTCTGCATCCGTTTATATATAACGGGTTTAAGCGATGACGTATTAAACCACATCGATGACGTCATTGATCGACCATTACCAATATGTCTGTCCTTTACAGATTCTCAAGAACATGCAAAGCCGAGATGTGAGTGAATCTTGCGGCACGACATAGAACCCCTATTCGAGCATTTCATATAGAAAGCCAGTTTTTGGAGTTTTGGACTTTTGAAGCAAGTTATTTGGCAGTAATTTTTGAAATCTTTATAGGGAAATATTCTTGAACGGCAAAAGTGCCTGCCTGTCCGTTCGTCATTCCATTGGTTGTCGATCGATCGATAGATAGATAGCGGACGAAATGACCTAAAATGAAAAATGTACAATTATCTTTTTGGAACAGGAGGCCATCTCAGATCACCAACATGCATCATGCTAATTACTTGCAATATACCAAACATAAATTAATACAGAAATGATTTGATATATAAAGGCCAATATATCCAATGTCATATATTTATTGTGAAAGGTCACACCAATTTGAATTCTTGGTAGCCGGATCTGCGCGCACCTGCCTAACGTTAGGCTTTTCCAAGAATACGCTCCATTTTTGGCTCTTTCGTATGTTTATTCGTCATGATTGCACCTTTTTTTCAGTTGATCATACCAAAAATTTCCCCGGTAGATTGTCAGCAATTTAAGGTTTACAAGTAAATAATACCTGTTTTTGTGGATAAACTTAGCAATCAGGAGGAGTCTGATACAATGGCAAATACAGTCCCCAATTTTTTTATTGCTTTTTTTATATATTTGAGAGAGGGAAAATGACATTTTAAATTAAAATTTAATCGCTCGCCTTAATTTTTTTAAGCCACATAAACATTTTTGAAATTACAGATTTTTAATTTTAAAATTAATAAATCGCCCGTTCGCCGCAATATTTATTTGCCTAGAATCTGATGACCAAGAAATAAAATTGGTGTGGCTTTAAGTAATAACTTCGGTACGGTTATGAAAGTGCACCTAACGCCTCAAATGGTCATATCTGATTTTTTTTTTTACAAACATGGGCGAAATCATGCACATTGTAAAATAAAATCGGCCACTCTAAAGCCAAATACTAAGATGATATTGATGCTTTAACATGTACATTAAAACTGAAATCGGCCATCTTAAAGCCGAATACAATGTACTATGATCAATAATTTATGCTTTATGGTTATCAATCAGCCTATAAAATATGTTAAACTTTTTTCGTCTCATAGTTATCATTTCAGCATGTGCTTGGAACTTTATTACAAACTCAAATTTATCCTCAAATAAAGGCTATTGAAACTTCATGCATAATATCAGTCATAAGAATGAATTATAGAAGTAGTAAAAAGAAACTGAGAGAGTAAATCAATTTGCGTTCAATTTTTGTTTTTGCGCTTTGTTTCATCTTTGTAATACATGCAGAATCGTAACCATAAAAGCAAATGTTATTGATGATTTTTCTAAAGAAGAAAAGAAAGATATAACATGTTATAATCGGCTATAGAATGTCATTATAATTCTAATATAACAAATACTGGTACAAAAACACAATGCCATAATTACATTATTTATCATTTAATCGCACTAAATATGAAAAGAAAATGTACAGAGAGAGAGAGAGAGAGAGAGAGAGAGAGAGAGAGAGCATGCATCTCTCATTAGAGTAGTGAGAGCAATTCTTGATTGAGTAAGATTAGTTAAATATATCACCATCTATACATAATACAAATGTACCAATCGTGTTCCTATATATATATTGATTTTTTTATTAGCTTTTTTTAAAAATATTTACAACAAACAAACAGTAATTTTTGTTTCATAAATATAGTGCATTTATACACCCTCTGTTACAACGCACTTTTTTATGCGTTAAATTTGGGACCACCTTAAGGCACTTTGAAAAAATAATTTTTTTAAGTGCGTAAACATTGACGATATAAACGCACTTTGGAAAAAAAATTGTCGATTTCTTGAACTTTAAGACAAAATTGGTAGTAAAATTAATTCATGTTATAACGTTCAAGTCATACATAAATACATCCATCCAGCCATCCATTTATCCATCCATCCACCTTTCTTTCAATTGTCATTCACCAGTTTTCCTTATCAAACTATCTTGAAATGTCTGCAGGGCAACAACGATTAAAAAACGATTTTAAAAAACAATGGACGTTAGATGAAAGCTTTATGTTACTCCATCTGGATATTAAAAGAATTCATGAAAAATAAATTGTCTAGTATATAATTTGAAAAATGATGTATCTTTATCTTAAACTGTGTGCAAATAATTAATTGTCTCGCCTATTAATATTACAGTATTGGGACAACATTTTAAAATCAAAGTACTGAAAGTACTGACGAGAGTTCATTTATTTTTATTTACGAGTTAATACTTTCTGGCTCAAGGAATAGATACTTGCCATTTGCCTACTCTGAATTTAATGTGACTCATTACTTAGTATTTAAGTAAAGACATGCGATTTATTTAAAAGCAGTAATTATAAATCAAATTAATTCCTTCAAATTTCAACAAAGACTTAAATGTCAATAATGCATCTCATATTGCGTTAATTTTTTTTTGGTTATTAAGAAAACCTTTTGAAAAAAAACAAACAAATAGCCCTCGCTCATATCGCATTTATAGATCCATATTTCAAAATCCCTGTCTAAGGGATTCTTAAGAAAAGTTTATCTTTTTCTTTTCGAGTTTAAGCCGTCAAATCACTTAGTGTTAAATTTCAAATTATATGTTTATAACGCAATTGGCTGAAATGTACATTAAGTATAAAGAATGTTAAATACGATTTCAAAAATTAATTATCATTTTTTTCATAATTTGATGCTAAAAGACTTTCTTTACGCCAATTAAGAACTGAAATTTAAATAACGCCAATTTTGAGACCGGATTCCGTCAAGGGACACTAGACCCCCGAGTATCCGGTCTCAGCTAGATGGCACACTTCCTAGTTTTGGCGCTATGTGCCCTGTTTAGAGACCCTACAATAATGTATGGAACCTGTATAATAGGGTCAACTAAGCGCCCTGGCGCCGGGAATCGGTGTCAGTATGGCCCCTTTTGAGACCGGATTCCGTCTGGAGACACCCGTACCCCCAAGGATCCGGTCTCAGCTAGATGGCACACTTCCTAGTTTGGGCGCTATGCGCCCTGTTTAGAGACCCTACAATAATGTATGGAACCTGTATGATAGGATCAACTCAGCGCCCTGGCGCCGGGAATCGGCGAAAGTCATGACATTTCTGCCATCCATGTGTTTTGTGCTCTATTTCAGTTAATTTTTGGATAAAGGAGAGCACATAGATGCTTAACTTTTTTCCTCTTGAAATGCTCATGTTCAATTTCAAAACTGATATTAATTCTAATTAATTCCATATGTGGCATCTGTGTTTTGCTTTTAAGCAATAGTCTTTTCGTTATAACGTCCATATGAAAATAGCCATATTTTTCATATAGAATGTTATTCTTTGAATAATCTTGATACTGTCCTACAATAATTGTTTTAACAAAGTTATATTATATCAATATAAAATTAGATATATCACTATCACATGAGCAATTTCTCAGTATAAAGGTAAATTCTTGGGCCCTTAAGGTCAAAATTTCACAAACTCACTTTTTTGTCAATTCTGATTAGTCAGCTCTTTCTGAATACAAATATACAAAGATATCCAAGATCTCTTGTATTTTAAGCATTTTATGACAATTTTAGTAAGAGATGTTAAAACACGACTCTGACGTAGCTCGTCGAAAACGTCACGACGTCACGAACGTCAAATTTTTTTGGCATTAATTTTTTTCTTCTATACTTCCTTTCATCGTCTTTAACTGTTTGAAGTAGGATTAATTAGTAATTTTTTACAATTCTATATTTCTGTCAATGTTCACAAAAGAGATCAAAACATTGAATAGCCAAATGTAGTTAAAGTTCTGCACACTTCTGATGACTCCACATGCAATAACCCCCCCCCCCCCCGAAACATAAGATAGATAGATAAAGATTATCTATGGAAAACAAATATCAGTCCTCTCCCCAACCTTTGAATACATCAGAGATATTTAATTAAGCTGCCGAGAAGCAAAAAAGCAAACATTTAACAAACATAAAGATGGTCAAATTCGATGCCTGTGTTTCCACAATTTCGGGGCATTAATTGTCAAATTGCATACACGAATTTATTTTCAAAAAGAGAAATGTTTATTCTTTTTAATTAACATTTTGCACGGAAATTTTATCGCTTATTTACTGTTATTACTTTTTAAGTATCTTAATTCATAGTTCTGAAGCAAGTTTAAAATCAATTATAGCTGTTTTTGAAACTCGGATGTTATGGTGTTAAATTATTGTCAAGATTTCTTTTTTCTTTTATACGTTATCAACACTTAATTCTTATGAAATGACCGATGGAAAAAATCGGCTTCGACTGTCTCACTGAAAAATAATTACAACTACAAGAATGTGGACAGTTGATTTGAGAGAAAAGATTTTAACAAAAATGGCATCTTATATTAATATTTATAGATTAAAATTTACATCCTCTAAGTATGATTCCCTCCATTTCGTACGAAATTGATTGTAATTCACAGCTGTATAGAAACAGACAGGACTGAAATCTACTCGGTCCAGTTCTAACCATACTGCAGTACAGTTTATCGATCGGTCGAAATCTTTAGCAACCTAAGAAAAATCACGGATTGCACGAACTAATCATGATGATACCAAACTCAAATTCCCGTATAAGACATTTTGGCTACAGCTTTCGTATATCGTTCTGTTGTACAATAACAATAATTTAATGACCTTTACTTACTTTTTCGATCAATTCAATTCATTAATTTATTAAATGAAAGATGTAAATATAAACAATAAAATGCTTTCTTCGACGATACATGCAGGCTATAAAGATAGCCACATTAAGAACGCGGGTTACATTAATTTTTTCGGTACTGATCGCTACATTTTGTTTATGTTTATTGTTTAAATATACTCGTGCACACCTAATTAAGTGTATCAAATACGACAGACCAACAAAATACAAAAGCCACCCCACGTTCTGAATCTACACTTCTATTCAATCGCTTTGTAAGTTCACGCATACCGTTGTATTGTTGTGATGCGATTTTTATAAACCATAATCGTTGAAATAATTAATTATATATAAGCATTATTCACTTTTTTTTCAAAATGCAAGATTGCAAGTAAATTTCAATTAGGCTTCTGCATTAAATATGTCCATTCTTTTGCACTAATTGGTAGTACATTGCCGATAGACGTAGCTTATACTCAGTGAGAAGTAACATTTTTACATGTTGACTGAATTTAATTTTCTTATTATCGATGTTACATGATGTGATAAATATCTCTCTCTCTCCCTTTCTCTCTCTCTCTCTCTCTCTCTCTCTCTCTCTCTCTCTCATTGAATACAACAAATATCGGCCAAGTGATTATCAATTTTAAACAAAATGACAAATTTAATGATAGACGTTTATATAGTGTATAAAATTGCATACGGTATTCCGAAGTTTTAAGAAAAATCGCGATTCTCGGATTTTTTTATTGCTGTACATTGTAACAAATACACATAAACATTGACTTCAGTATCATCGAAATTTGTTCCTTGTTTAAAAAAGAAAAAATGAGAAACCATCATCTATGAAGGTGAATTGTACGGCCATGCATGTTATTAATTGTTAATGTCGCACATGTAGTGTTTATATTTATCGATAAACATGAATTGATTTTTAAAACGGCAATTTTATCGACTTAATATCAAAAGTACATTGTAGTATAATGATTGCGTTTACAAACCTGTTTCATTTAAGGAATTTTGAATCATGTACGTAACTGATTTGAGATGAATATAATCATATAAAATGTCATAAATCCATGAAAATGTGGCGAATTTTCAGGCATGTTATGACTGATTTTTTTCTGTACGTTAGCTCAAAAAGTACACACAACAAGTGGATTTGGGTAGTTGAATTGCACAAGAAAACAAAATATGTTGCGCTCAAATAATAAACAAGTTTTCCATTCGTACAGGTGTACATGTACAGTGTATATACTTTTATGTTGCTTCATTAAAGGCACTTTACATGAAAATGTCGATAAATATCTCTCTCTCTCTCCCTTTCTCTCTCTCTCTCTCTCTCTCTCTCTCTCTCTCTCTCTCTCTCTCTCTCTCATTGAATACAACAAATATCGGCCAAGTGATTATCAATTTTAAACAAAATGACAAATTTAATGATAGACGTTTATATAGTGTATAAAATTGCATACGGTATTCCGAAGTTTTAAGAAAAATCGCGATTCTCGGATTTTTTTATTGCTGTACATTGTAACAAATACACATAAACATTGACTTCAGTATCATCGAAATTTGTTCCTTGTTTAAAAAAGAAAAAATGAGAAACCATCATCTATGAAGGTGAATTGTACGGCCATGCATGTTATTAATTGTTAATGTCGCACATGTAGTGTTTATATTTATCGATAAACATGAATTGATTTTTAAAACGGCAATTTTATCGACTTAATATCAAAAGTACATTGTAGTATAATGATTGCGTTTACAAACCTGTTTCATTTAAGGAATTTTGAATCATGTACGTAACTGATTTGAGATGAATATAATCATATAAAATGTCATAAATCCATGAAAATGTGGCGAATTTTCAGGCATGTTATGACTGATTTTTTTCTGTACGTTAGCTCAAAAAGTACACACAACAAGTGGATTTGGGTAGTTGAATTGCACAAGAAAACAAAATATGTTGCGCTCAAATAATAAACAAGTTTTCCATTCGTACAGGTGTACATGTACAGTGTATATACTTTTATGTTGCTTCATTAAAGGCACTTTACATGAAAATGTCACTAAGATTCAGATTTCTCCATGAAATTAAATGCAATATATCAGAGTAGATTTTTACGCTGTCAAAATATTTCTCAAACTCTTCTAATCCGTTAGTTTATTAAAAAAATTTAAAATTGGATCGCAAATTCTTAAATTGTAATAGAATATGCGAGAACTTATTTTGTATGTCGGCAGTAGCACTATAATTGAGACATAGCCGCTTCTCTCGTGTTCCTTCCGACTAATTTAAAAAAATGCAGAATCGCCTCCCGTGAGATAAACTTCCAAACTTATAATTTGAAATATTTGACTTGTATTGTTTCACAGTAATTACTGCACAGATAACTGTTAGGTTTGAACAATACTGCTCTGCATGCACCGATTCGGTATGTCTCAGCCTTCAACCCCTCTTATCAACAACGAATGTGCAGTGTAGTTTTTTTTACTTTATTAAATCACACATGTATATATTGCTCATGCAAACTAAAGTTGTATAATTTTACTCGGAAATCCACGACCAGTCTCGCATTCAATTATACGCGTATGCGAGACGGGTCTTTGGTTTCTAACAATGATTTATAAAAAAAAAAGTGATTTCCCAATTAGAGCATATTTTCATCACACACTAGAATGTAAAATGTGGTGTTTAATTTTCATAGCGGATGCAAAAGCAGCAATTTTATGACGTCTCAGCAGCAACTTGGGTGCAATATTACGCGTTCGAAATGTGTAGATATTGACGATACATTTGTATATTTCAGTTATCAAATGTTTATTTTTTAAATCAACATGTAATGTTTGACAGAAAAAAAATGTTAATCGGGATATTAAAACAAGGCCAGACTCTAGTTATACAGAAAATACAACACAGACGCAGAAAAAAAAAAATAGAAACAGAAAATAAAAAAATGCGTTTACAATGCCGCAACTTTGACGTCGTTTTCTGAGCATTGTGACGTCAAAAGATAAGGGCCCTTTTCTCATGACGGCAGTCAATTATTAAATTCAACGTAAACAGCGTTTTAACTGAAATTTACAGAGAGTTATTTATGTTAAATGCGTAGCAATTTCATACAACTATAAGCATTTTGTGACATAAAGGGGATATAATGGTATCACATGTAAAATTTCAATTTATTTCAACAATGCCCTTGCACTGCTGCATTTCATCTGACCCATTTCATTTTCGGCGTTATTTGATCACGATTTTAATTTTCATTCATAAATTGAACGCTGCAAATTTTATTAAAATTTTGTTTGAATGTTTATTCACACCAGTTACACGTATCATTATAAAATTGTATGAATGAGAAAAATTTGATTCATAGGATGCACTAACCCATACCTGTAAAAAAATAAGGAAAGGGGCAGCGGGGGGGGGGGGGTATGTGTACTTGAGTTTTATAATTTACAACATTAATGTTTCAGTGTGAATTATAATACTATGCTGTTGAATAAACAACAAAACAAATTTAAAACTTTTAATATATGATCAGGAGATTGAACTTCTGAGACAAACTTGTATAAAATTGTTTAACACCTGTTTTCTGGGGGTTTTTTTGTGGTCATGATCTAAAACTTAATAAGTTCCATTCTTCTTGCATACTTAAAAAATACATAGACAATCGTGTGATTATGGTCTAACAATAAGTATGAAAAACGCCAGTAAGCATGCGACCCAATGGGAGTTTCTATTTGCCGACAAGATTGTTGACCATAGAACATACGAAAAGATGACTTCAATCGAAACTGTTGACATTCCTGGTTTTATCAACTTAATTGTCAGTAGCTTGCCTCGCCTTAGAAACTATTCAAACGTAAAGCATGCCCTTCCTCATCGAATTAACTGAGATACACTTTCATTATTTTATATTACAACATGCCTTAATTAAAATGTTTAATATAAAAAATGTGTGGAAATGCAGTGAACATTTGTGACTATATAAGTAATATCTTCATAACAGATGGCAAATAACATAAACAACAATACATACTCTCTATTTTTAAGCTAATAATTTAAGTTGGGTTAGAACAGTGTTTTGAATTTCCATTGTTTACATTTTCATCAAACGTTGTGGAAATGGGTATATCCCTCTAACTATTTTTAGAATCGGTAGTACAACAAAGTAGTGCCTTTAAGCAAAATAGTTTATATACTTGCATAGTGTATATACATTTATTTGAACATTTTAAATCAAAATGCTTGACATATTTTAGAAAAGAGGATTTGCAATTTTAAAAGTAAGTGTCAAAATTGAATTATCATTTAAAGAAAAGAATTGAAATTGTTTGATGCACACCCTTTCCAATTCCCTACTTTTACTTTCATTTTCAGAGGATTTCAATACAGACGCATTTTGCAGGAAAACGAATCTGACTTCACACCACGAAATTTTAACAGGAAAGAGACAATTTGATGAGCTTTCATTCAAGAGGTCCCTGCTGAACGAAAATTAGCGCTGGAGCTATGAACCCTAACGTTAACATTACCGCCTATGGAAAATGCATTAGTGGACTATACCCATATGCGAGCTAATATTATTTCGGTACCTAGTTCAATCGTTTCCTTTAGAAAATTTATTCCCCACTGGTTTCTTTAAGAAAACTTGTTTTCAAAATTGACCAAAATTACACTTTTGAATAACTTAATAATTATTCATAAAAGAAGTTTACAACATGTAAGTAAAGGTAAAAAATTCTTCTTTTAATCCGATGGCATGTGTCAATTTACTTTTCGGAGTAAATGGCATGTAACGTTACATCGATTAGTTACCCTCAATCAGGGTTGCTTTGTCTTTTATGTTTTGTAATCTATTGCTCTTGTAAGTAATTGATCGGTCAGGTGAATTGTTTAGATGAAAAAGTTAATGAATAAGGATTTTATTAGATTTCTCAAAGCTAGCTAGCTTTTGTGTTCGGATTAAGTATAGTCCGAGTTTCTATCACCTCTAATGTGTTGTCAAATTGTTATGCAATCAATTAGCCATCATCATGTGCGCTTCGTATGAACATGTGTGCGCTGGTGACTTTTACACCCATTAACAAAAGAATAATTTTAAAAAGAGTTTCATTGGTCAGTTTTTACGACATCGGCATTTTCGTCAAACTGGGTACTCGTCCCGGTGTCGGCCACTTTTCCGTATTGAATAATACCGCACGGACGTAAAATCTCAATAATCTTCATTTTTCATCTTTATAAATGACTTTTTATCATTCGATAAGAAGCACCATTGGCCAAAAAGAAGGACTCATTGACAATTAAAAATTGTTAATTAGTAAAAGACACTGGTTGTAAATGAGTTAAATTTGTAGATATATCATGGAAGTTAGCATGTTTATTCTGATTCCAGCTGCTGCAAGCGCCGATGTGACGCAGTCAACCACGTCACGTCATAAGGCGACTTATACATTTTCTAACTCCGCAAAATATAGGAATAGTTGGTGTTTTTATTTAAGTAAACTTTTCTTGCTACAATCAAACCAATAGTTATTTAAAGTAGTTTTATCAGATGTGTATGCAGGGCTTACGCAAATTTCTCTAAATCACACGTGCTAAAATTCTGATATTTATAGCTGAGCAGTGTTTCATGCGGGTATGAAGGTAGCAATCATTGCAAAAAAGACTTAACCCGCATAAGCAGAGGTTGCGTAATTTTTGTTTGCCTTGCTCTTTCTATGAAAGTAGAAAATAAGAAAATATCCATGCTTAAATATTTTCCTTTTTGCATAAAAAGAATTGTATCAACACAAAATTCTAAACTAAGAGTAATTTAATCTTCAAGGGTTATTTTTATTTTTTAAATATTGGAACAGTTTAAACTTAATTCAATATTATTTTCTGGGTGTCTGTATTCCTGTATCGATAAATTATTTTAAAAATACATGTATCTGAATGTGTGTGTATATATATATTTATATAATATCAATGGTTTTTTCAGGATGTTTACTGGCTAATAATTCCGATCTATCATACGTCCTGGCTTTACGAATTCAATGTATTCCTGTATCGATAGTGCAAAATTATTTTAAAAATACATGTATCTGAATGTTAAGTAATTATTTTAAAATTATTTTACAAAAGAATTCATACTCGAAGGATTACTTATAATACTTCAAAACAACACCTTTGCATTCGGAAAAAATCATTATTTACAAGTGAAAGGTACAGCAATGGGAACAAAGGTGGCACCAACATACGCCACTCTTACTCTTGGATACCTTGAAGAAAAGCTACACGAACAAATACTTTCACTCTGGGGAGAAGAAGAAGCCAGATCTATTAAATCTAGTTGGAAACGATTTTTAGACGATTGCTTTATTTTATGGAATAATAGTGACGAAAATTTAAAGATATTTCATCAACTTGGGAACAACCTTGATCCCAACATCAAATTTACTTTAGAAAGTAGTGACACCAAATTACCATTTTTGGACGTTCTGGTTATAAAGAAGAATTCAAAACTTTTTACTGATATATACTACAAAACAACTGACACACATCAATATCTTCATTTTAATTCGTGTCACCCTCATCATACAAAAACTGCTATTCCATATAATTTAGCTCGACGTATTTGTACCATTGTGAGCGATGAAAACACCCAAGACATACGCCTCGGGGAACTCAAACATTACCTCACTAACCAAGGTTATCCCGAAGGTCTCATTGACGACGGAATTCGTAAAGCCAGGACGTATGATAGATCGGAATTATTAGCCAGTAAACATCCGGAAAAAACCATTGATATTATTCCATTTGTACATACTTTTAATCCAAGAAATATGAACATTACGCCAATAATTCATCAGTTTAATAATATCCTCATCAACGACCAATCCACGAAAGAAATTTACAAAGATGTGAACTTCATTAACAGCAGACGTCAGCCTAAAAATCTAAAACGAATATTGTGCACTTCCCATCTTGATACTAAACACACAGTTACTAAGTGTAGAAACCCACGATGCGGGACCTGTGACCATATTACAGAGGGATCTAAGTACGACTTCAGCGGAAAAGAATTCATCGTAAAGACGGACATGTCATGTGACACTAAGAATGTATTATATGTTATAACATGTCCAGGCTGCAACGAGTACTATATTGGGGAAACAAGCAATCCACTTCGGGCCCACAAACAACACATAAACACCCCGAGATATCGACAGATACCGTTAAGTGAGCATTTGGACACTTGTGGCAATAAACAGTTTAAAATATTTCCATTTTACAAACTGTTGAGTGACAGTAATGTACAAAGAAGAGAAAAAGAAAAACATTTCATCCGTATTTTTAAACCCAAATTGAACTGTTTGTAATAATAATGTATTGAATTGTATGTTATCTACTATGTTGCAAATTATATTTTTTTTCCGCTAAATCTAGCTATGACGTCATAATAGACATTGCCGTTCAACGTTCAAGTTTTTTGACGTCACGTTACTATGTTACCATTATATAGCTTCTGAACATTTTAAAATGAAAGCGCTTAAGCTATATTGAACGTTTTTCGTGTTTTCTTATTTAATTTTTAATTTTTATCTATAACTCGCCGACCACTGTGGATTTTATTGTGTTTCAATATATATATATATATATATATATATATATATATATATATATATATATATATATATATATATATATATATATATATATATATATATCTCTTAATAGTTCAACAAGAAAGATGGGGCATGTAGTGTTACCTAAATTTAAGGTAAACATTATCAAAGACCAAGGGCGATAACGATTGTAACATTTCAAGCGTTGACGCATGATTGGTTAGGATTGCTGTAAAGAGCTGTACACAAAAGGACGACACAAATATTGGCCTAAACCTTCTGGGGGAATAGGACTGTCACAGCTTTATTTACTATTTTGAAAATAAGCAACTAGCTTAAGTAGTTTATATCCAATTTGATCCGGCAATTAACTATTCTCGTAACCAACCACCTAAATAATTGAAGTGTTTCAGTGCCACCTCGAGGATTGGTATAAGTATTACTGTATATATTTTTCCCCAACAATATTTTCTAGCAAAGTTACATGTATTTAAAGCGTCGGCTCGTGAACTGCATGTCATGAGTTTGAGACTATTACGAAAAAGTTTGAGATCCATTCTATGGCCAATCAATGAAAATGTTGAAAATTATAAAAACAATGTGATTTCACACCCCACTTTTCCCTTTTTATGACTTATGGCTGTTTCAAAATAAGGTTTATTGTTATTAATTTATAAATTTATATATAGTTATATATTTTCGAGGACATGCTACCTTCCCTCACAGAACTTGATGTGGTTTTTTTTAAAACTTAAAATACTTTGATATTTTTATTTGGCTTAGCATTAAGAAAATAAGGCCCTGATGGCTATACAAAAGCTCCATTTTAGATAATCCTTCTTCCATTGAAAAAGATACACCCTGTATATTTTAATTCAGTCTCATTCTGTGTGCATGTAAAACACTTGTTTGGGCATGTACAAAGAAGTGTTACAATCTACTCCCCATCTCTTTCCCCGTCCATTATAGTTAAAGTTCACTAACACAAAATGACCACGGGCCAAATTTTTACATCTATTTCAAGTGTAAAAAAAATAATCTTTTATTGTCCATTTAGCCAGAACCGAACCGACCGTCTCTTCGGTACGACAGATCAGTATTTTCCTGATATTTGACAATGCCGGGTCACTTTTTAATCTTTACATCGCCAATTGTTGTGATATTATGCTGCTGTGCAGCCTTGATTGACATTACCAGTGGAGCGTCCGTTGAGGAATACAAACTTCTCCAGAGTACCCTGCTGACTAACTACTCCACCAGTATCCGTCCCCTGCTGGATCAAGACGACACTGTCTTCGTCTACTCCGGGTTCTACCTGGCTGGTATTAATGAGGTAGACGCGGTCAATCAGCGGCTGATCACTACTGGGTTCTTAGAACTTAGCTGGGACGACGAGTTTCTTCAGTGGGATGAAGATGAATTCGATATTCACACGTTGTATTTCAAACAGGTATGAGGTATTGTAAAAATTCAATTACTTCTTAAAGAACAACAAACTCACCATCAGAAAAAAATAACATACATTTACTGTATAATGGAAATTGTTGTTCTTCTACTCTTGCAAACACTTTCGTCCCGTCTTATATCGCCCAGACAGAGTTGTGTTTCATGAGAAATAATTTGAGACATTGACAACGAGGACGAAAGATACAAAAAATGGGGTTGTATATTTCCTTGTATACAGTATGGTGCTACCGTGCTAGCTGAATGTATATTCCGATATCTAAATTCCTTTATGTGTGTCTTGTAATTAAAAAATGACGATTTTATTTAGCTAATACATGTATATGCATGATTAGAAGCAGGTTCTTGCCTGAATTTTCTCGGTCCTCCTATATTTTATCGAATCATTTTAATAAAACAAAGCTATTGTTTTCAATCAGAAAAAGGCAGTCTGGAGCTTTTTAGACTTCGTATGAATCAATAAATAACATACTGCTAAAACCCGAAGACCGGGATTGCTCGAAAACAAGATTTACAAAATATTTTCATACCGTAAACAGGTAAAAGTGGTTATTTACGCTGGTGGTTAAGTACGCGCTTTCTACGGCCATACAATACGCATGTGTATTAAATACGCGTTTGCGGTTGGTTGGTTTTTTTGGCTCTAAAATTGGACTATTTTAGTCATACGCGCGGTTTTAAGCTTATCGCTTAATTAGACTAAAAGTAAGTTTCCCCCACGCATGAATAACCACATTTACAATACATTAAAATATGTAGACTGATGTTATTAAGCACTCATAAAATGCCCTCAAAGATGCATTTCCTTGATAACAACAAAGGGACTGTACAAGGTCTCTCTATTAATCAGTTTAATGTGAACCTCTGAGATAGCTTTTTTTTCTTTCCCGAGATAGTAACGTATGTTTGCAACTTTTTACTTGACAACAAAAAAGTATAGGTTGTCTTAAGATGGATCGATGGGCGTAATCATTTTTTAGAAGAAGGGCTCTATATAAAAATATAGAAAATACACATTTAAAAGAAGATTTTAAAGGTAAAATATATGTATGTTTTTTATTTTATAATATTTACATCAACCAAGAATGATTCCCTCTATTTCTTACGGAAACTTATAGTTAATTCATAGCTCTATTGAAACAGCCAGACTGAAATTCTACACGCCCCTACAACGACCGAATAAAAATCAGAGACTGCACGAAATAATCATGATGATGTCAGACTCCAGATCCCATAGAATATGATTGTTTCTTAAAGCTAACGTACCGATGTATATTAACAGTTATTTAGTGAATTTTAATTTCTTTTTACAATCAATTTATTAATTTGTTAAGTGGATGTGCGGCCATCTTGTACATTTGAGGATGAGATTGTAAACGTTTCTTGAACTGGCTTGTTTCAGCCCAAATCTGGCCAAAATGTTGCCAAAAGATATAAAAGCAGTAGATATGAAGTCCTACACGCCATTTTGTTTGAAAATTATGCATACAAGAAGAGGATAATGCCTTTTTAATCACCCAGAACGTCTGTCGAACTGTGCAGCAACGTTCTTATTTTGATTTAAAAATCTGATAAAATCTGAAAGGGGTTCATTGGTGTCCTCTCTACAACCATTTGCTGAGAAAAAGTTTGAATTTTGGTAATATAAGTTGTACGTTTGTCTCAAAGTAAAGTACCCTATTCTTAAAATGGGCCTAAAAAATCACAAGATATATTTGTATGTATCTATGGAGGTACATTGTGCAAGTATACTTTCATTGAGATATAATGTATACTTTTTTTAATTTAAGACAATCGCTTTTACGGACTTTATTATACATACGTTATATTATTTAAAAAAATTCCCATAAAATACATAGGACAGGTATGGAGATGTATATCAAATTCAAAACGGATTGTTTTAAATTGACATTTTTTTTTCTATGACAATATAACATTAATGTGTCTCCATAGACACAGGAGTTCTATGTATAGACTGGATTTTTCTTTTTCTAAAAATAGACACCATGCCGACTGATAAAAATAGGGTACCTTACTTTAAGGCAAAGTTATCACTTAAATGAGCAAATTTCAAACTTTTTCTCAACAAATGGTTGAAGAGAGGACACCAATGAACCTCCTTCATATTATTTTCAGATTTTTAAATCTTCAAAATAAGTCTTTAGCTGCGCAGATCAACAGCTGTTCTGAGTAATTAAAAAGGCATTGTCCTGTTCTTGTATGCATACTTTTCAAACAAAATGGCACGTAGGACTTCATACTTATTGCTTTTATATCTGTTGGCAACATTTTTTGGCCAGTTTCGGGCTGAAGCAAGCCAATTCAAGAAATGTTTACATTCTTATCCTTAAATGTAAAAGATGGCCGCATATCCCCTTTAAAAGAAAGATATAAATATGAACAACAAAATGTTTTCTTTTATATTTGATACGTATTATGAAGGTAGCGATCATTGCAGAAAAGGCGGGTTATGTATTTGTCTGCTATGTCACCACCTTCACGCGAAATTTCATGTCCTCTGCATTGCTCAATGCTCGTTTACGTTTCATTTTAGTCGTGTTTTTTAACCATGCGTTGATTCGAAGTCAATTCATAAACAATACTAAAAACGCTTATATTTGTTTACCTAAACAGAAAGACATTTGGACCCCGGACGTGGTATTGAAAAATGGAATTACAACTTTTGAGGAGCTTGGTGGAGAGTTTTACTATTTGCAAGTAACATCGGATGGCAGAGTAACATGGCTTCCTTTTCAAGTGTTAGAGAGTAAATGTTTCATCGATATCACATACTTCCCATTTGATGACCAGAAATGCAGCATCACATTCCATAGTTGGAGCTTTAGCAAGGATGAGGTCAACGTGACCCTGTTTGTAGACGACCCCTCGCCGGTCGACTCTTATAACTACGTCGAAAATTCGGTCTGGGGCATTGTATCCACTGACGCATTTGCGTCTCCCGAGATAGAAGCGGAGTCGGAAGTGACGTTTATACTACATCTCCGCAGAAAACCGCTTTACTTCATCGTGAATCTCATCTCTCCAATTGTTTTACTGGGAGTTGTCCGTCTTCTAGTATTTGTCATCCCCGCAGACGCCGGAGAAAAAATGTCATTTGCAATGGCTGTGTTTCTGTCGTTCGCTGTTTTTCTGTCCATCATCAGTATGCATCTTCCGACAAATTCCGAGAAAACTTCACTGCTGGGAGTGTACATCGTAGTTCAGATGATCATAGGGGTAGGAACTATAGTAATTTCTTCTTTTCAACTCAGGCTTCACCACCGAAAGTCGGAGCGGAAGGTCGGGGTGTTTTTCAGAGGGGTCGTCAAGGTGGAGCGGTTCCTGCGATGTACAACATGTAACGAGTCCCGAAAAGTCTCTGGTGAGAAAAACGTGGAAGTTTCTCTCCATGATGATGACAACGGCATTATAAATTGGACAGACGTTTCATCTGCAATTGATTTCGTTTCTTTCTGGACAATGTTGGTATTTGAAATTTCGGCTATGACCATCATAATTGCAACATTGATTGGGGGTTATGATTTAATTGGGTAAATGTAAATTTCAAGCTTATAAAATAATCATTGATTCAATACATGAATATATATAAAGGTAGATAAAAACCTATTACTAAACGACTGGCAATTAATAAATTAAAGGGTTTAAATGGTTTGTATATGGGTTTTTTAAGTCGATAATCCTATTTGATGACTGTATTACTTCGAAAAAATTTAAAATCAATTTAAAAAGTTGCAGAACAATATAAGGAGAGCTAGTCTTTGTTCTCTTCGTTTTATTTAAAGCAATATAAGCTGCAATTTTCATGCTGAATTTTTAGAAAACAAACACTGCTAATACAGTTCAACAATTTATATCCTTACCGACCGTATCTGAACTCATAATTACATTTTAATTATTAAATCGAACGATTTTCTCTTGCATCGTCACGGACATTTTAACACCTATTTCAGGAGTTTATCTAAAAAGCAACAACTGTAAATACATGTCTAAACAATTTACTTGTTTTCCGTCTGTATCGGAACTGCCAATTATATAATTACATCAGTTGATTCTCTCGCCTCAAATGTATAATGAATGTGTACATTAGTTACCTGACATTAGCAAGCCATGTTTAAAACCCACGGGTTGCCTACTGCATGGCAAAAGTACAGTTTCGGATCAAAATACGATGACAGCTGACCGCGTTAGACAGGTATCCGTTCTTTAGAGGGCAATCATACAGGACTTTTCATCGGGATAAAATAAAATGACCCCATACCAAATGTGGCGGCTTATTAGGGGTGACCGTGTCGGCCATTTAGATTATATATCGACGACATATTATCAGTTAACAATTGTTACATCAATACAAACAATTGTAAGTGGACTCGTTATATTCTAGTGGAGTTGATGTAAATGATACCACACAGTCTGCGTTATCTGTTTCATATTTGAATATTTTACTGGAAAGCCAATTTGATGGTGACCTAATAACAAAACTTTTTTGATAAACATGATGACTTTAATTTTTCTATAGTCAACTCCCCCTTATTATGTAATAATAAACCTTCATCACCTGGACTTTTGTCGCTCAGTTAATTTTATAAGCATAAACATGCTATAAGTATGTAAAGCTTCTTGGGAGAGGCTAGCTACTGATAAACAAGTTGATAAAACAGGACTATCAAAAACTCGATTAATGTCTTTTTTCTTGTAAGTTCTATTGTCGATACATCGACTTTGTTAGCAAATAAAGTCGTTCACTTGGTCGCATGCTGAATTAAAGAGACAGTACAACTGAAAACACATGTGTGAATAACTTCAGATTTACCTATTGTATAGTTAGGAAATAAGAAATAACGTTGATTGTAATAGTTGAAATACATGAAAATCCCTTTCACATACTTAATTAAGGTAATTATGAGCTTCCGGAAATACAAGGGTCGTACAAACCGGAATAATCTTATATCGTTTATATGTACCACGTGGACTTTGATTGACAGTAATTGACACGTGCTGAAAACTACAAGATCTTCGTCCCACTACGGTCATCATGGAAAACGAGGTTAAAGCGATTCCCTAAATGAAACACATCCTTTCTTACTCGATAATTTATAAATGGTTTACCAATTCAGGTTCATTTTTTAAAATGAATATACATATATATGTCAAAAACAACCCTCAAGGGGCCTCATTTATAAAAATAGATTTAGGTTGTAGCAACTCCTATGATAAACACGATAAATACATGCTTACAAAATAATAATTATGGTTATTTTAAAAACTTTGAACGGTTTTTACCTATGAGAAGTAAAAAAAACATATTTTTATCAACAAACCTGTCCAGGAGATTCTTCGCGAGCCCTGCATGTGTTTTGTTTACAGTAAATACGCATGCGTAATAGTATAGAAGGCTGAACCCCGAACACGTTGCAATGTATTTATGTGATAGGTTATACGTAATTATTAATTTTAATGATATAATAAGATTTATTGCACGAAGAACTTTGTAATTTTCTGAAAGTTTATACATTCATGAGTAGTACAAAAATACCAAACCCGATCGGAAAATTTTTTCAAGTCGGATTTTTTATAAGATGCGCCGTACTGTCTCTTTAAGTTTTTCATCCTTTAAGTTATTGTTAGACCATAATTCATCACCTAATTGTCTACAGGCCTTTCCGTTTTTCTAGATCACAACAAAGAGCACACGGCGGGTGTGACTGGTCTGCAGATGATGCTCACTCCTCCATGGCACATAAACCTACCAAATTTTTTTCAGAGGTCCATGTTTCTGTTTTGCATCTGTTTTGTATTTTTACCTTTGGACTATTGATATTGAGCTCTGTGCGTTATCACCACATTTCACCTCATTTTTTAACTACAGTGTCTCACCTGAAACCAAAACAAATTTTTCATTTTTTTCTTAAAAATATAAAAACATTTTTTTTCTCTGGGAAGCAATGCTATCCGTTGGAAATGATACTCAAACGGTACATTTTGGTTTAGCAACAGTAGCATTCCATCTTAAGTTCATGATAAATATGAATGAAACATTTAAATATAGTTCATAATAATTGAAATCTTACTTTCATACAAAATAAAAACATACTTTTGAACTTGTTTACCAATATTACCTATTGTCGGGCTTTGATAAAAGCAGTGTCCCGACTGAAGGCAATGTTACTATAAAAAACACAACTAAAAAAAGTAATCAACAAAATGAAAAAAAAAACAAATAAACACCGCGCAAGGTTTCCTTTGTGGTCGCGCTGACCTGAAGGTACGGGAAATGTTAACTAGGCCAGCATTTTTTTATTTTTAGATTTACGAAATATTTTTCAAATTATTTGGTGAGGAGGAGGGAAAAAAAATAAAAATAAAATTGAAAAATTTGTCCGTCGAGAAAAAAAATAAAAATAAAACAATTTTTCAACAATATTTTTTTTATTTTTAAAAAAGAACACGTGTCCAGGAGCTGCCATTTTTTTAAATGAAAAAGTAATTTTGGTTGTTGGTGATGTTCTTATCATAACATATTTTATCCATGGGCACTGAAAATTTGTGTTGATATATTGTACATGCATGTATAAAAACGAAGGTTTTTTTATATATATATACAAGTACATACTGTACATATACATTAAGACCAAAAAAAATTAAGGGAGTTTTCACTTCTTCCTTGCAGAAAAATAGGAAAAAGTTTGAGAAATCATTTATTTGATTAAATTTACAATGCTATTCACAAATTCAAAATTTAAAATATTGTTACTGAAAATAAATTGGATTAGAAGCATGTCCATAAATGTCAGTAAAAAATCAAGTTTTTTTATTTAAAAAAGACTAACTAACTTTTAAAATTTTATTTATTTATGTAATTATACCTTTAATAAAGGAAATGTTTCGTTATTTTGTTAGCTTAATGACAAATAAAATCATTCTCTTTCCTTCAGTCATAAGACTCCTGTGTTCAGTGTGTTTAGGGTTATTAGTCCAACCCTATGACCCACTTACAACCGTTATGTAGAGGATCTATTTCCAAACGGTTAAATTATGATTATTTTATAATTTATTTTGCAAAAATGTTTTTAAAAAAAAGTAACTTATCATTTTCTTGGTTTTTTTTTTAATTTACGGAATCGTGATAGAAAAAGACCTCAACTTCTCTTTCTTGAGGAAATTCTGACTAAGTTGCCGATCACAAAACTTAATAGGGTCGTAAATTGTAGGGTTGGACGAAAGCAAACAGGAGTAGGCCCTATGGTGGTTTTTTTGTGACTTCTAGTGCCTGTGACTTGATCGGAAAGAACTTTTTAATCAATGCATGAACAACAATAAATTCAGACTACACACGTGATTGCATCAACATTTATTTTTATTTTTACCAGAAAGAAAATTTCGGGTCGGAGGAAAAAATAAAATTAATAGCTAGTTCAGGTCCTTTTATTTTTATTCGAATTTTTTAAAAAATAGGGTCGGCGGGTTAGTAAATCGAAATTTCAAAAAATGCTGGCCCTATGACATCATACAAAACTACAAGTCGTCAAAAATACTAGTAAATGTAATTTTCGATTGTTATCGGGGCGAAAACATCAAACTAAATTAAAAATTACCAATGCATGCAATTTTGTAGTCAAATAAGTCCAACAACGATAAATATCAACAACAGACTGATCGCGGTGCACTTGTCGATGTGACGTCATACAGTTAATTTTGACGCATATTTTGTGTAGAGAGAGGCGGATCAATCATTTTTTAACATGGAAAAATGCATTTTATAAATTAACAGAGCATAATCTTAAAACAATTATTATACTATTAAATCCTATCTATTATGCTTGTTTTGATTCGGCATTTGATTATTTTTTAGAGCGTGTATTATTTCTTTTCTAGAGTGTTTAATGTACAAGTTATAGGTGTTTGACACCGGAAAGCCATCTAAATCCGCTTTTTACAAGGGTATACGCTAAACAGATCATTGTTATCTTTTGGATATAAATTAAGGGAATGTTTAATTTATTAAAAAGTGCTGCTGCTTCGATGAAATCTATAGAATGAATTAATAAATACATAAAATATTAAGCGAAGGTCATATAAGTTCCAACCGGAGCTCATTTCTTTGATATTTATTCTAATAAAAGATGAGTTTTATACAGCAGCACTTTTCAGAATGTATTAGAAAAGTTGAAATTAATTATCATTAAAAATTTTAATTCAAATAAGAGTATGCCTTTGTAGTATTGAAATTTATGACCTTCATTCGGGAGAATTATCAACAAATGTCACGTGACTATCAATTCAGGAGACCACACTAAGTGTCATACAAAGTAGCATTTACTATACTGTTTTATTTAATATCACATTTATATAATAAAAATAACTTTACATAAATATTTTGAAATAAAATATGCCTCGTTTTATTAACGTTTAAATCCGCTGATTTTTTCATAGTAAGCCTTAACAGTGCTGCGCGTTAAAAAAAACACCATTTCGCTATATATCAAATGGGCTCAACAAAAGCTAGAGTTACAGTTTTGTGAAATGTTTAACGATTTATGTACTCAAAAAACTATCGCAAATATATTATTTTGTTTTCTTGTCACCTCCATATCTTAAAGACAAAATTGTGCATTTCCAGAACAATATTATTCATATTAGCTTTGATGGATATTTGTGCAGGGCTTATGCAAATTCTCTAAATCACACGTGCTTAAATTATGATAACTACAGCTGGGTGGTGTTTCATGTGGTATGAATTTAGCGGGTGTTGCAAAAAAAGACTAAACCTGCAAAAGCAGATGATACGTTACGTTTTATAAATGCAATGATACAGAATATAGCAAAATGTACGTTTTTAGACATTTTCCTTTTTTGGATAAAAAAAAAATTGACAATGGACAAGATAGTTACAACTAAAATTTTAAACTAAGAGTTGTTTTAATCTTCAAAAATTCTTTTCTATTTCTCTATTGAGACAGTTTAAATTTAATTCAATATTCTCTCAATAATGTTGGTATTCCTGCATAAATACTCAAAATAAAGTTAAGGTTTAATATAAATGATAGGGAATGTAGTGTCACTGATTTAAAACTAATGTAAATATCATCAAAGACCGAGGGCGATAAAGATCATAACACTTAGAGCGTTGACCACGACAGAGGCATGGATGGTTAGGATTAAAAGCAAGAGAATACAACATAAATATTGGTCCAAGCCTTATGGGGGATAGGACAGTTTTATTTACTCTATTTTGAAAATAAACAACAAGCTTTAGTGGTTTATATCTAATTTTTCGGGCAATTAAGTACTATACATAAATACACAGTTAACACTTTATGGTTTCGTAATTTTCATGGACAATTGCCTGATTGTAAACTTACTGAAACTTAAAAACCATAATCATGTGTTTCACGTCTACTGTATTTTCGCCGCATTTAAAACTTGTAGTGTTTCATCGCAATCACGAGAATTGTTTAAAGTAACTGTATATATTTATCTCTGACCACTTTGTTAACACCGTTGCAAAGTTACAATTATGTACCTTAAGCATCAGCTCGTGACCTGTAATTCAGAGAATTTCAATTCAAAACTATCTATAACAATCTGAATAGTGTTAAACATACGGCAAAACAATTATGAAAAAGGTTGAAATAAATTTTAGAAACAAGTGATTTCACACCTAACCTTCATTAGGAAGATTCCTACCCTTTACATTATTTATGGTCATTTTAAAAGAAGCAAAGGGGATATTGTCATTTATTCATAATTGTCGATTGCATCTATCTTAACCCCAACTAATGTGGATTTAATGATGTGCGTTTCAAGGTTCTCTGGTCTTCAGGCTCAAAGTACTTTTTTTCATCATCAAAATGTTATATGTCTATGGTGGCATAGATCTGCCACCACTTGTCAGATGATTATGTCGACTTGTCAGATGATTATGTCGACTTGTCAGGTATTTAAGGCAACTTGTCAGATCTTTATGTTGACATGTCAGAAAATAACAACATTGACTAGAAACTCAAAATTTTGTTGTTAAAAATTGTTAGTGCCACTAACTGCCATTTACTTGGCATCATAATATCTGAAAGGTTGACATAAAGATCAGACAAGTTAACATAATTATTTGACAAGTCGACATAAAAATCTGACAAGTTAACATAATTATCTGACAGAAAAAATAATATGGCCACTAGGTTAAAGAAATCTGTCATTCATATTATAAGTCGACTTGTCAGATAGTGATGTTGACTTGTCAGATGTTATGTCGTCTTGTCAAATAATTACGTCGACTTGTCAGATTCTTATGTCGACTTGTCAGAAAATTTTATTTCAACTGGATGGCACAAATTTTGCGTGGAAAGGTTATAGTGTTAAATTTTCAAACACGTGAATAAGTGGCAAGTCGACTTAAAGAACTGACAAGTGAACATAATTATCTGACAAGTCGACATCAAGATCTGACAAGTGGTGGCATATCTATGTCACAATAGATGTCCTTTAAACTTTGTAAATGGAATGAAAAGAAATTTATTGTTGGTATTCATGCATTTTACAAAGTAATCACAAATTTGCATACGATGGATATAATAGAATATATATATATATATATTCCAGATGATATTCAAATTAAGGTCAGACAACACGTTCCCCGAGAATCTTTTTTGTATCTCCTCGTTATGAAGAGCCAAAAAAAAAATATTAATTTTATAATTATTTTAAAAATGATGAAAATTTAATTGGCTGTGGTTATGTGTCTAGTTGGCCGAGTGGAAAGAACCGTGGACGCTCACTGCCAGAAGCGTATAGATTCTAGAGGTCGTAAGTTCAAAGCCCCGCCCCGGCCGAGATCGAGTTCTAATATAGTGAATATGTGATTGTGCTGTATATGTATTTATTTTTATATCAGCAATTCAAGTGTATTTTCATGAAGATTATATAGGAAATTGCATGCTCTAGTATTTTGCAAAATGCCTGGTAAGGTACCCTAGTTTTTTGCAAGAAAGCTTGTCAAAATAGTAGTAAACCATTAACAAATTTCTGGAAAAAGTTATATACAATTGAAGAACGTGTCGTCTTACCTTAAACAAAATTAGTTTGTACCGGTGCATCGGGGCTAGAACACCTTTACCTATATTTAGTAGATCTCCGATCATTTCGTTGAATAACTATTCATGATATTAACACTAGAAGACCAGTTAAATTTGTCTTTGTAGAACGAATAAATAAAATCGCCAGCCATATTTTAGAGTTATCAAAAATGGATGAGGATCGAATATCGTTCACTTAAAGTCGTTTAAATCTTTATTCGGCGTAGTATTTAAAAAATGAGGTACTGATGGCAGTGTACAAATTTTCAATAATATCCCTCTTCCATTGAAAAAGATACACATTTTAGTTAACAATTCAGAATTATTTTGTATCAATCTTTGTAACTGTAAAACACACATGTGTACATGTACAAAGAAGTGTGACAATCTGCTCCCCATCTCTTTCCCCGTCAATTAATGTTCACTTATAGAAAATGACCACGGGCCCCAGTTATATCTATTTCCAGCGTTAGAATATAATCCTTTATTGTCCATCCAGCTAGAACAGAACCGGTCGTCTCTTCGGTATGACGGATCAGTATTTTTTTTTTTATATTTGACAATGCCGGGTCACTTTTCAATCGTTACCACACCAATTGCTGTGACATTATGTTGCTGTGCTTACTTGATTGATATAACCAGTGGAGCTTCCGTTGAGGAATACAGACTTCTCCAGAGTACCCTGCTGACTAACTACCCCACCAGTGTCCGTCCCCTGCTGGATCAAGACGACACTGTCTTTGTCTACTCCGGGTTCTACCTGGCTGGTATTAATGAGGTAGATGCGGTCAATCAGCGGCTGATCACTACTGGGTTCTTAGAACTTAGCTGGGACGACGAGTTTCTTCAGTGAGATGAAGATGAATTCGATATTCAAACGTTGTATTATAAACAATTACGAAGTGTGTAAACATTAATTCATTTCTGGCTTGATTTTCAATGAACCACAAATTTACAAACAGAAAAAATATATAGTTATTGTATACAGGAGAAGGGCTCTATATAAAAATATAGAAAATACACATTTAATTGAAGATTTAAAAGGTAAAATTTATGGATTGTTTTACTATATAATATTTACAGTTCCCTCTATTTCTTACGGAAATTTATAGTTTATTCATAGCTGTAGAGAAACAGCTAGACTGAAATCTACACGCCCCGTTAATCGATTGGTCGACACCTACAGGGTCCGAAGTCAAACTCCGTGTCAGACTTCAATTCTCAGAGGAGATGATTTGGCAGTTTCTTTTATAGCTAACGCACTGATGTATATTGATAGTAATTAAGTGAATTTTACTTACTTTTTACAATCAATTTGTTAATTTGTTTAAAGAAAAATTGTAAATATAAACAATAAAATGCTTTCTTTCATGATTGATGCGTGTTATGAAGAAGCGATCATTGCAGAATTTTTTTTTACAAAACCCGTTAACGCGGGTTATGTATTGTTTCTGCTATGTCACTACCTTCACGCGAAATTTCATGTCGTCTGAAATGCTTAGTGCTCGTTGATGTTTCATTTTAGTCGTATTTTTCAACCAGACTTTGATTCGAAGTCAGTTCATGAACAATACTAAGAACACTTATATATGTTTAACTAAACAGAGAGATATTTGGACCCCGGACGTGGTGTTAAAAAATGGAGTTGCAACTTTTTAGGAACTTGGTGGAGAGAAGCTGCAGGTCTGTAGCTCCCGGTCTGAAAAAATTCGGATGGACGACCTGTGATCTATGGTGCCTCCAATAGTAAAAATCTGCAATTTACGGCGAACAAAAATCTGCGCTAGTTTGGGACTGATTGATCTTATTTACACACAAATTCTGGGGCAAAAAAATAAGTACCATTAAATTCTTCATGCAATTTCCTACTGATATCGTCTCTTTCCTTGCCCCAGACTTTCCCCAAAACACGCTAATCGACCTCGGAAAATGAAATATATTAAATTCACGTCGAGATCGAGAGTCGCCATTTTTTCGTGTAAACAAACTGCACCACTTCACTTTACGGGACTGGTGATGATGACAATATCTGTAGTAAAATGTCCAAGAATTATTCGAAATCAAATATTTTTACAGAATGTGTTCGGAAATAAGATAAATCAATCCCAAACTAGCGCAGATTTTTGTGCGCCGTAAATTACAAAGTTTTACTATGGGAGGCACTGTAGCTCCCTGGTAGTCCATCCGAATTTTTCAGACCGGGAGCTACAGACCTGCAGCTGGGTGGAGAGTTTTACTATTTGCAAGTAACATCGGAAGGCTGAGTAACATGGCTTTGTAGCAACCTCTAATGATACAACGTCCACTAATGATATAATGTTTCATTAGTGGTCAGGATGTTGACCACTAAAGATAATTTTATCATTAACGAACAACCTAACCGTCCGCTAATGATATAATTTCAGATTTGTATCATTAGCGGTCAAAAACCGTAATCTCTAATGATATGGAAAAAAACTGAGAAATAAGTGACCACTAATGATATACATTTGCACACATTTTCAATTGCATTAGTGGATGGATTTGAAACCTTTAATGATATAACATGATAAAAGATTATATATATATATATATATATATATATATATATATATATATATATATATATATATATATATATATATATATATATATATATATGGGTTTGTTAATTATAGACTAGAACAACAAGGAATATCAATAAAAGTTGGTTGAATTAAAATTAAAACAATAGGGATCATCTCGTTGTAACAAAGAATATTAGTCCAAGTTAAAAAATGGCCCGCGTTTCATTTTTCAACATTGATTATTGTTTCGGGGAGGGGGTGGGGGTGGGGGGCTTTTTTAACGTTGAAAACTGAAACCAAAAGTCGTGAAATGTATTTCCGGTTTTCATTTTTCAACATTGATTCTAATCTCTGATGACCTCACACGTTGAAAATTGACCAACTACAGGTTTTTGAACTGTCTCTGAAATGGAACTTGCTCTACCTAATTATTTTATATCTGATAAAAAATTTCAGCTCCATGTTTTAATTCCTAATATTGTCCGATATTCATGCCGATATGGATTTTTGTTTTTGTTTGTTTTTGTTTGGGGTTTTTTTCCCGATAGCAACAGTTTGTTATTAAGACTAAGAACTCTGTCTCTTGTTGTTAAACTGTGTAGATAGAGCTAAAAGGAATATATGTCAAACAACATCGTCTCAAGCCATGGTCCGGTGTCCGTTTATATATATATCTCTCTCCACCATGATCGTTCATGTTGACCGTGGTTTGCTAAGATTGTCAAACCAATACCGGCCGTTTATGTTATATTTCCGGTAAATCGCTTCAACTTTAATTTATTTTGAGAAGTCATGATAATTAACTGACAGCATAATAATGAGCAGTTTTCATATTTTTATCAGACAAGTCGCGATCAGTGATTATTTAATTAATTCAACTTAACAATAACTTTTCTTAAACTTGCAAGATTAACAAAATTATGATTAATAAGCTACTTATCTTGATTTGACAGAAAAAAATATTGTGTTCAATACAGATACAAACACTACAAAAAAACTTTTTCTTGGATGTGTTTAGGGAGTATTGGACATTTATGACGCATTCGCCGGCGTAACGAGGAATCTTGACCCGGGTTGAAATTTGACCCGGATATCATTTTTCAACGTTGAAAAATTGATACCAAAAGTCGTGAAATTATACCTGGGGTCAGTTTTCAACAGCTTGAAAAATATTTTTCAAACTTCTAAGGACATCGACACGTTGAAAACTGACCCTGTTGAAAATTGACTCCGACTTCAGAGTTTTGAACTGTCTTTGAACAGAAGTGTAACTTGCTCTTCACAGTTTAATTGTACATGTGTGTACTTAAAAGTTTCGGTTTCAAAACTTTAACTCTTTCATACTATCCGCTATATTTGCCGTCTTGGGTAATTTGACATTTCAAAGGTTGATTTTTCTGACTTCAATCATTTAATATTTCATTTGACTGAAAACGTGGTATGTAGCAACCTCTTTTATTATACTTTCATGTTAAATACTGAAATCTGATTGGTTTAGACGCAGTTGATAATTTGTTCTATTACCCTCAGCGTTAGCAACACACTTGGCAACGGGTAACACAACGAATTGTTACATGCGCGTAAATTATGCGCGTACAGTTCGCCGTAGAATTCACGTCATTTCTATACAAAAGCAGAAAAATTTCTTTAAAATTAAGACATTCAGTATAATAAAATAAATAGTGCCTATTTGGGAGGATAACAGTTGAAATTTGACACCCCTCGAAAACCACTGTCAACCTCCGCTTTGCGTCGGTTGACAATGGTTCTCTCGGGGTGTCAATTTCAACTGTTACCCTCCCAAACAGGCACTATTTATATAATGATACACTGTCCACTAACGATATAATGTTGCATAAGTGGACAGAATGTTGACCACTAATGATATAATTTTATCAAACCCGGGTCAATTTTCAACCCGGGTTAACATTTTTTGTTACACCGACATAATCACCATTGTTGAAGTAGTTTTAATTCAACCAACATTATTTCATATTCTTTGTTGTTCTATGGTATAATTAAAAAACCCACATATTCAACTTAACAATAAGTTAGTGATTCAATTGTGCTACAGACCATAATAGCAAATAGTCTTGTGTTGTCTATGGTTTAATTTTAAAATTCTTCAGAAATATTTTTTTTACAAGCTAACCACTTTGAGTTTAATATACCCGGTAATCATTTTTGGTACAAGTTAACTATATCTGGTCAATCACTCACTTCCTGTCAGCCTTACTGACCAGTCCGGTCTCACTTTGTCAATCGTCTTCAATCTTGTTAGATGCGTGCCTCGAACCACTAAGTAAGTCTTTTTTATAGAAGTAATTGCTCAAATTTGTTAGTATTAAATTTTATTTTTGAAGTATAGTTACAGATGGAAATTTATTTTACAGATAAAACATTCTTAAAAGTATGGCACACCATTATGGTCTTTAAAGTAATTTACAGTTAAAGGTATAAAGTTAAATTCTATATTTTCCTATTTAGTAATTTGTTATTTCTATTTGTTGTAGTTTTTTTACCAATATTATTCATGACGGCAACGTTTCCACACAAAATAAAATATGAAACCCGTGTGACTTTTGTTTACGTTGTGCAAGGTTAGCTATCTGCCTGCACCAGGCAGAATAAGTCTTATGAATTGGACCTTTTTCATGTTAATAAAATCCCGCTAAAAGTTTATCAATAATGTTTTAATATCGTAAAATTGCTTTTCTTCAAACTTCCTTCAACTAAAAATATTTAGCACAACTCCTTGTTGATTAATGATAATCAATTTGGATCTTCAAGTAAACAGACGAAGTCATAAATGGTATGTATTTTGTCTGTATGCGACTATTTCAGTTCAAGTAAAAAGGCAAAATATCAGGGTAATTAATGTCAGAATGGTGTATTTTAAAGGACAAAATACATGTATATGATCAAATAACGCCCCCCCCCCCCCACCAAAAAAAAAAAAATTAACCAATTCTTATGCAGTATCGTATGAAAATCAAATCATTATATATATATATATATATATATATATATATATATATATATATATATATATATATATATATAATTTTATATTAAATTATATCATATTATATCATTAAAGGTTGCAAATCCATCCACTAATGCAATTAAAAATGTGTGCAAATGTGTATCATTAGTGGTCAAGGTAGTCCTTATTTCTCATTTTTTTTCCATATAATTAGAGGTTACGGTTTTTGACCGTTAATGATATGAATCTAAAATTATATCATTAGCGGACGGTTAGGTTGTTCGTTAATGATAAAATTATATCATTAGTGGTCAACATCCTGACCACTAATGCAACATTATATCATTAGTGGACGTTGTATCATTAGAAGTTGCTACATGGCTTCCTTTTCAAGTGTTAGAGAGTAAATGTTTCATCGATATCACGTATTTCCCAATTGACGAACAAAAATGCAGCATCACATTTCATAGCTGGAGCTCTAGAAACGTAAGACCCCTCGCCGGTCGACTTTTATAACTACGTCGAAAATTCGGTCTGGAACATTGTATCCACTGACGAATTTAATTTTGCGTCTCCTGAGGTAGAAGCGGAGTCGGAAGTGACGTTTTAATTACATCTGCGCAGAAAACCGCTTTACTTTATCGTGAATCTCATCTCTCCAATTGTCTTACTGGGAGTTGTCTGTCTTCTAGTATTTGTCATCCCCGCGTACGCCGGAGAAAAAATGTCATTCACAATGGCTGTGTTTCTGTCCTTCGCTGTTTTTCTGTCCATCATCAGTATGCATCTTCCGACAAATTCCTCACTGTTGGGAGTGTATATCGCAGTTCAGATGATCAGATAGGGGTAGGAACCATAGTGTTTCTTCTTTTCAACTCAGGCTTCATGACCGAAAGTCGGAGCGGAAGGTCGGGGTGTTTTACAGAGGGGTCGTCAAGGTGGAGCGGTTCCTGCGATGTACAACATGTAACGAGTCCCGAAAAGTCTCTGGTGAGAAAAACATGGAAGTTTCTCACCATGATGACGACGACGGCATTATAAATTGGACAGACGTTTCATCTGCAATTAATTTCGTTTCTTTTTTGACAATGTTGTGGTTTGAAATCACTGCTATGACTATCATTATTACAACATTGATCGGAGGTGTGCTATGATATTGTCATGTTGTCATGTTGTAAATTATGAATTTATTGGGTGGATGTGACTTCCAAATTTACAATATGACAATAGATTGAATGCATGAATATATCAAGATTGATAGAAATGTATTATGAAACGCCTGGAGTTATGAAGTAGAGGGTCTAAATGATTTTAATGTGTTTTTTCAGTCCATATTACTAGTCGCCTCGGCCACTATAGGTTCAGAATAATTAAGAATGAATGAAGAATAAGCAATTCAGAATAAATAAGGAATACATTTCACATCTTTTTACAATTATGGAGAGAGAGAGAGAAAGAGAGAGAGAGAGATGATCGCCAGCCTTAATTCGCCTTGCCTCTACGCGATTGAGTATCCCTATTTATTTCCGTCATAACTGCACATACATATAAAAAGACCGGCTTCCAGTCCATCAGTACTTTGATTATATTTAAAAATTACTTTGAAGCCAGTGTATCCAAGAATATTCGAATTCACGTTTGTTAAATATTAAGCATAAAAATGTAGTAAAGAACCGATAGGAATATAAAAGATAAAAATTAGGAAAAATAGTTCAACATAGAATTAAGCAAACCATAGAGAATAAAAAAGATAATAAGCATGGATATGAAAACAAAACAGTGACATAGTTTTTCTTTTTACATGTGTATGAAAAATAAAAAGAAAGCATAAGGATGATACATATACTTTTGGTTTAATACCCCCTTTTTTTAAATACACTGCAAACAAGCCAAATGTTAATATTTTAACTGTATGGAAAACGTTCGTCTTCATTGCTCCAAGTGCCCCGGCCTTGAACGCCCCCTTTCCTTTATCCAGAGTATCTATTGAATTAAAGTATGAACAAAACATTTAACAAAGCGATGTGAAGTGTTCTAAAAAAGTGTTTAACAAACATTAAAGCGTCATTCTTGTCATCGTGTAAGTTTAGACACAGCTGATAGAACACGTAAATTGTTGCGTTTTTCTATCAGTGACGTTACAGATTGGACAAGACTTTACTTCCGGATATTAGAGTCTGATCAGGTCCGACGTCTTAGAGTTGGATACCAATGACAAATTAGTTTCCGGTGATAATCATCTCCTACTTGACCGCAGTGACTATTGATGGAAACAAAGGAAAAAACAACATCCTCGACTGAACAGGACCTATTGTACATATACACACCCCTGTTTATAATACTGTGATTTGCTTGATAGTAGTCTAAAAAAAAACCTTATGATAGAATGGCAGGTATGTTTATGGTTTGATAAATCGTACTGTATATGTACGTCAATATATATTGAAATAGACATAAAAGTTTGTTGTACTGAACATTTTTGTCAAAGCATTATAGTATACAATGTAGTTACATGTACATTAAGATGCCTAATAATATATTATTTCAGACGACATCCGACACTCAACAGCATCAGGATACCTAGAACCAATACCGACCAATACCGGAGATACAGGTACACGTGATTTCTCTACTTTTTTGTATTAACTTTTTACCAAAACGATTTCTGTTCAGATTTATTGATAGAAGTTATAACTTGTGCAAAGTCGCCATTGAAAAAGAGGTTGATTCACTCTTACCTTCAATAATACGTCTATCATTTTTAGCAATACAAAGGATAGGATGTAGAATTAATATTTTAAATAGCTATCATCAATCAGACTTTGATGAAATGTAGATCATTTCTCCGGTACTGCACTTACTCAGTCATCCTAATCCCGGCCGATCCCGAGAGGTTGTTGTTGAAAGATGCAAATATAAACAATAAAATGTTTATTTTGATGATTGATGCGGGTTATGAAGGTAGCGATCATTGAAGAAAATAATAACATACATGGAACTCAGTCACGCGCGTTATGTATTTTGTCAGTAATGTCGTTATCTTTATGTCTCGCATGTTTAAATGTTATCACTGAGATCGCAACATGTACCTAGACCCAATAGCGAAAGTGGTATATTTTTACGTACAGTAAATGATGGCTAGAAATTCTGTTTTTGGCCACAAGCTGTTAACGGTCTCTAATAAAGGGACACTATTGATTGATTTACCTGTAAATGTGGGAGAGGAATTAAGGGTAGTGAATATTCTTGCAAAGGAGCTTGTTCAATATGTATAACCATAAAGTATAAATGCGCCAGTCAACGGCCTGTACATAGTGAAATATTCCAACCAAATGCACTAAAACGGTGACAGCTATATACTGGTCTGTTTGAGAAAGATGTTGTGCACCAACCGCCCTAGCTCTTCAAAAACGAAATAATAACTTCGGAGGGGGGAACCACAATTTCGATCAATTCAGACAATCGTTAAAACTTATATTTTTTGTTTTAAAGAGTACCTACAAATACTAGTAATCATTCAAGAGAAAACGTTAATTAATGACAAAAACATTTCCTGGTATTATTCATCCACTTAATTGCTACATCCTTATATATCTACTTTTTTTCTAATTAAGTATTATTGAAAGCAGAAATTTAACTCTGCGCAACCATATTAACTACATGAATTTTGGGTTAATAAAATACATGTACTAATGCGCTTGTTTTGAAAATATCAGAATTATATTTGTCTCAAAATCCAACAGTTACCAGAAGTCCACGAGCCCAACAGAAACTTCCTCCCATAAATTCACAGCCACCATTACCCCAAGCATCCAGCGTATACAATACTTTGAACTCGGGGGATTATCCACACAACTATACTGGACTGTCCGGAAACCTCCAGTACGACGAGTTGTATGGGGTTCAAACCGGAAGTGAACAGTATGAAAGAGTACCCGGATACGGGTATGCAATCCCAGGCCAACAGGTTAGTGTTACTATAATCAGGGACGTACATACTATATTTTAAATATGCGTCCCTGCTATAATGCATGGGGGTGGAAGGGATAGTGGTGAAATATTCATTTCACTGAATTATAAGAATTTAAGGTTTACAGAAGGGTTCAAGACATTTTAAGATCATGGCCATACAAATGTTTATGTATAATTTTTAACACTAAGTCTTATGTTTATTTGTGTCTTTTATTTACATTCTAAAATAAGTTAATAATTTTACTTGGAAGGCTAGCAATGGGTTAAGCGGCCTGGACAATTTCCAGGAGAACAAGGTCCTCAGTAACCTGATAGTGTGTTGTTCCATTACCAGCCTGATACTCAACTGTCCAATCGGCCTGTTCTCTGTCTGTTACTCCTACATGGTATATTCAACAATTTACAATCTTCCTATCACAAAATGTTTTGTAACCATATTTGATGAAAATTAATGTAATAGTTAAGTCAATAATTTTGTTACTTTTTGTGGTTATTTTGGCAGGCGAAGACAGAGCGGTTTTATCCAATGAGAAGGTTCTATAAATTCATGTCTCTGGTGGTCAGCACAGTGGCCATCCTTGGTTTTGTTATCGCAATGGCTGTAACAATCTCCATAATATCAAGTCTCAATCGTGCTCGATGATTTCCTTTAATCCTGTTGTTTATTTTTGTGCCACATGATTCAATTGAGATACGATGCAGTGCATTTTAAAAAAAACTTCATTATGATGAGATTGCTGTAATGCAATCATGAAGATATGATTCTCTGTGCCATAATTTAAATGATATTTGATTTTTTTGTGTACTATGGATTAACTTGTGGTTTGAGTAATTGTTTTGTATGTATGGATGCATATCGATATTCATGTATGGATGTTTTTTGGTAATGAACATTGATTACGACCTGTCGTTCTCTGTTGCTTCGAGCCGAATCGTACTATAGCCTGTCCCAAGATATTTATGCAGCACATTTGGAAGAATTGCGATTAAAAAAACCCCACATAACTGTGAAAGAAATGCCATTGAAATAGTGAAAAATAAAATATCCAAGATGGTTTCATTCACATATTATCAATTTTCCCTTTGGAAAAGTCACAGGAACAAAAACTGATTTCTTACGGAGATTTATAATTGGGTATGTTGACATCTTCTCCCCATTCGGAAGTCACTAGGAATACCTCGCACAATTTTTTAAACGTTATCATCCGGGTCAGCTGCAATAAAATATCCCCGTAGACATCATTTTTTTAATCCGTGTATTGAAACCTGATTAGCTAAAGGGGCGTTTTGAATGAGAATTCTTAGAAAATGTTCATACTTTTGAATTAAGATCGTTTGAACCCTGAGGTACATTGTATTTACAAAAATTAAGCAAAATGAAGATATCTTGGGACAGAGTTTCATGTATCATCATTTTGTGGCGAATTCCAGGTTCTGTTTGTGTTTTATACTTGTAGTTGTTACAGTACATGTTTTTAATTAGGATATTGGCGGTCTGTGAACAAAATAGCAGGAAAAAAAACAATCTTTAAATGTGCAATTTTGAGTTTGGTAAATGCTACAATATATATTACGTACAAATCACCCTATGTATTAGTCAATTAAAGCGGGTCAATTAAAGAGAACAAAACGTGAAAAAATGAGTGTAAACAAATCATTCTTCTCTAATGTAGACTTTATAGAAATTGTGTAGCAAATAAAGTTTCAAGTTAACGTTCACCGTATTTTATTCTTCAAAATAAAACTTTGAAGTTGGACATTTTCTTCTGTAATCAATGGCCTGTGACCAACTATACCATTGAAGTAAAAAAGAATAAAGCCAGTGTTACTGGGTCCTTTTAGGCCACTATTCTTAAATTACATCTCGTCACCCAAGAGAGAGATAGAGATTGGCGTACAATGGAGGTACCTACTCATCAAATCGCGTCAGGACGAATTCTGAAGCTGTATTTACTAGTAATCAATGTTAACTCAATGACGCAATTTTAGAAACCTTTGTTCTTTATCTATCAAATCAGTGCGACTTTTTAGCTGATTCACTTATTTATAGTCATTTCATTAGAATCAGTCAATGACTACTGTTGTAAAAATGGTTGTAAAACGGGTTGAGAATATTGAAGAAATTAGAGCTGAAATGGGAAGAAAAGTCATGACGCGTTTATATTTGAATTAATCAAATGGTTTATAATCGATAACAGTTGGTCATACTGTTTTGAAGATAAAATACAATATTAAGCTTTTATCTCGTGTGAAATAAGAGATATCGCTATATAATTACTGGATACTGACATGATGTAGAACTCTTTTGTATTGAAAACCAAACAATTTATTTTGACGTCACACAATCTATTCCGGTGTACATGTACCTGTAAGGCCAACAATGTACACGGTGCTATGTAATCTCAAGTAAGTAAATAAATAAAAATGAATGATGATGTTCACATGCCACTCTAAAGAATATAAAATACGTACATGTATAAACTGTGCATTCTAATTGAATAAATGGCAGCCATTTTTAGCTCACCTGAACCGAAGGTTCAAGTGAGCTTTTCTGATCACCCGTTGTCCGTCGTCCGTCCGTCCGTCCGTCCGTCCGTCCGTCTGTCCGTCCGTCTGTAAACTTTTCACATTTTCAACTTCTTCTCAAAAACCACTGGGCCAAATTTAACCAAATTTGGTACAAAGCATCCTTAATGAAAGGGGATTATAAATTGTTAAAATAAAGGGCACAGCCCTTTTCAAAAGGGAGATAATTGCGAAACAGTGAGTATAGGGTGCATGTCTTTAAAAATCTTCTTCTCAAGAACCACTGCACCAGAAATGCCAATATTTACACAAAAGCTTGTATATATAGTGAAGATTCTAAATTGTAAAAATCGTGACCCTCGGACCAAAACTGGGGCCCCAGGCGGGGTTCAAAGTTTAACATAGAAATACATAGGAAAATGTTTAAAAAATCTTCTTCTCAAGAACCACTGCACCAGAAATGCCAATATTTACACAAAAGCTTGTATACATAGTGAAGATTCTAAATTGTAAAAATCGTGACCCTCGGACCAAAACTGGGGCCCCAGGCGGGGTTCAAAGTTTAACATAGAAATACATAGGAAAATTTTTAAAAAATCTTCTTCTCAAGAACCACTGCACCAGGAATGCCAATATTTACACAAAAGCTTGTATACAAAGTGAAGATTCTAAATTGTAAAAATCATGACCCTCGGACCAAAACTGGGGCCCCAGGCGGGGTTCAAAGTTTAACATAGAAATACATAGGAAAATGTTTAAAAAATCTTCTTCTCAAGAACCACTGCACCAGAAATGCCAATACATACACAAAAGCTTGTATGTATAATGAAGATTCTAAATTGTAAAAATCGTGACCCTCGGACCAAAACTTGGGCCCCAGGCGGGGTTCAAAGTTTAACATAGAAATACATAGGAAAATGTTTAAAAAATCTTCTTCTCAAGAACCACTGCACCAGAAATGCCAATACATACACAAAAGCATGTATATAAAGTGAAGATTCTAAATTGTAAAAATCGTGACCCTCGGACCAAAACTGGGGCCCCAGGCGGGGTTCAAAGTTTAACATAGAAATACATAGGAAAATGTTTAAAAAATCTTCTTCTCAAGAACCACTGCACCAGAAATGCCAATATTTACACAAAAGCTTGTATGTATAATGAAGATTCTAAATTGTAAAAATCGTGACCCTCGGACCAAAACTGGGGCCCCAGGCGGGGATCAAAATTTAACATAGAACTACATATGAAAAATGTTTAAAAATTTTCTTCTCAAGAACCACTGCACCAAAAATGCCAATACATACACAAAAGGTTGTATATATAGTGAAGATTGTAAAAATCGTGACCCCCGAACAAAACTGGGGCCCCAGGAGGGGTTTAGATTTTAACATATATAGGAAAATGTTTTAAAATCTTCTCAAGAACTATGTGCAACTGTTTGGGATATTACTATGCATACATGTACATCCTTAAATAATGTAGATTCATAAAATTGTAACTCCCGGACAATTGATGGGCACCAAGAGGGGTTCAAAATTTAAACATTTTAAAAAACAAAGGAAAAGTTTAAAAATTTTCTTCTCAAGAACTACAATGTTTTAGTTAGTGGAATATCTTTGCATGCATCCTTCGCTTAAGTAGATTCCTAATTCGTAAAATCGTGACCCCCGGACCAATAATGGGGTCAAAGTTTATTATAAAAATATAAAGGTAACAGGTTAAAAAATCTTCTTCTCGAGAACTACAATGCTTCAATTTGTAAGATTAATATCATGCATACAACCTTGGATAATGAAGGTTCGACAGTTTTAAAATAGTGACCCGTGGACTAATACTAGGGACCCAAGATGGGTTTAAAGTTAAATGTAGAAGTACCGGTATATATGGAAAATGTTTAAAAATCTTCTTTTCGAGAACTACAATGCATCAATTTGTCAGATAACTACGTAAGCACCCTCAAATAGTGTAGATTCGAAATTATAAAAGCCGTGACCTCAATCTAATACTGGGGCCCCAAGAGGTGTTCAAAGTTTAGCATAGAAATATAGAGGGAAAATGTTGAAAAATCTTTTTCTAGGGAACTATAATGCTTCAGCTTGTGAGATAACTATGCAAGCATCCTTAAATAATGTAGATTCCAAATAATTAAAACTTTAGCACTGGACTAATACTGTGGCCCCAAAAGGGGTTCAAAGTTTAACATAGAAAGATATATTGAAAATGTTTTTAAAAAGTTCTTCTCGAGAACTATAATGCTACAGTTTGTGAGATTACTATGCAAGGATCCTCAAATTGTGTAAACTCTAATGTGGTGGAACCAAGAGTTATCTTTCTAAATGTTCTGTAGAGTCTGAGAGTTATTCCTCTTGAAGTGGAACTCTTCTACGTTCAGTTTTTCAGGTTGTGTACGTGCGGTCCCACCGCAGTGCTACACATTTTCATTCCTATGTTACTATTTATGTTGTTCAAGCCAACCATAAACCTCGGACCATTACTGGGTCCCCAGAAAGGGGTTCAATGTTTAAAATAGAAAAAGCATATGCTACGAAATGTAATGTTACAAGGAACTGCTGTTCAGGTGAGCGATGTGGCCCATGGGCCTCTTGTTCCAATTTGATTTTATTCATAATCAGATTGGGACCGTTTTGGTTTAAGTTTTTGGCAACTCTACAGATTGCACCCATATTTAACAAATGATTCTGCTGTGTATATAAACTGTGTTCTGATTATTTAAAACACTCCCAATGAATTACTTTGTAGCAAACACTTATAATTATAATCAAAGCAAGTGGTTAATTATCATAGCCAAATATTCATGCTTCATGTACTGTCTACATCCCGACTATCGATTTCATTTACATACCGTGGAATTCAAACTTCCATGCTTAAAAGAAGTAATAATTCTGCCTCAAAAGCGATTATTTCAAAAATATCTTAGATATTATACATGTATATATGAAGGAATATTTCTAAAGTGATTTTGAAAACATGATAAAATCCTTTAAAAATATGAAGTGCATGTATGAGGTGTACTTTTTTCCTAGTATTTACCACTGTCTTGTGAAAAATGAGTTATACATATTCCTGCTTTTTTCAACCTTTAATTATATACTTAATACATCATTAAACGGCCACTTAGGATTTATATGTTTTCTATTCAACATTTTATATTTTACACTTAGAGTATATTTCCCCTTATGTTTGCATTGGAAACCTATGACGTTCAATTTTTATAAACAGTCTATTGGCAACCGAATTTGATCACGGAGTATGAGCACAAGTAAACGCCATCATGCGTTATGAATAGATTTATTATATAAAAAGACCCCTGCCATTTTATTGACGCGTTTGAGTTTCGTATATATACGATTGTACAATGCGAAACAATCGGACGAATCACAATATCATAACTATAATTATAAATCCGGAAGTAAAATCTCGTTACAAATACATTTAAATGTATGAGTCATAAACATGGTGACATTAGTTAATAAGAAAAACCCCAGAAACAAATACTGGCTTAATACATGTAAACACGATAGAAGGCATGTAGTTGTCAAAGAACCATAAGCCCAAAGAGGGGTTTCTATTGCATGGGATTTCGATCACTACACATTGCGTAAAGAGACAACTCTCGTAAATATACATGTACTGTGGTTTCATCAATATTCGTTGAATACCAATTTCCGTGGATTTCGTTGTTAAGTTGATCCGCGTTTAATTGTCATCGAATTGCAGTTTCTATTAAGATTTTGGTTGTTTTTTTTTATCAGTGGCCACAAATTTACGTATCTTTGAAACTGTGATTTTCACTTTATCTACAAAAATTGATACCTTGAATAATAATGAAATTGATACCTTGAATAATAATGAAACCACAGTATGAAAGATGGTTGAAACATCCCACATCAAAATATCCAGTGTGTTAGTTCACATGCAACGATTACTTAGTGATTAACAAATTAATTTATTCCAAAATGAGAATAATGTTTTACCTGTTATCAACATCCCTAAGAAGAATTGCATGCCATGTGTAAATTTATAAACCATCTCTCTCTCTCTCTCTCTCTCTCTCTCTCTCTCTCTCTCTCTCTCTCTCTCTCTCTCTCTCTCTGAATTGGTATCATCAAATAGCAAATTCATTCTGGGGTTTCTATCATTTGAGTGTAAAATGTTGCGAAAAATAATTTTAAAAACGATGTGAAGTGTTCTGAAAAAATATAAACAAAAGTAAAAGAACTTCATTCTTGTCATCTGTAAGTCTCGACACAGGTGGTGGAACAAGTGAATTGCTGCATTTCTCTACCAAATCAAGTCACATATTGAACCAGACTCTACTTCCGGATTTATGATAGCAATTATGATATTGTCATTTGTCGGATGTAGTGTACATGTTCATTCATACATGTATATGCAAAACTCATACCTGTTAGAGACAATAGAGTGGCAGGTATGTTTACGGTTTTATTTACGGTTCTATATATATATATATATATATATATATATATATATATATATATAGATATATATATAAATTGATACACATTACCAGCATTACTTTGAAAACATGTAATTACCCCAAGCCCGATATATATATATATATATATATATATATATATATATATATATATATATATATATATATATATATATATATATATATATAAAATTATATATATATATATAATTATATATATATATATATATATATATATATATATATATATATATATATATATATATATATATATATATATATATATATATATATATATATATATATATATATATATATATATATATATATATATATATACAGTACATAAAATTTTGTGACATTTCATCATTGCAAAGGCATTTATTTATAGTATAGTTACAATCAGATTTTAATTCATAATTTCATAAGAAATCCGATACTCAGCAGCATCGGGATACCTACACCCAATATCCGCGCATTCCGGAGATGAAGGTACACGCAAATCTTTTTCTGCTTCAATTTACTAAAATACCCAAATTGATTGCTGCTCTATTCTTATTGATAAAAGTTATGACTGGCGCGAGGTCACAATTTTAAAAAAAATATGTGTTGATTCACTCCTTAATATTATACTATTTATAGTAATAGAAGGTATAAAATGCGCGAGGTTGCCCATGAAAAATCTGCTCAACCTTTTCTCCTTTCCTCATTGATTAGGTTTAATATTTATTTAATATGTTCTACCATTTACGCCAATTTGAATCTATGTTTAGTTATGTATTTATGCCACTTTTAGTTTATATCTCCTTGTTATCTCAGAACTCGCAACATGTAAATGTAATGTAAAGGAATTTATTAAACAATAAAACGCTTTCTTTGGTGATTCATGCGGGTATAAAAGTGGCAACATTGCAGAAAAAAATACATAAACCGAATTTGAGTCTGAGATCAGAATGATTATTTTGTAGAGATTTTTCTTACATGTAGATTGATAAAGGTGTCAAACAATCGATAAAAGGGGCATGTAGATTTCAATCCTGTCATATTCTACGGAGCTATAAATTTCCGTAAGAAAAAAAGGGAATCAAACTTAGTAGGTGTAAATATTTGAATTTATCAATCGAACTTTGATAAGCTACCATCAAAACGTCGCATGTTTTGACAGTCATTTATCATTCCTCTTAGTTCCGATCGATCATGAGAAGAAAGTTGTTGCTGTCACCAGAGGCAATTCTGCTTTTAATGATATTATTAATGATTTTTGCAAAACAAATACAGGTATGCACAGAAGCAAATAACAATAAAAAACACGACGAACCCCTTCTTCTACAGTTTTGAGGTTTTCTCCACTTTGAGTAAAGATCGGTCTTTCATTTTTGCAATTTATATTTGCCTTACCATAACACCCCTGAGAATGTTATTGTCATTTAAATTTTAGATCACGTGGTTTTATTTGACCCTTTCAGTTTCGCAGTAAATTGTGCCTCCTATTTAAAGTCTATTTCATGGAATCTAGGTACTTAATTGTAATCAAATATAAAATCTAGAGGTTTATTGATTTTAAACTTTTATCTTCATCAATTGGTGGATAAAATGTGTTCTATAGCCTAGAAATAAATGTGACAATACAGAAAATAGATTTTGTCTGCTGTTGCAACAATTAACAAGCTTAATTAGTAGAGACCCCCTTGAGGATTTAATTTCGATCCGCGCCTGATCTATTAATAGTATCAATAGTGCAACAGACTATACTATTTTATGCAGAATGTTCCTTGAAAATGACTCGATATGCTAAGTTTTTATGCAAAACAGACACCCAATATTTTTTCCAAAAACATGGAATTGCACACCATAAGCATCATTTATTAAGCAACCCATTGTTTATATTTTCAACCACTCTACACTTGGTTGAACACGAACGATAACTCTTTTCTGAATATTATCGTTTAATATCAATAACCGCTGTATGGTGAAATAAGACATACATCTTAAAACATTGTGATGTTTTATCACTAATCAAAGTAGGATATAATATGAAAAAACGACCAGTACTTACGTATTTTGAGAATATTATCCGACCACTTATACTTCCGCTCGGAATTTTACAGGAACTGAACAAATCTCGGTGAAATCTCGTGAACTTTCATTCGAGCACCTCTGGATTTATTACAAACTTAGCAAGGATGAAGAAAACATTCCGAACACATTCGCAGGGGTGCATAAGGATGTTTTGTGCCAAATTTGGTTGAAATTGACCAAGCGGTTTTAAAGAGGTTCAAAATGTAAAAATTTTACAGACGGACGACGGACAAAATGCGATCAGAATAGCTCAATTGAGCTTTCAGCTCAGGTGAGTTAAAAATTCCAAAATCAAAGTAAAAATTGCAAACGTAATCTTAAAAATCTTAAAATTTCTTACAAAAAAAATTATATAATTCTTTGTTGGCAGATCCAACTTTTGTCTTAGAAATTCTTATTTCAATCTTGGAAATCTCAAATTCAATAATAATCAATAACAGTTTAGTTTCACGTATATAAATCAGTTCTGTTAGTTGGCAACTCTTTTTATTTCAGGCAAGGTCGGAGCGGTTCTATCCAATGAGAAGGTTCTATAGATTCATGTCTGTGGTGGTTATTGGTTTCGATATTGTAATGGCTGTAACAATCCCTATATTGAAAGACCCCAGTCGTATTTGAGGAGCATCGATCATCCCGCTATATCATTTTCTGTCCCATGATTCAATTGATGTAATGTGCGTACAATTAAATGTCGTTTAGATGCTTTGAGCTTCAACATTGAAACTCCTGTGTGCCATAAATTGATTTATTATGCAATGACTATAGAAGGCAGTTTTTCCACACAAAAAATCTGACACAGAATGTCAGCATCAAATTATAATTATTATTTTATTTTTTTGAAGAGGCAGTTTTTCACCTCAATGAGGATTTTCCTTTTTTAAAAGCCTGGAATTTGTTACATTTTTCTGTATAACTATTTTAAAATTCATTTCATGGTCTTGTAAAAGTTGATATGAGGTTCCAAATATGATACAAAATTGTTGTACGTATAATGCTGCATGTAAAAATATTTCGATTGAATTCTGTTACCTTAATTCTTCCATTAAGGAAATTTAGTAACATCTATAGGAACTGCAACGCCTTTTTTGCACCGTGTCGATCATCATTTGTAAAGTGGACAAACTTGTGATTTCACTGTTTGAAATGTAACATGGATGCTTATTGATATACACAACTCTTTGTACCAAGGATAAATTGCTGTTATTATGCTCTATTATAATAAAAAAAATAGAATTGCTATTTGACTACGGAACCATTCTTTGTTTTAACAAGTCAAATTCTGCAAAATATTATACTGACTACAACCCCACCTGCCAATGCGTAAAGATATTGTCTTTTTTTAAAAAAAAAAAAGGGAATTTCTTTCATTATGCTTGAAGGTTGAAAATATATAATTGTATCACATGTTAAGAATCTCACTCGTCACGTGTTGATTTCATCGCGCATATGCTAATTATATCGAAAATGAGTATGATATTAATAATTTTTAAATTTTATTTATTTAATCAGCACATAAAAGTTATTATTTTATTTTTACACCTGTAAAGAAACCCAATTTGATTTCATTAATAAATATGATAGGGTAGATCCAAAACTTAGTAAACAATTTATGTGGAAATTTGTACCTTATGCCCAAATTGATTCAAATTAGGCATCGACTTGGATTATTGATTCAGATTGAAATTCATAGAATAAAACAGTTCGAAAACTCTTGAGTTAAAATTGTGAAACAAATAAATGCTGGTTATTAAAGTTTCTTTCATTGAAAAAAACTTGTTCAAAATGATATGCTTGTGTGTTTTGCTTAAAATATTTCGTTGTGTAATATTGTTGGCATCTCGTTGTAAATCTGTTGTACAGCTCACTACAATAATTCAAATAGAAAAGATTGATGATGAACTAGATGGAGTAAAACAGGTGATAAAAATGATACTATGATTTGCGATGCATATGATATCTACCAAATTCGTTGAATTTTATCTATCCCCCGTCAAAATACGGGGATAGCAGTGGCGTCAGAAGCAAATTAAAAGTAGTTGGGGGGCTACATTTATCAGAAATCTGGCAAACAAAAAAAAAGGGGGGGGGGGAGGTAATGGTTATGGTTTATTACAGTTGCAAAAAAGTGGGTATCCCCCCACCCCCCGGTTTCGATGCCTATGGATAGTATACCATTGGAAAAATAAGATATCCTAAAATATAATTTATAATGAACTTTGCAATTGAGTTCCACGACGAGCGATAAATTATAAAGCTTTGCTATAGTAATATTTTGGCGTTTCGTCTTTGAATTTCCAGTTAATTTATTGTTTATTACCTTTATTTAAGATTTACTGCATCAACGATAGTTACTCCTGGATATGTTTACAGTTTTCAGTATCAAGTTAACAAATTTTTATAGTAACTTAAAACCTTTGGCAATATCTGTATCTATAGGATATCTGTGTTGTGTGATTTTATATTTGCTTCACTAAGGTGTTGTAATGGTGATTATGTTCGCGAGGCTTGTAAAGCGAATTTAACCATTTTAATGAGTAGGTAAAACCAAATACATGCATAAAAAATGTTAGATTGATTATTTATCTCATCATATTTGATTCATATTATCAAGCTTTTAAGACAACCCCCTTTACTGAAACAAATTTTTTGTTTTACCTAATCGATGATGCAACGTTGTTTAATGCAGTTAAGTTGAGCTTGCGCAATACAATTTAGTACGTCATTTCGAAGATAAATATAGCTGATTTAATGTAAAGTTGCACTAAAATAGACCAAGAAATAGGTTTTATTATCAAAATATATTATTTTCGTAGAGTTTAGTAACTCATATGGAATTACTGAAGACTTGAAAAATCACCCGCACCAACCGTTTGATAAAGCAAAGGTTTATCACACGGGTAGGATACACCAAACGTATAAGATACATGCCCATATAAAAAGCGTTGACATGCATCTCATTGGAATTAAACAAAATACAAAATATTTGTAGAACTCTATATTGTACACCGAAATTTAACCACACAACAAACAATTTTTATTCAAGAAAAAAAAATAAAGTTAACAAAAATAACAAAAATTCCAAATATTTTTTTTTTTTAAATCTCATACAGTATGTATTCTGCAATCCGCATTCAACTGTTTTAAAGCTCCTTCATTTATTAAAATTCTTATCATGATTGTATAACAAGTCATATAAACCGTGTGTCATTTGTCTACTGTTTCTGACATGAAACAGAATATTGCGTGAACAATAAGTGTGCATTTAAAATGCATTATGACCATGCTGACGGATCTCACTAAAGCTACCATTATTTTGAATCCGTAATTTGACAAACAATATAACAATATGGGATATTAAACAGTGAACCCCTTAAACCAATACACCGTCTACAATCACAATGGGATTTGCATGCTGATAAAATACAAGTCATTTAAAAGTTTTAAATATTAAAAAAAAACTACTTCTATGAAGCCACTTTAAAAAATCAATCAGATGTTTCTTTGTTTTATTCAGGTACACGAATTATTTAAAAAAATCCCTTACCGATTTATTTGCCACAATTTTTTGATGGATTTTCAAAAAAAAAAAATTTTAAAAAGGCATTAGTGGTTTTTCATATCTCTTTCTTAATGATTGATCAAATACAATTTGTTTACATTTGTTTATGGAGAAGGCTTACATAGGCATTGCCTGCTGCCTAATCCATTTATGTAAATGTATATTTGCATAATAAAATAAGTTCAAATCAAATAAATTTGTTTACACGCCAAAACAAGAAAAATCTTCAGTTTCAAAAATTTCTTGAAGGTATAATTATATGACGCGCACACATTCAACCCGGGATACTTAGCAAGCACATTTAATTACGTTGTAATAAATAGTTAAAATGAAAAAGTTATGATTTATATGACAGCATTCTTTAAAATTACTAGACCAATATGATGTTATCTAATTACTAAGAGATAATCATTTCGGTTTTAATTTGCATCCAAACTTACAATAATCTAAACACTGAGAGTAAACATATGCATTGAGCCATTCAATTCAGCTCCCTTCAGAAGATTTTCTTGTGAGTTAAGTGCAAAAAATGATTACAAACACTACGTTAATACACACAAAGGCCACTGTTGAAAATGATATACAGAAAATATCAAAACATTGCGATGCATCCTGCCAGCTGACCCTTTTCTTGTGGTCTGCAATCTCCTTTCGACTTTCACCGAGTTCGCGTCCATTTTCTTCTTTGTCATCAATATTGATGATTTGGTGTTTACTGGAAAATATCCGATGAATTAACAGCAAGCCTTTTGGTATTGCTTTGGTTTCATCATTATGATACCACCTGATGGCAAAAACGGCCATAACAAGGATAATGCAGCCCAACAAAAATTCGGCAAACGTCTTCAGAATCAGTACAGATAGACCGGGCAATGACGACTCGGGAAGTCTGGAGGCTATAGCTGTCTGATACAGGAGAAGAGACAATAGACTGGTAATGGAAAAACCTAGACGCTCTCCTGATTTCACCGGAATAAAGAATACCAGGGACGGTATCAAGCTCAGTACACACGGCGGGATCACGAACAAGACCGTTTGGTACAAGGCACGGCGATGGAAGTGCAGAGTAAAAACGATTTGTTCAAAACCATAGTCTTTTGATACATATGTTATTGCTTCATCTAGCTCCCACATGCCATTCTGTGTAAAAACCTGAAGAGAAATTTGCGTCGTCAGGGAAATAAATCTCATATTGCTACCTTCTACGCTCCAGGGAGCAATTTCCACGTGACACTTCTGAGAATCAAAGGGATATAAAGTCACATCTGATAAACAAGTGGTTTCAAACAGATCTCCTATATACATGTAGGCACCCCCTGACGAATTAAAGTTAACAAAATTATCGCCCGCTCCAAGTTTACGATATTGTCCAAAACTGTTTGCTAGAACAAAATTTGGAGCCCATACTTCTTGCGCTTTAAATGAAGTTGACGAAATGACGTCATAAGGCGGATCTGACGTCGACCAAGAGATTCTTGGATCCCTCCAGATAAAAACAACAAGCCCTGTGATTGAAAATTTGCCAGTTGACTCAGTAAAGCTGTGGATACTCTTAATGTAAAAGGTGTAGTAAATATCAGTTTTTTCACTTCCGTTAAGCGTTGGACGAACATTCACGTTGTAGCTACTGAGAAGAGACCTTTGAAGACTCGATTCTGCCTCCATATAAGATGTACAAAGTACGTAAAAGTTGTTCAACATTAAAAATAAAATCCAAAGCAGATTTTCAGACACTTTCCGCATCATTTCGATAATTAAAGATGAATAACAAAAATAACAGCACATAACAGTACGTGCACAAAGATTTTTTTGTAAAGCAGTGTTAATAATCACGATGTTAAAATCCCCATTAGTTTGAGTATTACTGTTTGAACAATTTGTTTAGTTGTTCTTAAAAAAATAAATCCGCATTTCATACTTGTAAAATATACAACAAGGGTTTAAGACATATCGTATAAAATTCTTTGTAATTATATATTACTCCAAAGTATTTGTAATGACAATCAAGTCGCCCTGACGGAAGGGCTTTATAACATTGCAAAACAAATTGTTGTATGTTTCGATGGTGTGATTGGTTTGCCTATCAAACGGTTCTGGTCTATTACATTTTTTTTTTAAACAGTATTTGGTTTGTTTTAACGAGCTGTCATGATGCAAAGTGTATTTTACATAAATGTTCGATATTATTCCATTAAAGTCTTTTAATGCAATAATTGGAAGATTCCCACTTCTCTATTTGATGCGTGCAATGATTGAATCATGCTAGATGATTCACACAATATCCTTTTTAAACTTTTTATATTTACATAATCAATCAAAACTGGCATCTGTCAATATAGGCTACTGTATAAATCACGTAGTCTACCATTATGTTAAACTATTGATTTAAATAAACATCATCTGTAACGCAAAGTAGTGAGAGTTGATTGTCTAAGATTCTTGTTTGACCAATGTCTGAGCAAGGCCGATCAAGTGTTTGTTGTTACAGGTAACATAAAAAAGTAATTGCGGACTGATTTGCTTATTTGATAATATATAATCTGTCGAATGAATTATTATATTCCACACATATATTGACCTTTTTCAGGTAAACCTCTTCCACCCTTGGCGAGCACACGTATATGCACAGCTACTATTAAACATTGATTATGAGTCGCTATGTAAGCAATTAAGTACATGTGTCATTATCCCATCAATAATTGTTAAAAAGGTTTGTTTTTAAACTTGCTTCTCAAATTACTAGTAAGCCTTATCGTGGATTCAGTCTGTGAATATTTTTTTAATTCTTAATTCTGCTTAATCCAAACACCAATATTCCAACGGTCTTAGTGCTTCCAACGATTAAACATTACACACGAAGCTCTTTTTGCAAGATTTAAAATACCTAATTTTTAATTTATCTGCACTATTGTTCCAAAGACATTCCGTGTACAAACTTTTGAAAAATTAAAATAATTGTATTTTGTGATTTCCAAATTACTACTTTAATAAGGAAACGCAAGAAGAAGCTTGACTAGTGTTTATAATTAAAGTATATATAACTATGCTTTCACTGAATAGCAGGAACAATCTTCTCATCTATGAAAAAGAACTATTTTATGTTGGCTGGTTCATTTATCTGCACAGGTTTACTCAACTATTAAACATTTGTAGCGGCTGATTACATACACTTTAGAAGAGTTGGTGTAGAAATAATCTCATAAAAATAATCAAACTGTTTGTTAACTCAAGGGTATGAAGATATTAATAAAAAGGTGGTAACAATTACCAAATGAATTAGATGTCTTCTTAACATAATATCCCATTACTCTTACATATTTGTCTGTTTCATTTTTGTGTTGAATAAACCAAAAATAAAGAAACAAATCGAATATGTACTTTTAAATTCCATTGCATAAGGTATACTTCACTATCTCGCCTTAGTATACATGGCTGCAACTATTATAAAGTTAACATCGACGAGAACTGATGTTGAGGATGAGTATTGTATGTGTTGTTGTATGCATTTTAATTTACAATTTACCAATAGCGATCAAGACTTAAGTACGAACTGTTAATGTTAAATAGTTAAGTCTGCATTTTAATAATTTTCAACTTTTTAAAAATTAGATTAAAGTAGATCCACTGTTCTGTAATGTCATACTTCATTGTAAAACTTTGGATTCTTAAAAATGTGTGCAAGATAGTTTTATTTATTTTATGTGAATATAATCATATAATGTGGTTATAATTAGATATACTGTTAAGTTCAAGATATTTTTGCAGCTTAATTTTATCCTTAATTTCCATTTTTTTTAAAATACATTTCATCTATGCTAAGGGGAAATAACTCTTTTTCTGACTTTTCTCTCAGTTGTATGTCTAAACGCTATAATTTTCCTAATCCCAACAACAAATTTTAAAATGTGTTTGTACTTTTATTTTTCTAACACAGTTGACAATAAAATCAAAAAATATAAACACGTTTCTGTCTACAAAGACTATATTTTAACAAAAAAAGAACGGTTTTCTGATGCTAAAATATGTTCTAGTTCATGTTCATCTGATATCTCAAAAAGTGTAATGACATTTATATTTTTTCTAATAATTGATGAAATTCAAATCCATTAAGTTGAAATCAGTTCTGATTTTCAACTTTCATCAGAGAATTTTACGAGTATGGGGTTACCGTATTTCGAAAGTGGATACCGTTATATACGCGACTGATTATAAAGACTGTAGAGCGATATTGCAATACTTAAGAAATAAACAACGTTATTTAGTGAACATGTCGTTATGAATAGCAATTGCTCTGCTGGCATATTCCATGATGCGCGCTAGCGCATCATGGAAAATATGCCAGCAGAGCAGTTGCTATTCATAACGCCATGTACACTAAATAATCGTTGTTTATTACTTATATCTGCATTTTACCACTCGCAAATACCCTGTATTAGCCTAGACCTTAACTTTTAGCTATTGCATCAAAATTAATCATTCAGACTGTAATGTATTTTTTTAATTCACATAGATTTGTTAACAGAATCAATGATATGTTATAACAGTAATTCTTTTAAAATATTATTATAAGACAGGTTTTAATATTCAATACATCAATTTTATGGAGTTGGAGAAAAACACATCATGTATCGTACAGTGGTTTAAATCTATAACGTCATGGAAAAGTATATATAACGTTACACCTTTATGACGTCATAGTATACTGACAGAGCAATTGCGATTATAGAGAAATATTTACATTCTACTGTGTTTTTCCATTAAATTCCGTGATGTTTAAATGCCTCTAAATGCAACAAGTAGTCAAAGGTCAAATTGACGAGTTTTATTATGACGTCACAAACGTTGAACGCTGTAAACTGCAACGTCACAAGCGAAAATCAAAGTTCACGCTTGTGGCTGTTACTGTGGCTCTTCCATTAATGTTAACTTACCCTTAGGATAAGATCGGAATTTTAAGGTATAATTCACATTTGCAGACAAGGCAAGAAGTTAAAAAATGTAAATATAAGCATTAAATCATGATTTTTTTGAAGTATACACTCTCATAACTGCCGCGGTGTGTGCATACAAATTTTCATAACGCGCTAACGCGCGTTACTCAATTTGTATGCACACACCGCGGCAGTTATGAGAGTGTATACTTCAAAAAATCATGATTCAATGCTATAATAATTGCAACTCCTTCGTATGGGCTTACAGTGGGAAAGAACAATGGAAATGCAAATATTACGATATAAATAACATGTATTACATCACATAACTTGAATGCAGTCTAACGAGTATGCATGATAATAAAAGCAAGCATCACCCAAGTACAGAAATGTTCCCTTTCATTATAACTTTTTTTATTATCCACGTAAAAACGAGAACTCAATATAACAGTGAATCATTTCATAATGCAAACATCTTAATAGTCGATAATTAATGCTCTGTTGTAATAACATTGTAGCTGTCTGTATTTAAATACTGCATTTATTCGGTTAGAATTAAGATACCCCCCCCCCCTTTCTTCTGTTTTTAATAGCTCTAATTTGTACAACTTCCAAATATAAAAAAAATTAATTTCTAATATGTCAAAGAAACAAGAATACAATTTTCATTGTTAACAAGTTCAAATACAAATGGCAATATAGCAATAAATACTGGAAGCATGAATACTTTATTTGTCGTGCATAGCAATTAAATTGGACATTTTGCCGATTTGTCTTTTGTCATGCATTTGTGACCCAGGAAAATTTATAAGTCGATTGGTATTCGTTTTATAAGATATATTAAAACTCCACAAACTTTTTGCAAGATTCCGCGAGGTCGGGAGTCGGTGATACGAGCGCCTTGACCATCCCTCTCCAAATGCCGAATAATTGAACAAGGCCAACAATTACATTTAGACAAGAAAATTCCGTTTAATAATGGAGAATAGTAGAATAGTAAATATAAAGAGTAACTTCAATTAACGGATACTTAGATAAGCTGAGTGTCGATTAAGAGTGTCCAGATCAAAGTCACTCAACGTTAGTGACAGGGGGAAAGATGTCATGTCCAAGAGGAACATTTTACACGGTGATACATTGAAAAACTCGCACATAGAGCTACATCGTTTCTTGTTTAGTCTATTGCAAATTGTCAGCAGTTATTAAAAAGTTCATCAACTATGCTACAAGTATAGGTGTACAATATTTCAAATACAATAACTTTCAATGGATTTTTTTTTATAAAGAGCATGGAACAAAAGAACGAAAAAAGAATACAATTGTCATTGTTAACAAGTTCAAATACTAAATGGCAATAAAGCAATAAATAGTAAAAGCATGAATATTTTATTTGTTCGGGCATAACAGTTAAATTGAACTTTTTTCCGATTTGCCTCTTTTCATGCATTAAAAAGCTCGCATATAGAGCTACATCGTTTCTTGTTTGGTCTATTGCAAATTGTCAGCAATTATTAAAAAGTTCATCAAGTATGCAAAAAAAATAGGAATACAATATTTCAAATACAATTAGACTTAACTCGCTATGCGTTAAGTCCCATTGTTGACACAACAGAGTAAGCCATTCCAGAAAAGATAACTCCTGTTGGTAGGGCCCTTGTTATATCCCGTGTAAACCCCTATTGCCCATTTTAGGAAATTTCGGCAAGAAAATGGGCAAATAATCCGCGTTACGACCTCCTTTTGCTGCTGACGCTGCCCGGGATAAGAAGAATAAACTTTTGCTGCTCCAATCTACTGGAATCATCATCGGAAGCATAAGTTCAGTTCAATTTCTAAGTTTATATTACTTTTTCTTATATTTTCATTTAATTATCTTTATTTGCCTTACCTATAAAGTAAGCTCTACAAAAAACCACGATGTAAAATCTACTTATTTAAGGCCTAATTTTTATTTTTGAAATATCGGCCGAGTCAATTAAATAATCGTTCATCAACTTAATGACATTTTCTCTACAAAAAATCCATATTTTTTGATAATATATCATATATTAGAAAAGGGTGGATGATATAAATAAATTGAATTAACAGCTTTAAGTACGTGGAAAATATTTAATTTTCCGTTTTTTGTTTTCCCTTAAGACATCATGTTGAGAGTTAAACACAAGTCCACGTCGCCATATGCCCACCCGTCCAGAGCGCATGGTACCCGGCCCACTTCCAGCAATGCAACAGTAACGATGCCCAGCGTTCCCGCAGCCAGCTCAGTGTCAGCGACGCAAACAAGGCCCACCAGTGTTGCCTCTGGGTCTCGCCATGCAGTTGCCTTCGGATCCACGCCCTCCTTTGATCCCGCAGCCAATATAGTTTCAATGCTGCAATCCTCGCCCTCAAGCATTGCCTCAGGATCCACAAATGTTCCTGCCTCCGGGATCCCATCAAGTTCTGCTTCTCGGTCATCTATATCCAACCCACCCGGGAGTCAAAGCGATGCATCTCCATCCACGTCAGGTATGCTAACGCTTGCCGATACACTTGGCTTCGGACATTCCCACATCCACCCCAGCGGTTCCTTCAGATTTGAATACCAGTAATCCTACATACTCCCCTTGTAAGTGAATCCGATAACCTTGGCCTTCATGTTCCGCAAACAACTAAGGACAAAATATGGGGAAAACAGTACATCGAATTGAGTAAAGTTGTACAATCTCATATTGATTCGGGGGGTCAATAAAAAATTCCTTTAGTTCAAGGTCAGTTGGTTCTACAACCGAACCCCAATCAAAACAAAATCACTTCAATTCAATCATGGACCGGACCGATGCATTCTTAATATTCGCCAGTATCTAGCTAGCTGATGACGCCCAGGGCATTCTAAAGTACATGCAGACTATACGGTTGGGGGCCAATCGCAGTCCTTCTTCAAACTGGATTGAGTATGACAGGTAATTCAGATTGAGAATGTCCAAGTATATGTTCACCCACTGGGGCTCAGTTGATGCTGAAATTTGGCTGTTATATATGTCATCACAACCACCAATGACCACTCAGCCTCCTTCCACTTTGAAATGTTACGATTATAACTTCAGGGGTTCTTGCGCAAAGTACCCATGTTTATATCAACATTCATGCATGTACTGCCACAAAACTCACCCTCACATTTATTGCAGGCTGGAAAGACCTCCCCAGACCAATATTACACAGCCGAAATTATAATTCAACGCATGTCAACAGCGTAATCCCTCTCAAAGTCCTGTTAGACCTAGATTCCAACCACAACTCCCTAGACTGAGATATATGGGGCCTAGGTCATTCCCCAATTAATATTCACAACCTTAAAAAATGTCTGATGGATTATCCCTGTAAAAATATTTCTACCTCCTTGCTTAATGGGTTTCAAAAAGTGTTTTACCTGCATTTCACGGATGTAAGGATTCCGTTATTACAAAAAAACTTTAAAAATCAGCAATTCCTCATAAATCTCAACTCCTAAGTATTATTCAGAAAGAAGTTCATCTGGGCCGAAAGTCAGGACCATTTTTAAATCCGCATATGGCTAATTTAAGGTTTAACCCAGTAGGTGTACTACCAAAAAAAGATGGTGGCTGGAGTCTTATAACAAATCTATCAGCACCCGTTGGTAATAGTGTCAACAGCAGTATTGAGCATAAAATTTGTTTCGTTTTGTATTCTTCTTTCGATCAAGCAAATGATATTGTCTCAGGGTAAGGGCTCTGAACTTTGCAAAATGGATTTGTCCAGCCCTTCCTCTGTCTGTAGCCATGTTTATTGATGGAAAATACTATTTTGATAAATGTATGCCATTTGGTTGCGATTGTTTTCTACAGTTTTCTACTTTTCTCCATTGGCTGGTTTCTAGAAGAGTGGGCAATGATAACATTATTCATTATCTTTACGATTTCTTTTTCATAGGTAAACAAAAATCACAAGCGTGTTATTACACCGTACAAGTTTTTAAACAAACATGTCAAGAATTAGGCGTATCTATTAACCAAAACAAAACTCAAGGTCCCTGTACAAAGTTGACGTTCCTTGGCCTAGGTATCGACACAATTAACGATAAGATGTTTATACCAGATGACAAATCTATTGAACTTCAGGAGAAATTTACTTACGTACTTAATGCAAAAAAGGTTACCTTGAGAGAAATGCAGTTTCTTGTGGGTTCTTTTAATTTTTTTTTTGGTAAAGCACTCCCAGGCAGTAGAGCATTTAACCGCAGATTCTACAACGCAACAATAGGTATAAAAAAAAAAAAGCCTCACCACTTCATAAAAATCACACACCCCATGAAAAAGGATGTTTGTTTGTGGTTAGATTTCCTGGAAAATGTTAATGGTAAAACTTCATTAATTTTCCAGAATTAATTTGGTCCAACAACGATACTTTACGACTGTACACCGACAGTTGCGGCTCCCGCGGGGGAGGCGCATTTTTTAACAATCATTGGACTGTTTTAGTATGGCCTAGTGCATGGGACCAATAGTTGTGCAGAGACATTACCTACTTAGAACTCATACCTATTCATGTAACTATATGGTTATGGTCAGAACAATTAGCAACCAAAAAATTATTTATAAATACCGACAACTGGCCTTAGTCCACATTGTCATTTCCAAGTCAAGAAATTCTGACAGGGTTATGTCCTTGATTAGGCCTCTTGTGCTCATTTGTTTAAAGCATAATATCCAAAATCAAAGATACCCGCATAAGAGGTTATAAAAACTCAATAGCCGACTCAATTTCTCTGTTTCAGTGGCAGAGGTTCAGGACTTTAGCTCCACATACGGACCCTTTTAAATGGCAATATAGTATTACATATTGGAAGCATGAATATTTTATTTAGTCGTGCATTAAATTGACATTTTGCCGATTTGCCTTTTTCATGCATTGAAAAACTCGCATACAGAGCTACATCGTTTCCTGTTTGGTCTATTGCAAATTGTCAGCAGTTATTTTTTAAAAGGTTCATCAACTATGCAATAAGGTGAGTAGGATGACGAATGCAACTTTTCTCTTCCGACCAACAAACAAAAGAAGCAGCGGTATCTTAAAACAACACTACATTTAACGTATAAATAGCATAATCTGCAATGTTATGTAAAACATAAATCAATCAAAGTTTAAATAAATATGAAAACTTATTTACTCCCTGCAGCCACTTTACAGTACCACAGGGTTATATTCACATCACACAGTATCTCCTATCTTAAATTTGTAACAAACTTTTAATTTGAAAGGAAAAAAAACCTTTGCTGTAATAAAAAGACATGGGTTGTACAGTGTAATTAAAATCGTTATTTTTCACTAATACACGCATTCATGCTTACCAAAAACATCTTTAAGCCATTAAGTGGTTTCATTTTATAATGCCAACGCATCCAAACCGGAATAACTTGTCAAAGCATTTGGATGAAGCAATTTAATGAATATTCTATACAAGAACGTGTCTGTTCGAATATATCAGGTTTCAATATGGCAACATTCTAGAGCATTACTCAATATTATTAAACGATCAAAAAATAGCCAATTGTTTCAAAATTATTAATAAGTAAATATTCTTTTCCGGGTTTTTTTTTTGGTAGAGTTTTTAGTAAATTAAAAGCAATATTTAATAACGAAAGCCACATTCACACAGAGAAAGGCCACTGATGAAAATGCCATACAGAAAACATCAAAACTTCGCGACACATCCTGCCAGGTGACTTGTTTCTTGCAATCCATCGTCTCCTTTCCACTTTCGTCTAGTTTGCTTCCAACCTCTTGGTTGTCATCAAAATGTATGATTTTGTTTTTACGCGAAGCAATCCGATGAAGTACAAGCAAGGCTTTTGGTATTGCTTTGGTTTCATCATTATGATACCACCTAATGACAAAAGCTGTCATGACGAGAAGAATGCACCCCAATAGAAATTCGGCGAATGTCTTTAGAATTAGTATGGATAGACCGGGCAACGACGACTCGGGAAGTCTGGAGGCTATTGCAGTCTGATACAGAAGGAGTGACAATAAACTGGTAATGGAAAAACCTAGACGCTCTCCCGACTCCACTGGAATAAGGAATACCAGGGACGGTATCAAACTCAGTACACACAGCGGGATTACAGACAAGACCACGTGGTACAAGGCACGACGATGGAAGTGAAAGGTAATGATGATTTGTTCAAAATCAGATCCTCTTTTCGATGCAAATGTATATGTTTTATCTAATTCCCACATGCTATTCATTATGTAAAACTGAAGAGAAATCTGTGAGGTCGGGGTAATAAATCTAATCTTGCTACCATCTACACTCCAGGGAAAAATTTCTAGGTGACACGTCTGAGAATCAAAGGGATATAAAGTCACATCTGATAAACAAGTGGTTTCAAACAGATCTCCTATATGCATTTCGGCATCTCCAGAAGAATCATAGTAGACCAAATTATCGTCCGCACCAAGTTTACGGATTTGTCCGAAACCGTTTCCTAGAACAAAATTTGGAGACCATACTTCGTGCGTTTGAAAGGAAGTTGATGAAATGACGTCATAAGGTGGAATTGACGTCGACCAGGTTATTCTTGGATCTCTCCAGAATATGGAAACAATACCTGTGATTGAAAATTTGCCAGTTGACTCGATAAAGCTGTTGATACTTCTAATGTAAAAGGTGTAGTAAATATCAGTTTTTTCACTTCCGTTAAACGTTGGACGAACATTCACGTTGTAGTTACTGAGAAGAGAACTTTGAAGACTAGATTCTACCTCCATGTAAGATAAACAAAATATGTAAGTGCTGCTCAACATTAAAAATAAAATCCAAAGCAGACTTGCAGATAATCTCTTCATCCTGTCGACGAGAAATGATTGGAAACACGCATTTAACTTGACTACAGAATTTAATACTAACTGCACAATGAGTGTTCATGTACGGGTGTTGAATAATTGAGACGGTTGTTTTCATTGAAACCCAAATGGTTAAAAATCATTATTTCTACACTTTGTTTAGTTCGATATTGGTATGAATTCTAACATAACAAAAATAATTCAGTGACTGCTAAATAAGAGGAATGTTGGAAGCGTATTCCATAAAGGATAATTTTCTCTTGTATTTCAAGAATTGTTTGTTATGAAAAGCAAGACGTCCTTATACACCCCTGCGAATGGTATTTTAATTTAGATCACATGGTTTTATTTGACCCTTTCAGGTTCGCAGCAAAAACCCTAGCTGCCTCGTGTTTACAGTCTATTTCCTAGAATCTAGGTACTTGTAGTCAGATATAAAATAAAGACGTTTATTGCTTTTCAAATTTATCTTCATTAAATGGTGGATAGATTAGTTCTAGAAATAAATGTGACAGTAGAAAAAAATTTCTGCTGTTGGAACAGTTAACATGCTTAGTATCGATCCCCCGTAAGGATTAGTTTTCGATCCACGCCTGACCTAGTAATAGCATCAATAGTGAAATAGACTACATGTATACTATTTTATGCAGTGTTCCTTGAAAATGGCTCGATATACGAAACTGTAATGCAAAACAGACACCCATTTATTTTTTTAAAAGCATGGGATTGCAAACCAAAAGCAACAAACATGGCTATGATTTTATTTAGCAACCCAATGATTATATTTTCAACCACGTGTAGAGTGGTTCAACACGAACGATAACTCTGTTCTGAATATCATCGTTTAGTTAAAATCACCACTAGATGATGAAATAAGACATATATCTTAATAGATTTTCCTGTTTTAACATAAATCAAAGTAGGATGTGATATGAAAAACGACCAGTACTTACGTATTTTGAGAATATTATCCGAACACTTATACTTCCGCTCGAATTTTCACAGGAACTGAACAAATCTCTGGGAAGTCTCGTGAACTTTTATTCGAGCATCTCTGGATTTATTATATACCTAGCAACGATAAAGAAAACATTCCGAACACATCCGCAGGGGTTTTATAGTGTTGAACTAAGCTAAAATGTTCCAACGGTGCTGCTGGTATGCCCATCAAACCATTCCGCTCAAACCAGAGTACAGTTTATTACGATGCAAAGTGCATAGTAGATAAATGATGAATCCCACTGAGAATCTTTTACTGAACTTTGATGATATGCACAGATATAAGATAATCTTCAAATGATTAGAATTTACATAAGTAATTAGAATTGACATTTTGCCAGTCATTTGAAGTCACTAACATCTAGTTACATTACTGAATACGACAGCAAATAGACACATCCTAAACATAATGTATTCTTAATTTCAAGTGTTTTGTGTTTCCTTTTTAATTGTTCACTATATTAGACAATCGTATTTAACAGCATTCCGTTACATAAGGTCTTCTTTCGCTTTTCACGTAATGAATGCCGGAGTATATAAATTGTCATCAAAAAGAGATGGTGTCTATGAAGGCCAAAATACGTTATATTTAAAATGATGCAAGTATTTATAATATAAAGCAATGAGTTTTATTTTGATAAAATGGCAGTATGAATTGATGATATTCCCTTATTTTCCATATTGTTGTTGAATTTAAAATAAAAAATAATTGTTATGTATGCATTTTAATCATTTTTGACTTTTTAAAATCGGATTATGGAGCAATGAACGCAATAGACATTGCATAGAATGTAGAGTTAGAGAGCAATAGGTGCGCAACACTTAGTCAACATATTCTAGTTTTGGGCATAATTTTATTAAATGAATGAAGTCTTGCGAGTATCATAAAAACAAGCGTCATCCAACGTATAAATGTATGTTTCCTGTTCCGAAACCTTTTCTAATATTGATAAAAAAAAACCACTAGGTAATAGTAAATCATCTATTTAGCGCATTTTTACTGTTCAATAAAATTACATCGGGTCTGTATGAACGTCTAAATTAAATAAATATTGTTGTGATAAGTTGTATCAAATATAAGTAGCAATTTAAGATAATTCATAAAATATATGGAAGAATGTGGCGAAAAAATGATTCATTAAACAAATATGATAAAAAAAACTGTAGGCCATCTTAAAGAAAGTGTTTCCTCTTTCGACCGAGCAAAGGAATGAAAATATAGAGCAATCTTGTGTTGAACTTCTCCTTTTTATCATAATCAATAAAATATTGTCAATATAATTTCAATAAAACTCTATAAAAAACACATTCATTAATGTAAATAAGTGACAGAAAGCACACCATGTCAAATATATACATGTAATCCACGTTTTATATTTTTCTTTAAAGTTATACGATTTTTACCATAAATTGCGATATTTTTTTTTTCAATGAAAGACCAGTTCCAGCGGGTTTCGCTCTTGAGGCTTGCACTTCAGTAGCCAAGTTGAACACTTTATGTGATTGTGCTATCAAATCAGTGGGAGAAATTAATAAAATCATACAAAGTACATCAAGTTAACTTAATTTTTGATTTTGAATAAAGTACATGAAGTTAACAATCTCTATTCCTGAAATTTAGATTTTACTCCTGCTCAAAGAATCGAGTTACTCAAGGCAATGTGTACACTACAAACTTGGGTAAAAGTACAAAATATTTTTCTATATGTATAATACATGTATATTACCGCTCCGTGTTCGTTGATTTAAACTGAGTATAAACAAATGGGTTTGATATGCATATGAAGTTCATATCATTATTATATATGTCAAATATTTAACTTCTCATTTGTCTTAAAATTGTTATTAAGAAAACAAAATTGTATAAATTAAATTTCACTTCGTTTTCTTTAAAAGGAGCACTTCGATACCTTTTTTCCCAATCATCTTTTGATATACGACACTATTCAACCGATATTCTTATATAACTTTTGTCCTTTTTTGAGAAATGTAGTTTTTTCAAGTGCTTCTTTAAACTGTCCTTTCTAGTGAAACAACAACCACATTTAGCGCAGCTGTATGGCTTTTCTACGAAATGACTCAACACATGCCGGCGGAAGTTGCACGTGTGTTTCACCCCAACACCACATATCGGACACTGGTTTCTGTTCTCCGAGTGTTTCGCAAAGATATGATTTTGATACACTTTGGTAGAGTAGAAACATAAGTTACAATAGGTACAGTGTTGGATGCTCCCTTGGTAGCGTTCATCTAGTTGTAAATGGTTTGACAGCTCTTCTAGTTGACTGAACATCTGTTGGCAATACCTGCACTGTAGTCCCCGGGTTATTGCAATTACTGAAAGTTAAAAGGAGTGTGTTCTCAACGAATATCGTCATAATTACCAAAAAAGAAGCCATGCCAAAGCTAAGATCGAAGTGGCAATGCAAAGTTTATTTTTAGAAGGGGGTTGTTGTTGTTGTTAATGCTCTGTTGTTTTTGTTATTTTTCTTTCAAAAAAACATAATTTTATAACGAATAGAAAATGTTGAACTAACACAACATTATGCATAAAGCTGCATAATTAGTAAACAAAGTATTCAAATGTAGAAATATTTGCAAAATTCTCAAAACATTTAACATGAATATGAATACATTCTAAATGTTTGAAATCATTCTGAAAATCGTTACATGCATGTACATATTAAACATAAACAGTTGTATATTTGATAAAAAGCATTTACGAAATCTTTTTGAAATTTCAAATTAAAGCACACATATTTCGATCTATAGTTTATGTATATTATTTCCAAGAAGCTGATGTGTCAATTTTTACAGACGGTATAACATATGCTTGGACTTAAATGAGTACATATGTGCAAATTCTAGATATATTTTTTTATTGAATATCACAAATGTATTCTCATGAAATGTATTCTCAAGCACGTTGCATCAGGGGGGCAGGGGAGGGGGGGGGGGCTGCCCCTCCCCCCCCCCCCCCCAACTTTTTTGCACAGCAAAGATTTTTCTGAAATTTATATACAAGAAATTTAATTAAGATGGAGTTGAATTGAAAATAAGGAAATAATAAGTGAAATTGGAGTTAAAGGTATATTACTACCCCTACCCCCCCCCCCCCCCCCCCCAACGGATTAGAATTTTCAGAAATTTAGAAAGTAGCTTTTTCCCTTCTTTTTTTTTTTATATTTCATTTTATTTATTTTTTTTTTGCTTGTCAAGATGTTTTGGATGAATCTGCCCCCCCCCCCCCACTTTCAAAAACGATGCTATGTGCCTGATTCTTCCTGTGACATTGCGTCCATGTAAGGCAGGAATCCACACACGAAGACTTCCAAGTTGAGGTAAGTTTTGTTTAATATTCCAAAAAGATAGTGTTCCAAAAAGCATACAATGTCGTGTCCGTTTAAATTTACACGTAGCTTATCACCCAAATAAAATAAATCTCCTCTGAATAAATAGAATAATGAACAGGAGAGCGAATGAATAATTATAAGCTGTTTTTAGTTTGTGTCTAAAACTTAAAAAAAAAAGAATGAGTGCCGTCAATAGTATATTTTGATATTTAGAGCAGTTTTTTTATGGTTTTGTTTTCGGGGGGGGGGGGGGGGGGGGGTTTCTCTTAAAAAGACGAACTACCTTTCAACGTTGAGCGCATTTTCGTTCATGACTCTTCATCTTGTCTTTCCTTTTGAAATCTTTCCCGCAATTACCGCACTTGTAGGGTTTTTCCGGAAAGTGGCTGGCAATATGCCGGAAATAGTTGCATTTGTTTTTTACTATTGTTCCACAGATGAGACATTCCGACCTATTATTTGGGTGTTTCGAGATGACGTGATCAAGGAATTCAGAGGCTGAGTCAATGGTCACTTGACACTCCGTGCAGATTTTAAAACTTTCGTTAGAGTGCTTTTCCAGTGACATGTGGCAAATAAAATCCGTCTTCGAACTGAACGTTTTCTCGCAGAGTTTACAACGAAGCCAATTTTCCGAATTGTGCTCTACAAATTCAAATAACTGTATTATTTAGAAGGTTTTTTTTCAAAGTACAAAACATAGATGTATTATTTAAAGGAAGTGAACATGAAAAAATTATCAAGGGCTTAAATTTGTCTGTTTGATGTGTATAATGATATCTGAAAACCGTTTAGACAGAGCTTTCCTCAGTAAAAAGATATACCACTTAGAATAACTAATTCTTGCAATCCACGAGCGCTGCCATATTGTTAAAATCATTACCTCCCTGCTGGGTTATCTCTAAGCATCTAAGAGAGGGCAGCACTGATGCTGCCGTCAATGAGACACATTGCATTTTTACACACGTGTAGTAACAGGGATAAAATGCCATCATCAAAATGTGAATGGAAACTTGAAAGGAATGTAAAGAGTTGTCATTTTAAACAGTGTTTATGGAGGAAGATTTTGGATCTCAGAATGATGCATTCCCACCAGCAGTTAATGTGACGTGTAACTAGAATGGAATGTCCGTGGATCAGTGTTATTGTGACCTATTTTTTCTTGCACTCGGGAATATCTTGTTTATGAGTTTGAACATTATGTGTGCTACATAAATGAGCACACAAGGTGCATTGCACAGCATCCTGACTTTTAAAAAGTGTCTTAGTCCTGTTATTCTTCTGACAGCATAAACAGAACCGGCGTACATATCATCAAGATCTTATGTATAAAAAAAAACAAATCAGAAAAATTTCCAGGGCATTTAAATAAAAAGTAACGGTAAGAAACCCCACATGGAAAATGGAATTACTATTTTATATTAATTTAAATTGAAATCTAAAAACAGCATTTTATTTATGTAAACACTGACTGCCACATGCATCTCCGTACAAACATCTGGAATGTGATGGTCTTATATTTCACAAATTAATTTATCTATATTCATTTTTTGTACAAATCATAAATAGTTATCTGAGGTTCATTTATAGACATGTACTAAATCCTTGTCTTCTCATGACAGTACACAAAATTTTTCTTCACATCAAGGCATAATTTTTCTCCTCAACTTTTATCAACTCTGTACATAAACACTGGCCTAGTTCCAACATTGACCCAGTCACCAGCAGCAATGTGGCTTATCTACGTCATAGAACAGATGCATGCTGGGGAATAATGGATTACCTCCATAAACCTTTCACTGAGAGTGTTAAATTGATAAAATCTCTTGATAGACATAAACAAATAGGTAACAGACCTCATTTTTAAGTTTCAAAAGGCTTTTATAATTTATTAAGCAACAATTATTTTTTTCATGTTCACTTCCTTTAATGTAACAATCAATGAGCATATAATGACCCAAATGTTACATCTTGGGCTTTGTAAAAGAATCAAAGTACTGAAGTACTGACGGGAGATGATTTTATCGATTATCATTTATTTTAAAATCATCTTATCTTGCAATTAGTTTCTAGTCTGTATTTGAATTACGCACTTTTTTTATAATATGAATTTTAATTAGACTTTTCAGACAAGAATTTAGAGAAACTCTTTATTTAAATCATGTTGAGTAATATTTAAAGATAGATTATAAACTATGTATTAGTAATCGAAACAATTCTACAAATTGTATGGATTCAAGCACTATTGATATTGAACTCCAGTCTCGTTCAACCAGACGCTCAGTTGTCTCCGTTTATCTCTGACAAGCAAGAGAGCCTCTCTGTTTGTCGGAGATTTACGGAGAGAGCCAAGCGTTTGGTTGAACAAGACTATATTAAACTCTTGCGTAGGAATACATGAGACTACAAAAATATCTAAATTGTTCGTATTATATAAAATCTGACTATTTTCAAAGTGTTTAAGTTTCCTTGAAAAACAATGCTCAGCATTTGTGCCTAGGTCCAAACACTGTTTCACTTTCGGTTTGCCAGAGTAACTGCATAGGAGAGTTGATTAAAATCAACTCCCAAAAACAGACAAACAACATCCTTTTTTATTCCTTGATGAAAAATGACAATAACAAACTGTTAACCATCTCAAAACTCCATAAAACCAATTGCAAATACAAATTCAAAGCAGAGCAACACAGACCTCCAAAAAGATAGAGGTAGGATTAGGTGCCAAGATAAAATTATCAAACCTTTTGTTTAATATACACCTACAAATCAAGACAGTGCTTTACGAATCTACGCATGAAACATTATGCGATGAAATTAATTTAAAAACATTTTGAAGATTTTTAAATAATACAAATCATTAAGGAAAAAAAACAACTACATGTAAATTCATATTTGAAAAATTAAGGTATCTCACACCTCACGTTTTGGTTTCATCGCGCAGATGATCATTATATTTTAAATTGATATGATTTTATTAATTTCATCATCACAGAAAGATTATCATATCATAATTACACAACATTCATAAATAAAATCAATTTAAATTGAAAAAACAAACAAGTTTTGGGGAAACTATTTTTTTTCTTGCGGATGGTTTTTAGAACAAAAAGACAGAAAGAAACAATTTTATGAATGTTCAATATACTTTTATTTTTATTTTACTTTATTTATTATTCACATTTTTAACATATGATAGGTTTGTGACATGTTCTATAGGTCCTGAGTGAAATGTACCAAGTTAAATTATGAGAGAGTGATAGACGTTTAGCATAAATCATGCAAATGTATAGAAATGTCTGAATTTTTTTAAGCCAAATTTTGCGAGAATTTTACCTTTAATTTGATGCCATATATCTAAAATTTGACATCATTGACCCCTATCATGTGAAAATGATACTGAATACATATCTGGACAAACTGGATTAATCGTATAAAATTCTTAATATTCAAAATATTTTATTTCCCATGAAATTTTAACTATTATGAAAATTGTCTATTCTAAGTGCAAAAAGGTCACAAAATTTTTTTGGAGCTTCGTACAATTTTTTCCTAACCCCTTTCAGCGCGACCATTGTGCATAATTAAAAACAATATAAGAAGAAATAAGTTTGCCGAGTCAAAAATTCTGACAACAAATCCTTATCAAGCTGAAATGGCATTTTGGGTGCAAAAAGGTCAAATTAAATTGGCCATAACTCAGAGGGATGAACACTGACCTCCCATTATCTTTATATATTTTAAGTATGTTTTGTCTACAGGTTTTAATGGTATACTTTTCAAGAAATTCTTGATACAAAAAATTGAGGAGTGGGATACCTGAAGATGACCTTCTAAGCGGTCCTTTCTTGTTTAACTGCTTTAACGGTGCGAGCAGACAAAACGTATCTCAATAAAGCGACCCGCCACTTGTAGACAAAGTTCTCTTTAAAAATGAAGACCTCTCCACAGCTGCAAATTTTCACTGATATATCTTTCTTTTACAAGTCGGTCGGTGTTTGAGAAAGAATCCACAGGAATGAGGCACAATACTGAATAATTTCAATTATTCAAAAAATAATGAATTTCAATATTGAATACTGAGTAAATGTTATGTATCTTCTCTTCTCCCCTTCATCCCTATGAGGAGAGAAATTCTCGAGAAATATTTACATTTTCTTTTGTTTTTGTCTGTGATAACATTACGAATCAAATTTGAAGCCTAAAACCTAATAATTTCATAAAAGATAAGTGACACAAAATGGGCATATCTTATAGCATAACCGAAAAACGGTATTGCCTGCGCTGCGTAGTTATACATAACATGTGCTTCATGAAAAAATATTGGCTTTAATTTATGTTTTTTGAGAGTGTAGAAATTGGAAGTCATATACAGTTTAAATATAAGTAATAAGGAATAATTCTTTGAATATTATGAGGTGATAATTTTGGTCGACGCGTGGTCAAATCTATCATAACGCCCTTCGGGCTTAATTGGATTTGACCACGCCCCGACCAAAATTATCACCTCATAATACTCAAAGAATGATTCCTTATTCCTTAAATAAAGAAGAAAGGTAAATGGCTTAATCTTAATTCATCAAAAATGGCTACGTAAGATATAAAACAATTATAAAACATGCATTATACTTCGGATTCACTTTACAAAAATGTCATTATTATCTGCATCATACATTGTAGTTTCAACTAGACAGGTGCACTTCAAAATATCATAAGTAGTTTGTTTATGAAACTAGAGGTTAGAGATCAGTAAGTATCATTTTTTTTTCAATTTGTGCATAAAACTGTAATTTAAAAGTTATATGTAGATGAGTTCCAGTTAATAATTTTCAATAAAATTCTTAAAAATAAAATAAACTAAACACGTGGCTTAACACAGAAAATACGACGGCGCGCTACCTTTCAGCGAGGAGCGCATTTTCGCTCATGGCAATTTATCTTTTCTTTCCTATTGAAATCTATTCTGCAATTCCCGCACTGGAAGGTTTTTTTTCCAAAAAATGACTAGCTATATGCCAGAAAAAGATGCCCTCATTTTTTTTATCTTTGTTCCACAGATGAGACATTCGGATCTGCTCTTTGGATTTTTTAAGATGAGCTCATGAAACTCCGATGCTGAATCAATAGTCACTCCATAAAGATTTTTAAAATTTTGTTAGAATGCTTCTTTGAAGTGATTTTTTCTCACAGACTTGACAATGAAGCAATTTTTCAAATAACTGCATTATTTTTATATAAAAATATTTTCGAAGAAAAGGACTTTACATTTAAAGAATAACAATGAGCATTTTATGAAAAAAAACGTAAAAAAAAAATCCTTTTTTATTCCGTAAATAAATTAGAAAACATTTATGTAACGAATATCCATTTATCAAGAAGAAGACATCCCATTCCTTGCACTGAAACAATTTTCGACAAAAATAACTTTTCCTTTTATTTTAAATTCCATAGGAAAACATAGTTTTGTATGATAATGTAAATTCATAGATATTGCAAATATTGGTATTAGAAACTAAGCAAATATAATAGTTTTACTAATGTCACTGTCTGTTACACTTGAGGAGATGATCTTTTAGATGGTCCTTTCTTTTGAAACTGCTTTTACAGTGCGAGCAGACAAAAGGTCTCTCCATCGAGTGACTCGCCACATGTCGACGGAAGTTACACGCGTGCTTCACTACAACACTACAGATGGGGCACTGGTTTTTGGACGCCAAGTGAAACCTTATCAAATGATCTTGGTGCGCTTGGGACGAGTAGAACACTTCACAACAAATTGTGCACAATTCTATAACGTCAATGTAATTTTCATCTACCCGTAGATGTTGGACAAGCTTGCCGAATTGTTCGAACACTCTCTTGCAGAAACGACATTGCAGTCCACATGATGATACGTCTGCAAATTTAAATTGAATCTCACATTAGTATTTAAACAATATGACCACCAATGTTATTGTAACTTTCTGTCTGCACAGTCACTACTGGTATCGTCCTGAGTCTGAGATTTGCAATATCTTAGGTGGAGAGCAAGACCCGTTTGATTCTTGCACATCTCACCACAATTATTACACATGAAAGCAGAGCGATGGGTCATCATATGACGGTTGAGATTGTAATTGTCTTGGAAATAACTCCCACAAATTGAACATTGGGGACAGCTTGTGACAACTCCGTGTTTGACTTGCAAATGATACCGATAAGTTCTCATCAAGAAAAAGACCTCTCCACAGTTGCAGACTTTAACATATCTTTTCTTTTCGACTTCTCTAAGATGTTTTACAAGCGACTCGGCGTTGGAGAAAGAATTGCCGCATTTTTTACACTGGAATGAGGCACAATACTGTTTAAAAGGCGATCTGACTTCTCTTCTCCCCTTCATCCCTATGAAGAGAGAAAATTCTTGAGATAAAAAGAGAAAAGAGAAATCGCTCTAATCTAAATTCAAACATCAAAGACGGTAACGTAATGGTTTGCGCATTTATCTAACATGCATAAAATCGGATTCTTTTTAAAGAATGATACTATACGCGTTTGCATCGTATTTTTAGTAAGTGTAAGACATTCCTTAATGACAGGAGCACTTAAAATAAGACAAGGCGTTTGAGATTGTAATTTTCTTGAGGTACTCAATCCATATTAGGACATAAATTTCTAACCCTGAATATATATCATATATTTTATAGTCTGATATTCATTCGAAGCATTTTTGAATAGAAAAGGATTTACCAAGAGAACATTTTTAAAAAATGTTATTTCCTGAGGGATAATTAATAAATGAAGATGACATTAAGGTCTATGGTGACAAGCAAATTTTTGAAAATGAAAAAAATAAATACTACGAATATCAGTACATTTAGTGGAGAGATGAATTTATTGTGTAAACAATATATACAATGAAGCAACATAAAAGAAATTATGAGAACAGCTTTGTACAAAATATACAAAAGTACTAAGGAGTGTACATACAACTCGAAATACAGCAAAGATAACAATGAGAAGTTAAGAGCTACGAGTTCGGAAAACTATCACTCTTTTACTTTGTCATGAGTTCTCATATGTTTCCTCAAAAAGCTAGCACCTTGACAAAATCGTCCACAAATTTGACAGCGAAAGTTACTTTTGTTGGTATTGTGGTTCATCAACATGTGATACTTATGGCCGTTAGCAGACCTGAAATATTTGCCACAGACTCGACACACACGGCAAACATTAAGTCTCTCCACTGCTTGAAGGTGTTGCACTAAGTCTAGCTCACAGTCAAACCATTCACTGCAATGCTTACAATAGAAAGAACTCGCTTTATTGGAGGTGATAGGCATGCCTATCGGAAAAACAGAGGCCTCCTGAGTAACAACAACCAAGGAACTATGGGTACCTACCAATAGAAAAACCAGTGTTAGTACCCAACACTATATCATAATGGAATTTAAAAATAACCCACCAGGACAAAATCACGATATCATTCGCCTGAGCCAGAATACCAACGGTAACACAGGCATTTAAAAATCGAAATGAAAAATAATTTTTATGGAAACATTACAGTGTAATGCAATTAAGGTTAATTTTCAAATCATTCCTATGCAAATTTGGATTCCATTTACTTTATTAATTTATGTATAATATTTACCAATGTGATTCTGCATTGTATATTTGTCTTGACAACTTCATTCAACAAAGCTTATTTCATTGCACCATCTTATTTGCATATTGATTTCAGTTTTCTAGCCTTCATGTTGTTCAAAACGAGTAGTAGACTAGTTAATATAAATCAATTTTAACCCCAGGAAAGTCGCTTGCAGAGTCTTGATGTCATACCAAAAACAGAATAATTTTTTTTTCGACAGAATGCTTCTATAACTTTTTAAGCTGTAGCCCATTATCGTTCTTTATCAGATATTTTTATGTAAACAGTTTTGTTCACTTTGAACTCCTGTTCCCTTTTATTTGTTGGGGTTAGGGTTAAGCAATCTTGAAAATGCTTATTCAAAAGTGTCAATAAAAATGAAATAGTTCTTTTAAAATATTTTAAAGACAAGACCTAATTTAAATAATTTCCATTACATCATCAACTTCTTTGGAAAAATTGGGAATTTTGGTTGAATTAAAGTTTGTGAAAACCCTGAAGACACCAAGTAATAGCAAATTGTTTGCTTCAGCATCAGGTTAAAAAAACATATCATGATCAAGCGCAATACATGGAATGAAAATGATGTTAATCAAGAAACAAAAAAGCTGCTTAAATATGTGCAGCCATGCACATTGATATGCCAGTTTCACTACGTTTTCTATAAATCAAAGTTTTTTGGTTGAGTACTTGAGTACGTGAAAAAAAACTGTTTGAAACCACCCACATGTAATATTTATGCTAAATAAAACCTTATATTTTCAGTTTATCACTTCTTTATAATGAATAAATTTTCTTTTGGCACAAGGAAATAAAGCAAAAAAATTATTTATTGAGTTTTGAGAAGCACTCAGTTTTATAAAGCTATGGGATTGGTTTAGTTATACAGTCTGTTTCAATTCTGAAGGATGTGGTCCTTACTTCCATTGTCGATGTATCTAATCATTGGCTTTTTCAGCAGAACCTTTTGAATTTCTTGGTACTGATTGGGCTGGACGTCTCAAGATTTCATTTACCCTGTTTACAATATCTTTCCAATCTCCCTCTGAAGAGATTTCAGAATACATTGCTGTAATATATCGTCTCATGTATGATTTCCTTTGACGGTCCAATTCATTTTTCTTCAGCTTTCCACCACCAAAGAAAGAGTACTTAAATCTCAACCCACTAGGTCCAAACAGCTCTGGAAACAACTTCTTTATTATATTTCCTGCAAAAACTGCTGCATTCTTTGAGCCTGCTTTTAGCTCTCTAAGAGTTGCATAGGAAATTCTGTAGGTCTTTGGAATATCAGAAAAACTGTCTTTGGTCTTAGTTGCTGCTTGTACTTTACAAGATTCTGCTGCCATAGCAATGAAACTTTCCATTTCAGTGGGAGTTGTTTTTCTGTTTTCTTTGGTGAGTTCTTTGCCTAATGATACTGATTCATTAGTGTTGCTTTCTCTAATTGCCGTTTCATTTCCCAGTACTATAGTCTCTTCTCCTTCCATTTCAGGTTCATCACTTAAACCTGGTGTCATGTTTATTAACAATTTTTCTATAGTATTGGAACTGTCAACAAGCTCTTCAACCATATACTGTATAGAAGCACTGCTTTCACATAGCTGGGAAAATCTGTTGTTGAGACCATTCATACTAGATGATAGCTTTCTTATTTCATTATCAGCATCAATATAACTTCTGTTTTGTCCCTTAGACTCACAGCTCTGCTTGCATGCCTGATTCCCCTCTTTTCTTTTCTCTTGAGTGGTGTGTCTTGTTGATCGATATGCAGGGTCTAAAGCACAACAAATTCCCTTGGTAGATGACATACTTAGAAATGATAAGGATCATAATTGGCTTAGGAATTTTGAATTTTAATATTGAAGCAGTACTCTTTGTAAGTCTTCCTGCTCAAACTTATTTGATATTAATTCACACTTCAAAAAAGAGGGTCAACAGGTATACATATATTTTTTTCATCACACTGAGCCTGGTGCAGTAGTAATTGGATAAATACAAATCTGAAGGATTTGATTAAGACAATTTGAACATGTTGAATAATGTTGAATTAATGTAGGTTTTTTTCAATTAAAACAATGTGATCATGGTTATTACATGTAATTCATGATTTTTTATGTATTTGAAGGGTTTTTGAAATCTGTCCACTCAAAAAATTTGAATAAGATGACTGGTTAATTTTGCCAGTGAGAAAGACAGTATGTACGATGTTAAAAACAGAAAGACTTTTCATACTCAAAACCAATTTCACTTGGTAATGATCAATCATAGGAATTCCCAAATAATTTGTTAAATGCTTAAAATTTTTCAAACAAAATAGGCTTCCTAAACTATGTGAATGCCAAACAATATTTGGCAAACACATTGTGACATATCAATGCCAATGGAGTAAAAGCTAGGTCACAAAATAAAGTTACATGTAAATACACATAGAAATGTAAATAATTTGGTTCTCTGTGTACCAATCAAAAGAATTGAATGAAAACTGATTTAAAATGTTCACAGACTGATCAACCTTAACTGAAAGTCACTCCTAATGAGTGAGAAAAAGGATTCCAAGAACATCCAATGGACTCTGATCATTATGTTTGTCCTCGCAGTTACACAGAAAGTCAGGGACAACTATTTAAGTTTTATATATGTACTACAATACACAAATTAACCTTGAAGTCACCGGTACTTGAAATATGTGAATACGTGGAGGTTGAACTATTGCTGTACCACATTAATTTATGAACATCCTCATGATTTTATAATCATGAATTTTCAAATTGCATCAAAACAGAAAATTATTATATAATAGTGCTGCTACTTTTAATATACTATATAAACATGTAGTGCATAACCTATGATATATAAAACACTTTAGTTTGAAATCAAGATGAATGACTGAATATTATCTGTCATTCTGAAGTTACAAACATCACTGTTTCAATAATAGCAGGAAAGTTGCTGCAAACACAACCACTATCTTCTGTAGATATCAAGTCATGGTCTGTTTTGATTTATTTTCAAATTATATTAACAATATCCTTCATTTACAGGTTCAAGTAATTGTAGTACCTATTCATACAAAAAGGCAAATACCTTGCAATGTTACTATTATGTTTTCTAGACAAAACACTCCAGCTTGTTAATACATGGTGTTATATAAGGTCACCACAGGACATATGATAAAGAACACATCTGATTGATATGAACAGAACACATTTGAATATATAGAATAGTTTAACCCTTTGACCTTTCACATCTATACATGTAGGTATCATTAATGTCTTAGGGGTGTATCAAGTTTGAGGTCTGACAAGCAAAGGATTCCCAAGAAATTAAGTGGATGATATCATCTTCTGCCAAGAGTAGTTTGACCTTTGACCTTCTGATATAAGAACCAATAGTTACCATTGTTTTTGTGGTACAGTGGAACGTGTGGGTTAAGTTTGTTGTCTGTAAAGCAAAGGATTCTCAAAATATTGGGCAGGAATCTCTTGATATAAAGTCAATGACCAGAGTATTTTGACATTTCAACCTTTGTTCTTGTGACCTTACAACAAAAGAAGTCATTTACATGTCCTCAAGATGGGGCATAAATGTACAAAATTAGATGTCTGTACATAAAGCAAAGGGTTTCTCAAAATATTGAGCAGAAATCTCTTGATCTAAAGTCAATGACCAGAGTATTTTGACACTTCAACTTTTGTTCTTGTGACCTTGCAACAAATATGTAATTTATATGTCCTCAATATGGGGTATGAATGTACAAAATTTTATTTCTGTTAAGGTTGTACAGGACACCTCTATATTGTGACGTATTTCCTATTGAAATCAACAAAATAAAATCAAGTTTAATTTTATTACTTAGTCTATTTTCTTTCCAAAAATTGTTACTGCACACCCTGGCACAATGGTTTAGAGCGTAAACTACTAAGTAAATGTAATCTCTATGTCATAAGTTCGAATCCTGCTGGGGCTTTTACATTTTTTAACTATTCTAAAAATTTTAAAACATTTTGTGGTCAAAAACTTTAAAAATTGAAAATTCTAAACTGGTGAAAGTATTTTGTTTATTAATGATTAACTTTTATCCAAGTTAATATCGACAATTATGTATAATACCACCTTGAGCAAAGATCTTAATACCATGTTTTGATCAGAGAATACTGGTAACATAACAGAAATGGGGTCAATTACATTCAAAAGTAATCATTAAATTACAATCACTTGCTTTAAACCTTCAATTAAATTACTTTTACCTTAACAAGGATTTTCTAATGTAATTAATTAAATTACAATTACTTTGCAAGTGTAATTAATTCAATTACACATTACATTTAAGAAAAATACATATATTGAACATAAGCAGATTGACATGAAAGTAATTGAATAGTTATTTGAATTACATGTCTTTTTGAAAGTAATTGATTAATTTACCATTACATGTATTTCAAAAATATGTCAATATTACACATTACTTTCAATTACATCATAATTTATAATTAATTACACTCAATTACCATTACAAATTACCATTACCCCATCCCTGGCTAAACAACAGACTGACCAACCAAATTAATGACAAGTACAGAACAAATGCAACAAGAACATCTTCTTTTGGAATTCATTGATGATTCAGATGGATGAATAGTTTGATCAAAAAATGCTTCTATCATGCTCATCCTTCCTATTAATAATTGTGTATTGTAAATATGTGTATATATATGTGTAAATATGACAGAAAATAAATTCAAATATGTTTTCAGGTTTGATGCCCAAGAAACAGACAGTTCTGTAAAATCTTAAACTTAACATCATTTTTAACAAGGATGGAGATTACTGGAAGTGTTTGCAGTAACTTGGTCCTCTCTGTGGAGAGCTATAAATCCTCACCTTGTGATTGGTCATCCATTGAAGAATTAGGCTGTCCATGCTCCATACTCATGCTGTCATCGTTGGATAGATCCGGATCGAATTCTCCAAGGCTATCCCCGCCTGGATCTTGGCTAAAGGAATCATTGGATGGATTCTGGATATAAAGTTCAATGCTTTCTGATTCTGTGGTCTCATCTTCCAACTTCACAATAATGGGCTCTGGAGATGGTGCAGGTCTGCTACATAAAAAGCATTTAATAATCAAAATATAAATTCTGAAAAGGGCATTAATACTTTTACATTTACCATCACACACCAACTATCAAATGATCAAAAACCAATTTAATTCATTTACCTTTCTAATAAAATCTTCTCAACTGCATGAGGTACAAATAAGTAATTTTGAACATCATGTTTTTAATGTAATTGAATTGTTTACTGAAAAAACATCATAACAAACCTTTGTTCCTCTGCAGACTTATTTGAGCTGACTCTGTTGGTGCTATTTGTATCAGAGTTATGTGTCTTTTCATACAAATTGTGAGCAATATCTGCAGATTTATAACTTGAGCTAGATGGTATGGAAAAAGGCCCATGATCAGATGCTGCTGCCACTGCTGAACCTAAAGCAAATGATCTGTGTATATCTTCTGTTCCTATTCGCTGTTTCTGAACACTTTTTGGTGGACTAGAGCTTAATGGTAATGATCTGACAATGTTTTCTCTGGCAGTGGTTGATGACATGTACTTGTTGGAATCTTCCATATGCCTCACAGTACTTGGTATATGACTATGTCTCTCTGATAAACCCGAGGAGGTCCCCGCCCCCAGAGTGTCACTTCTAGAGTCCTCCATTCTGCCAAATGTATTCTGCTGGTCTCTCCTAATTGACTGTACATCAATGATCTGTATGTCAGAGTTACCTCCCTGCTGATGGGCCACTGACACAGAAGAGCTTGTTTTCAGTGGTGGCAAGTCTGTATTAACAGGCCATCCATCTGGATCTCGAGCTGCTGGTCCAACGTTCACAAGCTCCACACTTTCTTCACTAATGTCAATCACTCCTTCATTCTGACCTCTAGCAGCACCTTGGTCATGTGATCTACTGTAGCTGTCATTCATAGACATGTGATCATCTGGTCGATTTGCTGCAAGACTGGAAAAAGGTTGTGATCTAGGTCGTTTTGAGGCGGGACCTGTCATGTTCACATCATCAAACTGTCTCTTGTTTTGAGAATCTGGAGCCATTTTTTGCAAATCTGTTGTATAGACAAATCGAAAATCGACACTGTCTTGTAAATCAAAGTTGAGTCCTTGGTATGAGCTGTAACCTCTCTTTGCATTCATGCATTTTTGAAAGTCAGAACAACATTTTGTTACACTATCCACATGAAGCATCTTTGCAATTTTCTCCACTTCTCTGCAGTTTTCTTCTGTTAACATCATGTATCCTTCATAGAGATACTGCAAAAAAGTATTCACTGCTGCCTCACTGATGTCGGAATTAAGACGCACCTCTAAATGTGAACCCACGGAAGCGTTCTCTCTGTCTTGTAACATTGGACAGGCAGCAATTAACACCAGTCTATGAGCCTGCAATAAAATAAATAACAAAACATATTCAAATGGAATCAATTACATTCCATGGTGTAATGCAGAACTAGAAACAAAAGTACCAGTACTGAACTGTACAAGTCTCATATGTATGGACTTAAGGACTACATTGCCATGTTACTCTGTTGCAATGATTTATTAAATATTATGCACTTATTTAAAAACCAGCAGAAAATTAACAGAAAATCTTGTCAATACATTATTTACAAACAGAAAATGCACATAAAACTAGGAACAAATGTGCAAAATCTCAGACAAGGCAAGGAATACTACACGTATAATAGTTAAAAAAATTGAATGATTATGTAAACACTGTGCTGGTGCCTATTTATGAGTGGTGTTCAGCTTTAATGTAACAATCATAAGATGGTGTACTTACCTTTGTTTGAATGTTTCCTGTCTTGATGACTGCGTCACACAGCAGCTGGTTTTTCCACATCTGAGCCACCTGCCTCATGATGGAGCTCGAGTAGATCTGGTTCATGTAAACCTTCTGGTAACTCATCCTGGGTTCTGCGGCTTTTCTGCAATATTGACGAAAAAAATGGATTATATGGGATTTTTTTAATATGTGCAGAATTTATTTATCTTATTTATTTTACTTTACACGTCCAAAGAGGTCTATAAATAACATTTCTAAAATTGCAGTCTACTGACAGAGCTACATTTCCATCCTTTTGCCTTAATCTGTTGCACAAGAAATAATGTACATGCAGACCTTTACAATGTGCATTTTCTACATTTTTTTTTTATTTACCAGAAAGTTGAACCCAACTGTTTGGTTAATGCATATATTTTGGTCCTTACACGGCTCAAAGTAGACTTTTGCACAAAGGCAACCTAATTCTAATTTAACTTGATGTATTAAAATTTAGGTAATCAGTTATAAAGCATAACACAGCATTCAGATATTTGCATATTTTCTCTCATTAAGTATACTGTTACGGTAGAAAATATAAGAGAATTGTATTGTAGAAAAGGTTTTATTTTTTGCACGCATGTCTTTTACGTCTAGTGGAAAGAAAAAATGAAGAAAAAAACAATTTCCATCCATCCAATATTGAATAATATCAGTCAAAAATCATACTCATTGTTACAATATTTTCTGGCACTAGTTTTCTTTTACTAATCCTATGATTCTTTAGAGACAAGTCAACTAACTCCAAAATTGAACATTGTTTTGGGGAGATACATCAAACGATAATCTTGTATTAATTTCTTTCCCCCTGGCCTAACAAGATAATTTCACTTTCTTGTTAGGTCTCACAAACTTTCCTTAACATGTTTCAAATTGTCTCATGCAATTTTGCATATATAAAACTTCTTTTGGACAGTCTCTTTTTGTATAAACTAATATATGACTGGGACAACTTTAAGTTCTGCTTTAGATTGAAATCAAAATTGATTTCATTATGATTATTTTGTGGCAAAAAATTTACAGGGCATTGGATTTAATGTTCTATTGTGTACTTTGCAGCCTTTAAAAAGTTACATTAAGAATTAGTAAAACTTGTCTGCATGTATGCAGTTTCAATCAGATTAGGAATGAATTATCCATTTTGATAAGACATTTAAAATTATAAAAGGCTCATTCATAAAAATAAACAGGAATGTAATATAAATAATCATAAAGTAAAAGTTCATGACAAGCCCCCATGGCCATGTTTTTCGCTGTTCAGTACAGCATGTACAGGGTAGCGTAAACATGGCGAATGCCTAAACCTCTAATAAGATATGTACATAAAAGTTCTAATGCATAATTTCTAATACCTTCAATGACAATTAAAATGATCAATTCTACAGTCCGAGAAACACTAATTTGGTTTTCAACTAGTTTCCTGGACAGACCGGATACCATTAAATAGTAATTTTAAAACAAATACCGGTATGATTTTTTCCGGAATTTTAATTCTTTACAAGAAAAACTTGTTTGGGAAATTACTCTTCGCATTAGAAGATCCAGGAAATTGTTCGGGGAAGGTTCCAAATGATAATCGCTGAGGTCTATTTTCGGTTATATTACTGTGTGAATTTAATGCCGAAATCTTGGCAGAAAAAGAGGATAAACCCTAAATCCTAATTCAGAAGGGGCCGGGGGGGGGGGGGGGTCTAAACGTATATGTAGTTGTAGAAAGCTACTGTCAATGTTCATTGTTTCTGAAATAAAGCACGTAGTGGTGAAATTAAATTAAAATCATTGATTCATTCATTCATTTAGATTTTGTCTACACCCCCCCCCCCCAAAAAAAAAAGGGGGGGGGGGTCCCGGATGGGAGCTTACCCCTCCTATATGCCTGAATAGATTTACTTTCTATTTTATACATAAAGAAACATTAACCTTGTTAGTAATATGCATACAGGTGAAAATGAGTGCCGCACATGCACGATATAAAATCTTCAAACACAGTCAACTCCAAGAAGTTGCATCAGAGACATAATTAACATGTTATTTATGTCTCTGGTTGCATTTAGAGGTATTAATTATTCAAGAACAGCTAACACAACCCTCGTGCATTTTACCAAAGCATAACAAAAAAAAGGCCACATGATACGTTGAATTTGATATCACACTGTTTTGATATTTTTAACGTATTTAAAATCATAGTTCAAATCCGTTCAAATGAAAGTAATCCATGAAAGATATTCTTTGCAGATCAATATATGTACCTGCTGGCATGCACAAAACTTTCCTAAGATATGACCTAAGTGTGTTCCTAAGATATGACTTAGGAAAAAAGTTAGGAACATCCTAAGATCAACTTAGGACACGTCTTAAGATGTAGCTCGACGGTTACTTAGGAACATCTTAAGTTAGGATATCCTAACCTTCTACAACCATTCTTATTTTTCACAATTATTCATTCAGATCGAATTTGAGAGACTTGTGTAGGGATGAATCATTAAACATTTTGCCAGAGAAAATTGTACGTCTCGGTAGTTAACACAAAAGGCCTAAAACCAGTAATTTTAATGTATGCATTTTAATAATTTTACATTTACCTAAATATATATCAGTTACCAATAACAATTTAGTTTGTTTTTCTTTAAATGGGGGTCATTTAAAGAAAAACAAACTAAAAATATTACAAGCCCCAAAAAATTCAAATAACTGTTCTTTAAAAAAAAATATTTATCAGGAAATAATTGGCTTACAAGTAGATATTTATGTAAACAAGACGTCTGTATTGTCAATTCATAATTAACATTTGAGAATCTTGTCATTCAAGTATATGTAATACATAAACACGCGATTTTCATAGAATTTGAAACGCTACATGAGGAAACACATGTACTCGTACAAACACAACCAATTTCCCTTTAATCTGCAATATATAAATACACGAACATGTTAAATAAGAAATAAGTTGTAACATATTTCGAAAATATATAAATACAGTTCATTCAACATTACAAATGTTTTAAAGATTATATTTTTCAGACTAAAGTGATAAAAATTAGGAATGATCATGCATGGTATATGTAACCCGATGTAAATTTACTTTTTATAGCAAAGGACATTTAAATAATTGTTATCCAAAATTATTATAATCAAAACAATGAATGTAACTCATTTAGTGTACAATGTAGATAAAAAAAAATAAGTGAATAACTTTAATTCGTCAAACAGAGATAGTATTTGCAAAAAAAATAAAATCTTAATTTGTCAGCTCCAAGGCAGGCATGTAGCAACGGGAAGTGGTGAAAGTTCGCCCCCCCCCTCCACATCATTTTGTTAAAATGAACATACATGATAGAATAATTGACTATGCCCCCCCCCCCCTCCCGGATTAGGAATTTGGTCTTTGTTGAAAATGCTGGAACTGTGGAAAATATTGCCTTATTCCACCGGTCTTAGAAAAAGGCTTCACAACATCCCCATATACCTAAAAACGTGATTTTATAGCTTTAGGATGGTCTTAGCGCTAGGACAAGGTAGGTGATGTCTTAAAGTTAGGACAAAGTTATGGCGGTTCCTAAATTTAGGAGAGCTTCGAGAAACAGACTTAAGACTAAGACGTATCCTAAGATGTACTTAGGACATACCATAGTCCTAAGATAGCTTCGTGAACATGCCTGCTGCTCTGTTGTTATTATCTAATGGTGCATCGTCGTACATTTGCAAAAATATTTACATGTAGAACCGTTGCATTTAGGGTACCGTCAATGTTTTCATTAGGGCTTTTATCTTGTACAAAACTTGAAGACTGATGTGCGTCAGAATATGTAATATACGGTTTACAATTCAGACTGTTCCCTTACTTTCTATGTTTAAAATAAAAAAAAAAATTCTAATTCATAACAGAGAAGGTGTTGCAGTTCCTATGCTAATTTTCCCTAAAGGAGTTGCAGATAAAATGGAAAAATTAAAGTTACAGAATTTGATGTAATTCTTTTTTTGCTTGCAACGTTGAATATAAAGCAGGGTAGAATTTTATCTGGAAAGTTGATATTAACTTTTATAAGAACATTATATAGAATTGAAAATGGTTACACAGACAAATGTGTCAGATTTCACGCTTTATGAAAGAGGAATCCTCATTGTTGTAAAAAACTGCCTCCTTGAAACAAAATTAATTTTATCTTAACGTTTAGAGTAAGACAATTTCTTGAAAACTGCCATTTCCGATTTTTGTTTCATAGAGGCATATTTTTAAAAAATCTAACTTTTGGGAAAAAATCATTAATACCTTTGAAATGTAAGAACTCTTTATTAAATTCCCCGTCGAAAAGTCATCTCTAGGTTAGTCGAGTGGTAACGAGAGAGAATATGTAGTAGGTAATCATGGCCGACTTTTTTGATAGGGGTTCAAATCCCGAAACAGTTGGAAATTTTTTATACATATTTCTTTTAATTGCATGAAAAGGTATTGTACATAGAATAAAGTTATTTAAACTTTTGTCAATGAAATTTTTTGCGTGCGTGCTTATTTTTTTTTTTCAAGGTTTCTTGCTGTGTCCGTGTGAAGTCCCCATTATAAACTTGAATTATAAACATTCAAAGGATTTTAAAAGAATGTACGCATACATGTAGAAAGTTGATTTTTTCTCCTTTTTTATGAAATAAGTGGGTACGCCGATTTCAGAAATACATGTACAGGTTTTAAAAGCTAAAAAAAAAAAAAAAAAAAAAAGAAAAGAAATCATTAAAAAAGTATGAATCGGTAATGAAGCAGTAGGTTAATGAAAATATGTACGGATAAATTTGTTCAATCTTTTTATCTGGACTTAGTGTTTATATACATGTAGATATTATAGAAACATGCGATGATTATAATTACAACTCTGACGGTTTTGAAGAGCCCGAATCAGACATTTCCATGTTACTCCATAGAATGATACTTAAAACACGCTGGACAATTGAAATCCATATATGTTAACACCAAAATACAGAATACATGGCCATCTTCCTTACTGTATTTGGTGGTTGCCGTGTTCGATATAAATACGCGTAAAATGTTTTGTATCACTGTATTTTGCCTACATACGGAACATACCCGCTATGTAAATATAGTCGTCTACGTAATGTGTCTATATTTAGATAAGACTCTTCAAGCGATACGGATATTTAAGGTTCTTTTCACGTTAGGGAATATTCCCGCTGTTCTGCAACACTCTCTTTCTATACGTGTTATAAAAGATCAAGACGTCTTTAGGTACCTCTGTTTAATAATAGAATAAAAAGTACAACCTAACATGTTTCTTTATCGTGTGTTATCTCCTTTTGTTTTATTTATTACCTTGATGTTTTATTTATATACATTTATTTAATTTAATCCGAAAAGATGTGATTATATGAAACTGACTTATAAAATAAACAGGTAACATTTCATTTACAAAATGCTGTCATTGTACATATAGAGGCACATAAGATATCACACCAACCCCTGAAGAAAAAGCCAACACAGCAGATCGTATGTGAAACTACGCACGAGAGAGAGAGAGAGAGAGAGAGAGAGAGAGAGAGAGAGAGAGAGAGAGAGAGAGAGAGAGAGAGAGAGAGAGAGCTATCATGAAACAACAGTAGTTCGAAATGTTTAAACTATGAGAAAAACAAATGCCACTCTATCACATTTGATGAAAGGGGGTCCAAAAATTCTAAGAATAAATAAATGGGTGTTTTACTATAGAGACATACAGGATTTTTTTTTACATTTTAGGGGAGGATAAATTGTTGCCTTGTTTGCTAACAGGCAATATTAAAACAACCCCGCAATCCTCCTCCACCCCCTACCCCCGGTTTCTTCTGATTGCGTATAAATTTAATTAGATTTTACAACAACTCTAAACTTGAATAGACTATAATTTAAAAAAAAACGCCATATGCATACCATGCTTCATAAGTGGAATATATGCTTGTAAATGTACCTTACATATGTATATATGTCAACTGGAGCTTTCTTCTACATGTATATAATTCAAACTTCTATCATCAAATAAAGTCCACTTAAGAACAAGTGTTTTACATGCTATGGTGTCTAGATAGGGCCATAAATTTGCCAAAGGTTAAGGGGGAAATCGCCAAGCTGTCGCATTGTCACACAATACAGGTTCAGAGTCATCCTAACACAACTAAACTCGCCGTCGCGCTGTCGCAAAACATGTTATCTTTTAAAAAAACGTAAATGTAGGCCTGTTCATCTTCGCTATAGCTAAGGGGTTTTGGTCAACTCCGCTCCATGGCGGAGTACTAGTGGACCGAAAACCCTTGGCTAGCGAAGATGAGGCATATGTTGTGCGAAGAGGAGTTGGCGCGACGGCATGTTAAAACCTATTGAACTGTGCATGTTTTGTTAATTACATGTATTGTATGCCGTGTGACATCATTTAACCCTTTGTAATTGTGTAACAAATTTGATACTTAAAGAAAAAAAAAGTCATAGTTCATTGTAAACGTACGTACTATATCACGGGGGGGGGGGGGGTTGTTTGCTTGTTTGGGGGGGGGGTTAATTTTTTGTTTTAGGTTCTGTAAAAACGAATGTCATGCAGACATTTCGTTTAAAAATATTGAACACTTCTTCCTTGTTTAATGAAACGTATGAAAAAATCCTTACGCTTTGAATTCGTGATCACGTTCTCCCTTCCGTTACCTTTCCAAATCCACAAGATCAAAGTTTACAGCCCAAACATTGATAACAGCCTCATTCAACCCACAATAACCTGTCTTTCATAACTTACAGCATGGTAGTCCATTGTCCAAGTACATGTACGTTGCCTTTCTTGATACACAATTAGTATTCGATAATTTGGACCCTCATTGACGGTTGTCATACAGTGAGACACAGTTTGCTCCGTTGCCGTAACTCCCCCCCCCTCCCCCCTAAAATATTTGCAGCATATATCAAAAATCGTTCACAAATGTATTCGAACATGTTTCTACTACATATAATTGTGATGAAACATTTTTCTAGAGAAGCTTGGTGGCAAACTGTTATAGAAAATTTCGACATCAATTAATCTGCTGAACTATGTGGACTTAGTAGTAATGATCTCTATTTATCTTTTAGGCGCAAGGTCACTCCTGGGCCTTTCATTTACAGATTTTTCGTGTAGTTTGCGATTGCAACTTCATAATTTCCGCTTAATTAGGGATGCAGCAGCATGGCATAATAGAATGTCACGTGTAACCGCCTGTCCTTACACAAAGATGTCACACAATTACATTGTATTCTAAGTGTCATTGTATCGATTTTAGAGTGTGCTAGCCTGCAAAATTGTTGTTAACTAAGCAATAGCGTATGTACTGAATCACTGCATCCCAGTAAAACGTGCTACATTATCTCCTTTTCATCATTGAGTCAATGTTAAATTTTGTTTTTTTGAATTTATATATATTTTTTAAATATGTATCTAAAAACATTATGTTGAATAACATAAAAATTGGCAAAGTAAGTTATATTTTGTCCATTTAGAATGAAAAATGATAACAATAACAAATCTGGCCTAAAACACACATTATATGGTTAAATTTACATATTCACAAAATCTCTCAATTAACATTTCTATGAAACCACTGATGAATTATCATGCAAGTACATGTCTTATATTTTTTATTCTCAGTATTGAGATTTTGGTAATACTTTATCACAAATGTACATGATATTGGTGATATTGCAATTGACTAGTTGACCTTGGCGACAAAAAAATACAAATTTCATGAAACACTCATAAAATGAACGAATGCTCGAATATCATTTGATAGAAGAGTCAATGCAAGCATTCGATGATTTTATGTAAATTAAGGGACTCCGTGACTCTATAGCATGCAGGCTCAAGAGAACGTGCATACATTCGATTACTCATTCTATAAAGCCAATGCTGGTATTCATGCAACGACAATCTCTATCGTCATTACAGGCATTGGGCAACTCTAGAACTAATGCAGACTTTGAACCAGTCTCTATAAAGCCAATGCAGGCGTAAGACGACAATCTATTGAGCCAATGCAGGCATCCGATCACTCCCTGTAGAACCAATGCAGGCATTGGACCACTTTGTTTATCTTGTTGATTACTCTCGATGATAATATTTAGTGAGTCAACACCAAAGGTGTTTTAAAAAATGTCTCTACAAAATCAAAACCTATTGCCGATATGTTTGTATTCTTGTGAATATGCTGTAATATTTAAATTTTCTACTGTCTTTGTCTGTGAAAACATTATGAATGAATTTTGAAGGCTAAAACCCAATAATTTCATGAAAGATGAGCGACACAAAATGGGCGTGTCTTATAGCATAACCGAAAAATGATATCGGCTGCACCGCGTAGTAATTAATACGTAGCATGTGCTTCATGAAAAAATAGTGGTTTAAAAAAGTTCTTTTAAAGTATAGTGGAAATAATATGAATATACTGGTATAAGTAATAAGGAATCATTCTTTGAATATTATGAGGTGACAATTTCGGTCGGTCGGAATCCATCATAAAGCCCTTCGGTCTTCATTGGGTTTGACCACGCCCCGACCAAAATTACAACCTCATATAATACTCAAATAATGATTCCTTATTCCTTAATTAATAAATAAAGAAAGATCAGTCTATTGTAGAGAAATCTTATAAGTTTCCACAAAATTGATAATTACATTGTAAGAATAACAAGTTGTTCTTTTCTTTGCAAAAAAGGAGTATGATTTAACTTTGTTTTGACAATTTATACTTAGTTCCTACCCCCCCCTTCCCCCCCCCCCAAAAAAAAATCAAAACAAAAAAAAACCCTAAAAAAATCCGCCAATGATTATATTATCTAGATCTGTAAAAGATAAGTTCAATAATATTACATGGTCGCAATAGGTCGCTCACAGTATCGCTGAAAAATATGCTTGGATTCACATTTACATGTAATAACTGGTAATATACATTAGTGAAACATCACAATCATACCAATCTTTACAGTTTAGAATGCTTGGGAAAATGAATGCATCACAAGAAACCCCATCATTATTTTACTCGGTGTAAAAATTTCGCATGTACGTAGAATTGTGTGTGTAAAAACGTGAAACAATGATTGCGGACGTGCATGTAAAAAACAATACGGCACAAAATAAATTATATTTGCATAAAATGATTTTTTTTTCTAATATTTTGTTTTTTGTTAAGTTTAAATTTCTTCGTAAAATATCATTGTTTAATTAGTGCTTTACTTGTTATTTGTTACATGTATTCTTTAGATTTTATTCATAGATTTAAAAGATATAAAAATAATAACAGTTTTAATTTTCAGAAATATTTATTTAATCATAAAATACAAAATTGACCAGGGAACCGGACCACTTTAGCATATATTTATTCATAATCCTATTACGCATCAATTGAGATCAAGTTTTTTAAAAGCTCTAAAAAAGTTTACAGTCAAAACAAGTTTCCAATTTCACTGAAAATTTACCCCAAAAAATCATATAAAATAAGGGTCTTTGTGTCGAGGAAACTTAATTGATTAATGATGTTTAATTACTTTTGCTGTTTCTATCTTTATAGTTAATCACAGTTTGCATGGGAAAATCATTTTCATAAAGGCATTCTTCATGTAGATTATAAATATTGATTTCTCCGCTCTTCCGGATAATGTTGTTGTGTTCAGTTCGGTTTTAATTATTAGAGAAGAATATTATAATGGTGGGAAGCAGGTGCGCGAAGCAGCATTAGAAATCATCCAAAACTTGATGCTAGCGCAAATTGAGAAGGTAAATACTGATGCCATTTGTTGCAAGTAATCATAAATATGTATTATAGAGCACATTTGTTAAGATTTTAGCTCGAAGTGGCCGTCAACTCGTTTTTCTATATATAGACCTTAAAAGCGCGATAACTGGACGTGTGAAACAAGATGTGAAACAAAGGCATTTTTAAAAACCCACAATTTTTCATTGTTTAGAATGCATGGTATGTGTAAGTTTATTTCATGGTCATTGATTAATTCTTTTTTCACTGAAAGTTAGATAATTTAATGTCTTTTGTATGCCATTTATTTAGGTAAGTTCAACTTTTCTAAACGGAGAAATCTGTTTAAAGAGATGTACATGGAATGCATCGAAAATAAAAATGGCCGATATCTAGGAGCCTGGTGACATGAGAGTGATAGCGATGTGCATGAATTTATTTAGGGACGTTTATGCTAACTAGTTCAGATGAAATAAATGTTTTTTTATCATTATGTGTGAATATGAAAGTGTTTTGATATATAAATCTTGATTATGATTTGTTAAAATATTTAATTTTATTTAAACAATAAAATGCTTTCTTTGGTTATTCATGCAGGATATGAAAATGTCGGCATTGATGAAAAAATATCTAATCTGCATTAGCACGTTTTATAAATTTTTACTGCAATGATCGCTACCTTCAGTCCACATGAATAATTTATAGAGAAAGCAGTTTATTGTTTATAATTATTTACATTTTTCTTTTTTTAACAAATAAAATGGATTTATATCTAAAATTAATTATATTGTTGTAATAAATGTACATTATTTATGTAAAATTTGGGATATGGCATGAAATAAGCTAATTTTATGCAAACATTGGACAGGTTGGGACCACTCTCCCAAATGGGATATAATAGCCCGTTTGGGATATAATAGCCCAAATGGGATATACATTTTAAGTGCAAAAATAATATTTTTTTTTTTTTTAAATTTTTGAAATAATTCCGCATTAATGTAAATAAAACACAACAACTTTTGGTTAAGAAGTTTTTCTATATTTCTATAGTTTGTAAGATTGATCCCCAAGAAGTTTTGGATAAACTGAGGGATCAATCTCAGTAATAGTACAGCTACAGAAAAAGTTGTTTACCAAAAGTTGTTGTATTTCATCTATTCTAATGCGGATTTATATCAAAAATTTCAAAATCAAATTTTTTTATTTTTTGCACTTAAAATTTATATCCCATTTGGGCTATTATATCCCAAACCGACTATTATATCCCAATTGGGAGAGTGGTCCCAACCTGTTGGAGTTATTTTTCCTTGACTCTATGAAAAATATATGTTCATATGCCAATATCATTAAAGAATTTTTCTAGTACCATGTTTTTCGGAGCAAACTGAAGATATCCCAATGCACTAACTTTCTGGAAATATTGTCTGCATTGAAAATAGGAAGCTAATGTTACAGTTCTCTAGAGCTACTGAGTTATTAAAAATGTTTATTTCCTTATTGAAAACCTTCCATCGTGAAATATGGTCCCTTTCTTAACTCTATAAATAAGTAATTTTCTCTTGAATAATTTATACAATATAGTTTTTTTGCAGGGCTGTCACAGCTCTTTTTGGTACAGGGACCAGGTCCCTTTCCATTGGGAAAATTATCAACATTTTTTGTCAAATTGGGAAAATTTAAGATATATTAATATATCATCTAAATGCCTTCTTTATATTCACATGATGTTCTCAGGAACTAACCAAGAGTAAAAAGGAAGACACAAAAAATATAGGGAAATTGTCAGAATTATGAAGAGTTTAATTTGTTTTAAAAATTTTATTTACACATGTTGATTTACAGAATTTGAAATTGTGCAGTGGGCAGGAAAATAAGGAGACTTCATTTTTTTCAAATGATTGAGACGTGTTGATTTACAATTTTTTTTAAAAACCCACAGACAGATTAAAAAATATTTTTTTTTAAATACTAAATAGAAAAAAAATCAAATCAAATTTAGGAAAGGGAACCAAATCTACATGATGTGAAATTATTATATTTCATTTCAAAGATAAGATATTTCTAATATCTTATAAGCATAATTCTGTCTAATATGTTACAGATATCTTGTGTATTTACGGGTATTAGTAAAACCCTGTTACCCAATTACAGCCGTAATGCAGAAGATCTGTTCACAAAGTCTACATGTACCTACGTGTAAATGATTTCCTGATAATCTAAGCATTTACTTGGAAGGTTTATTATCTTATTACCAGATATCAACCAATGCTTCTGTCTTCCCGATAATTTACCGGGGGGGGGGGGTGTATGTAAATTTCTGATCACTTTAAAATGCATCACTCATAACAGCATAAACTGCATAATGCTGTGCATGCTGTATAACCCAATTAACCAACCCAAAAGATGACTCTGCTAGTTGGGCTTCTTAGGTCACCACAGGGGTTCAGTCCAGTTGTAAGAAGCTCTTAAAATAATTATCATCAGTGTTGTCCCCATTACTTGATCATTCAGGATAGAATTAAGCAAGCTTTAATCAATTACGGCAAATCCACTGACCAAAAAGCAGCTCCACAAACGCAAGTTGTAAATAATTATGCATTTGGGAATTTTTTATCCTGAAATTGTTAAGAAAGCGGACCTGAAATTGTTAAGAAAGCGGAAACAAACTTTTTTTTTTTTTAAATTGTCATAACTTCTGCAAAAACAAACGTTTGTTACTTATGTACCTGCATTGCATTTCTTCTCACCATAATTGTAACATTGCATTAAAATCAAATCACATTGTAACTGACAGCTAGTTTTATAAAATGAATCAACATTATTTTTTATTTCATTTCAGGCAGAATTATCATCCAACAAAGATTCTTGTAAGGACATCTGAACATTCAACATGAACTACCAGAAGGTGTACATGAACCAGATCTACTCGAGCTCCATCATGAGGCAGGTGGCTCAGATGTGGAAAAACCAGCTGCTGTGTGACGCAGTCATCAAGACAGGAAACACTCAAACAAAGGTATGCTAAAAAATTGTATTACAACATACAAAGATTGCAGTATTAATTAGAAATTACATTGGTGGAAACATAATCCTTCATCAATTTATTTCCATATAGCTAAACTTGATTAAAATTGACATACTGTTTTATCAAAGATATTCATTATTCAAGCAGGGCACATGGCTTTGTAAAACTTCAATTGGCATGCACCACTGCATTATTTTTCATTCTTTTTAATATAATCTTCAGTCCTTTCATCTCACTTTAGGTTTAGCTTATTTTGAAGAAATAGATTATATAGAAAAGAGAATTAGTGAAAGAAATTTAAGGGTGCCAAATGTTCAGTCTATGACCTTGACCTTACAATTCCTTATATTTTGTTTATCTTATATATCTGTTTTATAATCATGTATAAAATTTTTTCAAATGACTTTGATATGTGAATTTAACACTTTTCTAATATTGATTTTAGTTCGATTTTCTGAACCAGTAAAGAATTTCTTTTCTGATGTTTGGACATGCCACAAATAGAATCTTTCAGTCATAGTAGAATTTTGTGACTTTAGTCCTCTTTTCTGTGAAGACAATAACTTCAAATAAAATGTACTGGTCATATCATATGTACATGAATTCATAAATTTGCTACATAAAGAGAGAAGTTGAATTTGAAATGATCAGATACTGGAATTTTTATAAAATGAATTACAGACTTCATTCTTAAAAGGACAAGAACAAGTCTGAAAGTTATTGATAGGTATACCAGAGTATACAATATACATGGTATTTAAAAATAAATGAAAATTCTTTATTCATTCATATTTTTTTTTGGACTAGGTGAGTTCAAACATTCTTCATTTAAAACAAATCTCAATGCTGAACCCCGAAATTACCCCAACAAATACTTTACAATGTTATTATATCTATATCGAGAATGATCTTGAGTGAATGAAATGTTTATCCATTGATGTTTTTGCAGGCTCACAGATTGGTCCTGATTGCTGCCTGCCCAATGCTTCAGCACATGGAAAATGCATCAGTAGGATCTCATCTGGAAGTACGACTCAATTCTGATATAAAACAGAACTCTATTAATACATTTTTGCAGTATTTGTATGAAGGCTATATGATGTTGACAGAAGAAAACTGCAAAGATGTTGAGAAAATTGCGAAACTTCTGCATGCGGACAGTGTAGCAAAATGCTGTGTTGATTTTCAAAAGTGTTTAAATGCTAAATCTGGTATGTCATCATATGAAGGTGCTAATTTTGAGGTGCAGGACAGTGTAGAATTCCGTTATGTCTGTTCTACAGACATACAAAAGACTGTGCAGGATGGTGCGATGAAGAGATCCTCTGAAAGCAGTGGAAGACCTCCTAGTCCAGGTAGCAAGAGGGCAAGAGTGCAGTCTGGGGGTCCAGGCATGATGGGTAGAGTTGATGATAGGTTCAGCATGGCACACAGTTACACACAAGACCCATTTGAACGTGTTCCAAGGCTTGGGTCAGGTTACCAACAACCAAAGCCACAACCAGGGGTAATCGAAATTCTAGAGGATACCATAGAGATGGTAACATCTGAACCTCCAGAAAGAGATCCAGATGGGTGGCCCAGGAAGTCAGATAGACCCCCTATCCAGAAAAGTATGTCTATATCTGTTGCTGGCCAGGTGAAAGGTGGAGACAGCGACTTACAGATAATAGATGTTTCAAGTTTATCAGTACCCTCACAAAGCAAACCATCAAATACCAGTAGAGTGCGTTCAGACTCTACAAATGATAGACCTTCTACAAGTTATGACATTTCACAGCCAGGAAGATCAACACAGAGACAGTCTCCATACAGTTCCGACCAGTCCCAGTCTCCAAGGACTGAAGTAGATGGATCTTTCCAAAGACAGCAACAACAGTTCAGCCAATCAGCAGCTGCTAAACAGACACAGCCAAGAGCAGCACCACACCCAAGTCACCCTCCACAGCTGAAGCACATGTCAATGTCTGGTGTACAAAACTCTCAAAAGTCCTTTGCTGCTGGCAGTCCTTCTCAAGCCAGCTTTGCTGCAGGCAGTGCATCGCAAGTTAGTTTTACAGGGGTTAGCAGTTCACAGTCAAACAGTCCTCAGATACCACCCACCCCTGCTAGCACTACTGCCATGAGTCCCAGGAATGTTGCAGAAACTACTCCAACATTGCCATCACCCACTAAATCCTTAACAGAAGCATCACGAAGACAACAAACAGTTGTGATTGACCAGCCTCCTACAGATAATGCTAAACAAGGTCAACAGGCACAAGAGCAATCGGCACACAAATCTCAAGAAAAAGACCCAGTTAATCAGAAATCCATTGAGATGCATGCTGAAGATGTAGAAAGGTTGCTGGCTGCATCTGAGCCTGTAGCTTCTCAGAGGTAAGAAATAAGAAGTGTACTGATTTTAATTATCTTAAAAAAAGGCACTTTTGTAAATTTGCTATATATCAGCAATGGTAGTAACATTTGACAAATGAGAAGAAACAAGATAGTAATTGTAACTTGAGTATGTTCAGTAACCAATTCACTTGCAAATATATTTGGATAGAAAAATGACAGTGTTAAGAGGTGAACCTTTTTAGGGATAAAAAGGAGTTTGGAGAGATGCCAATAGGAAGTGTTAAATGTATTGTTGATGTATGTATAACAAAACTTATTACAGTGGGAATACTGGGGAAAAGTCTAAAGAGTCTGTTGCTGACTTGACTGTAATCAAGATAGAGGAGGAGGATGAGGAAGATACTGGGGGTCTGGACATGTATGTAGACGTCCCTGACGACAGCAAGCAGCCCCTTAATCTGGGCAGTCGGGACGATTCCACGGAACAGAGCGAAATAGAAGACCCTCCAGGGGACTGGTCGAGAGAAGATTTCTCCAATGAAAGTGGCAGTTTTGGTGCAGATCCAAATATCTCGTGGCAAGATGCATCCTTTAATAAAGGTAGGCAGAAAGTTTTATCTTCATAGCATTAAGGATGGTGAAATTTTAAAGCGAGTTTTAAATAAAAATGAATGAAAATTCTAGCTTACATTTGATATATTTAACCATCCAGATCCTTTGCCTAGAACAATAGTATATTAGTGTTGTCAGGGAAAAATCATTTCCTATGAGTATTTTTAAGTTTGCATTCTTAACTTTACTTTCAAAATACATCTAGTATCATTAAACAAAATTTAAGACTTCCTAAATAGTTGTCCATGTTGGCTTACTGTTGAGAATGTAAATGTATTTCGGATTTTTTTTAATATTCTATTGCATGCATTTAAATCCATAGTAAATTTTTTAAATTCAGAAATCTAATATGGTAACAAAAATATGTCAGCCATATAAATTTTACAAACAACACTAATCTAAGAATTTCATGTGACATTCACATTATAAAACAATTTGTTTACATTAAGGGGGTTGGGGTGGGGGGAGGGGTTATATTTAACGTCTTTTCCTTACTGATTCTGAGGCTATATTTATTGCACCAACAGATGTAGTGCATAATTAGCCAAAATAATCGGCTAGTCTAAATTCAAAATCTGATAATGCAGTCAATTTATATATTAATAAATATGACTAAGCATTTGATTTGAGTGAACAATCCAGTTATTGAGTAGTTGAGTTACTTTTCGTTGGAAATGTCTCCTTACAAATTTCACCATTCTTAACAAATTATTAGGAGAATATTGCATCATTGCAGGTCAGACAACTTATTTTTGGGATTTTTGATACCCATGATACCCTCAAGCAATTTTTAAGAAACAAACTTTAATTGACAAAGAGTTTGCAAAAAGTTTCATCTTTCAGTTTCTGCTCATTATTTCATGTATTTTAAGATCATATATTATAGATCATTTTGGTCATCTTCTTATATCAACATGCAAGAAAATCATTTATTTGTATAAAAATTTTTAATTAAACATATACACACAAATTTTAAGGTTAAATTGGATGACTAGCAATGTTGAAATAAAACTCCATTGATTTTAATCATATGTTTATTAACACCTATGCATTTACTAGTTTATTCAACTGTGGAACAAGAAAGATTTGTACCATATGCAATATTAAGAAAAAAAACAACTCATCAGAAATGAACTTGTAAACTCAGGTACTGGCTTTAGTGCATGTTCTGTGTGAAATGTTTGCAATGGTACCAAACATTCATGATCCACATGATCTACACTCATTCAGTTCATCTCCTGTTTATTGCTTTGGTGATATGGAATGAATGAATTCACCCAGGCGAGGCTAAAACATACCATACTTCAAAAAATTATGAGAATTGTGGGTCCTTATAATTGAAGTAGGGACCAGACTCTTGAGAAATGAAAAGCGCATGAAAGTCAGAAATGCAATGCTGAAGTAATCTTTATTGTCATTAGAGCTCTTATTTAAACCACTTAAATGTGCACATGGCAGATCATGGTTTGTGTATTACATGTACAGATGTATTGGGGTGAGACAAGTGTGGATTTTTTTCTGGCAGTGTTGCATAAGAAACGAAGGCAAAGTTGTCTATTCTTCATGGGTTTGATTTTGTCACCATAGACAGTGTAATATAATTATGTAAGAATGTGTACTATTAGTGTTTCAAGGAATGTTTTTAAGACAGATGAATTGTACTCCAAGAAGGATCATTAAGTTGATCATTGTATGTCCTGTATAATAGTAAGTGTTAATAAAGATAGTGGTTTGTCACAGGTATAAAGAGTAAATGAGTTTGTTGTTTTTCTCTTGATTAAGTTGAAACAATACTATTATCTCTCATCTAGCATTTTTACACAAATGATGTAGAGACTGCTGTGATGTGGCTATAGATTTTAATTTCTACAAGCAGAAAGTTAAAAAAGTCCTGGCCTAGGACGACATACCTTGTTGGTTTACACAATTTATTGCTTACATTGAACAACTCAGATTTATCAACCCTATGTTTATCTCTTAGTTGTTCAAATGTGTGAAATGCATTTGCATGTATATTTTCAAATTTGAATTAATTTATTCGGTCAACAAACAACAATGCATGTCCTTATTACTGTTATTTTGTATAATTATTAAAGGAATGACTTTCCTTGGTTTTTGAGTGTAAGGCTGCCGGGCAATGCACAGTTATTGATCACCTGAATTATGCCAGATGAGTTACATTTAGTATTTACTATGTTTTTTTTTTCATTTCAAATTTGACTCATTTTGTTCTTGCAAATAATGGTTGTCAGTTTTAGATTTTTTTATTTGTTCATCAGTATGTGAATGTTTATTCCATGTATTCAGTATATTGGTTTTTAAGGTATCACCCAAAAATTTACAATTGACGTATACAAAGTATTCACACACCAATAATTTTGATTTTTTTTAATACATGTATATTGCAATGTTGACTGGTTATAAAACTGAGAAAGCTTATTGAAATATTTATATGAACTTTTTTTTTTACAAGTACATTTACAGTACAAGCAATGTAGTAGTTTGTCAAAATACATTTTACATTCGAAATCTATGATAATGTGTTCATTAATTTTTATGAAATAAAAACAGTTTTATTGCCCTATTGACATGTATTATGTTAATACGAACCTTCAAATTTATATGAAAATGTATGTTATTGTGGTACAAATACGGGTACATTAAGTTTATGCATTTGAACAGGTTATGGAATGTATAAAATATTTGATGGTACACGTACATCTTTGTACATGTACTAAATAGGTCAAAGATAGACACAGAATAGTAAATTACCTAAGAAAAATTGATGATGCATACCAAATCATAGAAAAAAAGGAGCCACAATAAAATAAAAAAATGAAGTGTTTTAAGAAAGAGAACCAGTCCACCATTTATTGTCCATTTTTGTTTTTGATAGGACCAATTTCCCAGTCTTCTCTCCGCGAGAGCAACACAACACTACGATGTAAAGATTGCAACCTTGTGTTTGCAGACTCCAGAAGTTTCACTAGCCATAATTTACGCATTCACGGGTACAGGGCTTACTGCTACCATTGCAGTAAGCCGTTTAAGTCTCAGCTAGGTTACAATTATCATAACAACATGAAACATGGGTCTGGTAGTGAACTTTTCTCTTGTTTAATCTGTGGGAAGAAGTTCCAGTCTCCAAGTCTTGTAAAACGGCATATGGCATGTCACTCGGAAAATCGACCCTTTGTATGTCACGTGTGTCACAGAGGATTCCGGTTTAAAACAAACTTAACGGCCCATATGAAACTCCACACTTCATAGATCTCATATAGTTCACATATAATGCATCACTTATTGTTTATTGGTGTACCATGTGGGTTTTTTTGTAAAAAAAAAAAAAACTGCATTAGCATTTCATGTTGCATGTTAAATATGGTTGCAAGAAAAACTTTTTTTCCAAAAAATAATGTTTTCTTTAATTACATACTTTGTAAATAATAAATCCAATGATGTTTTGTGCTTGTTGCTTTTATTGTTAACTTATAAGAACTTGGTGAAGTCTGACAAGTATTGCGCACCTTATATCGGCACCGTACTGTTTTTGAGGACAAAATAAATATGTGCCTGATTCCGTCTTACCAAGTTTCGGTATGTTACATATACTAGAAGTGAATTCTTCTTTAATACACTTGTTCCTCCTTACATCCTGTCCTGATTGAGAAATTGACGAAGTCTTCCCTCTTTTCGTAGGACTTAAGCTGTCACAAGAAAGATCAGAAATCCAATGGCAGACGGACAGTGAAGATTCATTTGAATATAGGTGTAAAATCTGCGGAATGAGTTGCCAATCTAAGTTAGAATTGCAGCAGCATTTCAAAGAAGTTCAAAATCATGGCTACGTCTTTATTTGTGAGATATGTGGAAAAGGTTACCGGTCTCTACAAGGATACAATACACATAAAAAGATGAAACACGGTTCCAAATCGGATTTACCATCTTGTAAAACCTGTGGGAAATGTTTTCCAGCCGCTAGTAATTTACTGATTCATGAAAGAAGCCATTCTAATGAAAAACCGTTTGTTTGTGGCAAATGTGGAAAATCTTACAAACATAAACAAGACTTGCAACTTCACTTGAAATTCTCATGCAAAGACGGCGATAATTCAAAAAAGATACCCAAGTAATGGATAAACCTTTTAAGTATGCTATATATATATATATATATATATACTTTGGACGTTGGCAATTTAAATAAGATTTACAAGAATGAAAACGAAATCTCGATCAAAATATGTGTTCTTCAACTGTTGAAGAATTGCCAAAACTCGAACGCATGGTGTTTTGCACTGAACAAGGCAGAACAATTCATAACATGGAGCACGGACTTGACCAGGAATACTCCAACCTGCAAATAATGCTATTTTTCGTTAACTTAACCAACTGCAAATGCATTGAAGATTCACCAGTAGTAAACGATCTACAAAGACATGAAAAATATATTGAGCTTGAAATGAACAAGCATTCTTGTTTAAAAGTTGTGAAAATTATGCAAAGACGACAAAAATACTCTGTAACAGTTACTGTCTGAATTGGTGGTTTCTTCAATAAGAAGTTTAAATGGGGCTTCAAACTTAAATTTGTATGATTTTCAAATGAAGGTGCTTATAGTGTGTTAGCATGTTATTTAACAAGGCAAGACCACAATCGAATATTGATTATAACATAACGATGCATGCATACTAAAGCCAGTTGTAGGAACCATCAATAAACTGATTCCAAAAAAGGTTCTATTTTCTTTGTCAGGCAAGCGTGCTGATGCTACCACATCCGACTTTGCCATCAACACCTGTCGTCTTTGCTGTGGATTGGCATTCCCTAATCAAGATTCCCTGCTCAAACATTCAATGGAAAATCACCAAGTTGCCATTTGTGGATTGTGTGGCAAAACGTTCAAGTCGAAATCCGGCTATAACTACCACATGAAACTAATGCACGGGTCAACGTCAGCGGGAGAAGTTCATTTTTGTCCTATATGTGGAAAAAGCTTTCAGGGTCCCAGTTTTGTTAAAAGACACCTGCGTTGTCATTCTGACGATCGGCCGTATACTTGTAGAGTGTGTTATAGAACATTCAGATTTAAAGAAAGTTGGAAGAGACATGAAAGTAGTCATTTATCGGTACAAGAGAACGACAAAGATCCTCCTCAGTGATATCTGTTTCCCGTAGCATAATGATAGAAATAGTGTTTGCTTATGTAACTAGTACACTGTGTACTATAACAACAGATTTGCCCTGATCACTTATTTGATTGTTTTATTCTTTTCAATAGAACCTATCGAGATTTCAAAAACCAAAGAGTGTTGCAAGAAATGTGGAGTGTCGATTGAAAAGTCCCGGATAGACTTCCATATGAGGAACGTCCATGGACTCGTGGAACAGTGTCAGTCATGCCACACTTACTTTGACACGCACGACCAGCTGCTAGATCATGCAATTTCCTGTCATTCACCTGTTGAAAACCCGTCTTCACATCTTGTCGACCTGTTTGTTGATAATGCTTGCAAGGTGTGCGGACATTTTGTGGAACCCACTAATAAGTTGGAACACTTGCGAGTCTATCACGGTTATATAGCAATGTGTGAAATTTGTCCAAAGTATTTTAAGTCAAGAGAGGGATATGGACACCATATGATGATGTTTCATTCTGATCAGAGTCTAAGCCACCCGTGTTCGAAATGTGGTAAGAAATTTCAAACCCCAAGTCTGCTGAAGAGACACATGAAGATTCACTCTTCCTCGAGACCTTTCGTCTGCAAAGTTTGTACGATGGCATTTAAATTCAATTGGGTATTACAGAATCACTTGAAACGCCATGAACAGGGATCATAAACATTTTTTTTTTATCATAGACACGTTTTCTGTGTGTGTAATGTGCATGTTGTAACTGTAATGATTTCTTTGTATAATTGTATTTGATTAATTAAAAAGTTTGAATCAGTATTTTAATCTTGTATGTTATGATTTCCCTGCAGCAACTGTCTGTATCATAAAGAATACCGAGTTTTTTCTCAGTTGCTGCTAATACTTGTTGCAGTTTTGTATAGAGTGTATAATATTCTACACATAAAATGCAATAGTAAGCCATGAGTCATTTGGCCTAAAGAATAAACAATTAACAATAACAAGCGTCCGTTATTAATCGAAATTGCCCATTGCTTTGGTACATGTATTGGTTCCTCAATTTTTTTAAAATTTTTAATTACATGTATTTAGTTATCTCCTTTTTGAAATATTGTAATTAGTGATTTGGAAAGTGAATTATGTTTGTATCAAACAGGTAGTTGTTGCCTTCCTTTTATTGTCCTCGTATATAGAGAAACGTGAGCCCATTCGTATCGATACAAATACATATAAACGTTTTGTATTATACCTCTATTTAATTGGTTTGTTTTGTTTTAGGAGGAATTAAGAGAATGAAAGAAAGGTCGCCATACCGCGTTTCTAGGAAACTGGATATGTACACCTGCAAAATATGTTCGAAAACTTTTCAGAACAGTACGGAGTTAGTTCGTCATATTAAGGTTGACGAAGGAAGAAGTTTCTGTGAGAAATGTGAAAAGTGCGACAAAGTGTTTTTTGTGCCATCCACGTACAAGTACCATCTACAGGCCAAACACAAGGTTCCGCTCAATTTACCTGAGTGTGAAGTGTGTGGGAAGTGTTTCCAGGATAACTACAACCTGAACCGCCACATGGTGGTTCACACGGGGGAGAGACCATTCCACTGCTCAAACTGCTTCAAAGCTTTCAAATCGAAAGACAATGCTAAAAACCATTTGCGCTTTTGTAAAAATCAGGAGTATGTACAACAAGAATAATACCGTAGATCTCGGTACTCATCCATGTTTGTTGCAGATCATCTATTTTAATTTGTGCAGAGTAACAAATTACTGGATGATGTTCTAAAGTGCTGTTTCCTTTGTGTGCGCTTTTTAGTTGTTATTAACTACCGTAGCTTTAGGATCATAGCTTGTTAAAGCCATACTTTGTTATTCATTTATTTGAAAAATACTGTGTAATATGGACTTCTTAATTGTAATGCTTTTAAATGTATAGATATACAATGTCCAGCTGCAGAAATAAGCACATGTCTATATAAACTTAAAGCTGTTCAAGGGACACACATTTTAGTTGTTGTTCAACACGATATTGATTGAATTGTGTTGCAAGAAGTCGCAGGATAAACACTTGAGTCTCGAAATTGATTTCGTCGTATGTAGTGTATTGGTCACATCAACTTGTCTTGCTTAGAAACGATGTGACATTTATATGAACTTCTAAGTGCAGCCACACACAGATACACACTTAATGGTGAAGGGAAAATTGCATATACATGCATAATTTTCAAACTGACTTGCAACGATATCTTAACGAAACTTTGCTGTATTTTCAGCACATCAATCTTTCGGGACAAGCGATCTACGAACTTTAAACAGAAGCAAGTGTCAGTTTTGCAATGAGATATGTAGCAGCGATGCAGAGTTAGATTCTCATTTAAGATCCCGACACAGTTTTACTGGAAGAGATGTAAGGGAGGGAGGTTCGGTGGAACACGCACAAAAACCACAGGAAGAAAATGAACCGTACATTTGCCCTCATTGCCAAAAGACATTTAGTTTCTTGTGTCACTACAAGAGGCATCTGGTAATTCATTCCCAAGATAGACCACATAAATGTGAACTATGCGCCAGTTGTTTTAAACGGAAAGACCATTTATGGGATCACGTTCGAAGGAGACACGGAAAACCGTTTGCACCTAGCAGCAACACGTAAACGCAACTATAAAATGTTGTTATATAAACTATTCGTTACAAGTACTGTCATTTAGATTATCGACAATTTATACAGAATGTTTTTTCAGGTGTTTAAAAATCGAATGTTGGGCTAGTTACAAAAATTGAAATGCATGCGATGACTGTGTTTTGAGGAATGTCATTTCGATATTGCACAAAAATATGCCCATTGAATTTCGAGAAAAAATCATGACTCTTAACTGCAATTTAATCTCTTCTACAGGACTTGCCATTCATAATGGATCGAAGTCTTCTCAGCCGTTTCAAGGAATGTCTTGCAGGAATTGCGGTGCCTGGTTTGTTGATGAAAAACAATTCCTGCATCATATGGCAGTCATTGAGAATCAGAGCGTGTGTGCTATTTGTAGGGAATGTGGAAAATATTTCATTTCGGCCGACGGTTTCAAGTTTCACATGAAAATGAACCATGGATCGGCCGAAGAATGCCCCGAGTGCAACGTATGTGGAAAACGATTTCAGACTAAACATCATTTGCGGCGGCACATGACCATGCATTCCACGGCTAAACCGTTCTCTTGTTCTATTTGTGGCACTCGTTTCAAACGCAAAGACCATCTACAAAAACATGTGATTTGTACTCATCATAAGAGTCCTTCTTAACTTATGTTTTAATCATTTCGATTTTGAATGTTTTTTCTCCTTTTTTTGTATGCTGGATTTATACGTACATCATTTTGTTATAATTTATAGGTGTAGATGTAATTCTATGGATAAAATTCAAAAACAGATTACAGACCTTTGATTTTTTTTTTTAGTTTTACAGAGAACGAAATTGCTAAACTACCTTAATTTAGTCATGGTCACCCTCCCCTTCGTTTTAAGGAGTGCATGAATCTCATTACCTTAAGCAACAGAATTTTTTTTTCTGTCGCGTGAAAAAAAACAAATAAGTGAGCCATACTTGTGCGGATTCTTAATTCTGAATTCCCTTTTTACTTTCTTTAGGGACATATGTTCAAGTTCAACATTGCACAATGGCTGGTACGGGACAAAGACGTCCAATAAAATTTTCCCGGAATTTTCAGGAATATGACCAAAGTGCGCCCTCGCAGTTTACGTGGTTCTGTTACATGTGTAATAAAGGATTTAAATCCTCGTCTGGATATTCAATCCACAAAAAGATATACCACACAGTCAGACCGGATTTCCCAAAATGCCCCGTATGTGGAAAACAGTTCGCAAGTGCTAGTCGACTGATGCGGCACCAACTCTCCCACTCTAGTTCAAAGGCATTTACTTGTAAACGATGTCAAAAGTCGTACAAATATGCCAGCTCCCTTAAATCTCATGCGTGTGCCGATGAAGTATAGTTCTTATGAATCCTTTAAAAAGAATTAGGAAGTGTACGAATTCATTATACTATGAAATGTAATTTTGATTAAGAAAATATCAATGTTACTGTATTGTTCTATAGGCCACTTGTGACAGTTGTTAAGTTTCTTATTGAATTTTCATTTGCTCTCTATAATTTGTTTTGTTTGTAATTATGTTTGAACGAGAGTAGACATATTTTTTAAATAAATACATTGTTAAATATGAGTTTGATGAGCATTTTTAAGCAGAGTAAAACAAATTACACAATGTCAACAAATTTTATGTATACCTGGGTAGATTTTTTGATACCTGTTTGTCGAATGTCGACGTAATACAGTGCGCATTACACAGATTGGGATAGTATTATAAATGGGTTAACTTTCGTCGCTATAAACATCTATATTTTTCCTGTAGATCAACCAGAACAGGACACTTCTACAGAACAAGAGGTAACAGAATCTGTTGCGGTGCCAATGTCTTGTGTCATCTGCGGGTTTCGGGCCCCGAACCAGGATGGCGACGCATTCGGCGAGCACGTCAGGAAGCATGGCTACGCTACGTATTGCGACGTGTGTGGTCTGATGTTCAAAACGCAGCAAGGGTGTTATCTGCATAAAAAAGTTCATTTTCCAGCCGTGCAGCTTAAGTGTGATTTTTGTGGAAAGGTTGCGCAATCCCGAAGTCACCTCAACCGTCATATGAAGTCACACTCGGAGCAAAGACACTTCAAATGCCAGTTTTGTATTTCAACTTTCAAGCACAAAGCGGACATGAATCGTCATTTAGCTAACCGACACAATAGCAAATAACGGAACTGTAACAGCCTTTATTCACTAAGATATCCGCACCAACGTTGATCTGAGTTGCTAACAAATATTTTATTGTATAAACATGTATAAATGTAAAAATATTGAAGTAAATTGTACTTAAATGTATTTTGATATATTCATCCATTTATTAATGCATTTGTAAAATACAAGATGGTTGTACAGATTTTATAATGAATAAAGATTTCTATTTTTGTACTAGAAATTATTTTTTTGTCTTTAACAGATGACAAAAAAGAGAATCTGTGGTGGCTTGGTGTTAGAATTTGCAAATTTATCCATACATGTTTGTTTTAATTATTTTAGGTGAAAAAAAAGATCGGAACACATCTGATGTTATGTTACATTTCTTTTGCTAGGATTCTCTATGGGGCTTCAAGAACAAGGCACTTTCTCCTGCCCAGAGTGTAACGGCTCTTTTTCTAGCATGGAGGCCCTTCTAGAACACAGGAGAACTGTGCATAAATCGTCTTACCACGTTATGTGTGAAGAATGTGGAAAAGTCTTCAGATCGACCTCTGGCTATCGGAACCATCAGAAAATACGTCACAGCTCTGACAGCAACGTCCCTTTTTGCAAGATTTGTGGGAAAAAATTCTCCAGTTCGAGTCGACTTTTTGAGCATCGGAAAAAGCATTCGGATCAGACATATTATGCCTGCCAAAAGTGTGGAAAGTCCTTCAAGCATGCGCGATCAGTGAAGAGGCATGACATAGTCTGTAAACAGTAAATTAGGATTCCACAATGAATATGAGGTCAACACTTTTGCCATCAGTGTCCGCTGAATAATGTATTATTGTATAGTGCATTTGAGCAGCACTGGACTAACATGTAAATATAAACTGTATACTTTTGCCATATGTGTCCGTTGAATAATGTATTATTGTAGAGAACATTTTAGCAGTACTGAACTAATATGTAAATGTAAACTGTGTACTTGTCTGTGTGTCAGGGTACTTGCATACATTCATGTATACTTTACATTGATGTAGAGTATGTATATACACAATGTTGAAATATCAGAAAAAGTTTTATTTCTCATGTAATATTGTTTTTTTTTTATTTTGTTGTTGTTGTAATGTTAATGTTGTAGTAGATTGACTCGCGATAAAAAAAGGTGCAACAAAATTTAATTTGCATTGTTTTTTACTCTTCACATTGAACAACCTCTGGCCAACCCTAGTCAGTTGGCGATGATGTTAAGTGGTGTGGATTAATAAAGAGATGGCTATGTTGAAATCATGCAATTATTGTAAAAACAATTTTGTGTGTACATCTATTTGTGAAGTCGAGAGGGGTTTATATTTCACTGTTCCTTTGCATTAGAAATAAAAGGTGTTGAAAACAGTACAGACTGTATTTATTGTGCAACTTTTTACCCCATATTTCATTCACCAAAATCAAAATGAGCATAACGTTTCCCATACATAGCACATCATTTAGCATCTTTATATCGACGTTTTTCATTTTTCAGAAATCGGTATTAAATCTCGCCAGGCACAAATTATGGAAAACTTCCGTATGACCATTTCCCCTGTTGCAGCGAAAACCTTTCCCAGGGAATTCCTGGATTACTTTTCGGATCACAACCTTATATACAACGAGGGCCGTAAACAGAAATCCTGTTGGAACTGTAAACTTGGCGGAGTAAAATACGAATCTGGCAACATGATTATAACTCGCTACCATTGCCAAAAGTGTAATATACCCCTATGTCGGGGCAATAGAGAATGCCATACAGCCCATCACTGGCGTGAGTGGTTAAAGCTCTGTAGTGACGTTCGTTCAAAGGACCCTGCTTCAGTTGTTCAGCAGTAGACCCCATACTCGACGGATTCGCGTCGTCGATCGTTGAGTAACTGTACATATTAAGTATTGTTATGAGACGGACTTCACCGTTTATTCAGCCTTCTTAAGTAGAATATAATGCTTTTTTTGGTTTAATAAGTATTTTTTGTTTTTATTGTTTGTGTTGCTGTTGTATTTCCTATAATTAGTCATATTTTGTATATTTCAAATAATGGTGCTATTTTTCCATGTACATTAGGTATTTTATCTAAAAACAATGTCCAATAATTTTCATTTGTATATTTCAACCTCTTGAATGCATATTTATGCATTTGTATTTAGTTATTATGTAAACCTGTATATTTTTGGTGGCGGCTCAGAAAGGAAAGCATTTGGTAGCAGAATTTTACTTAATATGTTTTCTTTCTATTCAGGGCGTGATCATCCAATTTATCGTGATTTTCCCACAAATATCGTTGTTGTTCCTTGTCATATGAAAGGAAATCTCCGGTTAGTTTCTGATGAGCCTATTGGAACACCACCTGATTATCTAGGCGAGGAGCACGAAATGGCGGGATTCAGGGATGAGTTCGCGAAACATAAAATAGTTTCATTGACAGGCAACAAGAAGAGGTTGTGTTTAATCTGTAAAATAACAAGACGGCGAACTTCCGGTGGCTGCAGAGTCTCCGCTAGACACAAGTGCGGCCTGTGTGACGTATATTTGTGTAAAGGCGAAAGGGGCTGCTACTTGCACTATCATCAGATTCTTTATCAAAACGGTGGTTCCACGAATAATCCTGAGAGACTGATAGCAGATGCATTTGGGATATCTTATGAAAACATATGACATTGAAGCTACTTTTCCAGCTCTAATTAGCATCATCGTTTAATCAGATGTAAATACCATTCAAACGTGTATATATGTACACTTAACATTATTTAAGAATGATCTACAAAAACAAATATGTTGAAAAAATATATATTGCTTGTGATGTTGATGCAGTTAAGACATTTTTGATTTATCGGTGTCGTGTAATGTAAATAATGATTGTACCGTAGATATAGTTTTGAATTTCATGCATATAACTTAAGGTAGTAATTTCTAATATAAAAAATACAGGAGCTAAGGCAATTGAGTTTTACCTGTAGGTCACGGACAAACCTCGTCTACAGCATACCCAACATTTACCATTCCCCGCGCACCTGCTCCGGGTCACACCTTGGCGTACTATGAAGACAGAAAAGAGAGATATTGTGTCTTTTGTAAAAAGCATAAAATCAAAACCCGGTCCGGCTGGCATCCCAAGTCGCTGTTCCGTTGCAGGGAGTGTGACGTGTGTCTGTGTTCCGGAAAACAGGGCAACAGGAACTGCTTTCTTTTGCATAGCCATTATCCACAGCTTTCATAGTATTGTGCTCCAGGAGCTTGGAGTGGGGAAAGACAATCCCTTTTTGCTTGTTTTTTGGACATTATTTTTATATCAGCCTATTTTTTAATCGTCATAAATGCATATTTGGTAACTGCCACAAGTGCATGTTTGATAATAAAAATCATGTTGCATGGAGTTAAAAATAAATATTGTGTTTACTTCGTTTTGTTTTATGTTTTTGTGAAGAATGTTTTAAAGAAATTCTGAAATGATATTTTTGCTTTTACTTTGTAGAAAATACTGTTGATAATATCAAGGTATATTGTCAAGGAAATGCGTTTTTCAAAAAAGGAGAACTTGATCTATATTTATGGTATTCAAAACCTTGTCTACGTTATGGATAATAGTTTAGATATATTGGAAGGTGACATTCTCTAATGTTAGTGTAAACAATATTATCCGCTTTTTGCATCAGATAAGTAGAATTTTTGTCAAACTTTGCGTTGTGAAAATGGTAACTTTCATAGACGAGAGCCCATGTGGGTATTTCAGCATATTCATAAGAATTGTATTCTTTGGGTTTATCAGTGACATTTTGCCCACTCAAAGAAAGTGTTAGTTCTGATGGTAAAAATTTAACAGTAATTACAAATTCTCATGACATTTTTTTGTTTCAATTACGTTTATTATCAGTCGATATACTAGTTTCTGAACTCAGTAGCTCTTGCACGGTATGCCAGAGGCCCTGGGTTCGAGTCCTGGATTACGCTTGACTTTTCGTACCTGTAACGCGTATCTTATGTCGAACCTAACGTTTACTTAGTAACCAAGGAAATATTTATTCTCAGAGGTGAACCAAGATGATTATGATATACGAGTCAAAAATAAAGAGATAGGTTTAAATACTTATTTAAAATTGAAAATTTTGTTATGATATTATTGGTTTTGATTTATGAATTACGTTAATAAGATTAATTGATAAATACTTGAAAAATAATCTTTACATTTATTACAAGAAATTTGTTTTAAAAAATTACATACTAATCAGCACACAAATAGCAACTGTAAAATCCAAAGTAACTGATTCATTTACATGTAGCACTTTTTCAACTTTTTTAACCGTATTCAAGGTGGAAAGGTAGTTTGCTACAATTTTGTATGAGATAAGACAATAAAAAATAGTTAAAATTGCATATGTATGCAAATCTTCTCTAAATCTAGACTCGAGTTTTGTGTGCATGTAGTTTCCGTATATACTATTGTGAGTGAATACAAAGTAAAGGCACATGTATCTCGTAGGTTTCAAATTATCTCCACCAAATTGTATTTCAGATTGCCCAGGAAATGGGAGACTTCTTGTTTATCGAGACCAATTTGGTTCAGAACACGTGGCCAGAAGACTTGAGAATAACAAGGACAAATATTGTTATTTTTGTAAGATTAATAGAGTAAAAACCAAGTCTGGGTACAATATCAAATCACGGTTTAAGTGTTCGAAATGTGATGTCAGTCTTTGCCTTGGCGAGAGAATGAATCGAAATTGCTTTTACATGTATCATGAAATGCTAAGAAACAAAGCAAAGTAGTATCAGTGTCATCGGGTTTTATGGATTTGTTTCATGAGGTATTATAATTGAAATACCATATTTTGCGATGCATAAATCATAATTATTTGTTGTACATACTTGTATTGTTTTTCATTATGAGAATTTGTTATTATGTCAAAACGAATTGTTAATTTACTTGACATGGTTGTCACATGATAAATGTTTTTCTTGAATAAATATCAGTGAAACTTTCTTTCAGATGTATGGTTTTGTGATTAAACAATACACACGCTTTTGCATGCATACTTATCTGGTTTTTTTGTAAGTGTGTGGAACATGTAACAGGTCAGCTGATCCTTCATGTATTGCACATTTCTTTTGCCAGGATCCTCTGTGGCGTTCCATAGTCCACCACAGAAAGGTGTTCTCTCCTGCCCAGAGTGTAACGCCGCTTTTTCCAGCATGCGGTATCTTATAGAACACAGGAAGGTGGACCATAAGTCGGTGTACGTAGCTTTTTGCGATGCATGTGGGAAAGGCTTCAAATCGGCCTCGGGATACCACATCCATAAGAAAATGTTTCACAGTGCAGAATGCAACTACCCGATGTGCAAGATTTGTGGAAAGAAATTCGCAAGTTCGAGTCGACTTCTCGTTCATTTGAGATCGCATTCAGATCAGAGAAACTTTTTCTGCTCGAAGTGTGGAAAGTCTTTCAAATACGAAGGATGTCTGAAAAAACACGGCGACACTTGTAGATAGATTTTAAATGTATGACAGATCTGGCATTTGGTACCACCTTGTAACTATTGGGGTCAAATTGTTTAATGTTTTGGTTTGTTATAATTTTCATTATCACATTTTATGAAATTGTCTTGACCTTACAGTGGTTTCATGATTTGCAGTTTGTGGTTTTGCAATGGAAAATACAAGTGTATCAAAATTAAACAGGGGCACTTCTTTCTGTGCACGGGTAAGCAAGGCAACTGGAACCTTTGTCCAAAATTTAATCGTATTCAATAATCGAAGATCTAGGACTTCTGAAACCATGCACTGGAATAAATAGTCGTCGAAATTTGCGTTAATGAAACTTTCTCTTTACACCTGCTTATTTACTGTCATTCAGAAAATGTAGTATTATGATTTTTTTTCTTAATTAGTTGTGAAAGAAATGTTTTATTACGATGGCATTATATATTCTGCCCGTGTCGTAATGGAATTGTTCTCAATAACGCTAGAAATTAAAAAAAACCTTCGCATCAATGAGTAGTAGCATCGATTTGCTTTGTAATGATTGTAACTTTAAATGACGATTGTCAACAGACGTAACAAACTAATCTACACGGATCCAGAAAAATGTCCAGGGGGGATCCCAGGGATAACTATGTTTGGATAATAATTTGCGATATAATTTTAATATCATGTAGGATCTTATCCAGACAACAGATGTATATTACACGTACTTCGTGATTGTAAAATTAAACATTGTAAATTTTAGATACAATAAAACGGTGTTTTATTTTTATGTCAAATGGTGAACATGTATTGATTACAAATGGTAGCTTACTAAAGTTTCATAAACCAGTTCGTGAGTATATGTATAGATACATATATAAAAAGACTTCATTTCAAATTATCTCGTCTGAATTGTTTTTCAGAGAACCCAGAATTTGGAGGATCTGTGAGTTCTAGAACCAAATTAGATTTTGGACATGTGGCCACAAGAAATGAAAATAACAAGAATAGGGGTTGCTATTTTTGTAAAATACAGAGAATTAAAACCAAGTCTGGATGGAAAACCAAATCCCGATTCAAGTGTGCTAAATGTAACGTTATTCTTTGTATCGGAGAGAGGGGGAGTCCGCGGAATTGCTTCCATTTGTATCATGAAATGTTGAAAAACAGAATAGCGTACCAATGATCATTGTTTATTTGGTTTTTGCTCTGATCACCGGTAAATTAAATGTTGATTTTATTTGGAATCAGACCCAGACATAATATGTATAACAGATGTATATTATGCATGTACTTTAAGATTGTGTAATTGAATTAAACATTTTAAGAATTAGATGTGATATAATTGTGTTTTATCTGTTATGGAAAATGGTGAAATTGTATTGCTTATAAAACGGTATAGTATGGGCGGATCTCGAGGAAAATCAGGGGGTCCATACCCCCCCCCCCCCCCCCTGCAAAAATTATGCCTTGAATCCCCCCCCCCCCCAATGGCAAACGCAAATAACTGTCGAAACCCCTTGATCCGCGCATGGGTAGAAGTTTCCATTTATCACTGAGTACGTAGTTATAAGTTGGTAAGTGTATTTAAAAGACGTTGGTTATTTTGAGCATGAGTTTTTTTATTGTACCAATTTAGAATTGGGATCGGGCACAAGTTCTGTCAGATTGTCCTCTCCCTATTCAAACATATGATACAATATAACTAGTATTGCATGATTACACAGCATATGGAGGTCAGTGAAATGCAAGGAAGATTAAATTACAATTAACATAGTAAACGTGTGCATGAAATTGTAAATCAGGTAAATTTTCCAGTATTTTTAATGTAGCGATTAACTAACAATAAACGTGGATTCAAATTATCTTATCGAAATTGCATTTCAGATGACCCAGTGTTTGGAGGACGTGTGAATTATCAAGGCCAATTACATGTAGATACGGATCACGTGGCCACAAGAAATGACAATAACAAGAACAAATATTGCTCTTTTTGCAAAATGCAAAGAATTAGAACCAAGTCTGGATGGAATACCAAATCCCGGTTCAAGTGTGCTAAATGTAACGTCACTCTTTGTATCGGTGAGAGAGGGAATCGGAGGAATTGCTTTCACTTGTATCATGAAATGTTGAAAAACAAAGTTATAGCGTAACAGTGTAGGTTATTTTTCAGTTTTTGGAATCTGTAAATATTTATTTACTGGTCCACAGATCAAATTTGGTGATACGTATTACCTGTTTTGATTACAAAGAAAAGCTTTCTATCTTGTGATTAAACAGCGGAAAACTAAAAATACGTTGTTTTACCTGCAGAAATGGAAATTAAACATATTTTGATATATTATGTTGATGCTTTATTTCTTATACAAAAACATCTAACTAATATACGGCCTCAATGAGCATTTGAACGTCCCGATACGGACAAGTTTTATTGTACCATTTCCGTTTTCCGCTCTGAACCGACTTACTAATTCATTATAGCGAATACATTACTTTGAGAATTTTGTAACAAAAAAACCAATTTTATAAATTTTAACAAAATAGAACTTTGTCATAATATTAAATCCTTTGGAAAACATGACATCGTGTTTATTTGTCGGCTATTGATCATTGTACACTTTCTGTGTAAGACTGTTACAATATGTAGTCAAGTTTAATGTGTCATTGTATAAGCTAAAGAGGGAATAAGCGGTTTTAAAGAAGTTTGTCTCATTTTAAAAGTCATACTGAAAATAAAATCGCCATTTAAAAACTTTCAACGTGCACAATTGAAGCATTAAATAACATTTGTACATTTCTATAAGATATAATGTATTTAGGTGAAATAACACATCATTTAAAAATTGCTGACCCCCGATCGAAACGACATTTCGTTTTTGGGAGTTAATTTTTAATCAACTCTCCTATGCAGTTACTCTGGCAAACCGAAGGTGAAACAGTGTTTGGACCTAAGCACAAATCATCACCGCTGACAAGACTTAGTTCTTGAAAATAATAGAAAAATTCGATGTAATGTATGCTGAAGCATTGTTATTCAGGGAAACTTATCCATAAACACTTTGAAAATAGTCAGATGTTATATAATACGAACAATTTAGATATTATTGTAGTCTCATGTGTTCCTACGCCAGAGATTAATAAAGTCTCGTACAACCAGACGCTCGGCTGTCTCCGTAAATCTCCGACAAGCAGAGAGGCTATTAACGGAGACAGCCGAGCGTCTGGTTGAACGAGACTAGAGTTCGATATCAATAGTGCTTGGATCCATACGATTTTTAGAATTGTTTCGATTACTAAATAATACATAGTTTGAAATCTATCTTTAAATATTACACAGCACGATTCATACGGGGTTTCTAGAAATTCTTGTCGGAAAAGTCTAAAAATTCATAAAATAAAAAGTGCGTAATTCAAATACAGACTAGAAACTAATTGCCATGCAAGATAAGTTGATTTTAAAATAAATGATAATCGATTAAATCAACTCCCGTCAGTACTTCTGTAATCAGTACTTTGATATTAAAAGGATTTTATCGACGGCAGCGTGCAACTTACTCCATAGCCGAGTGGATAGAGTGTCGGGCTTATAATCCGTACATACCAAGCAGGGCCTCTTGTTACTTACTGAATTAAATTTTTTTAGAGAGATTTTTTTTCCCCAAACTGCAAATTTTTCGCTTATTTGACATATGTGCAGTTTATTCGTCATTATATCTTTCATAATCAAAAAATTTACTGTTAATTTGAGCGATTTTGATATAAAACCGAACCAAGCAGCTTTAAATATTTTGTTATATTGTTCGTATCGATTGAGTTGGTTAAATACTCTTAGCTCAGTGGTTAAGGTACAGGCTTGTTAACTGCAGATCTTGAGTTCGTATCCACATTGGGCTCTTGATCGTATTCGTTTTTAGAAGTATATTTTTTTAAATGTTAAATAAAATGTTACATGATTACTGGGCCCTTAAATTATTACTTAATCGAAAAATAATGTAACGAAACCTTTTTTTAATATATCATTTGAATATTGATTATTGGTAATTATTTTCTCGAGTGTATAAAGGGTAAAAAAGTGATTTATTATTCCGTTGGGGTGGATGTTACATGTAGGTATTGATTTACAAGTACATGTACTCCAAATAAATGCGTCTTTATCATATCGACAATTCATGTTTTTCTTGTCTAAAATATTTTACAAAATATATAACATCTTGACATCCCATCTCAAGTCGTCAAACATTGTCACATTCCTAAAGTGTGTAGGGGGAAGGGGTCATGACCCCTGGACACCTCTAGCCATTAGAACAACTCTTACAAATGATGCATGTCCTGCTTGCAATCTTTGGTTTTGCATGGTGGTCTCGTTACAGTAGTATCCCTGGTCAGGTACTTGTGAAGAGCATGTTTACATATGATTTAAATGTATATTACATAATATTTGATATTGGTCATTTGACCAGAGATTTTATTCCCCGCAATCTTGGTATTCTAAACAGAAGACTTTTTAAATGAATGAATAAATATTTATTGGTGTCGATAAACTTAAACAATCGTTGAAATAATATCACAGACTACAGAGCACTATACCTCTAAGGTAACAATAACAACAGTTAACAAAAGTAAATAAACAACAAGCAATTAACGGTAATAATCAACATAAAGATTTGGTTGAATGTCACGAAATATGCAGCAGAATTTGTCTGTAAATGTTCATTTGGATGCTGGATTTCAAAAAGTCCGGGGATTTCCTTCCTCATCGAAACACTGTGTCTGTGGACTTAGAATCTAAGGGAGTTCCGAGCGAATTTCTTGGCTCCTGCTGTCATGGATTTGGATTTCTTTCGGAAAAACTTCAGATCGTTGGTGTGATCTTTGTCCAGCATTGGTTTGTAGCTCTGAGGTTGACACAAAGTCTACAGAAGAAATACCAAATTGAATGTCAAAATAATACTTAAGACAACCATCAATTAACCGTTCGTTTGTTTTTGTCTGTTCCAATACACGTAGAGTGTTATCATTGCCTATTTACCTTGTTTGTGGCGTAAAACTCCTTGTACCCCTGATGTAGGAGGTAGATTTCGGGGAAGTTGAGCAAAGGGTAGTTTTCTTTATTCAGGTCCCTATCTCTGTTTCTGAGGAATCTACACCTGGATGACAGAAAACGCTAGTTTAGTCAACATATTCGTTTATCGACATCGATAGATAAGTATTAAGACAAGTGTATAACTGATAGTGAGGTACAATTATTTATCACAAAGCTGGATTGTTGAACTTACTTCTTTGGGCCTCGCTCTGACGAGAACTCACAGTGAAAAATTAAGATGTGCCGCTTTGTGTTGTCCTGATCTTTGTTGCGTGAATATAGTAATTCTAGAATTCCTTCCTCTGTGTAAATATTTTCAGCACCCTGCAAAAATTAATTGATGTTGATATATATTCACGATGACCTGTACAGGATGCAAAATATATATACATTTCATTGATCATAATATATAATTTCTAAATTCTCTTTAATATGTTAAGGTTCATGTCTAGTTACCTGAATGTGCCCTCCGTCAAACTCATACGGATATCGACAGTCAATGATGCGGTAACTGCCGATGCTCTCCGAATATTTGCCTCCGATTAGATCAGCCAGTGTTTCTGGGGAGATTATGTTAAGGTCATTGTGATTCCCGGGAATTATTGGTAAACCGAGTTTTTTCTGTCCGTCCCCGGTAATCCCGTCGTTCTGTAGTACAGCTTCCATGGCCTGGGTTATGCTCGTCAAACCATCGTGTTCTTTCTATAATATAAACAGACATACTGTTAAAATACGACATACTTCATAATGACAAAAGTTCAACATACACAATTCCTTTTTTCCATCTATTTGGTAGGGATGGGGTGTAAAGTACCTTAGGCAGACTGGAGAAGGACTGGTTATCCGTTAGTTTATTTCGTTTGTTTGTTTGTTCAGGGGAACTCTCCAAAATGTCCAAAGTTCTTTTACAGGAGAAGAACGAACGTCTGCTCTCAAAGGTAGAGAATCTTCTTAACTGGGTTTTTTCACCGTCATTTCTGTTGTCCTTGAAAATCTATATTGAAAAAAAAAAACATTACAAAATTAAAAACTTGACAATAAAAATCTTTGTAATTTTTTTTCTCGTTATATTTAGCTGCTTGACTAATCCACACAATTAAGAAAACGCGGGAATTAAGTGTACTTTACCTCCCGGTTGATGCACCGCGGCGTCCGTCTACTGCCGGGGGTGGGGAGTTTGTTTGGAGTGATTACGGACGATAAGTCTTCATCTGCAGAGTCAAACCGAAGTGACAGCATCAGCTGCTTGGTGAGCTGTGAGAGAAAGAAGCCGACATTAAAATAAAGAAATTTGAATTTACGAAAATAACACGGAAAATACAGTGTCTAAGCGCTTTTCAACTTTTAATTTAATTTATCATTTATTTTATGAATCTCGTCATATAATGCGATGCTTAGAATATTTACCGGTGACATTGTGCCGCTATTTTCCAAGGTTGTTTTAGGAGAAGTCCACAAATGCATTCTGAAATCGATTCATATTAAAATTGCAATGATAGATTAAGATATATCTCATTAATATTATTTTTTTAAAGATACTTATGAATGCAAAGCAAATTAACATAAAGAACTATAAATTTATCAGAAATTGAAAATTACCATGATTATATTTCCTATATCTCAATATATATTAATAATAAACTATTACAACGTAATCAGAGGCAAATGATATAATTAGTCTCGGGTAACTTACATGATGAAATCTTGGTCCAACGTTGTATGCTGTAAAGAAAGTAATTGATTATGTTTTTTAATTTGAATATCCGTATTATTTATACTGTAGTAACTAACTCATCGTCAACTCAGAACTCTAGATGAAAAGTGTTCACCCATCGCTGTGTGTGATTCTTGTCGAGTTCACCGCTAATTCACCGACAGAGTGAAAACTGAACGCCAATTATCACACGTTAATTAATGTTTGTGATTAATTATTTATCGGCGTCATTGATAGCGGACGAAAACGACCACTTTACTCGCGGGGTGTCTTATCAATATCGATTAACTGATTGGTTTTGATTGATTGATGATGTTAAGGAGGTTTACCTTAATATTTAATTTTTAAACCAGAATTATAATTACGCAAAATAAACAGTTTTTTTTTAAATCAAAATTTGAATATTAACTGTACATGAAAATACACATTGCTCTCTTTAAGATATTTAAATTGCTTTTTTTTTTTATCGTTAATGTATATGACCAGATGTTTTATTAGAGTGACGTGGTGTAGAAATGTATATTGGTTTAGCAAATAAAAATATATCACATTCTATTGAGTAAATAAAAACATTTAATAAAATTGACCGGTAAGCCTATCTCTACAGTAAAACTTCATATATACGTATTTAAAAATTGTCAATCTATGTGCACATATATCTTAAGTTAGTGTAACCCGAAATTGAAACTGTTAAGGAAAAAATAATTCGTTTCGCACTGGTATAAAATTCTGTTTTCAGCCTTGCACGAGAGTTACCCTGTTAATCTTTGACATTGCATATCGGACATTTACGAAATAGGTACATCGACACACCTTATTATTGACATTTATATAGCAAAGCTATAAGCCTACAATAATGCTATTAATTTCACTACACTTTCCTTAGTTTGAACAATCTGTGTCTCGGGAAAGGCCCTCACCACAGTTAGAATCCCTATCTTATACACGTAATGTAGCAGAAAATTGCAGAATCGCTCCGGAACGATTTTGGAGAAAGTTAATGAAGTTGCATTGAAAATAACAGTTAAATTCATCACAACAAACCTTTTTGAGACTGCAAATACCTTTCAACTAAAAATGTTAGTCTATAGAATGGAAGAATTCAAAACCTTTTCACCAACGTACACGTATTTTCTTTGTAAAACTGGGTACGTAGGACATTATTTATTTTTACGATAAAACATATTCTATCTTCACTCTCCTATCGAATCTAATGTAACTTTTTGCATGTAATCAAATATTTTTTGTCATCACAAAGACAAAAGTAAGTACTTAGTTGAAATGTATAATTGTTATTTTATACTTTCTCTCATAAGAAATCATTAATATATATGAACATAATATATAGCAAAAGTCCAATGAAAATTTAACCGTATCTGTATTATCATTTCTGAGTTTATTCATGGAGATGTGATATTGTGGAAATAAAACTAAAGATCCCGTTAGCGTGAATGTATTGCGCAAGCGCAAGATTGTAAATCCAAAAAACAGGTGATTTCCGGGATTTTTGAGGAATTTTCGTCGATTATTAATTAGCGAAGCTTAACTGAGAAAAAATAAAAACAAATTGGTAATCTCCAAGTATCAATGATGTTTAAAATATATAAAACAAAAGAAAGTATTCTTCCGATTTCTCGGTATTAAAGACCAAAAATTCGAGTCTTTTATTTTAATATAGTAGTTGAGATAAACAATAAGTACAACTTATCGAGTTATTTTCCCGCACCCATTACCCCCCCCCCCCCCCCCCCCCGAACTGTGAGGTTTGGGAATGGCTATGGGGACGCATTTTATTTTGGAATCACTTCCAAAAGTTCCGTTTGTATGAACGTAGAAACACTTTTAAAATAGTTCTACAGACACATGAGGAACTATCTAATGGACGAATGCCGAATCATTATGAAGCTTCTTAATAAAGAGAAAACTTTCGAGTATTCAGTAAATTAAAATTGGATTTAGTAAGCAGCAAAGTTTCTGTAAGTTTATGATATAGATATCTTGTATGTGCAACTCGATTTTGGAAAAAAAATTAACGTTAGTATTTAGAATTAAGGTTGAATAATACGCCTGGAAAAATCACTTAAATTAACAGTATTTTTTTTTATTATAAAAAATATAATGATAAATAGACTGTGCATATGTCAAATAAACGAACATTTTGCAGTTTGGGGATAAAAAATATCTAAAATATTCAATTCACCAAGTAACCAAAAAACCCCACACACTTCAGAGACACTTTATATACGCGGATATGGAGTAAGTTACACATTACCGTCAAGAAAATCGTTTTAATAAAACGTATGTCGTTTCGATCAGGGATCAGCCATGTTGTGATGATGTGTTATTCCTCCTTAACTTTAAAAATATTATCAAAATCACTTTATAGATTTATAGAACAAGATGGAGTTATTAAATCGGATTGCTAAAAGATTATGATATTATTAATGAAATAACATCAGAAGGGTAACGGATGGAAATCAAGAAGCGGAGAGGTCAGTAAATCTCCGGTAATGACTACAATCGTTATCAATATATCGTAAAGAAAGTGTATGAGAGAGAGAGAGAGAGAGAGAGAGAGAGAGAGAGAGAGAGAGAGAGAGAGAGAGAGAGAGATTATCTAAATATTTCATGTCGATTTATTGAAGTGAAGAATATCGTTAGGTTTTCGTCCTTCATTAACAGGTACTCTATAACATCATTTACTTCCATTTGTCCAGAACATAACAAAAAGCGTGGGTGTGTCTGAAATTGAAATACATACACGTAATTATGATAAATGAATAGTACATTAATAAATAATTTCTGTTGTTTAAAAAAAACAACAACAACAAATCATCAAATAGGTAAACACAATAATGAATTTAATATTGATATTTGAATAAACTGCACGTACATGTAGCAATCCATGTGTTTGAAGAACGTTTTAAGGAACCTATGATTGTGTTTATGTGTATAGGCATTCTGTTCAATGTTAATATTTGAATATAAACGATGACGTGAACTACGGACCCAAGTAAATTGTCAAAAATAAATTTCGTAATTTTTATATCATTTTGCATTTACTCATCTTCGTTAGCCAAGGGTTTCCGGTCCACTTTGCTCCCCATAAACCCTTGGCGGATTTCAATACGAACACTCGGTGATGTGGTGGCGCTATCTAGCGAGCAACTGGTCCTTACAAAACACTATGAATAAAACATTCCGTGCTTTCCCTAGGTTATAACTTAATTCGTATTTAATAACATCGTTAATTATGTTCTGATATTCGGTAGTCAACATGTTTTCAAGTTGTATTAATCCCGTAGAGTGTATATAACCCTTTGTTTAATTCGATTAAAATGTGTATATGCAAGGGGTCGCAACTCTGTACCGGGAGTGAAAGGCGATTTATATGAAAGCTTTCATGACATAAAACCAGGTATCGTTGTCGTGAATTTTGCGGACCAAAGAAAATAAATAAAACACAGCTCATTGAACCAGTAAAAGCATTAACCATAAACAGGAACGTATATACTAACGAGAAAGGCAACTTCTATATTCGCCATGTTTACTTCCCATGCTATCACGCGAGCCTTGACAAGTTTGTAGAAGTATGTTCATTTTCAGTAAAACATACAGATTTTTAAAGCGATCTGGTTAGGCCATCGTTGGGGAGGCACTGTACTCGAGAACTTGTGTCTGAACTTGTTAAAAGCACCGAATGTTTTTACCAAAGATCACACTTGTGTTTTCTTTTAAAGTTTATATTTACTAGCACTGCGATTGGATCAGTTATTCGCAGCTGCAGCCAATCATAAATCGGAGCTTGTCACCGAGTTTTCGTAATGAAATACGCCAAGGGTTTATGGGGAGCGAAGTGGACCGAAAACCCTTGGCTAGCGAAGATGGCATTTACTTAAACTACATTCAACCCCCGTAAACTTTTAGCCCCGTCCTAAATTTGAAAGCCTTCAGAATACACACGCGCAATAAGGTGCATTTACCCCCTTTGTCTGGTCAATATGTTATTTCTGATCGTTAAGTTTTTCTTATTGGTGAGATTTTTGTGATAAACATTGACACGTACTATGTAAACGACTCTTGTACGATCTGCTTAATTCCTTCTATACATATCCTCTATTGCACTAAAGCCAGTCCATATTTTGCACAATTTTTAAAAAGTTATCATCCGGGCTATTGCCGACGTGTTTAAATCGAGATACATGTATCCTTTGGTAATCATTTACATGGATTTTCAATAAAAATTGTATGTTTATTGGGCAATGAGTTGGACAATTTGACCTACTATTATGTATGTCAGTATTTTCATTTTCACACCTTCAATTCCAATTGTGGTTCCAATTGTAAACCTTTGTCCTATAAAAATAGCAACATCTAAGAAACTTTTGGTCTCCATCGGAGATTTTTCTGCGTGCACATAAAATTTAATGACGACCCGGTGCTCCAAGGTATCCATTTACGTTAACGTTTTTTACTCATTTTTCTAGCGTTGGTCGTCCATATTAGGCGTTAAAACGGTCAGAAATTCTTTAATCTAATTGAAACTTTCACCAAATGATCTTCATAACATTGTGATATCATATGAAACATCGTTTGTTTTTATGCGCTTAAACTGTACATTTTCTTAATAAGCCTTAGGACAAATCCGTACAAAATATAAAACAATTAAAAACTGACATGCTCCGGGAAGCATATCTTATCAAAATAATTACTCTGTATATTTTTTAAGGTGCATTTAAAATAAACAAATCTTTACATATTTCTTAGAAAATACGTCAAGATTGAATATGAAAAGTTTCGCTGGTATCATGCGAATAGTCCGCTCACAATCGAACTTGTCCGCGAACTTTTCTAACAACCCTCGTATGTAATGAAATGCGGACGGCTTTGAGTTTTGTTAGCTGCATACAATGTACTTTCAGCAAAACGGATGGCGCGTTTCATTTCATCTCAGTGAGAAAACATAAAGCTTCATGTGGCTGTTTTATTATGTTGAAATGAACGAAAAATACATGAAAGTTAACATTTTTACTTCTGCAAGTAATTTTTTGCTATTTTAGATTTTTTTATACATGATAACAAGTATAAGTTATGCGAGTCAGACTTTTGTAATATCGATAGGATCGCAAAACAGGATCGCAAAAAAAGAGAAAAATAGACTCCGAAAAATACCGGGCTTTCAGCTTTTACCGAATAAGAAAATATACGTGTAATTATAATACATTGTTTTGTTTTCTTATATAGTGTGTGGCTATCATTGATTTGGATTTGTTGAGTAAATGGGTTTGCCAACGACCCTGACGAATGAATACACTAAAATTACAAACACTCTCAGCATAACTTTTATCGCTTTGATGTGTTTAAATAAATTTTATTTTCAATAACGACATTACATTGCACGTTTACCAAGGATTATCAACATTAATGGCTTTACCATTTACAAATTGATTAATTCTCAAAAGCTGTAAGCATTAACTAGGAATTGATTTTTGTCATGTTGACAAGACAATAACAACAATATCACGATATACTGTAGGCTTCGATATCTCTAGTTACTTAACTCTTAGACGTTCCAGCACGGGGCGACACGTGTTTTGAATCTTCTAAAATGTGCGGAAAACTTATCTGTTGGATTTTTATTTATTTTTTAAGTTTTGAATTTTGTTTTGCGAACAATCGGTACATTTATCTAAGCTCACGATCAGAAGGCCAGGCCATCACAAGTCACCTTATAAAGAGCATGCAAACGTACTCCGCGGTAAGTGATTTCAATTCAATCAAAGACATGTCTTGGGAAAAAACTCACTCAACGTTAGTTGATACTTATATGAGCTGAACATTTTCACGTAACTGTTTTTTGCAAGAAGAAGTCTTTAAAACTTTTTTATATTTTTTTGTCGGGCATTAATAAACATAGATAAATATTATCCATGTGCAGCTCTTGACTTAAACGGAGGATAAACCTCATAATGAATAAAAATAATTCACATAGATTGGAATTTGTAATGTAAATTTTATAGTCATTATACGAAATGACATCACTTTTCTTTGATGATGATTTTATGATCAAACGTGATATAATGATATAGCTTCACATAAATTTAATAATATGCTGAAAATCTATTACATAAAATAGGCCTAGAACTCTGTCTTTCTTGAGAAATGAAAAATCAGTTATAAACAAGGATTGTTTTCTATTAAAAAAAACAAGTGAAAAGCTGTCAATGTGACAGCAAACCGGGTTTTCTTTTATGTGAACTGTATCCATAATCCATGCCAAACCTGAATTGATAAACACTACCTACCGTATCCAGTGAAATGGAGTACCCATATGCAGTAGTTTCAAAGTTCAAACGCTGGTATTTTTCCCATAAAGTATTAGAAATCAAAATCCTAGCAATATGCACATTTCTAATAAACAGTCAAACTCGAACTGAATGGGACTATTTTAAAACTTCAAGATATCCAAGTATTCGAGATATTGAGGGTAAAATCCTTTTTAAAAATAAGTGGTTTGGACTTACAGATCACTTCGACATATACATTGAATTCGATATACCAGTGTTCGAGATATCGAAGTTCAACTATATGTACAATTGATCTGCAAAAGTACATCTTCCTATCCTACATGTAACTGTAGGAGGAGTTATCCGTACAATGAGGGTACCCTTTTGGCAGCCACCCGATCGCCTACCCGCTCGTCATTTTCACCATTTTAATAACCGGATTTTTCCTTTGAAAAACCCGGTTAAAGGAGCATGGTCACGATTTTGGTAAAATTCTATTTTTATTTCTTACAGTGCTTTAGGAATGCATTATTTGTAATGATTAACCATTTAGAGTCAATCGTAATAAAGTCGTAAGCAAGATACAGGACCCACAAATCTTTGTCATGTAAACAAAGCTCGTACAACAGTGCGACATTTAAGTCCGGACATGACAAAGTCCGGGCTTTTAGCTACCCTTTCCGTTGGACATAGCTTACTTTTGTTTATATATCTTGGTGGGACATTTTACTTTGATCCTATCATGTCAGCATGAATGTACACATTGCTCTAGTTTTCTTATAATTGTCTCTCAAATATCAAAATCCCATGGGATTTTGGTGGGATTTTTCATCCCATCTCAAACCCCACCAAAATCCCATGGGAGAAAAAGTACTGTGGGATAAATTGTCCCATGTGGGAGAAAAAATCCAATAATTGTTAAAAGATGGGATTAATTCTCCCATATAGGACAAAAAATCCCACATAATAAAGAAAATGGGATATATCCCATGATTTTTCACATAGGATAAATGTTCCCATATATCACAGATATTTTTCTCATGATTTCTCATAATAAATTATTTCCTTTTGTTATTTCACCTTAATTTGCACATAACATTAAACTCTGTCTCATAGTAATTGATTGGATCAACAACTGTACAAACATTTCATGTTTTCATCTGATATTAATCTTTTAAAGACATGCGAGAATGTATTGTGTTGATTTTCCAAAATACTGTAGGTGCATGTTTTCTATAAAATGCAGATTCTAATCCTCAATAAATAGTTATTATTTGGTTCTTCATTTTTAATCCATCTAATTAGACTTTCTTGTTATCTATCTCTTAGGAACTTATAATTTCATTACATATTATAAAGCTCTTTCTTGTAATTACCATAGGCGCTTCCCACCTAAAATCAGTGTATAAAAAATCCATCCCGAAAAGAGATGAGTATTTGGCACAATGGTGTATAGATGGTGAGCGTCCAACAGGTGCAGTTCTTTACCTCAGCAGATAAGAATGACCTTTGTTGATGTGCAGTACTAATGCAACGCTCAAAAAATACCTTATGCAGATTGTAAGCAACCAAATGTTTACCCAATGATGACGTTTTTTCATATCTAATGCTCATAAACTTCATGTAGTCATTTCTCAACTCTGATCAGACTGATGTTCCCAGTGATGTTCCTAGTTTCCATCTTGGAGTGTAATAATTATGTTGAATTACGAACCCGATTGTTAAATTACCCCCCCCCCCCCCCCCCTTTAAAAGAATTCGGAATACTAAGACAATCTCATATCATGTTTCATGGAGTCACGTGCACAGAACAAGAACCACATCACCACATCGTCAATAACGGCGATTGTCTACGCCGCATTGTTACCCATTGAACGGATTTTTTTTAAATAAAAGAGAGTAAAATATAACATTTGGAAAAAAAAATGTTTTATATTGACTTCAAAATCATGCTAAAATAACTGTATCAAGTTTTGTAGTTTAATTAAGTCATTATAGTGAGACTGTTTGGTGGGTTTTTTTTTTCAATGTGATTGTTGTTGTTTTGATACATGTAAGAAGGTAACAAGACTTCAAATTGCCGCTAAGTTTAATAAATTCACAAACGCTATTTCTATAGGTTGGTTGCACCGAGCTCAGCTTGAGCGAGTTTCTGTACTTGTGTATATTACCTGCATACGTGTAAGTAACAGTAGATCAAATAAGTTTATTTTAAAAATACATGGACATACATAGTACAGAAGACCAAAGGTGGCAATTTTGCAAACATCAACCCGTAAATTGTCAGACTGTCACCTTGATTAATATTCTTACCCCTCGGTGGTTCGTATTGTATATACCGGTACATGTAATTATATCCCCGGATGTTTAAGACTTGTTACCTGTAATTAAATCCGCGATGTACGGTTCTAGGAAAACACAAAGGTGAAATTTTTGTTTAAAATTCAATTTACTGGTTACAATATTATTTCCCTATAAAAGAAATTATATATGAATTAATCATTTACCAAATGTTTCATTTTTTGAAATCTCTCTCTCTCTCTCTCTCTCTCTCTCTCTCTCTCTCTCTCTCTCTCTCTCACTCATTATTTGCTTGCTTAAGTACTGCTTTAAAGTATACCAGGGACAAACGGTATCTAGACTACCTACATGTATAGTGCGGTCAATTTTTGATATAATGGAGATCTATGTGTAAAAACATCCTGAAAATTTTACTGCGGTCGCATAAGTACTTTTCGAGATATTTGGGGAAAACCCGATTTCACACCTTCAGAACGATTTTTAATCAAGCCGATTTGGCGCGGGATGAACTGTGGCGTCACGGGGTCAACTACTATAATATGAGAAACAAGAATATCGTATGATAACTGTTTGTTTTCTTGCATTGCTTTTTCGATATATGAACATTTTTATTTAAATTTCCTTATCAACACTGAATGACTAAATATACTGTTGTTTGAGTTTAAACCCATATTTTATCGAACAAAAATGCCGAATTCGGAAACTTGTTAACGTTTGCTTCATGAATTTATTCAAATATGTGACACATTTTGCATCACATGTGTATTCTATGTAGCAAATTGACAATCAATCAAGGCACTATTGTTATAAGAAACCTATTTTTAAAACATTTTTCGGATGTTTTTTTCATGACATTAATAATATTGATAAATTTATATGTTTTGTAAAAGGTGACGTGGGGGTCTATTCCTCGTATGAGATATAAAATTCAGGCACGAAGCATCGGTCGGGGGGGGGGGGGGGGGGGGGGCTTGCATTTACCATGTTTACATATAAAAAATTGAATTATCATGGAGCCTCCCCCCCTACTTTTTGGGGGAGTATGTAAGTATTAATTAAGGAAATTAAGAGTGAAATTGAAGTTCCAGATATATACCACGCCAGCTCCCGCCCTCCCCCACGGATAAGGATATAGAAGAATGTCCCCTTTTCCCCTTTATTTTTTTTGTTTGCTTGTCAAGATTTTTTGGATGAGTCTGAGATGTAATTTCAGGCAGGTAGCATCGTTTTTGAATTGGGGGGGGGGATAAAAAACGATGCCACCTGCCCGAAATTACATCAATATTGCCCGATTATTCATTTTTATATTGATTTCGGACTTATAACAATCAAAATAGCATGCACATTTTAACAAACAATCGAGGGATTATTAACGGATCAAGGCGAAAGTCCAAGATGGCTTTGTCTCGTAACTTCTTTGAAAATACGATAATGGAATTTAATTTTACACTTATTTACATCCTTTGTCAAGATATGTTAAAATTTCTTTCAGTTTAAATAATGATTCAGTGTCTGTATAACAATTTAATTAAGCTATTTGGAGTTAAATTGCTGACTATAGCGCTCGAAAGAAAGGTGTTCTTTATTGGACAAGAAATTAAGACCAGGGACGTAATTACTTCCGAAATTATTACTTCATTATTACTTGATTGCATTTTATAAACAAGGTTTAAATTGCTGAATTGTGAGTTTTGTCATTTTTTAAAAGATAAGTAACGATTAAGGCATATTTTGAACATTAGTTTCTTTTTGATAGTCTCGTGCATGCATTCTTTGTCCACTGATTGACGGACTATACCCGTGTATTAGCTAATGAATGCTTATTTTACACAGTCTAATTTAATTTCTGTTTTAGCTGTTAATAAGTGAGTAGCTAATTATACACAAATCAATTTACTAGTCTAGAGGTGTGAAACCTCCTCTTTGTTCACCAGACTCGTGTCCCATGTGTATACATACCCCAGACACACACGTGTCTGGAGCGTTTGCCTGTGCCATCGTCTCGGGTCAATCGTGTGTGAAGGGAGATTATGTAATCAACAACTGAATAATGAACATCAATCTGTCCATGCAAGCATTTAAGATATCGTAATCATCGGTAAAAAAGGCGACGAGAATAGCCAAAATCCTTTAAAAAGAAACTTGATTGTAACAAAATAATTTCGGATACAAATTTCTAAAGCTACAATACTTTAAATAACTAGATACGTCAAAACATCAGAGCTATATCAATTTTTTTAATTTTTGACTGCAAAATCGAATTTATTTTGTAATGCTTTTTAAGGTAATTCCTTTCCTGTTGATCTCGTAACCTCTCTTCCGCATGTTGAATAAGCAAATTAATAAAATAATGTTGAATATGTCGGCTTAATTATAGTTATATTATGTAAGTACAACACATAATTTTCTATAATCAAACTGCTAGCATTCATACCGTATATACTCCATTTCATAGAGCTTTATTTGTGATGCTAAATTAGTAAATATATTAATCACCAATTCCTATATATTTGCTTTGTATATCTGTTTATATTCATGTCGTTTTGTATATACATGTTTATCGAGAAGGTCATTGTGTACACAGCACACAAGTCAGTGTTTTTGTCTAGATTTTTGTTTTCTCTCAACTTGCTTAGCTTGTGGTTAATTTTGCTCTCAAATATAGTTATGTTATAGTCAAGTATTAGTTATGAAGAAATTTTGGAGAAAAATCAGTGCCGTGAGCGTGATTTGATCCCACGCTAGTACATTAGTGCTACTTACATCGCCCTCCGCGCAGCCACTGCGCCACTCGCACTTTAATTATATTTGTTTTTTTTTTTAAATATAAGGTAAGGCTATCTTATTAAAAAGGAAATAAACTGAAAATCAATAAAAGTAAAGCTAATTTTTTCTTCTGAATAATATATTCTTAAAAATATAGAGTATTTCACCCCTTGTTATGGTTCTTTATTCAAAATTTGAATAATTACTTTTTGATGTTTTATAGTACTACCAGGGACATTTATGTATATCACCGCCTGACATGGAATGCACCGATCCAGCTTTTTTTCCTTGGGGAGGGGGGAGGGGGGTGGGTTCGGAGTGACATTTTAGTTTGCCGGGGGGTCAGGGGCATATTTTCGATATTTCTTTATGTAAATTTAAATTTTCAAGGGGGTCCGTCCGGTCAATGATACGCGTTTCGCACTGCCGGTTTGATACTCAGCTTAGCATTAGCTTTGAAATTCGTTATCATTTATATGTTCTAATTAGAAACCAATGATATTTTTTTCATTATAGCCGACACACTTGTTCATTCTTGAAAATGATTCTCAAAATCATGCATGTATTGCATTTAACTTGGATTTACACGAAATAATTTAATTGAATGATCAGCCCAAATTTGTGGCATCCCGTTTAATACATGTTCAGAAGCCCGATAATTTACAGTGTTTTAAAACTTACGCACACTTGTATTGATTGGCAAAATGTGAATATAAAAATCTTCGTTTCGGGATGGCATTGTAACGGGCTTTACAAAACCAGGGACGCTGGTGTCTCACTGTCAAGACAACTACCATTTACTTAAAATGATATATGTCGCATTGATCCACGTAAATATCTAATGCCAAAAGCTATCTGATTCATTAATATTGATAGTAACGATTAAAAGTTAACAAAATTAGTTAATAATGTTTACATTCATGTAATAAAAACCGTGTTTGATTTCGTAGAGACGGAAGACCTTAATGATTAGTGTTCGGTAAAAATTTCTCGCTTCTGAACTTCCAGTAAAAAAAAAATAAGAACGCAGAACCTTAAAAATGGATGAAAAACAATCCAAAATTAATATAAAGATTCACAATTCACTCCTTGTATGTGCCAAATTTCCATTTTATCATGCAACTTGATAAACTGGTTCACAGCCAGTTTGCAAAACTCGGAAGTGGAGTGAAGACAAACGAGGGGAATAATTTTGCTATCATGAGCAGTAAGTACATGTATGTTCCTAATTATTTTCTTCATCCAATTTTAGCCTCGAGCGAGTTCACCTGTGTCACGTGTTTCTGTTCAATCTTGTATCTGCTCGCACGTGTCTTACACGTGTATATCTCCATTCTTTGTAGAACAATAGGGTGCTAATTAATATACACAGACTGACACCTGTAGATACTGCCATGTGAATTGGTAGATGCTTTAGGACAATAGGATAGTAATTAGGTATACACAGAATGTGTCTCCTTGGTCAGTTGACTTATCTATGAGGAATTCATAATGAACACAACAAAGACTTTTAATGCTACATGTACACAGCTGGCACATGTAAAGCTTATTTGTAATTGACATCAATACAATATTTAAAAGTTATTAAAATGATATTATAAATGAAATGAATGTGCAAGTAATAAAATGTTGAAAGAGTAGATTATCATATATAGTCAATATAATACAAATCATTGCATTCACAAAACTATATGCATTGATCTATATTGATAAAGTTTAAATACAGTTTTGTTACTACACTTGTATTGTTTTCATTTTAAGGAAATATTTATAAGTAATATGAACAGATCCATATTTCAAATTTGTCATTAGTACAATTGGCAACATTTTAAAAAACATTATATAGTCTGGCATCATGTCTATTATAGACTGTGCACTGTTGCATTCTCTCATGGGGGGGGGGGGGTGAAGACTTTTTTCAGGAACCTTTTTTTGTCTTATAGTCAAATTATTTTACTACTCCTATTTCAAAGTAAACTAATATGTCAACTTATATTCTTCCAAAAATATTATACATGTGTATAAAATTATCAATTATTAATGTCTTTATGCAAAGCATATTTTTACCAAAAATTATTAATTTGATGTAATATATATCATATACCATATGAGGATTGTAAAAACTTGAATAACTTAATTGACTGAGTTGGACATCTAAGATAGTCTTACCAAACTAATTCAAATTTATATAAGTCCGTTGAATGATTGAATGGTTGAAGTTATATGTAATTAAGTAAATCATTTATTATTGTGACATGTGTATCTTTTACAACTGAGTAGTATACAATTACATAAATCAAACACCTGCCCATTGGACCTATGATAAGTCACTGTTAACACTAAGTTATGATTTTATGCATGGACAAGAACTTAATTTGTCTTAATTAAAATGCAGAATGAATAAAATTTGCAGCTTGTCTTAGAAAATTACAAATGAGAGTTTGAATTTAGAAACTAGAGAAATTAGAGAGATTATTTGGAAAAATAACAATTTGATATAGTTTTTTTCTGAGATTGTAATCTTAGTTCATTTTAGAAGAAATTGGAATGTGTCCTCTACATGTATTTCGTCTACAGAGTTTTCATGTGCACTCAGTCTAGACAAGTTCACCCTGAAATTGTGCAGTCTCTATTTTCAGGGGTAGTATACCCCACACCGAAACTGTGCCATTGTTGATCTAGCTAACAATATGTTTAGGAATGTTCATTGAGATGTTATTTTCTAGGCAAAAATTTTCCTTTGATAGTTTGTATGTTTTTGATTTAGGAGTATTTAATGTGGATATCCATTTGCCATCTTAGTTCATGTTCTAACTGCTGTTTGCTAATAAAATGAGTTAATATATATTATACATGAAGTACATGGGGGCATATTTTCATAGGTTGCCAGCTAGTATATCTACATCATCTAGAATAGACATTGTGGTTTTATGAATAGTCCTTGTCACACTACTACATGTACATTTTAATACGTGTATTGTCAAACAACAATTTATGTACATGATATACCATATATGACTGCCCAGAAAGACAACAACTTCAGTAAATAATGAGTAACATAAATACAAGGCTTTTAGTTACTAAAACATCTTGTCAATGAATAGAAGAAGTCGATCAGAAATAATTAAGTACTACATGTAGGTAACTGCAAGTTAAAAATCAGAATTAATTCTTTAAAACCTATGGCCAAAATTTTCAGAGAGAGAGAGAGAGAGAGAAAGAGAACATACCCGGTATATATAATCATGTTCATAATTAACTTTGAAACAAACCAGAATCATTCATTAGGAGAGCTGAGAGAGAGAGAGAGAGAGAGAGTTGTTGAACATTAGGGTTCACTGGTTAAAAATACATGTACCTGGTATGTAGTCAGAGCTTTATTTAAGCTCATTGAGCATTGTTGAGTAGAGTATTAGGAAAAATTTAATATGTAACATAACTATTGAATAAACATTTAAGTGCTTGTAGTATAACCTCACAATATCCATAAAAGTACCACTGAGACCAACATAATACAACTGCATAATAAATAAATGTTATTTAAGAAATTAATGGGTTCTAGCCTCTGATCCGCCATTCAATAAATATTTCAAAACAATCTTGACTAATAAATGTCAATCATATAAATGATTCCAATATAAGTCAGATGAGCAAATCTAATATTTTGAGGCTGTATGAGCTATAATTTTTGAGAACCTTAAATTTATCACAATGATGGGACCCAGTTCATTTAACAGGCATGGGGCATTGACTTTTTTTTATAAAGGAAAAGCATGGGACAAAAACTTCCTTAGTATTAATTATGTACCCGTGGGATGAACACTTTTTAAAAAATAAGTTACAATTCCCAACTCAGAGAAACAATTAATATCTTTAAACATATTTTATTTAAAAATAAAATAATAATTTAGGAGGGAGTTACTCCCATTATTATCCAAAACTGTCTGACTTGCTCTCTTTAATTTACACTGAAATTCTATGAAAAGATGAAATTAGAAAGCTTATGCAATTCTGAGAAAAAATATGCATCATATTGCCAATTCCATTGAGGTATAAGAAAAATATAACCATTTAAGTGAACCTACCATTTCCCCACTCCTCTATTTAACACAGATTTATGGGGCTCTCCTTTAGTAAAACATATTAACTTAATCTTTTAGACATCAATTGTTGTTCAACGGCCCTCCTTGAATAAGAAACCTTATTCAGTACTATATACATACATCTACATAATATTACTATGATAAAAGCATCAAATCACTTAGAAATACTCTTACATGTATTACACTCCCCGTATTTTGATTGTCAGAAAAAGCATTTATAAGTTTGAAATATTTTACCTAATATTATATGAAACTTGTGGCAATTTTCTTGGGTCATTTCTTACACATATTTGAAATAATCATCACTGATGCTAAGAAATTGCTTTTTTTGGTAAATTGGATGATGTGTAGCATTTTTATTCACATCTAGACATGCCATCCTGCATGTGTTTTGTTTGTTTGTTTGTTTTTTTGTTTCCATGAAAATGGAAGTTAACAATCATATTTAGTGAATATCTTATCTATTCTGGTTTCTAGTCTCCTTTTGATAAACAGTAGGACCTGCAAGTATGATATGCCTACCTTTAATTTAAATAAAATTAAAACACACCAGGGTTACGCTTGAGATGGCGGCATATATATATAAGAATTTCATGAAAAATGTTCAATTTTTACATGTATTTCTACATTTTTGACGCATATATATATACAATAAAAAGGGTAAAAATATGTTGATTCTTGTTCGTTTCAATAGTAATACCGTAATTATAGTAGCTAGGTGTTATTTGAAGGTCAAGTGTACCTTTACATATCATACATGTATACGTAATGAAAGAAGGGAGATGATTTTTTAACTACCTGGTAATGTAAAAACATCTTAAATATCACTTTTGCACAGGATACATACACTTGGGTTTTTAAGGTTGATACTATGATAACTACATTTGTTTACATGTAATTACATTTGTACTACATTTGAAAGAAACATATTCTTTAAAAAAAAAATGGGTTTATAATTTGTCAGGTTTCTTAATGTTATTTCATAAAACCAGAGAGCAACTTCAATGCAGATTTATAAATTTAATGATTAAATTGATAAAAACCGTTTTAAAAGTATTAATTTATTCTTATCTCAGTAATTAACTTAAGCCTATAAATTGTCATCAGAATAGGAAATTCCAACTTTCTGGGTAAGGCCAAATTTCACTCAAGTGGTGGCTATTCTACTCATGTAACCGAAGAGGGAGTATTAATAAACTCTCCTTCTGTATGTATATAAAAATAATTGTTTACATTGTGTAACCTTTTGTAATTAAGTCTCCCAAAAGAAGTTTGGAGACATTGTTTTTGAAAGCGGTTTCTTCTTTTTCTTCTTTCTTGCCTCTGAACTTGTCCATTGCTTTTCTCAGAGATGGCTGCATGAACAGAGTTGTACACAACTCTAGATCTAGAATATGATAGGCCTGCATACCCTGTTTTAAATTTTAAATTTATTGTTTTTAAATTGGGGTTGGGCAACCATAGTTTTGGGGGTCAAATAGGGGTGGAGTCTAACACTGAATCCATAGGGAAAAATTATACACTATATTGTAAATAGTTATCACTTGAAAACCGTTAAATATATTGACATGGATTTTTCAAATGCTAAATATATTGAGTGTTAATTATGGTCAATACATGGTACATTATAGATATGATCTCTGGGGACTATATATATTCCCCAACCCCGAGGTTTGGGAAATTACTTAATATTTAAAAAAACTGTTACTCCTCACCCCTAAACCATATAAATTCTTGTTCCTTGTGTAATGGGGCATCATATGGTATATAGGTTATGGCCAAATGGGAGTGGTTCCGTCTACCCCTGAAACAGGAAGTGCCCTAATTTAAATATCTCATTAAATTCCTATGAGATCCCCAACCCCAAACTACTTATATTCTTGTTCTTTGTGTTAAGGGGCATCAAATGGTATGTAGGTTATGGGCCCTTGGGGTTGTCCTGACCCCCATTGAACAGGAAGTGTCCAAATATCTCGAAAACGGTTGAGATCCCCACCCCTAAACCAAATATATTCTTGTTCCTTGTGTCAAGGAGCATCAAATAGTATATAGGTCATGGGCCCCAAGGGTGGTCATGACCCCCCCCCCCCCCTTTTGCTTTGAACAGGAAGTGCCCAAATATCTTGAAAACAGTTGAGATCCCCGCCCATAAATCATATATATTCTTGTTCCTTGGGTCATGCCGGTTCACCTGATGTACAGTATCAAATCAAATCATATCAATCAATCAAAATTTAAAACGAATATGATTCTCTTGGCTGCAGTGAAAAGTAAGAGTTTATAGGTTTACATAAACAGAAATATTTTCATTAATATTCAATAGAATTGGTAATTTTTGGTATTTATTTTCGCAGAATTTGTTAAATCTTATTGTTATAAGCTCTATTAAGTCATTTCAAGAAGAATATGTTATTGATGGTACATATAATTTAGCATGTGTAATTCTTTAGATGGATATAATGACATTATCTAATAAATTAATACATTGGTTGTTTGAATATTGCTTTTACTAGACTATATGATCAGACAATTGAATCATAAGTGTTTAGTTAACCCCAACATACAATCAATCAAGATGATATATTTAGAGGACTTTTTATCCTCTGGGATAAAATATCCCAACATGGTCATTCATAGGATTTTAAATCCTATAAAAGCCTTTTTTTAGGATTAATTATCCTATAAACACCAAAGATGGGAGAAAAAATCCCATGGGAGTTTATATCCCACAAAGATTTTTTTCTCCCATGGGATTTTGGTGGGGTTTGAGATGGGATGAAAAATCCCACCAAAATCCCATGGGATTGTGATATTTGAGAGACAATTATAAGAAAACTAGAGCAATGTGTACATTCATGCTGACATGATAGGATCAAAGTAAAATGTCCCACCAAGATATATAAACAAAAGTAAGCTATGTCCAATGGAAAGGGTAGCTAAAAGCCCGGACCTTGTCATGTCCGGACTTAAATGTCGCACTGTTGTACCCTGTTTTTGTTTACATAGGTTCAATATACCAGAGAAAATCTTTTTCAAGCTGATATGTCAATCTTCTTATTCATTTTAAGCATAAATAGTCAGTTCCCGACGTTTAACACATTCATTTTAGGTCTAAAACTGGAATTTTCACTTCAACGTTCAAAATGTAAACAAAAGCTTTGTTTACATAACAAAGAATTGTAAGCTCTGTAACTTGCTCATAACTCAAAAAATGACACTCAAATTTTGGTTGCTCATTTAAAATGCCTTATTAATAAAAGCATTATAAACAATAAAATCGGGAAAATAATTTTTGACCGAAATCGTGACCATGCCCCTTTAAAAGTAAAATATTTAACCAGATTCTCTATCTTTTTAAAACAATACTAGTAATTTTAATTATGTTAAACTTTCTTTTAATAAAAAAAATACTAGCGTGCCAAAAAGCGCTTAGCTAGCGCCGCAACTAATTTATCACTGTTTTGAAAGCTTAAAAAGAGATATTGTCTTTGATGTCACTAAAAAAGAAGTTATTTCATATTCAGAAGTTATCTTTAAGATTTTAGATAGATCATAGATATTCATACAGTTTAGCATTCTCACTAGTTCATCGATCTTAGATTAACACGTAAGGTAAAACTACTATTTAAGAATAATGATTCATGTGAATAGATTCTGTTCCTACTCTGTACTGCTTACTACAACAATTTTGAGTCTAAATCATCTACAAAAGCACCTGTTTAAATTTAACTCTTGTAGGAAATACTTTTTTAAAAATAATATTTAATTATATTATATAATTATAATTTCTGTAAGAAATTTGAAAATTCTACTGAATTTTTAAAGTAACACATGGGAAATGTTTTTCTCTGTAAGATATATTTATATTCCAATACGCGTGAAATATTAAACTTTAAAGGTAATTATCTCACCTATCGGTCGCGACAAACTTAAATCAAAAGTGGTAACATACTCTCTATATGGTTAATCGTGTGCTAAAATTGGACTGTATTTTTAAAAGCGGGTGCCAAAATGCAACATTTGCTCTGGCATAATTATCTGCCAAAGTATTATTTAGCTAAATTAGACATGATAAGCACTGGTCAATAAGTATAGATATCATTCTCCACAACTGTTAATTATTGTCTCTAACTCATAAATCTAAACTAGTTTTTCGTCAAACTTAGTGCCAACTACTATTATTACACCTCAATATGATTATTCTATATAACGCGACATCTGATTGGTTCTAGACAATCACGTGACCGGGCGACAAAACGTCATGTCTCCCGGGGAAAAAATATCATATCTCAACTCTTTGGAAATCTCGGGGTTTTTTTATCCCAAAGGTATGAAAAAGCCAATATGAGCATACGATGTTAAAAAATATGATAAAATCAAAAATATTTAATCATTTAAAGTCGTTTTACTTTACAAAAATCAATTTTAATATTTTTGATTTTGATTTGAATCTATGAAAACAAAGATAGACAATCAGAAAAAAAATATTATCCGAACACTTATACTTCCGCTTGAAATTTCACAGGAACTAAACAAATCTCGGGGAAGTCTCGTGAACTTTCATTCGAGCACCTCTGGATTTATTACATACTTAGCAACGATAAAGAAAACATTCCGAACACATTCGCAGGGGTGATACATGTATAGCTTTATAATTATAAGTTACAAATCAGTTTGTTAAAACCATATCGGTAAAAAGTCTGGAAAAAGAAATTGGGACAGAAAGACCGGAAGGCCGCAATTACGATATAAACCCATCTGGTTACACCGTTAGGGGACTAACCTGCACTGTGAGTACCGTGGTTTCATCGATATTCGTTGGATACCAATTTTTTGGGGGATTTCGTCCTTTAGTTGATCCACGAATTTACTTGTTCATTGAAGTACTGTCACAATTTCTACCAACATTTGTATTTACAGGATCATCAACCACGAATATGCGTAACCTTGAAATTGTGATTTTCACTTTATCACTTTCTCAACGAAAATTAATACCCTCTAAATTTAATGAAACTACAGTATTACATAAGCGATACTGGTCCCATACCCTACCGATATTCCCAATTTTAAATGGAATGGCAATTTATTGCCTGACTAAGTAGGTTTTAAGAAAATTCAATATTTTTTTTTGAGAGAGCGAACCAAATTAAAAAAAAAATTATTGTTTAAAATTAATTTCGTCATCATCAATCTTAACTTCAGAGGCGTGTTCTTCAGAGCGGTTGCTCGCGGCGCTCGTCAATATTCCCAATACCTGAAAATTTTTGGCTAACGATCACAACTGCAATCTTAAGCCTCTGTGGTTCCTAGAAATCTTTTTAAAGCTTAAAAACAAGTTTAAAATCAATTTACCTAACCATAATAAAAAATGACAGGAAAACAAGGTTGGATCAGAATAACCGAAGAAAAACAATAAATACTAGAAAGTCTCCCAATCGCAGCTTATCGGGTCTTTGCGACAGAGCTCTGAAAAACAAACATCATCTAGAATGTAATGTTAGAATTTTATATAAAATGGAGTCGCTTCCTATCAATTTACAGATTTGTATGTACATATTTCCTCTGTTGTATTTTAGGACATATCGAAGTCTAACTCAAATCTCAACTGAACGTAGGGGTGGGGTTGTTAAGAACGCCCTTTGTATAGCATTCGAGGATTTTTTTTAACTGGGCTCTGCCAGATATACCCGAGATGGATTGTAAGGCCCCCGAATTTAATGGCTTTACTTGACGATACTTAGTGTATTATTTGATTTAAAGGCGATTCATCTATCGACTCGTTTTAAAGCTTTATATGACGCATTACAAACAATATATTTCTATGACATTAACAGCATTATTTATTCTGGTGAGAGCCGATGAATTGATTTTATGAATTATCTGTCGCGGATTAAAGTGGGGCGTGTTTGATGTCCGTTGGCGTTATCGAGTAGGGGGTGACTGAGTCTTATGCAACACAAGTATATGAAATAAAGACTATTTAAGATGCTTAAATTTATTAACCAATATGTTTATGACACTCTGAGCGAAATACAATTAAAAATAACTTTTATTTGTTCTCATTTCACGTACGAATGACACCAGACAGAATTCTTTTATGAGATTAACTCCATCGGGTTACCTGCGAGTTCACGAATCAATGAACAATAGCTGATCAATAAGAGTAGTCATACCGCCCCGATTAATTTTATAAGGGGCTGGGAAATATGACTATTATACTAAACCATTTCGAAACTATTTTCAAAAGAGGTAGTTCAATTTGTATCTATTATTATTGAATATAAATCGTTCGACTATAAGGTATATCACTCCTCATGATTTGATTTCATTGCGAAGATGTTCATTATATTTTAAATGAATATGATTTTATTAATTTAAACCTCACAAAAAGATCATCATTTTATAATTACACAACATTCGTAAAGAAAATCCATTTGAATTCAAGAAACGAACAAGTTTTGGGGGGAACTATTTTCTCGTGCGGAAGGTTTTTTAGTCGAAAATGACAGAAACAAGCAATTTTATGAATTTTCAATATACTTTTCTTTTTATTATACTTTATTCATTATTCTCATTTTTAACATTTGATAGGTTTATGACATGTTCTATAGGTTCTCTATGGCTTGTACTAAACTAAATTTTGAGAGAATGATAGACGTTTAGCATAAAATCATGCAAATATATAGAAAATGTCTGAATTTTTTTAAGCCAAATTTTGCAATAATTTTACCTTTGAAGCCATGTATCTAAAATTTGAAATCACTGACCCCCATGTTTTATTATCTCAAAATGATACTGAATACATATGTAGGCAAACTGGATTAATCTTCTAAAAATCTTGATATTCAAAATGTTTTTATTTCAAATCAAATTGTAACTATTATAAAAAATTTCTATTTTAAGTGCAAAAAGGTCATACAAACATTTATGCAGCTTCATGCAATTATTTTTTTCGTAATCCTCTATTCAGTGTGACCATTGTACATAATTAAAAACAACATTTTAAGAAAAAGTTTGCTTAATTAAAAATTCTGACAACAAATCCTAATCAGGCTGAAATCGCATTTTAGGTGCAAAAAGGTCAAATTTAATTGACCATAACTCAGAGGGATGAACACTGACCTCCCATTATCTTTGTATTATTTAAGTGTGTTTTGTCTACAGATTTCAATAGAATACTTCTCAAGAAATTCTTGATACAAGAACATTGAGGAGTGGGATACCTTAATATCATTGTTTTTTAGAGAAAAAAATAACAATGTTTAAAAATTTACCGGGATGTGCACTTAATTGGTCATGCGGTGATGTCCCATCAAGATTTGATCTATTTCTCCCAATTTCAAATCCGAGTGAATTTTTAAACGTTTTAATTTTCGCCTTACATTTTAGAAAGACGGAGCGCCGATCAATAAGATGATATAAATACATGTATGCCCTTCTGACCCCTGTAAAAAGTTATACTCATAAATACTTTTACTCTTTAGTAATCAAAAAAAGAAGGAAATATTTCCAAATGTAAACATGAGTATAAATATTTGAACTGATTTTGATACCACTTTTTATCATTTGAACAAAGATTGGGTGCTCTCGGAATTGTTTAAACAACGAAGGCTGTATTGCAATCTCTTTCGGATGCAGAAGTATGGAGGCCAATGGATGGGGAATCTGTGATCTTATATCAGAGGATGGAGGGACACCCTACACTGTGGCTGTGGATCCAGCGATGTGTACAATGGCTGTCGTGGACCGATATCCCGAGGGTCCTTGGTCAAACGTCAATCAACCAATCATTTCATCAGTAACGACCGACGCCATGACGTCAGTCAATTTTCAACAAACAACTGCTTCGACGATTGTAAGTTAATACCAATACTTAACTGATAATCATTCAGGACTTTTAGTGTCGCCTGATTAGCCAACTTTCAACAAGTATCGATTACAATTAGTGTTTAGGAGGCTGAGTGGTCAACAAAATAACCATCAGCTCTACTTTAAAGTTTTCGTTATGAGGTGTTAATAGCTATGGACTACTATAAAGTAAGATCAATTCTATACAGTTGAACATTTTCCTATGTCTTTGTACAACCCTCTTCTTCTAAAGGAGATTTGAATAGTGGCCATGAGCAGCGTTGGAGTCCTCTTACCTGATAATCATTCACAAATATAAAAAGATACATGTTTATATACATATACATCACGTCAAATCAGATTATGAAAAGTTTGAAGAATTAGGTACAATTTCAGACATATTTTGCCCTGTTTTAGAGTGAATTTTAAAAATATCACAAAAAATTGAAATGTAACGTTTATTTACACAAAAATACCTATAAACAATTACGTGAATAGAGTTTCACAAGGTTAATTGTGACGTCATAAACAGTGCATTTTCCCGTAATTTTCATAAAACTGAGCAGAAGACACAAGTTCCTTAGTGGTTTTTTAAATAGAAAAATATGTCCGCAGCCGTCGACCACGATGAAACTCATATTGTAACTTTATCATGTGATATCACATAAAATATATCAATTTCTTTTTAGGCGGCGGCCGCGGACACATTTTCCTCTTCAAAAAACTATGAGAAAATGTGCCAGTTTTCATCATTTTTGACTAAATATTTAGAAACATGCCAAAATGTCTAAGTCATAATTATTTTTTGAAACAAGATAAAAGTTTTTATCCTGGTGCTTTATTTACACACATATTCAAGATGGTATAAAACATTTTGTGTATTTTTATGAGATTTGAACAACTTTTGAATTTTAGGGCAAATATTGAAAGAAACTACTTTCTTCTTTCAAAATATGAAGTTGTAGATTTACATAAAGTTAGATAACTACTTTGTGTTCAGTGAACAAATTTCATGCCTTGAACAGTTTGAATTGATTTTATAAAGAAATTTATCCTATTAAACTGAATGACTTACAATATCAGTAAGTTTTGTTTTTCAGTTTCTTGTGCTTTTTTAACAGAGGGTGGTGGACATGATTGATCGCCTACAAAACATGTGTTCTGCATCCTCTCAGTCGGACTTCGCCGTCATCACCACGGAGATTATTTATTTCTATGACGACAAGGCCTCCCTGACATCCGGGTCATGTAAATCCGTGCACTATTCTACATTGTTTTCTGGGTATAGCGATCTTCCTGATATCACTCATTGGAAAGCCGTCCTCACCATGGCACAGAGTTACGTAGATGTTTATACAGGTATAACAAAGAAACAGGTATAACAAAGATACAGGTATAACAAAGAAACTCGGAAGTTGTTGGGATTAGTTGCATAATTGTAACTCTACATGGGTTGAGAAATGATTCATCGAACTTTTAATTTAATTGACTAGTTTGAATTATTTTCAAACTCAAAGTGAGTAGTAATGTTTAACATAAGAATAGTACCCGTGTATAAAATGCTTCTAGAAGATTATGTCTTCTCATAATACAATTAGCAAGCTAAGTCTGCGACATCCTTCCAATACCTAGCACAGTACATGTAATTGATCTCAATTACCTTTCGAGTAAATGTGTAAATATTGAAGATTTCGTTAATTTTCTTTGGCCTCTTTTGGACAGATGTCAATCATAGTATGTAAATACATGTATTTGAAATTCGGTCAAATGTTAAATCAAATGCAAAAGACAGAAACTAACTGTAACATTTATGTAAATAAAAATTTAATTCTTTTCAGACAATAAATGCGAATTGCTATAACAATTTTAATTTAAGAAAAAAAAATAATTGCATAAAAAAGGGAACGAATATTAGACACGTAAAGATTACACGCAAATCTATACACATAATCACTGAAAATAATTGAATAATTTGAAGACCGGAACAGGTTCTTTTGCATGCATATGGTTTTGGAATCTTCATACTTACTGCCAGATAATAAAGTTGTTTGTTTGAAATATTGACTTCGTTAATACCGTGAAATAAGTCAAAGTCGTTGGAACTCTTTCAATTTTGTGTGCATCCCCTTACCCACGAAGCGACATCTCAAACTAGAGTCTCTAAAGTTATCTGTCATTTTAAAGAAAGAGAGAAAGATAAGAATTTGCACCCCCCCCCCCCCGAACATTTAAGTAAATTTAAAAAACACGAAAATTTGCCTCGCAAAATTAAATGCTCTGTTATTCATATCGATCAAAAACATTTATTATGAAGTTCACTTTGATATTTATTCTTTAATTAAAAACAACACATTTCAAATGTCTTCTGTACCTATATCTATCACAACTGTACATGTGTACAAGACATACTTTAAATATCTTGCCGATACATTCATTTTCATGACGCAACTCTGACCAGAAATAGGGCTCTATTTATAAATGTTTTACTAGATAACCGTTATAAATGTTTGTTTACCTTCTCGTCTAGTTTTGATAATCGTTGGGTATAAAGTTGGGATATTGATTTGTTGTTTGAACTCCACAAAAGTAACCATAACATATACCTAAAACTACTAAATTAAAAAAATCCAAATTGTAATCAGTTGATTGATAAAAAGCGTGTATTTTTCCGCATGTCATTAGGTTGCTAGTTGGCAAGCATTTTTTTTTTAATCAAAGGTCACCCTATTTCCAATTACATGCACATAAAACATACACTAATTGCTTATTTATTGCAGACACCAAAGTTTTTCGCTGGGGAATAACATCTCAAAGTCTTCATGTAATGTCAGGTTATCCTAAATTTAGAGCTGCATACCTGCGTGATATTAAAGGAAGTCCGGTATCGTATATACCTACCGATCCGGTATGGGCAGTGCATCGAGGGACTCTTGGTTCTTGGGACATTTATTTCTACGAATCTAACAATAAAAACTTCAATTTATACTCTAATCAACCACCGGGCGAATGGACTTTTGCCAAATCCGACAATACTATCTTCAACCAGAATGGCTGGGCCCTCAATCCATGGACAGATCTTCCACCGAACACGGTGGCGCTGACGGCACAAGATCACACAGGGATTGACTTTGTGGGAATCACAGGGGATTTTGACGTCTTTTTTTACAAAGTCACGGACCAGTATCAAATGTTAACTGACCCCATTGTCACGATCCAGAAGCTTTCGTTTTAGTTGAAATTTACATCAACGCACTGTCTATTTGTTGTTGACGTACAAATTTATGCGAGGACACGAGGTATCTTTGAGTTAATTGACAAAAGCGATAATGTGGAGCCTCTGTTGTTGGAATAGCTCAACGATATTTTGTTTACACCAGCGAGCTGTCAATCATGTAATTGTTTTTATTCCTTTGACTCTCATGCAGTTGACCAATTATTTTATTTGAAATATCTTATGAATTCCTTATGGATACTAGATAGTGATTATAATTTAATATAAAAGTTGTTTATATTTGTCAAAAAAGAATATATAAACTTAACTGTTTTTACTACTTTTCCTTGCTTGACCTTGTATTTGTACATTTGTAATGATCCTTGTTTTGTACCAAATATACATCTATATCTGTTAGAAAAAACCCAAACAAAGTACCTCAAAGATCACTGCAAAACCTGTCATAAATTTACTAATAAATAATCATTTATACAATTATCAATAATTAGACTTTTCTAGATTACTACTTTCAAGGTATAGACTTTCAAAGGACGTAAATCCTTAACAATTGAATTCAATTCATTATCATATGTCATAAAAAGGTTTAAAAGTTGAAAGAATACACTTTTTAGACTTTGATAAACATACATTCGGCGATAAGAAATCTACATATACAGCAACTGCGTAATATGCAGAGTTAGCAAGGTTCCCATTGTTTTACCACAGGCCATTCGCATTAATTAAATACTTGCATAAATTACTTATTCCAACAACTGTATTATGTCAAATTGTTATGACAAATTGTTTGACGATGTTGAGTATCATAAGAAAATCAATTCGGTGTCTGTGAAAACCAATACCTACTAAGTTTCAAAAATCTATTTCTAAAATCAGATTGTCTTCGCATACCCATGCTGTTTAAACTGGTCGATTCAAATCAGAGAAGCTGTATACTAGTATATTGTATCATTAATTGTGTGGAAGATGATTTTCATTTTATCTTGATATGTCCTTTGTATACTTTTTGTAAAAAAATTTATTAAACTTTATTTTTGGATTACACCTTCAATGTTCAAAGTTGTGCAACCTTTAAGCTTCAAAATGTAAAAATTAGGAATAATTTTGGAAAGTATGTAAATAATAGTTAAAAGACTAAACTATCGATTACAATAGTATAATTTTCTTGTCTATTCTTCTGTTCCACTTGCTTATTTCCGTGGAATATGTATTGTACATAAATATGCGTCTGTAAAGCCTACAGTGAATATAGAATGAATGAAAAATACTGATATAGCAAAAGCCACGTAACATGTAAATAAAGTGGAAATAACACAAGTAGTACCTTAAAATAGTTCTCAGGGTGTATGGATTACAACCCGGGGTAAATCTTCGTTCCTCCTTGATGGACCTGGATAACTTATTTATTTTCTACTTAAACCTTCATGTATACAAATTCGTTTCCCCATTTCCAATCAAGGGTGAATTACACTTTTAAGATAAAGTACCATTTATGTATTTGGATTTTATGTACTCCTAAGACACGAGATCTATGAGCCGCGCATAAAGATTACAATAACGACGTCAAGTTTAAATGATACCAACATCTTTAACTTATATCTTTAACTTATAAACAATAATGAGCAATTTGTTTCTTTGTTTGTTTTCCGTGCTTGTTGAGACAATGCAATGTGATATCACGTTATTTATCGTGCATAAATAAACGACTACAACATATTTGATTCATGAATTTCATATTTAATGCCAATGGGTAAGCGCTGATCCTCACCATGGCATTTAGATCTTAAGATACATGCAATGAGAACACGGAGCCGTGTGTTGCTGACAACCCTGGAAGTCAAACAAAAGTCTCCAAGATGACTTGTTGCTAAATTCCACAATCCAAGCAGCTTGATATTCGACATGATAGATACCACAGCCATGACGTTGATGAAATTATTACAGAATGAACTGTATCTATCTATCTATCTATCTATCTATCTATCTATCTATCTATCTATAGCAGAAGAACAGAAACAAATGAAGCAATCATAAACAAGACAATCAATATAATTTAGCTGAAGGGATAAGGGAATACAATGCCCGATAGCAATATGATTTTATACTTATTTGATCGATGGAAGGAAATCTACTTATATCCATGTTTTCATACATAGTACAGGGTGTCCCATAGTATAAAACTTTTTCAAAAGGCGTAATAACGCCTTTCCATAATGCATAATAACGCGAATAAAGATAACTCTCAGACCAATGATTCAAAACACAATTTTTAAGATTCACAGAAAGAGGACTGCACTAATGTGTCAAATGTCCCTGATCATTTGTCAGAGTTGTATTGTAGGGCAACTGTAGACAAAAATCCAAATGACGAAAAAGAAAATCTCAATCATTCTTCACAAATATCAAGACACATTTTAAAAAACTGATACCGACCTTGGTATTACGAATTTAGTATATCATAAAATAGATACAGGAGACTTAAAGCCCATGAAGCGAGTGCCGTTGGCCTATGCCAATTAAAAGCGTAATGTTATACAACAAAGGGTAGCTCAGGGAATCATATGGAAATTAAGCTCTCCTTAGATTAGTCCCAGTGTCAACAAAAAGAATAGCAAAACAAGATTTAGTATATGTTATAGGAGACTAAATGCTGTCAACCAAAAAGATGCTTTTCCTTTGCAAAAATACAGGATTGCTTGATAGATACAATTCGTGGGTCTATATTTTTCTCTACATTTGATTTGACATCAGGGTACCATTAGGTGTCAGTTAAGGAAGAGGATAATCCTTAAACTGCCTTCATTACCAAACACGGTTTGGACGAATTTAGCACCTCAGCACTGGAAATTAATACTTCAAGGCTTAAATTGGCAAACCTGTGTAATATACATGTACCTTGATGATATTGTTGTTTCCGGCTCCTCTTTCGCTGAACATTTACAAATGGTACAGAAAGTCCTGTCTAGAATTCAAAATTTAGAAATGAAATTAAAATCAGATAGCCTAAATGAAATCTTTTCCAAAAGCAAGTTACTCTCTTAATTAGGACATATAGTTTCTCCACAAGGAATACCTCCAAATCCTGACATTTTTCAAATTTACGATCGCCCCGTCCTTAAACTGTTACAGAGGTTAGGCAACTTCTTGGAATGTCTCAGAAGTTATTACAACAGGAAGTTTATAAAAAGTTTTGCTAAATTTGTCTGACTGTTAGTATAGAGCTTACTAAAATGGGCAAACAATTTATCTTGATAGATAAGTGTGATCTTTTCATTAAACATCTGGAGTCGTATGCATAACAATTCTTAAGTACTTAAGCATATTCTTAAGTAGAGAATTTTTATTTAGCAGATTGAGATTTGACTTAGCATATTACTTAGTATGTTGCATAAAACTTCTCAACTCTTAAGTATATGCTTAGCATGTTCTTAAATTTAAGCATTGTATTAACTTGTCATAAGTTTATAAGCATATACTTAAGTAAATCCAAAATGGCCGAAAGAAGGAAGAGAACATTTAAGCCAAGAGTTGATCCATTAAGATCCATGTCGGCCGCTAAATTGCTGGCAAGATTCTGGTTCAATCAAGAGGGTATTGACTTGATAACAAATTTAATTTGTGAATTCATCGATCCTCAGACAAACAGAAATTACAGCATTCCAGCACATGTACTAGTTATTGTAGCATTGAGATTGCCACTGTAAGAATGCAGCTGTGCACTGGGGACAACGTTGGCATTCATCAATCCACTGTATCGAGAATAATTCACGGGTGACCACTGCTCTCGTTCAGCTTCATATTGTAACAAGGTTCATATACCTTCCTGTACAACCGATCATTATAAGGTCTGATTTTTGTGGCACCGCAAAATTTCCGGGGGTTATTGGGGCCTTTGACGGCACCCATGTTCACATTCTAGCTCCATCTGAACATGAACAAGAGTATGTAAATCGCAAAAACTTCCACAGAATCAATGTCCAGCTTGTTTGTGATGCAAGCCATAAAATTCTAGACTTAGTTTCAACTTGGCCTGTAGCGGCACATGATGCAAGAATCCTTCGGGAAAGTTGACTTTTTCAATTATTTGAAAGACGCCTCTTGCCTGTCAAGTGTCATCTCCTTGAGGACAGTGGATACCCTGCAAAAGACTGGCTGTTGACTACATTTTTAAATCGAGCTAATGGACCACAGTCTCGTTACAACAGGTCTGAAAATATGTAGAATTAGATAAATTCTATTATGTTGGCACTACACATTAGATAAAGTTTTTATGTGATACTGTTCATGACATTACAGTGTAAAGATTACATAAAACGATAAAATGTAATAGTATGTACATATATTTGATAGTGATATTAAACGTTACGTTCGCAACGTTAACAAAAATGACGTCATCTTAATATGTCGTTCATTCCGTCAGTGCGAGAACAGAAATAACGTAATAGTTACAAAGCTTTAGACACCGAGGAATTTATCTTGTCTTTTTTAAGCATTCATGTCTTCTTTGTCATAAGGAGCAGTACATCACCAGCCTTATTTATAAGTATTACGTTCCATTAGATGCTATATCGTATTTTTGTTCCATGTGCCACAGACGATGAAGATAAACTGGAAGAACATGTCAAGAATTATCCCAAGTATAGGGAGGCGAGAAAGCATCTCTTGAAAGCAGGGAAGCGCCCCGAGGTTGACCTTGTGTACTTACACTGGGATGGAGATAGAGCCAACGAAAATGTGCACTTTAAAAAACTCAATAAAGAGGAGTCTATGAAAATTTGGACAGAAAGGAGGAAGAAGGATGGAAAGAACAGGCCTCAACCCCTCAGCCAGCAGCCACTGTAGTTCCCTTGCCCCCTTCTTACTCTCAGACCACTGGCTCAAAGCTTCAGACAACAATTTCCAGTTGATGCTGCAACAACCCTCACCAGTGACTACCTTTTGGGATTCCCAGACTTGTTGGAACTCACGACCCGGTCAATTATTACAACCTCCTAATACGAAATTTCAACATCTACTCTTTCAGTACCTTTATCATTACCTGTGCCACAATTAAAGGCGCCTCTGGGTTTGTTCCAACCCAATTAAAGACATATCTTACATCGAAACCGTTAGGGAAGATTTGCATCAAACAGGATAGTTCAGGTAACAAGTTACTAGTGAGATCTTATCACAGGCCAAGAGGAAATTCCAGTGAGGGTTCAAGCAACTCAGGAGAGATCAAAGGAAATGTCAAGAGGGAATTCCAGGGAGAGATCTCAGGAGAGGTTAAGGGGAAAGGTCTCAAAAGAGAACAAAAGGGGTATCACAAGAGAAATTCCTGGAAATATAGAGACCATCAAGAAGATGGTTGCTGCAGAGAGAGAGTATCAGGAGTACACCTCTGGCTCGTGGACCCTTTATTTAAACAATTGTACTCTGTTTTCTATTTTTGATACTTATGTGTGAAGAATTTTTAATTATGGATGTGAAGTTTGGGGTCCCCACACAGGACAAAATATTGAAAAGGTCCACCTTGAGTTTTCACGCTTTGTGCTTGTTGTTCGTAAAACTACAAATACTTTGAGACTGTGCGTATACCTTTATATTTCATTCGTATTTATCGAATGTTTAAATTCTTGTTTAAATTATTGCAGTCTGAAAATTGTATTAATTGAATTTACTTCAAATGACACAATTTAATTCATATCACCCACGTAATCGAGAATGCCACTTCAAAAATCAACACACAACGTCAACACTGTTTTAGTGCTGGAATATTCCTATATATTTTAGAATCACGTTGGCCATCAATTTTGTCCACCTTACATGGGGAACGAACTTTACTCAAGAACATTTTTTACTATTTCATGGTCAGCTGTCAACGATTTAGCTGCATTTCTGGAATTGTCAACGACTACTACTAAGACATATATATGATCTGCAAAAAGTCTAATTTGGTTGCTCTTTAAGTTAATATCACTTATATCATTATTTAATATATGAAAGAGGAAAGGTCCTAGTAGTGAACCTTGAGGTACTCCAACATGAGTATTTTCTTTATATTCATGGGACCAATCTCTCTAAGATCTGATTAGAATTCACCAACGTCTGAAATGTCCAACCAATTATATTTATTTACATGCTGTGAATGCTGCTAAGCATTGTGCTCCACTGTCTTCCGATATATGAATCTGCCGAGGAATGGGAATTAAAATAACCAATCAAACGTTCAATCAAAAACCCCTTCCAGAGATTACACCTCTGTAGTATGCTTAGGTTGGGGCAAAAACGGATTAGAGCAGAATTTAGTGAAACTGATACATCAATAGCAAATAATAACACAGTCACAGCTGATTAGCTGATAATGAGTGTGACTAAAAAATACGCAAACAAGATACTCCACGTGAACCTCTTTCGAAAATAATGCCACTAAAAACACGGTGTCTATCATATTAAACCGACTCGTTCAAGTCTCAAATGTAAGATGTTCCAATAAAAAGCTGTCTTCCCATCAATAATGATGCGTTGGAATTGCAGATTGACAATTTAGAGCAATATCCCGGTCGGAACTGTAATACAATTACGGGTGTCTCTAAAAGACAAAAACTTCAACAATGTAGCGCTTAAAATGATCAACATGTTAATCCTAGGCCCTGAGAAGAATCAACATAATCACAAAATGAGCGAACAACAGACCCTAAAACTACCGGACTTTTTCTAAATATGCAAACACTTATGTAATTGTTTTATTTTTCTGTATTGTGTGTGACAATCAAAAATTTGGATTTATTGGGTAAATTAGTTTGCCAACGAACCTGAAACGGATACATATACTAAAGTCTACTGATCAGGATTAAACCAACATTCAGCATCAATTTAATCGCTTTGATATGTAAACAAAGAAAATACGGTGCACTTTAACAATGGATTCTCGAAATTAATGGCATTACAATTCACAAATTTGAAAGTTTCTTAAAAGTTGTAAGCATTTATTAGGAATTGATTTTTGTCATGTTGACAAAACTAATATAACAGTAAGTTCACTATTTAATGCTGGCTTCGTTATCTCGGGTGATCAAACGCTTGGACATATCTCAGAAGGCGGCGGACGCTTTTAACTTTCCGAAATGTGCAGGCAACATTTATGTTTGATTATATTTTATTCTTTAAGTTTTGAATTTTGTTTTGCGAGCAATCGGTACATTTATCTAAGCTCACGATCAGAAGGCCAGGCTATCACAAGTCACCTTATAAAGAGCATGCAAACGTACTCCGAGGTAAGTGATTTCAATTCAATCAAAGACATGTCTTGGAAAAAAACTACAGTAAAGTCAGTGGATACTTATTTAACACTTAACAATTAAGTTTTTGCACACAAAAAACTTTTTGAAATTAAAATATAATGCATCAAAAGGCATTATATGACAAACATTTATCGCATATCAAAGGCAGTAGATGCAGATTTAGGGGTGACTTTTATCAATGACAGCTATAATGAATCGGTTGAAAGTTTAGGTGTTGAAGTCTGATCGGAAGACGAAGCGGATCGCAAAATAATTTAACTGAAGTGATATTTTTAGAAAATTCAAAGATAGCGGCGATGGGTACCTTGAGTATTATTAGATAGATGATTTAAGATATCATAACGTCGGGTGTCTGTGTTATAAAGCTATTAATTGTTCAAAGAAATAAGCACACTGTACAAAATGTTCGAACGTTTACAAGGATGTGAACTTAATTTGCCACATGATCAAATCCCTTGAAAGTTTGATTTAAACCCTCCAAGTTCAAATCGGAGTGAATTTGACGTTTCTGTTTAAATTTTGCTTTACGTTTTATGCCTAGGTCACATTAAAGCCGATGACCGGGCGAACAAATTTTCGGTTTGGTTGAAGAAACAAGATCGCCAGACAGTTTTAATCGGACGACACAGAACAATCACATTAGTTTCTAGGAACTTTGATATCTTCAAACGTGTGCATATTTTTAAATCTGTGAATCATCGCTTAATCCTCAAACGTTGAGCAACAGTAACAATTGAACAATTCACCAGTAACCACGTGGGCACTGCTTCAATTTATTGACAAGAAAGTATGCAGCATGGCGTCGTCCGCCTGGCTGCCGCTTACCGACCGATAGACGGTAGATGTTTAACGTAATCCGTATACGGTTATGACAATATAAATATACCCTCCTGTTCCATAAAAAAAGTTATTATACCGTTAATATATTTGCTCTTTAGTAAGTTCACAAAAGTAATATTTTATCTAACATTTTTATTTTAATACAGATTGGGTGTTCTCGGAATTGTTTAAACAACGAAAGCTGCAAGGCGATCTCTTTCGGATGCAAAAGTATGAAAACCAATGGAGGGGGAATTTGTGATCTAATATCAGAAGATGGAGGGACACCCTACGCTGTGGCCGTAGATCCAGCGATGTGTACAATGACTGTCGTTGACCGATATCCCGAGGGTCCTTGGTCAAACGTCAATCAACCAATCATTTCATCAGTAACGACCGACGCCATTACGTTAGTCAATTTTCAACAAACAACGACCTCGACGATGGTAAGTTTATACTCAATTTCTAAAGTCTTTCCCAAGTTATTGCTTCCATCACGTTTTGATGATTTTTAATAAAAATACACATACCATTTTAATAGGAATTGTTTTATTACATCTTAAGATTTATAATGGGAATTGTTTACATCCATTCGGAAGTACTCGGGATACCACGCACAATTTTTCAACGTTATCATCCGGGCTTATTAATGGCTGATGCAATGCAAAATTCCCGTAGACTTTTTATTTTGAGATGTGTATTGAAACCTGAAGCGGTAGAAGGGGCATTTCAAAACAGATAATCTGGACATTTTTCATATAAGTGGATGAACGTAGTTTGAGCACAAAGGTATTAAATTTTACGAATATCAAGCAAAAAGTGGTGGAAGCAAAAACTCAGGACAGATTATAGCTGAACTTCATCTCTTAATAGAGCATAAAATGCAAGTTGTAAGTTTTATTAATACGGATTTCTTTTGAAACAACCAAATTGTAACTTGGAAAAGGAAATAAGAAGGGATATTGTTTAATTTATAATAGAAAAGAAATAATTAAATGTTTGCTATTCTAATAACTGAATGAATTAAACATTTTCGTTTAATTTTGCCAACAAAGTTGTTTGGTCCGTTTGGCTATTATAATATCTAATAATTTTCCATGCAAACCAATTACCTTATAAAGTTACAGACTGCCACTTATTTACAAAAGATGAATGAATTATCGATTCCTTTCAAAAAAAAATATTCCAAGGTTATAAAAATAAATTTTGTATGGGGGCACAAAAAATATATCATGGTAGTGCTTGGAAAAGGAAACCATTTGGGTTCGTTCCCTAATTGGCTGGGTTTAATCAACCCGCATTCTTATCAACGATTGTACACAAAAGAAACTTAGAAATATAAGTAAACAAATGTAAGTGAACAAATGAACATTATGTTAAATTTTGATTTGCATAAACATTCTTTAAATCTTCCTTTATTTAAGGAATAAGGAATCATTCGTTGAGTATTATGAGGTGTTAATTTTGGTCGGGGCGTGGTCAAATCCAATAAAGCCCGAAGGGCTTTATGATAGATTTGACCACGTTCCGACCGAAATTATCACCCCATAATATTCCTAGAATGATTCCTTTTTACTTATATTTATATTATTTCCAATTTCTACACTTAAAAACAACATTATTTTAAAACCACTATTTTTAATATAGCACATGCTATGTATTACGATGCGAAATTATTTTTAATAGCGCACATATCATTTAATAAGTAAACGAACTAAGCAGCTTTAAACTGCACGATGACATCCAAAAACGAATATTAATTATATATAATTTGAAATTAGTTGGTATAAAAAAAGAAAAGTGACAATAGTCCCAAAACATGAAAGGATTAAAATATTCCTCTATCATTTTGTTTTAAAAAATGTTGAATTTATAATTATATGAATTTTTATTGTATTTGTTTTGTTGAAATTTACATTTCTGGTATTTTATTTTAGTTAGAAATTTATCATGTGAACCAACATTGGTTTTTGGTATCTTATGGAATCCATTTTATTTTAAGTAGTATTTTAAAATTGTGCAAAGTATATGATTAAATAAGAATTATTAGCAAAAGTATGGAAATTTCTTTGTTTCTAACATATTGCTTAAGACCCTTTCAAAATGAAAACCTATCTCCCTTTTTTACAGAGGGTGGTAGACATGATCGATCTACAAAACATGTGTTCCGGATCTTCTCTGTGGGACTTAGCCGTCATCACCACGGAGGCTGTTTATTTCTATGACGACAAGGAATCTATGACATCCGGGTCTTGTAAATCCGTGCCTTATTCCACAATGTTTTCTGGGTTTGCCGATCTTCCTGACATCAGTCATTGGAAAGTCGTTCTCGTCGTGTCTGAGACCTACGTAGATGTTTATACAGGTATATCAAAGTTATAAAAACTTATATGTCGTCAATATTGTAATGTTTTACATTTTTAAGTTTAGTATACGTTGGAAAATGCCACTAGACGATTATTCTTTAAGTTAGTAATTACACACTAGCAATGTTTTGGACATATTTCCAATACCAAGCAGGTATTGATCATCGTTAGGAGAAAATCCGATTCAACTGTGCCCTTATATGATTTGGGCCTCAACGTTAAATATTTGAGAACCCATTCAGCTAATGGGTTTTATTTTTGTGATCGGCTTTAGCCGATCACTGTTGTGTCCATATGAGGCATCCGGCAAATGCTTCCACGTGCGCACACATTCAGCTTGCATAAGTAGTTTTTATAAAAACTTGAAGCTTTGGTTTAGTATTTATATAACATTTTACTCATTTTTATTCAATTAATTTACCTAAATAGATGCAAACATACATTATCTACAGTTCGACCTATTAATTCAAGAATGCACATTTTGTCTCACGCGTAAGGATTCATTCAGTAATGCAGCTGACCTCGATGAACTGACCTTGATCATAAGAAGATGCTCCATGAACTGACCTCGATCTATTGATGTTGCATATAATAGAAGCTAGGAAGACGGCTTGATTTATAAACAAGGTTACGTTATAATGCGACCTCAATAGCAAGTTATGATGGCTTTCAATGTTTTTCAGTCGCATTAGATTATTTTAATACAACTATTTCTTTGTATACGTGTTAATGCTCTTTTAGAGCCCTACTCAGTATTCTGAGGAAGAAGATACATGTACGTTAACATTTAATAATTATGTTAAAAATATAAAACTAGACAAGGTATTTACGAACGGCTTTCCCCAAATTTATATCAAAATTAAATTTGTTGACGGTTTATAATGATGAAATTATGGTGTACAGATTCAAAATATTCTCTATTTTGTAAAAATACAGTATTTTTTAAATTATTTTACATCAAATTGATCATGATGATTGCTTTCAGCTATCTATATATCATAATTGCCGATCATTCCTTTAAAAGGAATGCTTGTTTTTTCTCCTAGGGCTTTTTTAGTTTGGAACATAGGTCAAATAAATTATGTCAATATTCAAACCCGGTCAAATAATAAATCAAAACGCAATAAACAACTCGGATATCACTCATATATAAAAATACTGAAGATAGAAAATGGATGAAAATTATAAATGCAATGCTGTACAGGTAAACACGAACAATAGTTAAATCGTTTGAAAGATCAGGACGTGTCTATTGCTTGAAAATTTTAATTTTTTAATGTCGGAACTACTGTGGAACACTTCATCTTCGTTTGAACTCAGTTTTCATTGATTTCTCACGGATGAATATCTCCACCCAGAGTCTCTACAATACTTCGGTCAATTACATTCCCACGTACATTAATAAGAAGATTGGCCCCGCCATTTTGAATTACCTCTTATTTTAAAACTATATTTCGGCATTTATTCTTTAAATAATTAACAATAATAAAAAATAACAAACAGCTTTTATAATGTCTATACTCTGTACCAAGATATCACCGATTCACATTTTGCTTAACTTAATATTTGTTAACACCTCTGGGTTAAAACGATACATGTTCATTCAAAAGTATACATAAATTCCAAGAACTCTCTTTTGAAACGCCTCTTTTAGCTTATCAGGTTTCAATACACGGCTTAAAATATGATTGCTATGGGATTTTGTATTGCAAATGATCCGAATGTTATCGTTAAAAAATTGTGTGAGGTATTCCGAGTAGTTACGAATTAAGTAAAGATGTCAACATTTCCCACTATTAATCTCCGTAAGAAATCAGTTTTCGTTGCCTGTGACTTTTTCCGAGTGAAAAATGATAATGTGTGAATGAATTTATATCTTGGATATTTTACCTTTCATCATGTATTTGAATAGCATTTCTTTCATAAGTATGTGTATTTTTATTATAAAAAATCGCCCAAATGTGCTGCATAAATGTCTTGGGGCAGGAATATAGTGTAGCATTACAATTGTTGGCCTGTCGCAACTGATTATAACAAGTATACTTTGACTGATACATTTACATGTATTTTTCATGACATAACTTTGATCACTAAAATACAGGTACTATAAATGTATTCCTAAACTACCTTTTGAATTTGTTTACCCTCTTAAACGACAGTTTTGATACAACGTTGGAAGGGACATTTTCCTTTTTTGTTTCAAAGTTACACAACAATTAAAAATTAACAAAATAAAAAGAAATCTCTTACGTCAATTATTTTCCTGCATCGTCATTAGTTAGAGAAAAGGCAAATGATTAGTTTTCTTCCAGTTACATAGAATATACATTAATTTTATTTGCAGATACCGAAGTGTTTCGCTGGGAAATAATATCTCAGAGTCTTCAAGTTGTGTCGGGTTATCCAAAATTAATAGCCACGTACTTGAATGATATTAAAGGAAGCGCAGTATCATACATACCCACCGACCCGACATGGGCAGTGCATCGAGGAACTTTCCTTTCTTTGGACATTTATATCTACGAATCTAGCAAAAATCAGTTTAACTTGTACACTGATAATCAACCATGGGAATTGAGTTTTGCACAATCGGACACTACCCCCGTCAACCAGTATGGCTGGCCCATCAATCCCTGGACACATCTGCCACCTAACACTGTGGCGCTGACGGCACAAGACCACCAAGGGGTAGACTTTGTGGGAATCACAAATGATTTTAACGTCATCTTTTACGAAATTAAGGATCAATATCAAATGTCAATTGACCCAAATGTCACGATCCAGAAGCTGGTGTTTTAGTTAACAATATGCAACTGTATATTTGTTCTATATGTCGTAAGCGACGACACGAGGTATCGTTGAGCTGGTGAAAGCGATGATATTAAGCCTCCGAGTTTACAACAGAACAACCGTTACGATATTTTGTATGTACATCAGTGAGCTATCAATCACATAACTGATTTATTCTTTTAGCTCTCAGTTGAACAGTTATATGCGTAGTATTTTGTTTGCTATTATAAATTTGCAAATTGTCTTTCTCGTTGTTATGTGGGAGGATGTAAAAAAGAAACTGCATTCTCTTCATTATGCAACAAATTAATATGAAATTATTAACAAATTAATGTTTTTTCTTGCACTCATCAATACTAGACCATAACTTCAAAATTCTTTGACAGAGAGACTTAAAACAAAGTTTGATGATCTAGCGAAAAAGTGAACCAAACCCAACTTTTTGACCTTGACCTATTTGGATCTCGGGGTCAATAATCATGAAAATATTCCTTACAATAATGACTTGTATCATATATTGATGATATATAACATCATTTTTTTCACTTAAAAAATTTGTCCCATATTACAATCTTTGGAAAGAAGGGGAGACGTGTTTTTTTTTTTGTTAAAAAAGAACAATACCCACTAGTTTTTTTTTACTGCTTTACGTGAATTTTACGGCGAACCGTAAAAAACATGGGTGACACGCACGTTCAAGAAAAATCTTGAGTTTAAGGGCGAAAAACAAGACAAGTACGAGTCTGAGTTTCTGAGTTTAAGTATTAAATTATATTGTGGCACAGTTTGAGAAAATCTCAGCATTGGTGGCCTCGAAACCACTTTTTATAATAGCTAGCCTGAGCTTATATTAGATCACTTTTCTTGTCCGCCTGTTAAAACACAATTTAAAGTGTCAATAGCAGACGAAATACTGTTTTTTAATAAAATTACTGCATTTAAAATATTATGTGTTTTTTAGGTTAAATTCAAACTGGACTTATTGCTTTGAGACTTAAAGTATGAATTATTTCGCTGACAATTTTATGTTTCCGTCTCCTCGGTGAACTCTCCAGCTAACAAGAACAAAATTTCAAATGCTTCTGCAGTGGGGAAGTCTTCGCTTGATTACTGCTATATCATTTTGTAAGGAATGATGTTTGTTTCACAGGAAAAAACTATCACATTATTAATCATGAAATGTCTTGTGGGTCAATGCAGTATTTTTTGAACCATCAACTGCAAACAAGTACGTCAGAAACGTATAGCAGGAAATCCGAATTTCAAAGGAGGCTTTAACATTATATGTCATAAACAATGCTGTCTCCATTTAAATACACAGTATGGAGAGCTGAAATCGGTTGAATAAAAAAGGTTCAAGCCATTTTAACCAACACCGTGGCCACCAACGGGCAGCTCCTGCTAACTAAAGACTTGTTATCGAAGACACTATTAAGCGTCAAGATTAAACAAATTAATATTCGCACCAGTAAACAGATATTACGGAAACATATAGCATTATCTATGAACCTCATCTATTAAAGTGACCTATTCTTTAAACCATGGTGATATTTCATAGGTTTTTAAGTCTGACATCGGCACGACAATGCTATTTACTATGCGTCCTCACATTTGCTTCCCGAATCAATGATCAACTTTTTTTTTCATTTTGTCATTGCATACACAAAACATGTAGCGGAAACAAGCATATCAAATAAGATATCTGTGAGCAAATACTCTCTGATGTGAATATACGAAATAAGCAGACTCTCCCACGATATGACATGCCTTAACAAATTGTGTGTAAAATTAAAATTTCAAGCATCTGTGATTAAATAGTTGCTGAGAAAAATGTTTGAAAATATAGACTAAAAAAAACCAAAAGCCGTCATCAAACAGAAAGTTGACGTCCGATTGATACAAAAAAAAATTATATGATAAGGCATGCCTAAACAAATATATCTGTGATAATTTTTTTGGAGAAATATTTGACGAAAATTTGTTTGAAAATATAGGCAAAAAAACCCCAGAGTCGACATTTAACGGGAAGTTGGCACCCTATTGGTATAAAAATCTATCCGACGATATGGCAAGCCCAAACAAATAGTGTTTTAAAATTTCAAGCATCTGCGATATATAGTTTCTGAGAAATCTTTGAGAAAAATTTGTTTGAAAATTTAAACTAAGTATAAACGAAGTCATCATTTAACAGGAGGTTGACGTCCGATTGGTACAAAATATCCCCACGATATGGTAGCCTAAACAAAAAGTGTGTAAAAATTTCAAGCATCTGCAAGGAATAGTTGCTGAGAGAAATGCAACAGAAATTTTTGTTTAGGACAGACAGACAAACTGACACACAAGGAAATAGAATTCCTCTTCTCCTTCGGAGCGGGGGTATAAACATTCTAATGAAATTAATGCATGTATAGAAAAGAGTAATTCCATAGAGTTACATGTATAAACAAATAAAACCGTGTGTCAAAATTTTATTATTATATCATAGCATATACATGTATTAAAGTTATTCTGCAACTGCAGCGCTGGGATCAGTATCTGCAAAAGAGTACATTAATGAATCATGGCATTTCAATAAATAACAAGATTTCACAATTGAGACAGAGGGATTCATAGACTTCCTAACAATATATTCAGTTTATCCCCCCCTTCTATGGTGGAATATTTTCTTAGATTAAAAACATTTTCACTATACATGTATGACCATATTGGCCCCGCCCAGACAAAGGGCCGGAACCTATGACCCAATTTTGTTCATTCCCACTTTAGAAATAATGCAAAATTAAAGAAAATTTTTCATACAATTACAGGTGTACATACATTTTTACTATATACCCATATTGGTCCCGCTTTAGGGTCTTAACACTGACCTGACCAAGGAGTCATGCATGTCACAATTGAGGTGAGAGCTTCTAACAATTTAGATTCCTTTTAACCTAATGATGCTTCAAACCAAAAATAGTAAGATTTTTAAAAAACGAAGTTAAACATTTTATATAGGTCATCTGTGTAACTTAGGTGTATTAAAAATCTGAATTTAGAAAGACTAATATAAGGTATTGTTTCATTTCAATCTTCAATAGAATGTGTTTCGAAACCTTCAACGTATTGAACGTGCCCATTGTGTACCCAACAAAATATAATCATGATATAAAGGCCGTTAAGAAATTTTGATACGTGATTTATCTTAGCCTATTTTTTATTAATAAACAACTCGTATGCATTTTTAATAGCCAGAGAGATCACCCTTGCTTTTAAGTACAATTTTAATTTTCTTTGGAATTGAATGATTTAAGGAATAAAATGATTCTGAGGTATCTTTCTTCATACTGATTGACGAGTACCTTGTAATTGGATGTCGGACGCGGAGCGTATTTGTCTCACTGTCCAGAATACTGCAGATATTTTATTAACATCAGTCTATGTCACCACAAGAGAGTGCACAAAGGGGACAAACAGCTGATTTGTTGAGAGAAAATTATATATGGTCGAGGGTCCGAATTTTGACGGTGTTCATCTTTTGTTTACCTCTCGTACGCTCTCGAGAAAATACGCACTCTATTCTACGGAGACTGGAGATTCATTGATGAAAGTCACATGATCTTGTTAGGATAAATTTAAGGACAAAACAAATTAATTTTACTTTTTTGTGTCCAGTTTTATAAAAGAAAGGTGAATGATGAAGATAGAAAAAAAAGCAGCTTAAATGCTTTTCTCTATTGTTACAGGCAAATCCTATGAAACATTCCTCAAAGTATAGACTGTATTCACCAACAGCAGTAACAAATGCTTATCTGTCAATTAAAAATGACCATAAATCAGTTATAAGAGTAGCCAGGCAGTTTAATGTTCCAATCACTACCCTTAGAGATCGAATACTAGGGAATGTAGATCCTGAATCAGTTAAAAGTGGCAGAAACCCGTCTTTTAGTACCCTAGAGGAGTCTCACATTGTTGACCATTTAATTAAAGATTATGGCAAACTATGGCTACGGTTATGCACGCCAGTAGGTTGTTGATATTGCAACAGATTATGCTGTTCAACTTGGTATTAGGGACAGGCAGCATCCATTTACTCTCAAATGGTTCCGTGGTTTTGTAAGCAGATGACCAAAGATTAGGATATTAAAGCCTAGAAGTCTTGAAATTTCTAGGGCTTAATGTGCATCAACTTATGTAGTTGACAAATATTTTCAAGAATTGGAGCAAGTAATTAAAGATCATGGTTTTGATAAAGAACCTCATTTGATATATAACGTTGATGAAAAGGGATTTCCTCAAAACCATTCTGCACCTCCAGTGGTGTGTGGTAATCAAATTACCCCACAGGCAGTAACAGCTGGGAAAGCTTGTACAACAACTTTGATTGGATGTTATCTGCCACAGTAACAGCAATACCTCCTTTTCTCATTTTTGCAGGCAAGAGAATGATGACTGCTTTGATGGATGGGGCTACACCAGGTGCTGTTGGCAGAGTCTCTGATGCAGGGTGGTCCAATTCAAAACTGTTCCGCGAATATCTCGAGGAACATTTCCTGAGGTATGTTACAATGAAAGCAGACCGAAAGGTTCTCCTTTTATTGGACGGAGACAAGTCCCACACATCTGTGGGGCTTGTACAATGGGAAAAAGAGAGAAACATTATCTTGTTTATTCTTCCTGCCCATACCAGTCACATTCTGCAACCCCTTGATGTTGGCTGCTATGAACCTATGCAAAGAATGTTTAATGCTGAGTGTCACAAATTTACTCAAATCGCAATGTGTTGTAACCAGGGATAATGTTTGTCAACTTGTCTGCAAGGTGTACAGTAAGGCTATGACTGCAGACAACATGATATCGTCATTTAGGAAAACCGGTATCTATTCATTTGATAGAAATGCCATACCGGCAGCACGCCTCATACCTGCTGAGGTATTCAACACTGAAGAAGACAAGATCAATACTGAAGAAGAATTATGGTGAAACAAAAGATGGCACAGTCAGGTTAAAAGACCACACAAGGAAAAAGCCAGTGATTGTGAGTCTAGAATGTTTTTTAATTTGAAAGAAAAAACATTCAAGGATGTTAAGAGAGAGAGAGCACTTTGCTGAAAAAGAATAGAAACACAATGAGTAAAATTACCTCAGACCATTGTATTACAAGCAGTGCTGTTCTTGAACAGATGATCAAACATGCTGGCAGTCAGAAGAGAAAATATCCAGAAGCTAATCATGATAAACCATCAGGTTCGGGCTACAAGAAAATGAAGAGTCAAAAAAGTACTAACAAAACTGTAGATGAAGAAGCAATGGACAGTTCAGATGAAGAGGTTGGAGTTAATGAGAAAGATTTATGTTGTGTGTGTGTACGGAGTTTACTCCAAAAGAGATAAAAAATTGTGATGTGGTTATTTTTGCCGAATGGGCCCAATGCGACGGTATGAGGAATGGGATGCCATGCAAGCATTGGACTCACCTCAAGTACTGCTGCAGTACACGTGTAGTGCGCTTGCATGGTAAGTTCTTCTGCCCTCATTGCATTGAGGAGTAAAAAAAAACCCAAAAACTGAAGTTACCACAAACTGTATTATTGATGAAAAAATTCCTGACTTTATCTACAGTTACACAAAAAATTTGATTTGTTTGGCCTAGCTATAACCTTTGTATTATGAGCAATGACGCAAGCGTCGAATTTAGGACCTGGTAATGCTTGCGCCTGTTGAATGTTGTCGATGATTTTAAACTTTGTAAATAATAATAATGAAATGGATAAAGGTAAAATAACTTATGTAAACAAGTAAACTATATACGATAATCAAGATATACTTTTAAATTTTAAACTTGTTGCTCATATAATTTGTAAAGTAACCTTGACTGCTTAGACCGTCGAAATATGGGCACACAAGGATACTATTACCAGTGTAAAAAGGAAGCAGATTGCTTTAATCAGTTTATTTTATTTTGTTGGTATTTACAAACGAGGAAAACTTTCTTAGATAAACAGTCATACCCTTCTACTGTTCATTCGGATCCAACAGCGTAGCAGTGTTTAGGTGAAGATTAGGTTGTGTATTTAATCTCTTTTTCCTACCACTGTAGTAAAGAAATGAACAAATGTGATTACAATATGTTCCTGTCAAAAGAAATTATAATTGAAGAATTTCTACAAAATTCATACCTTTATACGTAATATTTCATTTTGTTATATTCAGTAGTATATTCTCACTAAATAACTCTTTATAGACGATTACTCAATAATTGTAATATTTGCTCGTCCGAAAAATATTGACCGGTCAATATTTTTTTTAAAAAATTGACCGGCTAGGAATAATATCTAGAGAATATTCCCTATATTTCAATAAATCGCTTCTGATTTGTTGATTCGTAAACGATGACGTAAATATTATCAAAACCGATTTGGTTGGACTTTTCCTATAACGTCACGATCATTTCTATCAGCTACGTCATGCATAAATTATACACGCCGCCGTTGTGAAAACTATATGATTGGTTAACTCCTATTTTTAGGCGGAGTTATCAGTATACGCTTATGCAATGCCAGAGCTGAAGGATTTCTCAGAACAGTTTATTCCCCCCAATATTATTCATTCAAAATCGACTATCCCCTATGTTTAAATTCTGTGCAAAACTATCTCTTTCTCTCTTTCTCTCTCTCTCTGTGTAAACGGGCGTTAAATCATAGCCTCAAGCTACGGTCCAGAGTACGGCGTTATTAAAATATAATATTTAAAAGTTGCATGTGCTAAGCGTTCATTTCATGTAAATACCGTAAATGTGTAATGCGCATGTATTACCTAGACTACTAACTTGCCAGTTAAAGTGATAGGTATGAATTCCTCGATTTCTACACCTTTCGATCGGCAATCGACAGTCAATAAAAGAATTGAACGATGGTGTGAAAGAACGAGACGGAAGTGGAGAGTGCAAGGGGGTTTGTACATGTGCGTCTTCATTAGGGAAGTGTCCGATTCGTTTCTCTTCTGTTGCCCTATCACTTTCGGTGTAAATATATATACTAAAATATCCCCAAACAATTTACTGCAGATTTCTTTATTTTACCTGTCTCTGAACCCCCGATCACCAGCTCCATACATGAACACTGGTTTGTTTTCATACTTAAAAAATACAGTTCTTGATCCGCTTTCCGAGCACGGTTAAAGGTTGTTTAATAGGAGAAAGTTTGGGGCAAGTAAAAAACAATTATTAACAGTAGTAAACTAAACGAAGAATTATTTAAATGGATTATATGCACAAAATGTGGTATGGTGTGATGTAAATATTTTTCAAAAATAGTGTTATTTTTATACGCGGCAAATTGCCGTAAATTTTTTTTGTACATGTAAGTATTGTATGCACTGTAGCTTTGTATTTTCTAACCCAACATTTATACACAGAGCTACAGCTATATATGTTAGGTACCGTATGTATTGTTTTATCACAAGTGTACACTTTCGAAAAATAGCCCAATTTCGACAGTCACGAGTACCCATGTGAATTTTTCATTCCCTGATATGTTGTTGTTCTGTCCGTGCATAATTTAGTCTTAGTTAACCAGCAGCCAATCAGCGGTAAGCTGAATCCACCAATAAAAAAAATTGTGGTTAAGGTGCAGGTATTGTTTATGTATGACGTAGCTAAAGAGTTGAACGCGACGCGATCGGACAAGTCCAACCAAATCGGTTTTAGTAATAACTCTTCGCGACTCTAAAACAAGGTGACGTCATAATATTATTGACAGTCAAGGCAAGTAAACAACAAACGCGCAATGCGACGGTTTGCTATCATAACGGATATGAGGATTTGCGAATTACTGTGAAGTAAAATCAGGTAGAACATTTGTATGTTAATTCTAACAGGCGGCGGAATATCACCAGTGAACGTTTGATGCGGAGGACATTTAGGAAATAAACTTTGCACAAAGTTGAATTCGTGAATTGTTTGTTGAGCTGAGAAAATTACGGCGATCTGTTTTCAATTACTTTCTTAAATATTTTTTTTTGTTTCTTCATATAACAAAACAAATGTTGACTGTGTTTTCGGGCAACATTGATTATATTAGCCCCCTTGGGACGAAAATATTGCCCTCGGCTTTGCGTCGGGCAATATTTCGTCCCTCGGGGGCTAATATAATCAATGTTGCCCTCAACCCCAGTCAATATTTGTATATTATTAATATAATGTTATGCTCTTTGGAATTACAACAAGTATTCCTTTTTAAGTAATGATCGGCATGTAAAATAATAAGTTATGTTAATGTAATGAGAAAGTATTACGGTATATCAAATAAATAAGATAAATAGGATTTCTCGCACCGTTTTCTTGAAATCCGAAATAGCAAGGCATGAATAAATCTTACTCGTAGAAGGAGAACTGTACTTCTGATAATTATTTTTAATAGTTTGTCAAAAAAAAGTGACTTGGACCAATAAATATGTAATTGTAGATATATTTTAGTCTCAAAGCAAACGAATTAGAATAATGATTTTAGTATTCTACAGGTAATATAAGATTTATTTTTAATATAAAGCTATCATTGCATAGTAAATAAAGAAGTGCAAGGCGCAATGCGTGCGCGAATAATATAATTTGCCGGATGCCTCATATGGACTTAACTGTGATCGGCCAAATGTATTTAAATAGGAGCTTGTTACATAAACATTGTGATCAGGTTACCCTGTTTTATTGCCATTGAAATGATCATAAACTCAAATAGATAAAAAAACCAATTATAGATGTGTGACATTTAAAAGTATATTAGTACTATGACCATCATAAAAATGAAACTAGTGTTGTTATAAAATATGTCCGAAGTTTTCCATGACTGGATAGCCGAGTTTTAAAGTAAAACAATGCTAAACAGATACAAATAACATTGCTTTAAATCAGTTAAAATATAAAGCAAGTTCTCTGACTGTAAATAGGTAATAAAATCAGTTTCGTTCGGCAGCGACTGTCTTACTTGGCTTCCAAGTCGATTAAACCACACGCTGGGTCGTGCAGACAGTCTGGGTCTGGATTCATTGCCATGCGGATGAAATATTCCATCGATTTCACATCAGCATTACGACGGTGTACCCTAGACCAAAGTAAAGCGCAATTTATTTGATAATGAATATTTGTCTTTTTTGTACGAATTCAGTTACATTTACATGTACGTACAACCCTTTAAAAAAAAATTCAATGTATGACGACCACATCTTGTACTGAAAAAAAAACCGTCCAGTACTCCTAATCACGATATTATTTGAGGTTTTATCAATCTGAACTAATGCTTGCAACTTGAACTTAACATTTAAGTCAAATGGGCAACGCATGTGTAATGAAGATGTTGTAAAAAGTAACCTAAAATTCATACAAATTAAATATCTCGATAAGTGTATGCGTAAGCTTCCTTTTAATCAAAATATGAAATAAAATAAATTCTTTGCGCAGAAACCAGTATATCAACATGTTGTTTTCTTCTTTAATCAAGGAAAGCTAACTAAAAAATGCATACCCTTTCTTTTAATCCAAATATAAAACAAAACAATAATTTGCGCAGATACCGGTATATTAACATGTTGTTTTCTTCTTTAATCAAGGAAAACTAAAATATATGCATACGCTTTCTTTTAATCAAAATCTGAAATAAAATAAATTCTTTGCGCAGATACCAGTATATTAATATATTGTTTTCTTCTTTAAATCAAGGAAAGATAACTAAAAGAGCTTTAGGTGCAAAATAACTGGCCTCTTATATGTTGCAGTCATATGACTTCGGTTAATTCCACTTTCATTGTTTTCTAGCAACGTTCGGATATGAACTTGATTGGGAACGTAATCAATGTTAAATAAATGTGACGTTTGACTGGCAAATTAAAAAAAAATTAATACATGTTGTTTATTTACTTAAAGAAGTATTTTATTCATGGATTGAACAGCAGGCATAATGCCTAGTTATGTTCTCTCCTGTAGTCAAGGTATAATATGATTAATTATATAATTTCATATAAGATATATATACATATACATGTATATTGCAAATGAATTTTGTATAATAGATTGCTATTATAAATAGCATTGGAAGGAGGTACAGTGCAAAAAATTAAACAAAACAAATAACTTATGATAGGAAAATGAAAATAAAAAAAGAAGAAAAATATTGGTTAATTGCTAAGCTTGAAAATAAAAAAAGTATATGTAGTGTAGAGAATAAATGAGAAAGAAAAAAAAAAACATGTAATAAAAACAAATCAAAAACTGATAACAGAGTAGAAAAAACATTCACAAAAAATACTACATAAGTATTCAGGCGTATAATTGTTTAATATTTTTTATAAATAACTTGGTTAGATTTTCTTTTTAATTATTTACACTTTATACTTTAGTAATTCAGACAGTTAACTGATGTATTAACAACATACTTAAAAAAATCATTTCTGTTGTTGATATTTTAAAAAACAAAATGGTTTTTTTTTAGATTTTTTTAAAAATAAAAATGATTTTCTCCGCTTTTAATGCAAACTGTCTTATTATTTCTGCAATTTATATTTGCATTCCAAAAAGGATGCTTTATGCCAAATTTTGTTGAAATTAGCCAAGCAGTTTAAGAGAAAAAGTTCAAAAATAAAAAGTTTACGGACGGACGGACAGACAGACGGACGACGGACAAAATGTGATCAGAAAAGCCCATTGAGCTTTTAGCTCAGGTGAGCTTAAAATATTGAAAAATGTCCATAGGAATATCTTTGACCTTTATTTATATTAATAACGAATGTCAATGCCTTAAAGGGGCATGGTCACGATTTCGGTTAAGTTCTCTTTTTCTACCTTTATTATTTACAATGCTTAAGGAATGCATTTCTAATAATCAAATGAAATTCTAGAGTCAGCTGTAGAGTTACTTTGTCGTGTAAGCAAGGTTCTTGTCCTGTTTTTGTTTACATTTGTTCAATATACCATGCAGTAAAAATCTTTTTTCAAGCTGAATTGACTATTTTTTTTATTTTAAGCATAAATGAACAGTTTCTAACATTAAATACATTCATTTTAAGTCTAAAACTGGAATTTTGACTTCAACATTAAATATGTAAACGAAAGCTTTGTATACATAGCAAAGAATTGTAAGCTATGTAACTCGCTTATAACTCAATGAATGACAATCAAACTTTGGTTGCCTTTTAAAAATTGCCTTGTTAATGCATTTTAAACATTTAAATTGAAAGAAAATTGATCAAAATCGTGACCATGCCCCTTTAATACAATCATACCCTCGACATCGTCTATCTTAAAAAGGGGGCGAAATGACGTGGTACATGTTCCCTTGTACAGTATGTATAGTTTATTTTATGAAGCAATTTTTATATAATTTTTCTCATTGAAATATGGCTAAATTGACAGGAAAAACTATCAAAAAGACTATTATAGTCTGTTCCAAGATATTTATGTAATACATTTGGGCGATTTTTAAAGGTCATAATTAACGATATCCTGACCATATTGAGTTTTATACGGGAATTAGTTCCTAAGTGTCTCTTTGATAGGACTAACATTGTTTTTTGAGTTTTTAAAAAAATATTTTATGCAATATATCAGCGCCACAGTCGATCAAATGTACCCAAATGGGAAAAAGGAACATCGAACTACGCGGCTTACCTACCTTATGACGTCATTAAGACCCAATCGCCGTATAAAGCTCTGTAGTTGATACAAATATCCATGTCATTTTCAAGTAGATAAAAGAAAAAATATTACTTTTCTATATAAAAACTTAAATAATTAAGCAATAATTAACAAAGGCAGTATATTTTCTCTCATTAAATTTAATCGTATGCGTTAACATTTTTTTTCATTTGACGCATGTACATATTCAGTTTATAATAGAGACTCGAAAATGAGTGATTTTCGTCATAGATCTACATGCAAATATATGCATGTATATATTTTTAATAAAATTGTCAAATTCAAAGATATCCGATCGTTTTTCCAATTTGCATGTTCATGCAATTCATTATGATTTTTTAAAATCTAAACCCGCATATACAGGTATATGTAGGCAACATATTCATGCGGCCTCATTCGCTTCACTGTTAATTTTTTTTGCTTAGCTTTCAAATTGACGGCGTTTTACTCGAAGGCACCTTCTATCTCTTTCTTCGGCAATTTTTTCTTTCGTTTTTTCGTTTTTATGAATGCTTGTTTTTAATAAGATTTGTTGATTAATTATCTATACTCTCCTTCACATATTTTTTTCATCAAGCAACATATTTATTTTGCCGGTACATTTATAAATCCTTATGCCATATTTCCGCAACTTAATTTAATAAAACGTTAAAACACGTGCACAATAAGTATTTCCTAAAGATATTGCTAAATACCCATAAGTCTGAAATTTGTAGGCCAGATTTATAAGAATTTATCAATAGATCTTTTTCTCAAATTAAATATTATCGTGGCATTTTATAACCGCTTTTAAATAAAAACTATATGCATAATACAATACCTCAAACATTTTTATTGGGCTGCCTTTTACTTTTTATATATGCGACAAAATAAATTCAATGAATTAAAATGTTTTAATTCTTTTTAAATGTATTTAAATCATTATATGTATCGAGGAAGAAAAGCATGTTTCTGTTTTAAAATTTTATGTTACTTTATGAGTGGTGGAGCATTTTCTTTTAAATGATTTTCACTGCACAATGGGATATTCATCATGATATTACTCTGGTGAAAGGCTGATAGATTTATCCATTAAAGACCAATTTAAACTAAGTCATCTGTACTACAAAATAAGATGGATCTCATCTGAAAAAAAGGCAAGTTCATATATGCAAACATAGCTAAAATTAAATCGATAAACTACTGTAAAACTACCCTAGTTCTAATGCATTGTCTACATGGGTGGGTCTGTGTGACGTCATAAATCCACAAAATTAACAACGATAAGCAGGGAACAATTTTTTGGAAGCTTTTAAACTATGATAAGCTACACAAAGTATTTAAACTACAATTGATGTGGGCTTCTGGAGCCAAATATTTTTATTGAAACTTTTGCCGAGTGTATACACACATGTACCAGCATATATGTGAATATTTATCCTATTGTGGAATGTTAAAGGAGTATCACCATGCAAATAAAACCATATGTTTGTTACATAAAACCCTTTAGTTGATATTCAATCAATAAGGCAGACATTCAGTTTTAATCAAATGCTTATTCGCTTCTTAAATTTGATTTAAAGATTGTTTTTTTTTTTACTGTGAAGGAACAAACAACAATTTCCTTACTAAGATTAATTAACTAACATCGTAAGGTTTTAAATTAAAAAAAAGCAAATGCATTTATGTCAATGTTTTTTTCTTATAAAAATATACTTATATATATATATATATATATGTCCATGTTTTCGTTATGAACAATTTGTGACATTTTCTGTAGTATCCGTCTATCGGTTAAAACTAGTTAATTATGTTTAAATTTATAGTAGAGAGTAGTATGAAATGTTTACAATCAACAATTCCAAAATGTTTGGTGTTGGAAGTAAAGAGGCCAAGAAATTTTGCAAAATACTTTTCAAGTACTATTTACATATTTAAGTTATAAAAAAATTATTGTGATCAAAAATATTAATATTGGATCTATAAGATAAATCATATTCATGTATATTGCAAAACAAGTTTTTAACAATGCACTCAGAAGAAAATCAATGTTTTCAATTAAAAAATTTGAAAATATTTCAAATATTGACATTAAAATGATGAAATAATCGTTACTTACCCATGCTTATCCATGTACTTCCCATAAGTAATGCCATTTAACATGCCACCCAAGACTGACGCTATGAGAACCGTGTTCAAGCAATGCATTTTAGCGATTGATAGTGTTATAGCTACAGCGTTGAATAACAACAGATATATTATGCTATATGATGCAGTCAGCAAAGGATTATCCAACGTGTAATTGTAGAACCCTGTATATATACAAAGAAATAAAAAAAAATGAGGGCCATTGTTTAAAAACTCCCATCTGCCATCATCCGGCCAACGTCACTTATTTGAAAACACACTTAATGAACACTGTTCTCTAATCTCCAATGCATGAAAAAAATCTCAACATTATCAAATTTAATACCCGCATGACATTGTCATTCAATTATCATCCGTGCTCTATTTTAGAAATGGCTCGAATAGATAAGAGCCGTCGCGTCATGGTAAATTAGTACCAGAGGATCAGAAGATTTTACTAATACACTGATCACATATGAATTAACATTCCTGATTTTGAAAAGGGCCATGGAGATGTGCTATTTGTTTTTTTGGGTACAGAGGTTTTATTAAAGTAACCTCTGAATGTGTACAAGTTAAGGAGGAATTTTTGTATGCCTTACATGTGAAAAAACACACAAAAACGTTGTTGGTGTAATTTCAATTCCAAAGCCCTCGGTGACAGGATACCTGAATCTTATCGATGTCAAGTTCTGCTAACCCAATAATGAGTAAGCAAAAATCAGTTCTAGTCTGATAAGATATAAAAAAGATTCCCTTCTGATCTAATGAATCATTCGATTTATCTGGATTATCTTTATTTTTAAATCAGTCAAATATTTCTTCCAATGTTTTCAGTCCATCATAACATACATTGAACGATGGGAAAGCATCAAATACATCCAAATTTACTAAAATGAACATCATCAATTTACTGTAATTCTTGATATACTGCCAGGGGAGCAAATTAATCCAACACATAGGTAAAAACGTTTAAAATAAAAACGGTCCAAATATTATAACAATTTAATGTTCCTAAAACACTTAAAAAATTGCGATTATGGAGGCCAAATTTGACTCATATCATAAATAGTTTTTGCCATTTAAATTTTTTTTAAAAACCGTTGCATTTATTTTCAAAACGAAATTCATGTGCTGTCTCCTGAACAAATACAATAGGACATTACTTTCTTGCACTACAATGAATAATGTTATAGGTTTTTTTTATCTACACAAATACTCCATTCTAGCGTTCCCCCAAAACTTTTAATATAAGCATTGACTCCCTTCACCTTTAGAAAATCCAAAGCCTATTTGATTGACTGTAAAATTAAATTGTAACTAACATGTTTGCTTGTAAAATATCTGACTTAAGTAAAAATGGGATAGGGTGTTAGGGTAACAGTAACCCTCCCGAATAAAAAAATCCTGTGGACCTTATGCATTTGGTTTACCTTGAATATCATAGACACACTTTATGTAAACATAGCATTATCATCAAAATCGTTGCAGATTCTTCCACATATCATTTATAACTACTAAAGGTTTAGTTTATGAGTATACATGTAACACACGTGATATATTGTACATGTAGTAAGGGTGTGTGTAATGTCACTTCAATCCAAATACCTTCCTGTATATACTGTGGAATCATTAATATTCGTGGGGGCCAGTTTTCGTGGATTGCTTAATTTTTACAACTTCATGGGGACGTAATTTCGTGTATTATTTTATACCCACAAAAGAATTACGACTTTATAACACTAATTTATTAATTCGTGGATGAGAGGTACCCTCGAATTCCACGAAAATTGAGTTATCACGAAATCTAATGATTACACAGGAACCAGATTTTATTTAATACATATATTTCTTATTCTTACTTACGTAAAAGTGTCGTAAGAAAGGAAGTTTATTGTCTCAATAAAGGTGATAAATAATCTATATGTAAGGCTGTGACAGACCCATTAGGTTTTCGCTAAAGTGTTGATTCTTATACAACAAATATTCGTATCGCTGGATGTGCTCAGACAGAGAGAGACAACATGAGGCATTTTATAGATTTAAAAAAAATTATACTGCAAAAATGATCATAATGAAAATATCAACAATGAGGAAAAAATATGTTGAATAAATATGAATATGAAATAAAATCCTATAAAATATGAAAAATGAAATTAATTAATGCTCTAAAATATGAATATTTCATTGATAAACACACAAATTGAAAAATGTAATATTTAGAAAATAGGACGTAACTTCTAGCCGGTTTTTCTTACGTTTTCGTTAAAATTATAGATTAACTTTCAAAACTAAACTTTTGAGGAAAAACATTCCGAACGAGTCAATGACTGACTTAATAAATTATAATGTAACAGTGAAGGCTACATAAAGTAGCTTATGTGATGCATCAGTACCTGAATAGAGTGCTCTTATAGACAACTCAACAAGATATGGTCCTTTTGTACTTTAATTAACACAACCAGTTTCCTCCACTCTTTCTTCCTTAGAAAACAAATGTGTAAACATTATGCACCATAGATAATTATCAAAGAAAACTAGAAAACAAAAACAAAAAAACAAACAAAAAAACGATATATCCTACAAAAACAGATCAAAGACATAAAAGGTCATTTACATATTAAAGGCATACACAAATATTGTATTGAATTAATATCGTCAATCACTTGGGTATTTATTTACAACAAAACGAGTGATTATCATCATCATCATCATAATAAACTTGCATGGGCATATAAATAACATTATCAACCAAGTATATGTCATTACACACACCAAAGTCACTCTCACTAACTTAATACAGCAAACTTGAAATATAACGATCAGCAATATAACAAATGTAAGGCTATAACGAATTATTATTCATGTACCGGCAAAGTTTTCATAAAAACCTATAAAAAATGTAGTATACAACGAATACGGTTACATGTATAACACACTTACGGCTATAACGAAGACATTTTCTGTCTCCGCTGCATAATTTTAACGTACTTAATCATTTGTATAACGAATATTTTCCATTACAAATGTCCTTGAAAATACATGGAACTTTAAGGATGACGTTTACTCAGAATGAAAAAAAATTCCACTGATGATAATGAAAAACCAACTATTGTGTGTTATAGACCTTACATGGTAGTGTTATTCTTCACTTTCAAAAAAGTAGGTCAATGACCTACTTTTTGAGTTAATGGCCATTGAATATTATTTAAAAATTTGAGAAAAATCCATAAAAATTTTAGACTATGATTGAGATTTTCTTAATTGTGAAAATAATGCAAATTGCCTAACTCTTTGACAAATGAAATACAGTTTATGGATGGTAGAGACATTAAATTGATACAAAGCATTAAGTTTTCATTCACAATTTTTATAGATATTCTAGTCCGAATCTCCTATATCAGTTTTCAAATTACTACCCATTTTTGATTCAATATTACAAAAAACTGAATGATGATAATGCTAAAACATTAATAGTATTCAACTAAATAAATTGACTTTTCTCTGCTGGCATAACATTTATATGAGGTCAATGATCAAAATTTTGAGATATGGTGTCTTTTATCATTTTTAAGCATTTTTCAATATTTTTGTAGTGTGTGCCATGCGATCATCTAAACGAAAAAGCAAGATAAAACCAACAGAAAATATGCAAAAATATGTTGACTAACAAATAAAATCTTAACTTTAAATATTATAGTACTACCAAAAATATTTCAGTGGAAAACAAAATCTGAAAAATTTAGTCCGAATTTCCTCTGTTTCGCTAAAAGTCAAACTTTGTCAGGGCCTAATTCCATAATTTAGTAAAAATATCGATTGTTATGTCAATAATAATTCATTTCATAAATACTTTTTGTATTTAAAACAAATTTTACTCATGAAATTGAACTTTTTAACAATCCAGATTTGAGAACTCAAACCCTGAGTAAACAACGTCCTTAAGATGAATACAAAAAAAACTCAAATTCATATATTACACAGAGTTTTGACATATTTTGTAAACGACTTTATTATTGATTTTTTTAACATCGATAGTATTGTCAGCTAATTATTTTATAACCAATTCGCTATAAACAAACAACGAATTACGACTACATCGATATTTTCTATGATCCGCTGAAATTCGCTATAAACGAGTTTTTCTGTAATGTTAATATGTTATTCATTGGCTAAAGAGGTGTGACTTTTGACCAATGGTGATTTGTTATGTATGTTACTGTTGTTTTTTGTTGGTTTCAATAAAATAATGTTTTATTTCTAGTTATTGATACCTGGATTTAAATTTTTGGATAAAATAGAAGTGTCTGGAAAGATTTCAGAGCATCACATGGATAGATACAGTCTTTATTTATGACTGCGATGACGGTGAATTCAATTTTCGTAGGGTGCTGCCTTTCAAGTGTCGCCTTACGTTTGGCTTAAATCACATTTATTACAATTTGAACTATGTACAGCTTTTTAAGAGAAACGAAGCGCATTGATGAAAACGTTTTCCGATTAACCTTTTTTTGATACGTCGATCAATAAAAAGATTATTATTTTCATTTCTTATCATTTCATAAAACATTTTCAAATCATAAAATGTTAAGTGTCATTGGTCAAATATGTAAATAATGTAAATAAAGCGGCGCGTATGAATACAAAACAACAACAATATTCAAAATGGATGCGCCTTCAGCTGATGCAGAGCTATTGAGCTAAGTTTAAAGGATTAAACACAAATAGTGAGTTAAAATCTGAATCGGCTGAATTGAAAACGAAGGGAAAATGCATGCGATAACTTGTGATATTATTCAATGTACAGAAAGATTCATTAAAACTGGTTTTCATGTGAGCTCGCTGGAATATGCAACTGGGCATAACCATGCAAGGAGAGGCGATCGTGGACGAAAATAGTTGATTTGTCGACAAAGCATAGTATGTATAACCGACTTTTGTAAACGTTGTTGTAACTAGATAGCCAGTGATGTACTGAAATGGTATATCTGCAGCTTGGAATGCGCCGAAGGAGTTGAAGCATTACTCATAGCTTTGCTTTACGATGCTTATTTTGATGACCGATCTTGCACGTGTGTAAATTTAAAACTCATTGTTACCAAATTTGAACAACAGTGTTACCGTAAAAGTGTATAGGCCTATATGTTCGCTATACTATTCCTGGAAAAGGAACAGCCAACCCCGCTGTAAATGTTGATTGTTCTCAAGCAGACGAAATCGTGAGAAGACGCTTAATTTTCTATTTAGTAGTTATTATTATGTTTAATGATAATACCTTTTATGTGCCATGTGTTTTCTTCTTGTTTTATCACAAACGTCATTTTTGTTTACATTTATTAAGTCTCCTATTTGGGCATTTGTAGATAATGTAATTAATTGGGGCTATCTCTAGGTCAAGATTCTAAATTTAATACTATCTGGGTAGGATGATATTTAAACCAATCAGCGTGACTCCTCTAGATCACGTGATCATTCTTGATTTATTTACTAGAGGAGAACGCCACGCTTTATTTTAAGAAGATAATTTGGGAAAACCCTCCATCCACCCCTTTCTTCCGCCATAAATTATAATTTTCACTTTATTTCTATTTTCATGTATTGGTATACTATGTATCTTGTTATTGTGTGTATCTTGTCATTTTCCACCCTTTTTTGATGTTTGGCATATATCATTGCCTTGATTTTTGATATGTTTTACTATTGGGGGTCAGCATATTACATAATGTACTGCCAAAGACTTCACACAGTAGTCAGTTGTTTTCTAGCCTATGCTGACCCCCTTGATGGTGTATATATTTATTTTTCGTCATTTACTTCAATAAATGACATGTGTTCATTTCTATACCTGTTTTGTTTTCACTATGCTTAACATCAAAAAACTAAATGCAGTTGTCTTGGCTTAAAAAAACATAGGAACATAAAGTGAATTAAATAATGTGTATTGTTTATATTTGAAGGTTAAACTTCTATAAAATTGTATTTTGTCTGCTGCCAATTAAAACGAAAATTCCCATTCTAGAAGTGAAGCATTGTCAGTCTTAACTTTGATGGGTCTACCATATAATTAATGGTGAAAATGTATTGTAGATTTTAAACTAGCCAATAATTCTGTTTTGGGATAGTACTGCGCTTAATCTGTTATTTCAAAGCGTCAGTATCGAGTATTTATAATCCTTCATTGTTTAAATAGGAGATGATAGAATAACTGTTTAAGGCTCGTTTGAGATTATCAAAAACTTCTTGGCAGTGTTGTCATCCCAGCGAAACTCTTGCTTAGATTTTGTGAGTTTATGTAGGGGTTAAGCAATAACAGCAAATGTGTAAATAAATTTGCGATAATAAGAACATAACCCAAGAAAACATTTGCTATTTTTAGTAGAGAATGGGGTTGACCAATTTCGAGCTGATTCAGTTTTGGATGGGTCTGTGACAACTCTATTTTCATCAACAATAAGTCCCAGGAATGAAACTTGCTTCTGTAGTAGGCAACACTTTTTGAGGTTATTTTTTATAATTAGTTTTGCCTCTTTTAGTCTATCAAAAACTCGTTTCAAATTGATATTGTGTTGATCAAATGTCTAGGAAGAAATGATTATATCATCTTAATAGACCATCCAAATTTTCCAGGACAAGTGGAAGAGGTCTTTCTCCATAAGCCTCTCGAAAGTAGCGCCTCCATTGCAAAGACCCAAAGGGCATGTTTAAGAATTGCCATTCATCACCACCAGGAATGGAAAACGCTGTTTTGAATTGTTATCTTGGGCCACTTTTTTCAATACAGAATTGGTGTTCTTGGATTTGCTTAAAGAGGCACGGTCACAATTTTGGCCACGGTCACGACTGAATTTTATTTTTGGTAATGCATTTCTAATGATCAATCGGAATTTAAGTGTCAGTCGTAGAGTTATAAGCGAGAAACATAGCTTACAAGTTTTGTTATGTAAACAAGGCTCGTGTCATGCTTTTGTTTACATTGATTTATTATCCAGGTTAAAATTCTTAAAGCTGATTTTTTTTCTATCTGCTAATTCATTTTGAACATAAAAACTGTTCCTAGCATTTGTTACAATCAATTTTGGTCTAAACATAGAGTTTCCCCAACAACATTCAATATGTTAACGAAAACCATGTTAACATAACAAAGAATTGTGAGCTCTGTATCTTGTTTTAAATTGTAAACAAAATTCAATATGTAAATCAAAATTATGTTTACATAACATTGCGAGCTCTGTATTTCGCTTATAACTCGACGACCACTGACACTTAAATAACTTAAATTTTGGTTGACTATTATCTTTGACAAAAATTGAGACCATGCCCCTTTAAACAACCTGCAAGACAATTTCTTACGGATGCAAAAGGATGAGTGTCAAAATACGGGGTATCTGTGGCTTGATATCGGTTGATGGAGGGACACCCTACGCTGTGGTCGTGGATCCAGCGATATGTTCAATGGCTGTCGATGACCGTTGGTTGATGGTTCATGTATATGGTCCAGCGTCGATCAACCAATAATTTCATCAGTTACGTCTGACGCCATGACGTTGATCAATTTTTAACAAACAACCGCCTCACGTTTATAATCAATACTAAACTAATAATCATTCAATTTGTTGCATCGAAACGTTAAACTTCGCTCTATTTAAACTGAATTATAAACAAGAGCGCCGCTAAGAGGATCAGCCTATTACAACAAGATGCCCCATCGCTCACCTGAGTAACAAAAGCCATAACTGTGATTAAATGAGCATAATTGTATCAAATTCAATATATCTTGACAAATACGTACAGTATATTTTACACAAACAATTGAAAAATCGGCCGATTTACATTCATATATTACCAAGACCCTTTTGTTGTTGTTTTTTTTTTTGCTTTTTTTTTTTTAAAGACTTTTCTCTATTCCTTTGTAAAATCCCGCCCTCGCCGCCCCTCCCTTTCTTTTGTAAATCCACTTTTGATTAACAGATTTTCCTCTATATCGTCCCATTTCAAAATTTTAATCGCCCATAGTGGCCCCACCATACCCCGGGATCATGATTTGAACAAACTTTAATCTACTCCACCTGAGAGTGCTTTTACACAATTTGAGTTTTTCTGGTATAATGGTTTTTGAAAAGAAAATATGTAAAGATTTTCTCTATTTATTCCTATTCAAAACTTGATTCCCCACTATGGCTCAGCCTACCCTCGGGGACCATGATTTGAGCAAGATTCAATCTGCACAACCTTAGGATGCTTCTAAACAAATCTGAACATTTCCTGTAGAATTATATCTGAGAATTGTTTTTAAAAATTTATTGTTATTTTATTCCTATACAAAACTTGACACCCCCCCCCCCCAATTGTACCCCCACCATACCCCAGGAGACCACAACTTAAACTAAATAAATAAAATTTATACTCTCAGATGATGTTTGTTACATGAAAGTGCTTCCACATAAATTTGATCTTTTCCGGCCAATCTAATTAAAATTAGACATGAATTTGATCTTTTCCGGCCAATCTAATTAAAATTAGACTTTTCATTTCGCTCTCTGTTATGTATGGTTACCGCTCGTGAAAAGACCACATGATAAAATAACTATAATTTATTGTAAAAAAAATGTGAGATGAACATTATTGCTTCCTAAACATATAACATAATATCTTTCAGTGAAGTGCTATAAAAGAAAGACTTCAGACCCTTTATGGCCCCTAAAAATAAAAAGATAGGTCTTTGATATAAGACATATTTTGTTCAACAAGTGTTTAGACATTTTTTGCCGTTTTTGAGCTATTTTGTAAAGACCGTTTTAGGGTGATCCCTTATCTCCTTATTGGGGCCATATGACAAAATTTCGATGGTTGAATATTGACAAGCGCATCATTTATTATTAAATATTGCTTTTCAAAATATTTCTTAGGATAATGCTATGGAAGAAGGCTTAAGAGCCCGTTTGGCCCCTAAATTGAAGGTCCATCCCCTGTTTCTTAACATCACATGAAAGGTCTCTTGATATTTAACATATTTTGTTCAACAAGTGTTTAGAAATTCGTTGCCGTTTTGAGCTATCATGGATAGGACGTTTTAGGGACTGACCCCTTATCTCCTTATTGGGGCCAGATAACGAAACTTTTATGATTGAATATTGTTTAAAACATCATTATTCTTTAAAGAAGTTAATTTTATTTTCAAAAAATTCCGAATATGTATTTACACATGTATATGCAATTTCAAAGTTGTTGACTTAAAAAAAGAATAAGTTACTGTCAATGATTCCAGAAACGTAAAATGATAAGACACTCCCCTGTCGGTATGTTTGAAACATTGAATTAAAATGTAAATTTGTATTTGATTTGTTTAGTTGAAATTTACAAAAAACATATTTGGTAATTTATTTTGAATTTGTGATGGTAGACGTCGTCAGTCTACAAAACATGTGTTCCGGATCCTCTCTGTGAGACTTAGCCATCATCACCACGGAGGCCGGTTATTTCTGTGATCTATGACATCCGGGTCATGTAAATCTGTGCCTTATTCCACAATGTTTTCTAGGTTTGACGATCTTCCCGACATCACCATTGGAAAGCCGTCCGGGTCGTTCCACAGAGCTCACATAAATGTATAAACAGGTATATCGGAATTATTCAAACTCATAAGTTATTGATATTAGCTGCATTACTGTAACTCTTCATAGACTAAGAAATGATTCATCGAACTTATAAAAATGCACCTTTGTTGGTTTTATTTTTAAATTTAAAAATTAATGTTCAATATCATTTTAAGTATTATAGTGAACGTGAATAAAATGCTTTTAGAAAACGTCTTTTTAATATCATACTTAGCAAACTAAGTGTATGACATCCTTCCGATACCTAGCAGTCATTGATCATTGTTAAGAGTTTACTAGATGCAGCTGTGTAGATTTGAGCTTTCCCGTAATACCGGTATGTTGATATTTGAGACCTAATCGACTTTCCTTTTTTTCTTCGGAATCTGTAGTTTGGAATATACGTCTATCAAATATGCCAATTTTCACAACTTCCGGTCAATAAATAAATCAAAGCGGAATAAACAATTTGGGTATGACCTGTGCACGAAAAGAACTTTTCATGACAAAATGTCATAAATACACACCCACGTTTTACATCAGGGCGCTAGACTCTAGTTATTCTATATAATTGAAAGGGAATAAATTTTACATTTAGATAACATGTAATTTTGTACATGTTAACACACAAAAAAAGCATATTAATGATATCATAATTATAAGGTTTTGAAAGGTGATAAAAGTTTAATGTAAAATTAAACATACAATATTTTATTCTCCCCCTTACGTTCTGTTTTTAGAAAAACGACCCCCACCATACGGTATCGTTGCATCTAAACAGAAAATGCACTTATAATTTTTTCCCAGAAGATTTGATAATTTCACTTACAAGATTGATCATTTGTTCGACTGTTTCAACTGCCTGTAACCCAAACCACGTTATTTAATTGACAAATAATGCATATTGACCAACCACTCGATTACCATAAATTTGAAATCTGCCAAATTGTTTCGAAGTCTTTGAGACTACTAGACGTATAGAGCATTCGGACCAATGTCCAGCATAGTTTAACTATCGCTGACTTCCGTGCAGCATCTATATTTTTTAAAAACTTAAGCTTGTCATAAATACCTACAAAAGGCGTGACCAAAATTTATCCCGTATCTGAAACGGAGATAATCGACTCCCCATGCGTTGGAACCAACCGGGTTGTATACGGTGCATTATGTCTCGGATGGGATGTAACTTGCTTGTCTTACTTGCATACACGCTTAAATTTCAGCCGATTTAATAATAAGATCGATGTTTGAATTATAAATAGTTCCTTAAACATTCCACTTTATATGCCGTTGTCAACAAATTCAAAACATCTAACGATTTAATTGATTTATCCCCCCTATCCCCATGGAAGAATTCGTTCTACCCAGAATGTTTCATTCATTCATTTTTCACACCATTGGCATTATATTGTACGAGTCTAAAATAGGAACTTTGAAAGACCCATTAGACTTTGTGATCGATTTGAGGGTCCTTTGCTTGAAAATGACGAAAAAGGCCTTCAAAATGACTATTCTTATGCAACAAAACATGAATAACTGTTTTCAATTTACTAACTAATTGGAATAATACAAAAATCTTTATTGGAAATAATAAAAATGGACGTCCGTTATAAACCTTAAGTTGAACGACTTATTACTACTTGAATCTGCACATCTCTTTAATGAGTTTATGAACAGCAAACATTTTAATATTTAACACTGTGCCGAATAATTATGCCAGTGCCAAGGTGGCATTTTTGCACCCGCTTAAGCTGCATATATCGAACAATTTAAATATGCCATATGATAGAACATTGCTTAAAGAGTTAACAACCACCTTTGTTATCAGTGTATCTCACCTGTCAGGTAAGATATTTACCTTTGAAAGATAAATTCCTATAGGAAAATAATTTTTCCCATAGGAAAATCAATATTCCTATAGGTAATTTGAAATTTCCTATCGGAATACAAGAACTTCCTATAGGAATTTCAATTCCGATAGGATTTCATAAAATCCGATAGGAAAACTTAATATCCTATAGGAAAACTACATGTCTGAATCAAATTCCTACAGGAATTACCATTCTCCTATAGGAAATATAATTCCTACAGGACTTTTAAAAAATCCTATAGGATTGTCAATATTTCCTGTAGGAGAGTCAATTCTCCTATGGGAATTATCATTTTCCGATGGGATGTTAATTTTTAAAGGTAAATATCTCACCTGTCAGGTGAAACACACTAAAAACAAAAGTGGTAATATACTCTCTAGACAATGGTCTATCATTTGGTATACATGGATTTTTCCGAAACTGCATCTTAAGCGGGTGTAAAAATGCCACCTTGGCACTGGCATAATTATCCGGCACAGTGTTATTTGTGAAAACACATTAATTAAAAAGCACGCAGAAACAGTCTCAGTCCGGACCTCAACACATACATTGTTCGACTTTAATGGCCCGAGCATTGTAATTGCATTTCTTTGCACGTGTACAAAAACTTAGAAAAATCAACACATAAAGCTTTATTCATATGGCTTTTCATATGTACACAGTATATGCATAGTGTACACGCATGATTCAAAATACCCAAATGCAATTATTGAGTCTACAGTTTATAAGGTTTGTAAAAAAAAAAAATGAAGTCCATGGGCCATATCGCTCACCGGAGGAACAATATGTATAATAAAATCAGCTTAATGGAGTCAATTAGGGCTAGATATTGAGGATAGATTTTGTGTTCCGGTATATTGCGATATTTTAAAATGAATTGCGATATAAATTGCAACATTTTTCTTTATCAAAAACCGTTTTTTTTAATGTAATTTATTTGCACAATATGTCTCTATAAAATAAAAGAATAAATCATTTTTGTTGTCAAACATATTAAACTGTTTGAGTAAGAAAAACAGACAAAATATGATCAGAAGATCTCACCTGAGGTTTTCAGCTCAAGTGACCTAAAAAGCCACATTGCAGGTCTGAAAGTTGATTAATCTGTCAATAGATCAATATACAGTTTCTAAATATTCAATTGTTAAGGCTACAGCGTGCAGTGCAAATTTCCTCCATGGAGAATAGCGTTTACGTTTACTTAATCAAAAGTTACAGTGATGTCTGTATCATTTAATATTTATTCGTTTGATGAGATATCGTCACTTCTGATTGGTCGAAAAATTTCTTTGATACCTGCATCAATAAAATTTTGCCGGATCTACTTTTCTCAACTGTTCTGATCTAACACTATTTATAGAACGGGTATTTCCAAGATAAACACTGTCAACAAAATGTAAAGCTGTGTCTGTTTTATTGTCAGCAAAGAAAATGCAACCTTGTGAATATAAAAACTTGAAAGTTTACCTTCAAAAATGAACAAAACACATTATGCCTATTTGATTCACGAAATAGAAAATTAAGAGTCTTCTCACGATTTCGTCTGCTTGAGATCAATCAACATTTACAGCGAGGCTGGCTGTTCCTTTTCCAGGAATATTATAACGAACATGTAGGCCTATAAACTTTCACGGTAACACTGCTGTTCAAATTTGGTAACGATAAGTTTTAAATTTACACAGTACCCTACATGATCGGTCATCAGAAATTCAGAATAAGAATCGTTATGAGTACAATGCATCAACTCCTTCCTTCGGCGCATTCCAAGCGGCAGATATACCATTTAAGTACATCACTGGCTATATAGTTACCACAACGTTTACAAAAGTCGCTTATACATACTATTCTTTGTCGACATATCAACTATTTTCGTCCACGATCGTCTCTCCTTGGATGGTTATGTCCAGTTGAATATTCCAGCGATCTCACATGAAAACCAGTTTTATTACGAATTTTTCTTCACAGTGAATAATATCACAAGCTATCGCATGTATTTTCTAATCGTTTTCAATTCAGTCGGTTAAGATTTTAACTCACTATTTGTGTTTAATCCATTAAATTCAGTTCAATAGCTCTACATCAGCTGAATCCATTTTGAATATTGTTGCTGTTGTTGTTTTTTGTATTCATACGCGCCGCTTCATTTACATTATTTACATTTTTGATCAATGACACTTCACATTTTTTAATTTGAAAATGTTATATTAAATGATAAGAAATGAAGATAATAATTTTTCTATTGATCGACGTATCAAAGAAAAAATTGACCGGAAAACTTTTTCATCAATGCGCTACGCGCATTGATGAAGTTTTCCAGTCAATTTTTTCTTTGATACGTCGATCAATAGAAAAATTATTATCTTCATTTCTTAAGTCAAAAGTATGGCAGGTTTAAATTGAAGGAACCAATGCAGTTTAACCCAAAATATGCAGGCCGATGAGAGGTAACTCCTACTAACCGACAACTTTATATTGGTGACACAACACACCAAGATAAAACAATTAAATTTGATTCTTTCATCATTATGATTATTAGCAAATAAATATTACGGAAACAGTATGATCTAAAAACCTCATTAATTAAAACTACACGTTTTTTAAAACATCGTGCTGTTTTAGGTTTTTCAGATCAGACATTAGAACAAGATTGTTATTTAGTAAACGTTTTCAAATTCGAATACATGAAGAGTAATTTTCTAATGGAATGAATGCATGAATAAAGAATAATCATTTCAAAGAGTTATAAACACATAAATTCGTGTGTTAGAGTTTTATTATTAACTCCTTACATATATTTTTGATCATCTGCAACTGCAGCTTGGGATCAGTATCTGCAGAAAAAAACGTTCATTAAAATTGATTAGGAAAACCACAAGAGCCCACTAGATTTGACAGTCACCTGAGTATTATTATAACAGTTTGTAGATGGTTCTATCAGGGAGTCTCAAGTTTGCATTCTATACTTCATTTTGGGGTCTAAACTTTATTCCGACACTCCTCTGACTGTTAACCCCACTTTTATAATGTAATGCCTGTATACATCAATTCATAAAAGAAAGGGGGGGGGGTCAAGGACAAAGTCGGGTGAATCTCAGAAATACAAGAAAAAATATATAAAAGTTCATACATTCAAGGTGTGACAATTTTTACCCTACCCAACGGCTCGAACCCCTGATGCAGGGGTCATGAATTTCACAATGGACGTAGAAAAGAAGATTGTTTTTAAAATTGCATATATTTTCATTAAATGATGATATTGGCCACACCTATGACTCAAGGGTCACGATTTTTCACTATTTTGTAGATTAATTAAATGACATTTTAACAATATGTATAGTTTTTACACATCATTATAATGCATCTAGTTCATTCGCACTAAATGCCTAAGTAGAGAAAATGTACTAAGATTGGATACATGTGCAATCTATGGCCATTTTGGCCTTACCCTACGATATGAACGTAGAAAAATCAGGGGCCATACATTTTACAATTTAAGTACAGGTTCTTAAGAATATCATAACCATCGATTCGGTTTTTTTTTCTCAAACTTATTTAAGGAATAAGGAATCATTCTTTGAGTATAATACGGTGATAATATCGTTTGGGACATGATCAAATACAAGAAAGCCCATTGCATAAGATTCATCTTCACCTATAGATGCTTAAAACCAAAACCGTAAACACAGTATCAAAATGAGGTTAAAAAAATAAAATTGCCAATGAATGACGCACGACCACGAAGACCAATGACAATAGGTTACTTGAACAACTCAGGTGATCTTTAAATCTTAATTAAGACAGTAAAATAGGACACGGTCCCGTAGTAAGTAAAATAGGGTATTTTTTAATTTCAATATTCAGTGTGTCTGGAAACCATCAACGTAATGAATACTGTATACCGTTCTAAATATTGTATTATCAGGATACACATTTATATTAACTTACCCTTCTACTTTTCCTTCGGAACCAACAGCGTGGCGATGTTTAGGTTTGAGGTTGGATGTGTAATTGATCTTTTTTTCCTACCACTTTAGTAAAGAAAAAAAAATCAAATGAAATTTAATGAAAAGGACTATATTTGATATTATAAAAAATCAACCCCAAATTTTAACCAAGTTTTAAATGGTATCGTTTAAAAAAGTCGAATCTTCAATATATATATATATATATATATATATATATATATATATATATATATATATATATATATATATATATATATATATATAACTTAAATAAATGAAAACACAAAGATCGAGTAAAACATAAGCGCTTTCATTTTCTTCAGATGTTTTACAATACTTGTATTTAAAACATAAGCGCTTTCATTTTCTTCAGATGTTTTACAATACTTGTAATACAAGTATTGTAAAACATCTGAAGAAAATGAAAGCGCTTATGTTTTACTCGATCTTTGTGTTTTCATTTATTTAAGTTTTATATATATTTCACCGACCACTGAGGTTTTTCTTGGATTTATATATATATATATATATATATATATATATATATATATATATATTTATATATATATATCTTTATTTTACTATAATTATAATATGTCATTTTCTTTTGGGATTAAAAAAATTTCAGATAAATGTAGTTCAGTACATTATAAGAGTAGCTCATTATACATAATTCCAGTACGTAAGATTAACGCAGTTATCGCCCTTAGACGGAAGGTGGCGCTATCGTCGACCGCCATTACGGTGCTGACAGTCTACATTCGATTGATACGATGCCGTACGAAAAAGGAGGTGGGAGACATTGTGTTGTCTTCAACTGTACCAATAATCAGAGAAAGTTGTATAGATGGAAGATGGAGGAATGCTCTGATCACGGGAAAAGACACGAAGATTGTCCTTGCCAAGCGCCTTTCAGGATGTTTTGCATTCCAGCGCAAGTAGATACCAGATTGCGATGGCTCAAAGCTATCAATAGAAAGGATTATCAACCTGGAAAAAAGGACCAAGTATATCTATTATGTCGCAATTTATCAGTTATCGTCTTTTAATTTTTAAATTGATCTTATTAATTTCATATCTGAATGACATCGTCGATGATAACAGCTGAATATGCAATATATGCTGACAATATATATCTACACATGTACATGTATACACATGTATAAATACCACATGTGTTCTTTTATTATATATGTAGACGTATAAGGTATTCATTAACATACATGTTTATGTATAAATATGATATATGACTGTGCATCTTCACAGTTTTCATCAGGGTTAATTATAATTTTATCTTTTAATGCTAACAGGTCTGTTCAATTCATTTCCTTGATGGGTGTCCAACCAAACTGAACCCTGACCCACAATTACATATGGGATATCACAAAGAGGTTAGGGTGCAAAAAATTACATGTTTGTCATAAATTTTAGTTTGAATTTTGTTTAATCTACTTTCAGAATGAGATACTTGCAGTTAATGTGATTCACATATTACTATGACTATTATTAGAATAGTTTAGTATTTTCAAACTGTCAAATTAAATAGCAGTTTGAACTTACATGAAGCTATTTTGAGTGGTCATACTTTCACCAGTGATTGCCTGCTGGCGGGTACAATGACTGTGTGGGACATGATTGAAGTTAACTATGGATGCAGGATCATCCTCGGGTATGTAAAAACACAATATGTGTTCAGATATGTATGATATATTACTATGTATGATTTTTAATAGATAAAGCAAGGTAGGAGAAAACTGGTAAGGGACGTGTCTAATCAGGAGGATGAGCAGGAGCAGGATGAAGAAAGTGGCCTTATATGCATAGGAGGAGATGAAGCAGCAGCAGAAGCCACAGACATGGAAATCAATACTCCCTCAGCAGCAACAGCTTCTACCCAGACACCACCTGTTATTGTTCATCAGTGTGGGGTGTCTTGTGTTACCTATCGACCAAAATCAGATGCAACAACTCAAACAATTGATTCATTGCATGACCACTTATATTGTCTACAATTAACATCTAATACTGTAGGTACTCAAACAACACGTGAACTTTCATCTTTCAAAATTTTGACAGAGAAAGATTCAGTGTTTTATACAGGGTTGTCACTGACAGTATACTCTACTTTAGTAGATATAATGAGGGTACATGGCAATGAATTACCTTATTTATTGTCCATCGATGAACAAGTTTTGTTAACGTTAGTTAGATTACGTTTAGGGTTACAGTTCCAAGACTTGGGGAAAAGATTCGGAATTTCCCATCAGCTTGCTAGTAGAATTTTTAATTCATGGATAAATATCCTAGCTGTTCAGTCGAAAGATTTGATAATGTGGTTGCCAAAGGACACAATTCAAAGATCTCTACCAACTTCTTTTAGGAACACATATCCTAAAACTACATGTATCATCGATTGTACAGAAGTGTACCTTCAGAGGCCATTGTCCCTGAAAGCCAGGACTGCAACTTACAGCAGTTACAAGTCGCACAACACATTAAAATTTCTTGTTTGTATTGCACCAAATGGTTACATCATGTTTTTGTCAAAGTGTTATGGGGGCAGAGCAAGTGATAGGTTTATCACTAAAAAATCAGGGTTTTACAACTATTTGAATCCAAATGATGAAGTTATGGCTGACAGGGGATTCACAATAGGTGAAGAACTATTCAGTTTACATGTTGGGCTTAACATTCCTTCATTTTTACGAGGTAGAAAGCAGCTTAGTGAAAAAGAAGTTATCCAATCGCGTAGAATAGCATCAGTGCGCATTCATGTTGAAAGGGCAATTCGTAGAATGAAATCTTACAGAATTTTGAACAGCATTATCTCAATAAAGTCAGTCAAAAAAATGAACAAAGTAGTGAAGGTAGTGGGTGCTCTTTGTAATTTGAGACCTCAGCTTATTAAAGATTAGAGGTGCTCATGCATAGTGTAGAATTTTTACATTGTACTTTTTTGCTACTTCATTGCTCTTTTCTGAAGATAACAAGAAATTATGTACAAGTGTAAAGACTGTTTATTTTTGTTTTCACAAAGTTGAACACAATTTTTCATACTTCTCACTGAAAACAAATCTGCCTTGTGAAAAATCATCAACAATTCTAACAAGTAGATGATTGAAATAAAATGCTCTGATTCTTGGTAAAATATTGAAAACAAAAGTTTCGTTATATTGTACATCAATGCACACTGAATCCCCATTTTTTGCAAACCATGTAAAATATTTGCACATTGATTTTCTTGTACAGAAAAGTTGCATTTGTATTTGTGTATAATATCCATTTCTGCCTGACTTATTAACAGTGATAGTATCATTTTCTTTACAAATGTCATAACTTTTGTTGTTTAAAAGTTCATCAATTGATTTTACTGGACATTTTATTTCTAAAAGCATATCATCATCAATTGTGCCATCAGGACTTGCAGACAGAAAAGGTTCATCTTTATTTATAACAGTACCACAATTTTTAACTTCCAAATCAAATTTCTTTTCAAAGATTTCTTTGGCTATTGGTTCTGATACTTTTCCATGTTGTGTTGCATTGTTGCCCTTGAATCTAGGATATAAATGGTTTGTAACAAAATTTTGTGGATTTGCTTTGCTTGTTTTTGGTACTTTGTTAGCCACAGATGCTGGAATTCTAACCTTGCGACTATCAAACCACAAGTCAGAATTTTGTTCCGTAGTATTGAGACAGACTTCATCAATTTTGTTTTCAGACAGATGAACATATTTTCTATAAAAATTTCTACAAGGCTGACACTGAATATCAGCAATATTGATTGGATTTGAATAATCAAGCTCATGATTCCCATGATGCACATCTTTTGGGTTACTTGTTTTTCCTGCAGATGTGCTTAACTGACAGGGCTCAGATAACAAAATCTTATTTATAATTGTGCCCTTGCACTGAAAAATTTTTGAAAGGCATGATGAATGTGAAAACTCAACCAATTCATTGTGTGATTCTAATTTCTTAAATCTAAATTCTTTTTGAGGTTTACATCTCACAATAATGTTATCTGTATTTATCGGTTTGTTTTTATTTGGCCGTGAAAAATCAATTTCTTTGAGCTCCGCCTGATGGTCAACTCCAGAGGATGTTGCTCCCTTGCCCCAAGACACTGGGAAATCTGTAACAGATTTTCCTGCGAATCCTTGATTCCATGCCATGACAACAGCATATCCAATGGCTGAAATATGGCTGCATCCTCTTCCTAAACCTGCTGGGCATGTGCAACTAGCATTCTCAATCTTGTAGCTATCTTCTCCATCGGATGCAATTAAAATCCATGCATGATAATCTGCACGTCCAACTCCAGGCTGGGATGGAGATACTTTTGCTTTCAGGAAAACATTTTGTCCAACATTTATACTTTGAATATCTCCTAGCCACCTGGAGTTGACATAATTTTGTCCCCAAAGAGATCTAAATGACTTCATTTCTTTACCATCATAAGCTTTTGAAAATATCAAGTAGTCTACTAAATCTTCATATAAAATATGAGGCCAGCTTTTCAGATCATTTGTTTTCCAACCTGGGTCAGATTCATTTGGTAGATCTGCAATTTTTAAATATTGTTATTTATTTCAATTTTGTTCATTATGCATAACTTTTTGGCGAAAGGAAAACTAACAATTAAAAGCAACTTATTATGAGGAGTTGCTGGTTGAAAAAATACAAAAACATTGATAACTAAATTTTTAATGCATGCAAAAATTTTGAACTGCATAAGAAATTGGAGATCCACCAGCATTCTCTTCAGATTATCACACTTCACATTACGGGATTTGATTGTTTGTATAAACCATCCAATTATATACTCAAATTCTCGACTCAATGCGTAACTTTCATTCAAGTCAGAGAATTGAGGGATGTAAATAAAACAAATTTACGTTAAATGTGCGAGGTGGGCGGGTACGGATCCAAGTTTTACTGTGTAATAAACAAAATTACAAACACAGAAAGACCCAAAACAAACAGAACGTGAATTAAAAGAGGTTTAAATATATATTTACAAATCTTTTTATCCATCACAATGATGTTCCACACACAAAACGAGACAAAGTCGACGTAGTAAATATGACACTTGTTTACCGTTGTCAGCACCGTAATGGCGGTAAATCACGTGATCGTAATATGGCGCCGCCCATAAATTAGGTCAGAGAATAAAGTATAACAAGCAATACACGTCCCCTACCGGTTTGTAGAAATTTGTGAAAACAATGCTCTGTTATGCAGAATATCATTTCTTACCGTCTAAACAGACAAACCCGATAACGAACCCGATTGCAATAATACAAAAAACCCTGTCGATTAAATATACAACACAATGCTTGACACTATTTTACAGAACTTATTTGTTTGTTAAAAACAATAAAAGGAATGGTCCAAGAAATGCATGATATTAATTACTGAAAACATACTTTCCTCGTTTATTTGATACACACCGAGCCCGATAACGAACCCGAACATTAATCAAAGTACTGAAAGTACTGACACGAGTTGATGCTTCAGAAATCAGACATTTATTGCCCTTTTCTGCTCTCAATTGCAATAAGCAGAACTTAAAATAAATAATTAATGAAGTATATAGGTATCTTATCATACTAAGCCATAACATAACAAAGAAAAAAAAATCATGAATCGTGAAAGATCATTTTTTTAAAATAAGTTATTATATAGAGGACCATATCTAAAATTCTTTAAATTGAATTAGACTGAACATTTTAAATTTCATTTTTCATTTTTCTTTATGTTCAGAAAGGTTAATTTGGGTATTATTAATGTCTGGCCAAAATTAAGTCATAAATTGAGTTAGAAGCACGATACAGAGTTTTTATTTCTTTGTTTTGTAAACAAAACTCGAGTCTTGTTATTGTTTACATATGTGTGTTTTGGTATGAATTTCCGTCAAATGTTGCTGTCTTCTGTTGATAATATTTTTGTTATTATGTTCAGCCATCTTGTACATATGAGGGTCAAAATGTAAACATAAACTGAACTGGTATGTTTTTGCCCAAAACTGACTAAAACAGTTGTCATAACATTAAAAGGCAATAAATATGAGTTTTACTTATTGTTTAGTCTGCAAATTACGCATACAAAAACAGGAAAACAGAACAAACCTTTTTTAAAGCTGCATGGTCTGATTTTATATCAAATTTTTGTATACTTTAAAACGATGGTTATGCTAAATATGTGTATAATAGCAGACATTGCGGTAGTTTTCCCGGTCAATTAAGCCATATTTCAATGAAAAAAAATTATAGGTGTTTTTCTTCAAAACACACGTCATATAAAGGGTATCGCGTTATTTTGCCTCATTTTAAAATTGAAGTCGAGGCGGGGATGATTGTATTACGACTTTGACATCAAGTGTAAATGTGAGTTCTGGCTAAACAAAAATAAGATTGGTTTGTATGGAAAATTATTTGATACTGTAGTAGCCAAAAAATTAGACAATACAGCGTACACAAATAAAGTTAAGTACATTTAATCGGCCACATTTAACTATATATCTTTCTCATAATTAAATAACATAATATCTACTCTCTATACCGGGACCTCATTATTAGGTAGAGTGTATACATTTTTTATTATGAAAGAAATGTATAACGTCTGTGCCTGTGATTTATCTGTATCTACTTTACTGAGAGCAAACCGTCAATATGATCAAATGATGGTCTCTTTTCTGTCATTCATCAAGTTATTATGCTTCCTTTCAGAGCCTTGTTCCATTTTTATCAAACCATTTTTACAAAACTATATGGACACAAGATTTTAAAGGGGTTTATAAATCAAATGCACGTGACGTTTTAAACTTTTCTCTTTAAAATTCTTTTTTTTTCATTTGGAGAAAAAAGTTTTTAAAAACGTCAGGTGCCTGTGTTATATTTAAACAATAAAATGCTTTCTTTGGTGATTGATGGGGGATATGAAGGTGGAGACATAGCAGAAATATGTAAATTTTTCTGCCGCAATAATCGCTACCTTCATAACCCACACGAATGGTCAAAGAAGCATTTAATTGTTTATATTTACATCTTCTTTTTTTTTTAAAAGTAAATAAAATTCCCAAAATGACTGTTAATATACATCAGTACGTTAGCTAAAAGAAACACTGAAATCATCTACATGATTATATTCCGTGCAGTCCGTGATTTTTCTTAGGTCGCTGCATAGTTTTTGACCAAATGATAAACGGGGCGTGTAGATTTTATTCTTGTTGTTTTTATTAAATAGCATTTAAAGTTATTCTTATTTATATAAAATTCAAATCATTACATCAGAAAGCAAAAAACAGAACTGACAAAATTCTACTCATGTCCAAAATGCACACCATTTACTATAAAATACAAGCTGCCATTCTATAGACTGGGTAAAATAGTTTGCCTCTGTTTATCAAGCCGATTTGTAAAAAAACATCATTTTATGATATTATTTCTTAATCAACGCTGCTCAAAACTATATATCGTCACACAGTAACTACCACGCTAATCTATTTTTAATCTATGACGTATATAAACAGGCGCGCCGTTTTCCTCATGTGCATGTTGCAGGGCCACACTGACCTTCACCTCGACGAAAGATCACATAGACCCCCCCCCCCCCTTTGTTATTTTCAACTTTTGTGCTTCAACTCTGTTTTGTCATACTAAATTCATTCCACGTTTGATAAAGTGTAAGTAATGAAACGCATTTATGTTCTTGAATTTCAACTCTTGCGTAGGAAAACGTTAAACTTCCAACACTCAGCTGAGCTCATCTGCATAAATGCGATTACAGCGCGGGTATCACTGAAGTTTCATATACATGCACATACGTCAAATTTAATTATAGCGACATTTTTATCAGTCAGTTAAAATGTTCTTAGTTATGAAAAACATACTTGATATGTTTTATACAATTTATTGATTGCGACAATGATGTATCCTTAGTATATGAAATGTGTCAGCAGATTTTCCTTGAACCTATATTCTTGTGCGGATTGATATCAATTAACAAAAAGAAAATCATGATTTTCTGTTGATTAAAAAACGTTGATAACAAATTTTACCTCCGATAAAAGAAGTCATTCTTTCATGATTCATATGATTGCATTTTGATAATTGATGCATTACTGTGGAATCATTAGATTTCGTGGTGGCTCAATTTTCGTGGAATTCGTGGGTACCTCTCATCCACGAATTAACACCCCCCCCCCCACGAATTAATAATTTAGAGCTATAAAGTCATATTCCTCTTGCATGTTTACGAAAATACACGAAATTTCGTCCCCACGAACCTGTAAAATTTAAGCAATCCACGAAAATTGGCCCCCACGAATTTTAATGATTCTACAGTAGTTTGACAATCAATACGAAAATGTGATCTAACCCAGTGATGGGAAACCCCTTAGCAGTGACTAAACTGAGTTGATATACATCAACTCGTAAAAAATTGGAATATAAAAAATTAATTTTCTCGATAGGAAATATGTCAACCAGACGCTACAAAAGTGTCAAATTGATCTGTAGTTTGACATTTTGAAGCTGTTCATCAAATTTCATATTATTCTTCAAACGCATAAAGAAAAAAAAGTGTGGAAAACTGAAGTGGGACAGACAGACAGATGAAAGGGCGGACTGACGGACGCAGGGGAAAGCTATAGTCCCCTCTGATAAAAACCGGTAGGGGACTAATGACCTGGTTAAGGTTATCCTGTCACATTTCCATTGATCTTAGAGATTTACTTGATCATAAATCGGTAGAAGTATACAAATATAGGTGTCCATCATAAAATATCTCAAAGTGTATTAGTACGATGCTTATCACAACAGAGAAATTAGTGTTTCTTCGAATTATATACTAACATAGTTATCTATGACTTAGTAGCATTGTTTGAAAGTTAACAAATCATTCGAGTTATAAGTGTAGATTTTATTTATACATACTTGTATCATACTAACATATAAGGAAAACACATATTGCTTTATATAAGGAATAAGGAATCATTCTTTGAGTATTATGAGGTGATAATTTCGGTCAGGGCGTGATCAAATCCAATAAAGCCCGAAGGGCTTTATGATAGATTTGATCACGCTCTACCGAAATTATGATAATTTCGGTCGGCGCGTGATCAAATCCAATACAGCCCGAAGGGCTTTATGATAGATTTGATCGCGCCCAACCGAAATTATCACCTCATAATATTCAAAGAATGATTCCTTATTACTTATATTTATGTAATTTTAAGCCATCGTACGATTAAATATTTAAATATAAATAAGCAAACCCCGCTGGCGCCTCAATTTGGCGTCATTTGTATTATGGGTTATATAGTACAACATCGATACGTAGTGTTATCACAGGCAAAGACACTGGAGAATGTAAATATATAACTTTAAAATAGGAGTTTCTTTATGGTATATACGGAGGTACAAGAAATCATATCAGGTTTATTGGGCCGCTATTTTCTTACCTTTCTTCAATGTCAACTAGGTCACACGCTATCTCCGTACATCCAAACATATTTTCCAATTCTCGTCGGACATCATAATGATGCTTTATACTGTCAGCATTACGACGTTGTATCCTGTACAATATTAAAGCGCAATCTATTTGATAATCGATGTTATGGTGTTTATTTTCGAAATATTCACTGAATTGACTGCAATTTGAAAAAAGAGGTCTGGATATGAATTTGATTGGCTACGGTGATCAAATCCTGTGAAGCTCGAAGTGCATTGCAAAAGATTTGATTACAAAACAACCTATGGTTCCTATTTATGTGAACTTTATAATATTGCTTATTATAAATTATATTTACATTTGGGAAAGATATATATTATAATAGTTCAAATTAAACAATATTTTCAAGTTTTGTTTATAAGTTGTTGAACCAATTGATATTGTGGCAATGGGTATATAACACATAAGACATAATAAAATCACTGTTTCAAATATTAAGTTAAACGATTACAAATGAAGCTTTTTTAATCAAATCTATATAAGGATATAGATAAAGTTTGTCTTAATGACAACCTGAATAACCTGTGGAATCAAATATTTTCCTTTGAACTTTCACCGAGCAGATATACCAGCATACATGTATAGAATTAACCTATAAATGAATGTATTATGAGAGTCACAATGCAAATAAAAAAATATGTTTGTTCAATTTGAAATTTTTGGTTGATGTCAAATCGATTCAGCAGTTCTTATCGAATGCTCATTCACAGAGTTCTTGAAATCTTTTTTCTGCTGTCAGTCATTTGGACTGACTACCATCTGAAGTTTGTCAGTCCGGACAAATTTCTATCAGTCCAAAATATTTTAATAGAAGGATGAAAAACTATATTTGAATTTTATTATCAATTTTTTTCGTTCTTAACTTACAAGCCTCTCAATTTCTCTCAATTTTTCCTGATATGATTCCTCTTAACTTTCACATTTTGGCTTCTCACGTTCACATTCTTATTTATCACTTCATTAATTTTAACTTCCTTCCCTTTCTCTCATTAACTTTCCTTTTTTATCTTTCTTTCTCGTTCTCTTTTTTTCTGCACACATCATGCTACAGGGACTTATTTGTCGGATAGTGGAGTTCTTATTATTTGCTCCCGAAGACATAAATGATTAAAATTAGTATTTTTGTGTGTATTACAATGAAAACATTAACTTAAAACCCTGTTTCAGTGTTTAAAAAGTGTATCTATATACATAAAAAACGTAAAAAAGACGACACTCGCCATCTTTGATTTATAGGGGGCCATTGGTTCACGCTATGTTTTAAACAAGTTCTCCAATTTCTCTAAGTGATTTCTGACTATATCTATGTTGGAAAATGATCGAAAGCCTTATTCCTATCGCATGGCTTTACATCTGTTAGTTGCATTATAAACCAACCGTGTCAATATGTACTAAACACTCGCCAAACTTATCGAAAGCCTCTGAAGTTTACATTTAAGTGACGTAAATTATATTCATTAGTACTGAAATGTTCCGAAAACGTATGATCAGTCTAGAGAGAGCCAAAAATGCGCGAAAAAATCCTCTTGATTTACCGTATGCATTCGGATCTCCTCAGTGATTACCCAGAATAGTTTGCATCAACTTCGTTCCTTTTGTACGAAATTTAGTCTTGTTTTCGAAAGTTCCCCTGTCAACTTTTACCGGTCATTTGGACTGACATGCAAGCTCAAGTAATCGGTCCTTGGTTATTTTAATCGGTCTTGCCGACAGGACCGAAAGATTTCAAGAACTCTGCATTCACTTCTTAAAATTAATCAAAATATTTTGCTTTAATCTGTGAAGAAACTGACATCTGTTTCATTATTTAGATATTAGCTTACTTCGTCAGGGTTTAAATTAACACAGCGATTGAATTTATAACAATATTTATTATCTTATACTCAAGAAATGCTCAGTGTTGAAAGTTAAAAGTCCAAGCAATATTGTCTTGCCAAATTTTGTAAGTTGTTAAAAAAAAACAGTGAACAAAAAAAACCAAGATGAGTATATCACACACGGATCTGTAGAATAATATCGATTGAGAAATAAATTGCCATTAACTCTGGAACAATGCACCAACGCACACTTAAGGGGGAAAAATCAGCTTTTTCACAAAACTAGTGCAAATATTTCAAAAATTGACATTAAAATGAGTTCAATAAAAAATAAATCTTACTTACATGTACCCTTGATCACCCAGGTACCTTCCATAAGTAATGTCGATAAACATGCCACTCAAGATCGACGCTATTAGAACTGTAGTCAAACAATGCATTTTAGCGATTGATTAGCAATATCTACAGTGTTGAAAGACTATATGCTATATGCTGCGTTCAGTAAAGGGATGATTCAACGTGTAACATTAACTGTAGGAAAAGCCCTGTATATATATACGTAGAAATTAAAAAAAATTAAGACAATACTCTTGTCTATCAGCATCCGGTCAAAGTCACTAATTTGAAAACACACTTAATGAACACTGTATCAACATTATCCAAGACTTCAATAAATGAAAAAAATCTCAACGTTATCAATATGAATATCCGCATGACATCATCATTCAATTACCGAGCTCTATTTTAGAATTGGTTCGTGTAAAATGACCAGTCGCGTCATGATTAATTATTAGGGCATTAGAAGATTTTATGCACTGATCACACGGGTATTAGCAATCCTGATTTTGAAAAGGGCCATGTAGTTGTGAGGTTTGTAATGTTAAAGAAGACTTATTTAAGCAATCTCTAAAACTGTTCTTAAAAGTGACCATTACAAAGTTTAGGAGAAACGTCTTGCATGCCTACATGTAAAAAAAACAAACAAATTAAAGCACTAAGGCAAAAAGTAATGGAAAAAGCAAAATCTCAACTGAAAACAATTAAAATTAATTTCAATAAGGAGAAATATGTTTCACATCACAGACTTAAAAGTGAATTTCAGTAGTTTGAACAATTTTTTTTTAACAAAATCTTTTAAAAATACATGTACATGTTATTCAAATTTGAAAATCTTATGGTCTTAATCCGAGTGAAAGTTAAAAATCAGTAATGATCAAGAGTTTTGCAGAAAAATTATTCTTCAGTAAGTGCTATACACTGAAACACTTGGTAGATCTCAATCCACATACATGTACGAGGTACATGTATGTGCTGAAGAATCTGCTCCCGTACTGATGCCACCTGTGTTCGATTTTCTTGAGAATGATAGTTGTCCGACAATGATGGAATTCATGGTCCTATAGTAGGTAATGAAACTGTAGTTGGTGTTTTTTTCCATTGTAAAGTCCTCGGTGTTGAGAGGTTATATTTTCGATAATATCAGAGTTGATTTGACAAGGACTGATTGCTGAAACTGAAGAATGAAATTTATTGGTGCAAAGTGTTTTAATCCCAATGGTGAGTTAAAGCAATTATCATTTCTAGTCTGTTTAGATGTCGAAAACGTTTTCTTCTGTTTTAATGAGTCATTAGTTTTGACTTTGTCTTCCCATTTTATAAACTTGTCATGTATGTTTTTAATGTTTATCGTAAGATATATAATAAATAATTGAACGAAGCCCATGACACCATATACATATATATATATGCATCCAAATTTACTACTGATCCTGTATATCTTTATTTTAGTCAACTTAAATACATGTATAACACGGGCCTAATACCGGTATATAATAATATGGCCCACTGAAATAAACATGATCAATTTTCATACTAGTCTGTACTTTTTTGTTTGCTTTGTGCGGATATGTGAAGTTTTTCATAATTTTTATTTTAATCCGAATGTCCATTTTTGTTATAGCATTGCTCTATACTTTTCACAGGCAACTATTTTTTCATAATAAAAATTAATACGCTATACTTGATAATAAACAAGGTATCCATTGCCGCCATCTTGGATTTACTTCAAACTGTCCCATTAGGTGAACTTTTTGCTGAAAACACATCGGTAAAATTATTTTGCGATTCTCTTAAAGCGGTGCTTCAATACCTTAGCTTACAACTGATTCAACTTTAACGGTGCATTATACCTGTTTTTAAGGTGGAAGGCTACATCGTAACAGCATGTCTGACTTCCGTTCGAAACGCCATTGTGTTCCGGATTGATAACATTATGTCGTGGTACAAAATAGCTATACACCGTTTAATTGAACTCTTCTAACTAAAGAGATGAGATAGGAATGAAATCACCAAAACGCTTAGAAAATATGTCAATTTTCTTCCTGTTTAAAGCTTTTAACAAACATTGATTATCAGCTGTTTTGTACGGAAAACGTGGAATCTAAATAATATACCGTTTCCCTGCTCTGCTGCTATGGGCAACACATTTTTGTCATGTCAACTGCAACAGACGATCATACATATGTGGCGGATAACCGATATAGGTAAGCAGATGTCAAATTTTCATTTAAACTATATATGTATGATGAATATAAAACGAAAGTACCGTAGTACGATCTCTTGAATTGATCATAACTTACCAAATTAAAAAAAAAACATTTGCAGTAAAAGACTTTCATTGAAACTTTGACATTAAACTAATGTATTTTGATTAAAATAAATACAGCTAGGTAGCAATAGCATTGGAAGCCCGGATTTGCAAGCCAAATGAGGGAAATTCTAAAAAGGAGCATGTTTTTCATTTCCACACATGCATGTGTATCACTATGGACATCTAATATATGTATTAATATGCGTATGGTTGTTGTTTATAATTGCTATTGTATATAAAAAAGTAAAAGGCAATTTATAATATAATTAACTACTAATATTTTGTTTTAAAGAGTTAAATATATATAATGCATTCATCAACAATATAATTTTTCAGCTTCAAACATTATCATAAGCACAACTAATCTTATATCTACATATTTAGCACAGACTTGTTCCTTTTTTAATTTTTCTTCGTGATTTTTATTAATTAAAAAATTGATCCCAAGATATTTGAGACCATGTAAAATAAAGAAAGACAACTCTTAAACAGGGTCTTTCATACCAAGATTTTTGCAATAATTAAGTATTTCCTTTAATTTTTCAATTTCATTCAATTTCATTTCTTCATCCCATTAACCAACGAATATTGTTTATATTTTCAGGTTTTTGTGGGATTTTGTCCAGCAGTTTGCCTTAAAAGAATTTTTTTTATATTTTACTTTCATATTTATGTGGAATCCAATAAAAATCATACAAACTTCATTCATTATTTTTTTGTTTTTCATTTCTAAACTTAATAACATTTCACTTTTATAAGAATTTTAAAACAGAAATGTTTAAAAATTTGATAAATAAGGGGTTATTTGGAACCAGACTGATATTTTAAAAATTCTCTAGAAAATAGTGTATTGTATTTTGTTGAATACTGTGCCTAGTATTGATAACAAATGCATGCAACAAAAATCTCCTACACTTATTTGGTGTAGAGATCCACCTTAAATAACACCATCCTTCATTCTGTATCTACTGCCCTATATATGCGATAAATTTCTAAAGGGTGGACGAAAGTCGTCACTTATATGTAAATGAGATTTTCCTGCACCTGTTTGTTTCAATATTTCAAAATATATGCGTTTATAAAATGTATTATAATATATAATTTTTGTGTATTAAAAGTGATAATTAACAGTTTATAGTTTATTTTTCCCTAATTTTAACTTGTATATTGATCGAATTTAAAATTGTGTTTTGATACTATGCAGTTTGCACCTTGCTGTGATGTCACAGTTTTTTTGAAATCATCACATAATTAGGATGTTTTCTTTTATTGTAATATTGGTGTAAAGGTAATGAATGGACAAGTATTGCTATAACTACGTGGTGTTTTGCAAACTTGAAATTAATTAAAATTGATTAATAAATATCCTATCTAAAGTGATAGTCAGTGCATATGAGTTCTGTGATACATAGATACTGTGACTATTCTTCAATTAAAATAATATTGTATGCCATTTTTGTAAGTCATATTTTAGATTTTGATGTGCAAAGTGACATAGGTAACACATTTAATGAATAGTCATGAAATTTATTCATGAATGATTTATGAATGTAGTTCTTTAACTTGTTCCTGAACATAACACGACAATGTAATGAAGATAAAATTGGACAATTCATGACTGTTCAAATTATGAATATTCATAAATGCTGAAGTTCATGAACTATTTATGAAAAAAGATAATTAATGGATGATCATCAATAATTATTTGTCCAATTTCAACTTCATAGGATCTTCATAAACATTTTATGATTTATTTCTTGAATATTATTGTCATACCTTTTTTGTTTAAATTTCTTCTGCTATAGCTACCTAACAATATTTTCAAATGATTTTTCATATCAATGCTTTATGCTTAAATGTCATTTTTAGCTAAATGTACTATTTTAAGGGGAGAAAAATTTCGCCCTGTATTTAAGAACATTGGTGAAATGATCTGTATGTTTGAGGATGCAATGCACCTACTTCTGTCGGCAATAGCAACTGTCAGTGCCTGGATGTAACTCTCTCCAAGGTTATGAATTTGAAGGCACCAGTTGTGGTTACTGAAAATGTGGACAGACCTAACATTTTCTTGGAAATTAGAAACTGACTACTCAATATTAAAAAAAATTAGGAAATCTGATAATTTGCCCCACCCAGTTGCTCTAGAACTTTAGAAAAAAATGAATGCTTCCCCAGTAACCATCATGTGCATTGAAAATCTGGAAGCATTGGAAAACCTTTTTTAAATTTCCCGTTTATGAGCTCTAGGGTAATGCTTTGAATGGTGAAAAATCCCTCAAAATGGGCTCTTTGGACAGTTACATTAGGATTATTCTGATCGACAAAACAATTATGATTAAAGAACTGGCCAAAACCAACCAAAATCTTAGATTAATTTTGGCGACAGTTGTTCTGGGCATGATATTGAATGCACCAAGTGTCAAACGCATAAAAATCTGCACACCGTTAACAAATCTTGAGAAATATTTGCAAGAAGTAGGACATGATGCGCTGGATGCAGTGGACAACCTTCGATGGCTGTAATGTTGTTTTTTAAATGACAATGCCAAAAACCGAAAGGAAATCACAGAGGAGATAAGAATGTATTGTACGGAAATTTTTTAACGACTTATGTTGATTAACTAAACTTTGGTTTTGAAAATTTGATTTTTTTTTCTGGTGCGAGAGAGAGAGAGAGAGAGAGAGAGAGAGAGAGAGAGAGATCTGCTGTTCAAACTGTAAGATCTGTACATGTAGAATTTTTATTGTAAAGTGGTACGAACTTTTTTGAAGAAATTAAAATAGAACCTCTCCACCATTTCAGAAAGTGTAACTTAGTCTTCTTGTTCTTTATTCTGTAGTTAACGCTTACAGTATCCAGGGTCGGGTGTGTCGATTACCGGTGTGTCAGTTGCTCGTTAATTTACAAAGATTTCAATTTACAAAGTTTGATCTTGTGAAAAAAATTGTCACTGCATCACGATAATAATTTCCGTGAAAGTTAAAGTTAATGTTTGGTTTTACTATTCACAAATCACAAGGCATGGATATACTTTATCTCGAAATCGACTGCAAATTTGCACGTCTTCCTGGGCTAACTGAAATTGCAGTGGGGCAAAGCAATAACAATAGATGGTCTACATGTCTTAAATTTTTAGTCCCTCTCTCGCTTTCTGCAGAGAACACACTTCAGAGGTATATAACTTTATCATTACAAATAATTTATGTGAACTCTGTGACTAATTGCATTGTTGTCAGTGTCATTGTTGTGCAGAAAATACTCTAAATATGTTTGTAAAGATGGGATTCAGACAGCTTTGCTTTGGACGTGACTTCTCAGAACAATTTTACTCTCAATGCCCAATAAATTCAATTTTACCTGATATTAAAGACATCCCCTCTGAAACAATTTTAGACTTTATACATTTTCCAGCAGAGCAATAGACTAACCAAGTATTAGAAAATTTACTTGAAACAAACAACAAACTTGCTAAATGAGTGGTTTACAGTCCAGTGTGCAAAAAAAGGACACATAATGTGGCAACTTCTGGTGAATCTGTTGAGATTACACAAAAGCACTATACTGAGTTTTAATGTTGTTTAATTCTTGCTTAACGTCCGCCCAATACTTGGATTCTTTTAGACATTAAGTAGGTGATCTGAACAACTGTGGAAGCATTATCAAGCAGTTAATGACATCTGTATTACTTTGAATTCAACTAAATTTAACTTACGATTTCTCTTTTACAGTACGTGCATTGCACATGGGAACATGACTGACTTAAAACGGAAAACCGCCGCTAACTGTCGCTTGATGCAAACTTTCGAAGCTTTCAATGAATATGGATTGGTATCGAGGATCAACGTTTCAGTTAATACGACATGTATACATATATGTAAAGTATAAAGAAAAGATCATTCTGTGACCTAGATCTCGCCAGAAACCGGTAGGCATACAGCTATTTATTAGTACCCTCTCATGGGCCGAAATTCGGCCCAATTCCTAATTTAAAGTATAGGCTCAATTTTTCCCAAGTTAGCAGTGTTTTTCCTCAAAAGGTGAACAGTACATTTGTATGTTCTTTACTATTTGAAAAATACTAAAATTACTAAAATGTTCTTAATTGTTCTCTATTTAAGTCATTTAACAAAGCTGCAGTCATCTAAAAAGTGCAAACCCACTCGGTAAACTCGCTAACTTTTTCTCCGAATTTCCTCTACTTTTCTTAAACATCTTTATTTTGGTAAACTGTAAATGGATCGTGTTTTTCAACATGCTTAATTGATGGTTGAGTAAAAGTTAAACATTAGGAGTTATTCCAAATAGAAAGATATATTCTAAATCCATTTTTGCATTTTATTAGGTGATATTGATAAAATGTATGCTTCTTTGAAGATGTGTATTTCAGTAAAAGACTTGTTTTAACGACCAAATATACGAATTTTAAATAAGTTGGAATAAGTTGTCCAAATCGGAGGTCTATTTGGACTACACCCTAAATTCATGATGTATTCGAATTAGAAACGTTTTTCCCAGTTTTATCAAATTGTCGATAAAATTTACCCAATTCCCCCAAAAATGACGTTTCCAAAAGAGGCTTAAAAATCTCTGGCATAAAGGATAAACTGTTGAAAATAAACTGTGAATCGAGGCCTCCTAAAATCCAAGATGGTGAGTGTCGTCCCTTTACTTTTTTAATGTCCATTCCCTTTACTTTTTTAAATGTTCATATCATGATAGATTTTTTAAAGCGACAATAAACGGAAATTTTAACGGTGGGGTTTATTTCAATACCACGGAACATATATTGAATGATCATTTATGTATATATTTTTATTCGGAAACAAATGGTAATAAAAAGTTCAGTGTCTAACAACCAGGGGATTTGTCAAGATTCGGTTGAATATCTGATAATCTTGACGCGTTCACATTTCCTTTAGGACACATGCATATGATCTATGTATTGCAGTCCTGTTTTACAGGACAGCAATTTGTTTATTTCCAGTACGATAGAACAAAGACACGATAAAAACTATACTTCTTCAGTCCGTGACAGTCAATGTTGACTTATCAAAACACATAACGACCTTAAAATAAATTAAAATAACCTCTAAAGCTAAAACCAAGAAGAAGAATAAAATCCCCCTTTTTACTACAGACTTATCAAAGAAAATAATAAATATGTGTATAGGCAGACGAGACAATCATTGGATGTTATGTACAACAAAATTATAGAATTAAAAGTACCAACAACATCTACAATAATATCAATAAAAATCCAAAGCCCTTTTCGAAATTGTTATATAAAATTAATAATGAACAGGCTTTGTGTAATGAAACAATAATGATCTAATGTTTATTGATAAAAAAAAATCTGCCCTAAAATTTCAAAAAAAATTAAAAAGGACTGATCCTTGTACTGTGGTTTCATCAATATTCGTTGAATACCAATTTTCGTGGATTTCGTTATTAAGTTGATCCACGAAATTAAATGTTCATTGAAGTGCAATTTCTATTAACATTTTGTATTGATATGGTCAGTGACCACGAATTATCGTATCCTTGAAATTGTGATTTTCACTTTATCCACGAAAATTGATACCTTTGAATAATAATGAAACCACAGTATATAGTATGAAAGAATGGATTTACAAGCTCCTCTTGATTTTAATATTTTTAAAAACAATATATTTCGTTTTCTATGTTTAGTAACTTACAAACAGAATCAAAATTTCTGATGGATTTAGTGACATATTTGCTCTGAATATGTTGTCAAGTAAGGGAATAATTTGAGCCCCAAAATTTTAAATATTTTTGTTAGTGATACTGTCAATGGCCTGATGTATAAATTGTTTATTTGGCCTGAAATTTTGTTGTGGCTAAGACGAAATACAATTATCTTATTTTGTCTCTGCCACTGCAAGATATTGCGTTTAAAGGTATATAATATGTGGCGTATTTTTTCATGCTAAGAAATATTTGATTGATTTATTTATTTAAATAAGTTATATAAAGATATATCTTCACAATAAATTACGCAGTTTATATCATTCGGGTTAAAAAGATATAGAAATAAAAAAAAAATTATATTTATTATGGAGTCGATAATAAATCCAGCATTTGAATAAACCCCGCCTTAAATCGTCACGTGATACCACGCTCAGTCTATCACAACAACAATGACGACGACGAGAAAGATAGATATACCGTTAAGTTTGACAGATTTGGCAAAGAACGAAAAAAGAGACAGACTGACAAGGAAAGGAACAAAGGGAAGATTGTCATCGGATACCATGTAGAATGATGGAATAGGAATTAAAGCCGAATTAAACTTAAGTTTTTATCATGAAGTTGTAGGGGTTTTGCTAGTCAGGTTCATACGTACTCCATTTGTTCCATGTGTTAACTTTACTTTATAAGTTATAACACACAAGTAGAGGAATTTTCAAATATAGAATAGATAAACACTTTTAGTAAATGCATCCCTCAGGGAGAGGGGGTATTCACTCATTTTACCGTGTCGTTGATGCTAAAATCGTGTTTCATCTTTATTACACATAATAAGCAATTTATATCGTTCTACATTAATGAATAACAGAATAATAATGCTTCAGGTTTCTTCTGATATAAGAATTATCTACTTTAAGGCATGAAAAACGTGATTCTTATTTGTAAACAAACTGTTTTTCCATCGTGTTTTCAATACTACGTTTCCCCGCACTCATGCGCAGTGGCGTTAAAAATGGCGGATCCCATTGACGTGTAGCAAAGTTTAGAGACAAATAACTAAAGAAAGAACATGTTTTACGGGCCTATAGTTTGTGAAACGTCTCATTATAAGAAGCACGATGAATATTTTTTACTCAAACTCATGTCAAAAATTTTACTCCAAATACGCCACATATACCTTTAATACCTTTATTAAGTGCATTGTACCAATTCTTTGTTTTTGTTCTACAACGTAGTCTAAATGCAGGATATGAAATGTTTTTCTCTAGCTAGCCAAAGCTCGCACAAAAGAAAAACCTTTTTGAATATTTCTTTTTAGTTACTAGACTTTGACCTGTGCGTCCACGGGTTGACATTGCATATGATATCAGACATTTACGAAATAGATACATCGACACACCGTTTATTGTTGACATTTGCTTTAAGTCTACACTAATGCTATAAATTTTACTACACTCTGCTGAGAAATATATATAATCTAACTGTCATGTATATCGAGTTATTCATGTACGACTTGTTTATTATATGTATGACCGGAAACTAGTTTAATAAAGTACTTGTTATGGTTTCACACGTGTTTTCTACATGGTGTCAGAAGTGATCTAGGGATACCATCGACATCGTTCGCCATCATCTCTAAAAAGGACGATGGATAGTCTAATGGGTTCAAGCCCAACGATGAATTGGGAAAGTAATGACCTAGAAGGTTCGTGGAAATCGTTCAAACAGCATGTAGAATTTGTGTTTACCGGAAATGTGCGTTTCTGATGATATGGGTAGGAGACAAAGGCCGAAATATCTTCGCTACCTGGAACCTAGACGAAGATGATCGTAAGAAGCTGAGTGTTCATTTCGAGAAATTTGAGGAGTATGCCAAGCCACGGACAAATGTGATCTACAACAGGTACAGATTTCAAACTAGAATTCAAGCTGACACAGAAACTTTTGATCAGTTCGTAACAGAATTAAAACTTATGGTAAGAGACTGCAACTATGACAAAGGTGAGGATATGGTTCGTGATCGAATTGATATTGGTGTGGAATCGCATAAAATACGCGAGAAGCTCATAAACGTAGGATCTGATTTGACTCTACAGAAGGCGCTTGATATCGCTTGTCTTCATGAACAGTCTACATCTCAAGCAAGACAAATATCTGGTGAGGACACATCCGTTCATGTTATTCACAACAAACCGCAGTCCACGCAACCAAAATCTGCACAACAATCTACTGGTAATCCACGCAAAGCATTTCACACACACAAACGACAACCTCAACAACCAAAACCAAAATAGCACCATGGCAAACCACAGCAAACGAATGAATGTTCACGGTGTGGATATGAACACGGTACTTCGGTGTGCCCAGCTAAAGGAAACAGATGCCATAAATGTGGTCAACCTGATCACTTTGCAAGGAAATGTCGTACCAAAGCTAAACGTGTGAATGCAGTTGAGACTTGTTCTTCAGATAGTGAAAGTGAAGTGTTATTTCTTGGTTACATCTGTGCAGACATCAATACAGTAGAGACAGAGTGGAGTGAAAACATTGAAATCAATGACAGAACTATTCGTTTTCAATTAGACACAGGTGCTAAATGCAATGTGTTACCTTTAACCACGTTCAAGGAACTAGGATTGAATTGTGACCAACTTGCTTTGTCAAAAACTAACCTGAAATCGTATAGTGGACATAGAGTCAAACCTGTCGGAAATATAATACTGCAGTGTAAATATCAAGATCATGTGAGTTACAATTCTTTTGAAGTTGTTGACTTACCTTCTGAACCAATTCTTGGATCTGCCTCTTGCTCAGCAATGGGACTTGTTAAACGCACCTGGCTACAAACTTGACCACGCAGAGACGACGAATATTCCTAAGGACATTCAGTCAGAATACAGTGATGTGTTTAAGGATCTAGGACTCTTACCAGTGAAACAGGACATTAAGATTGACCCCTTGATACCTCCTGTGATACACCCACCTCGTCGTGTTCCAATAGCACTTCGTGACAAAATCAGGGATGAACTTGATCGCATGGAAGAAGCTGGCGTAATAGTTCAACAGAAAGAACCTACAGCATGGGTAAACTCCATGGTTACTGTCCAGAAGCCAAACGGAAAGCTATGCATTTGTATAGACCCCAAAGACCTCAACAAAGCAATCCGTAGAGAACATTACCCACTCAAGACAATTGAAGATGTCACACAGCATATCACTGAAGCAAAGCTGTTTTCCAAACTTGACGCCACGTCAGGCTTTTGGCAAATTGAGAAGATTCGCGCTGTGAAAGATATGCCTGCTCCACAGAATATCTCTGAACTTCAAACCTTTCTTGGTTTTATTCAATACCTTGGAAAGTTCTTACCAAACTTGTCTGAAGTTCGTGCACCACTCAGATTACTTCTGGAAAAAGACAAACACTTCCATTGGGACAAGCCACAAGAAGACAGTTTCCAGAACTTGAAGCACCTTGTGAGCAACACACCTGTTTTGCGATATTATGACCCGAAGAATCCACTGACATTGACTGTAGATGCAAGCTCGAAAGGCCTTGGTGCTGCACTTGTCCAGGAAGGCCAACCTATTGCGTATGGATCACGTGCATTAACGAAGGGCCAGCAGAACTATGCTCAGATTGAAAAAGAGGCTTTAGCCATATCTTACGGATGTACAAAATTTCATCAATATGTGTTCGGTCGACATGTATTGGTAGAGAGTGATCATAAGCCACTCCAGTCAATTTTTCGAAAACCTCTTTATCAAGCACCTGCTCGACTCCAGTCACTTCTGCTCACGCTACAGCGTTATTATCTAGAAGTTGTTTATAAACCAGGCAAGACCATGTTTATCGCAGATACCCTTAGCCGAGCCTTCATCAATGAAACGAAGGAACAGCTTATGCCTGACGTTGAAGTTAACTCAATCAGCTACTTACCTATATCTCCAGAGCAATATGAGCGCTTTCAACAAGCTACTCAAGACGACCTGGATCTACAAACCTTACAGGCAGTAGTCAAATCTGGATGGCCGGACACCAAAGAAAACTTACCAAAGTCAACTTACCCGTACTCGTGATGAGATCACTTGTATCGATGGATTGATGTTCAAGGGACACAAAATTATTGTACCATCGAGACTACAAAAAGAAATTCTAGATCGCAAACACAGTTCTCACCTAGGAGTAGTCAAATGCTCGAGAATCCTTATTTTGGCCAGGAATGACGTCATCAATCCAAGAGGTAGTGGAAAAATGTCCAATCTGTGCGCTGAACAGCAGATCTAATCTTAAGGAACCACTGGTGGAAACGGAAACCCCATCACGTCCATGGTCCATCATTTCTGTTGATTTGTTTGATTACAAAGGACTCTCATACTTACTTTGTGTTGATCATTTCTCAAAATGGCCAGAATTTGCAAAACTTGAAAACCAAACAAGTGGAAACACTATCTTGCACCTGAAAAGTATATTTTCACGTAATGGGATACCTGACAAATTAATATCGGACAATGGGCCCCAATTCGCTTGTGAAAATTTCCGTGCATTTTCAAAGGATTATGGTTTTGTTCACACAACCACAAGCCCACACTTTCCTCAAGCCAATGGACAAATTGAACGCACCGTGCAAACAGTTAAGCAACTGCTACGCAAGTCTTCAGATCCGTACAAAGCTATTCTTGCATATCGGAATACTGCAATTGACATGCTAGGAAAGTCTCCAGCACAACTCTTCTTTAACCGACGTCTGAAAACTGACTTACCTACAGCATCACCACTCTTGGAATCTAACTCAGTTGGCATGCAGGACATTCAAGAACGCTTGAAAACCCGAAAATACCAACAAAGGATCAACTACGATGCACATGCGGGAAAGGAATTGCGGGATCTTTATCCTGGAGAATATACTGTTATGTGTCATGAAAAATGGACTCCTGCTGTAATAGTACAACAACACAGTTCTCCAAGATCATACATTCTCCAAACACAGTCTGGAAAGCGATACAGACGGAACAGACGGCACATCAAACCAACTTCTGCCTCCTTCTCAGATAAACCTGAAGTTGATGACACCGTTATTCCTATTCCGTCGGAGAAAACTTATACACCATGCCGGTCGAATACTGTCCAATCTCGGATTGAGAAACCGACAGATCTTCCAAAACCAGTTCCCAGTACCACTTGTACCAGATCTGGGAGGAGTGTAGTGTGTCCATCCAAATTCAAGGATTTTGTGAAATGATTTGTATATGTTCAAAATTTCATTTTTGTAATACAAGCAGTATTATAATGCTAGTATTGTAAACTTGTATGTGAAATGTTGTATGGTGGAACATTAATGTATCAGATATTGCACAAGTTACAATTTGATAGTTTTTTATTTTAATGCATATTGGTAAAAACTGATAATCAAAATTCTAGTCATTCCAAATCTCTGAAAATGTCTGTCATTACTAGATGTCATGTATATCGAGTTATTCATGTACGACTTGTTTATTATATGTATGACCGGAAGTCAGTTTAATAAGGTACTTGTTATGGTTTCACACGTGTTTTCTACACTAACTGTGTCTCGGAAGAGGCCTTCGCCACAGTTAAAATGCCTCCCATATACCCGTAATGTAGCAGAAATTGCAGAATCGCTCCAAAACGATTTTGGAGAAAATTAATCAAGTTGCATTGAAAATAACAGTCAAATTGTTCATAACACAGACCATTTTGAAGCTGTATATACCTTCCTTCGAAAAGTTTAATTCTATAATTGCAGACTTCAACATTTTTTCATCAACGTTTTTTACACATGTTGACATTTGAAACCCTCGGGATTTTTTATAGTTAATGCACTGTGTTAGAGTTATCTCCCGTATTTTCTTTTATGAAAAGAAAAAAAATATCCACGCATTTGTTTTATCGTTTCTGAGTTTATCATTGCAAATGTGATATTGTGGACATATAAAATATAGAGCCTCCCATGATTTAGCGTGATTGTAATGCGCATGCGCAAAATTGTAAAATCCAAAAAATTCAAATGATGTCCGGAAATTTTTTAGGAATCCTTCGTTGATTATTAATTAGCGAAGCTTGATTGAGAAAAAATAAAAACAAATTGGTAATCTTCAAGTACCAATGACATTTAACATATTTAAAACAAAAGACAGTACTCTTTCGATTTATCTGTATTAAAGCCCAAAAATTCGAGTCTATTATTCTAATATAGTAGTATAGATACATCAAAGAACCACCATCTCTTCCCCAATAATACCAGAGATCTGTAGGCTCAAGGGTTTAGGAGAAGAAAGTAACCTACAAGGGAGATGAACAGGCAATCCCTAATTTTAATGTACATGTATTCTTTCTATGAAAACTCTGCTCTAATGGTGTCAATGAGGCACCGAAAGTGAAGAACTTTGTACTTGCGAATCTACTCTGCCAACTGCAACTCCTGTCAGATATTTTTACGCAGCTAGGTAAAAGGCGCCCATGGATAACCGTGTGCCATAAATCAACGAACTGAACCTAGCGCACTGCAATGTTTTTGCTTTTTGTATGTATATACCAATGCAATATGTGTATCGTTCTGACCCCTTCAAATTGTCGTTTAACTGCATTTCAATTGTATTTCAAAGGACCGCGTAGTGAGCGACAAGAGCGCTAGGTTCTGTTTGTCATCGAAAGGATGACAAGATTGTTTGTCTTGCACTACAAGGTAAGTGCGATGGTCGCTCATTGCCAGGACAGTGAATGCCAGAAGTGGTAAATACAAGCCTGAGGAGTGGCAATTTCCCTGTACTTTATGTATATCTATAGCCTTCACTATGGGCAGGTATGTGTCAATTTATGAGGTGTTGCAATGTTTCGCTTACTATAAATTGTGTATATTTATGCAATGTGTATCTCAAACGACCATTAAGTGAGCGACCAGCGCGCTAAGTACCGTTCGTCATCAGAAGCGAGATTTTGGTTTTGCAAAGATGACGAAGTGATCAGCGCGGTGGCCGCTTATTGTTAGGAGAGTGCCTTCCAAGGGTCGTGAGTTCAAGCCCCAGCCGGGACGGAGTGGTGTTCAATATCCAATATGGTGAATTTCCCAGTGATCTATATATACATGTATATATATCAGAAAATCAATGTTACGAATATCAATATCGATCACGGAATGTTTAGATATGTCCCGTATTTTTGTCATTTTCCCATGCATTTCAAGAATAAAATCAACAGGAAGTGGAAGTCGTTTAAAGAGGAAATGACGTAATGATTCATTGCTGTATTTAACATGTTTTTGTTAGTTTACGTTATGTCAAATAATTTCAAAAATTAACTGCATCGAGGTGCATATACGTCTAACAGTATTAAGCCTAAAATAGTACATCTGAAATGATTTCCAATGACTATTTTACCTAACTTGGTTACCCAATTAATATGTTTATGATTTTTTTAGACAGTCATACATGAAAATAAATCTATTTATTATAACGTTAAATGCAAAGCATTAATGGACGTAGTGGGGGATTGGTGATGACAGCTTTGTACTTTTCATCAGAGATTTTATTTTGAACATTTGATATTTTTGACTTCAACATCAATAGGGGTCCTTTTTATCCAGACACGAAAATTAAAAGTTAACGTTACGGTAATGATTTTTGTGTGTTGATTCTATTTAAACGTTTGTAAAGCAGTGTCTTCAGTACGAATACGAACCCCAGAAATTAGTAATAAAGAAGTAAATTACAATTTCACGGTCCTTCAACGAGTTCCTCCAGGCAATTTCAGATGAAAAAAGAACAACAGATCAATGTCTTCCTGATAATGTGCTTTTTGTAACATCTCTTTAAATAACTGTTGATAACTTTTCTATCCAAATGTTTCCACTCTGGTTCACGTTTCTTTGAAATGCAGAACAGGTTAGTAACTTGAAACGGACATTATTGTTAATTTCATCACAGAAATATGCAATGACAACTGCGAAAAATAAAGTTTATTCATTGTCCTTTTTTACCCCAAAATCTAAAGGGTATGTTTAAAATTTAAATGTAGGATTCTCTGTACAATACACATTATAAAAATAGTGCCTGTTTGGGTGGTTAACAGTCGAAATTGACACCCCGAGGAAACCATTGTCAACCTCCGCTTCGCGTCGGTTGACAATGGTATTCAAGGGGTGTCAATTTCGACTGTTATCCTCCCAAACAGGCACTATTTATTTTATTATACTGGATGTCTTAATTTTTATTACTTTTATATAGAAATGACGTGAATTCTACGGCGAACCGTACGCGCACAATTTACGCGCATGTAACAATTCGTTGTGTTACCCGTTTCTAAGTGTGTTGCTAACGCTGAGGGTAATAGAACGGATTATCAACTGCGTCTAAACCAATCAGATTTCAGTATTTAGCATGAAAGTATAATAAAATAATTTATTACACCCACATTACATGTAAGGAAAATCAAATCAAATAATTTAGCATATACATTGTAATATGGGTGTAAATAATTATCATATTTTTATGTCCATTTCTTCTATTTAGATACTACATTATGGAATTAATTCTGCTTTGATTTTAAGAGGTACATGTAAGGGCTTTCTATCAGGATCAAAAAATATTATCCATAACTGAATTGCAAGGCCAAAAGAAGACCTATTAAAATGTTTCTGTGAAGCCAAGTGTTTGACGTTTTAAAAAACATACAGATAACAATGAATATTGAAGTTCATTGTTAACAGCTTATTCATATCTCATTCTATATACTTTGTAAATTCTTTGCCTGATGACCCAAAAATTAGAATAAAACCATCTTATCATGTTTAACGACCAACTTGTTGTGATTATACAGATAGTTTCATTAAGGTTAAACACATAAATTGTTTATCAATACACGTGTCCTGAAATTGTAATATAATTATGTTTCACTCTCAAAAATTCAAAACAATAATTATGCATGCAGAAATCCATCGTCGGAAACCCACAATCGGTCCCGCTTCTCACACAGACTGACTGTAGGTTTTCGACGATAGTAGAAACATAAGAACATTTTCAAAATCAAACTTTCTCTGTTGCAACCATAGGTATTAGAAAACAAATGGAATGCAAGTATGAAACGCTAATTAAAAGCAACGTAATAACAACAATAATTCACGACACCTACATCGTAGATAAAAAACACCAACGATAAAAGAGAGTTCCTGTTGATTCAATAAAACATCTATATGAAATACACTTAATAACGTTTACGCACTTTAGTGCCAATTAAATGGCAAAAAAAAACTCGGAGGGTATTTTATTAATTTAGGATTTGATTTCAATTATTAACTATAAAAATGTGTTCTTAAGATTTGTCTTATTTTTTATCCTTAGAAATGAATTTACTTGATAAATTGTTCATACCTCATATTAGAACAAACATCTCTCATAAAATTATTTTTGTTTAAAATAGTCCGACGCCAACTACCATGTTTTGAAAACCAATGTTTTTACATGGCGGTTAAAAATGCATCACTTTAAAAAATATATCATAATACTCTATGCGATTCTTGATCACATTGGGAAAAAAAGGAAAAAGGTAGGTGAGCTGAAAAAGAGGAATATGGTTGAGTGTGATGGCTTTCCTTACACTCCAGCAACAAGAACCATCAATTGGTCACAGGGTATGATAGAATAAATGCAGTAAATCTTTAAAACGAGAAAACAAAATTGAAGAACTGACAAGAGTTGATTTTATTGATTTTTATTAGTCCCCTACCGGTTTCCCCTGAGGGGACTATAGCTTTCCTCTGCGTCCGTCAGTCCATCTGTCTGTCCGTCCGTCTGTCTGTCCCGCTTCAGTTTTTCACACTTTTTTTCTTTATGCGTTTGAGGAATTATATAAAATTTGCTGAACAGCTTCAAAATGTCAAACTACAGATCAAGTTTACACTTTTGTACCGTCTGGTTGACATATTTTCGAGAAAATTAATTTTTTATATTCCAATTTTTTAATTTTCGGGTTCGTTATCGTGTTCGGTGTGTATTGAATAAATTAAAGAGGGTAGTATGTACATGTAGTCAGTAATAATATCGTGCATTACTTGTACCATTCCTATTATTGTTTCTAATAAACAAACAAGTTCTGTAAAATAGTGTCAAGCATTGTTTTGTAAATTTAATCGAAAGGGTGTTTTTGTTTGTTTGTATTTTTACAGTCGGGTTCTTTATCGGGTTGGGCTGTTGAGCATTGTAGCAACCTCTAATGATACAACGTCCACTAATGATACAATGTTGCATTAGTGGTCAGGATGTTGACCACTAATGATATAATTTGATCATTAATGAACAACCTAACCGTCCGCTAATGATAGAATTTCAGATTTATATCATTAGCGGTCAAAAACCGTAACCTCTAATGATATGGGGAAAAAATGTGAAATAAGTACTACCTTGACCACTAATGATACACATTTGCACACTATTTTAATTGTATTAGTGGATTGATTTGCAACCTTTAATGATAATGATATAACATGATAAAAGATATATATATATATAACACTGTGCCGGATAATTATGCCAGTGCCAAGGTGGCATTTTTGCACCCGCTTAATCTGCATATATCGAAAAATTCAAATATGCCATGTGATAGACCATTGCTTAAAGAGTTAACAACCACCTTTGTTATCAGTGTATCTCACCTGTCAGGTGAGATATTTACCTTTCAAAATTAAATTCCTATAGGAAAATAATTTTTCCCATAGGAAAATCAATATTCCTATAGGTAATTTGAAATTTTCTATCGGAAAACAAGAACTTCCTATAGGAATTTCAATTCCGATAGGATTTGATTAAATCCGATAGGAAAACTTAATATCCTATAGGAAAACTACATGTCTGAATCAAATTCCTACAGGAATTACCATTCTCCTATAGGAAATGTAATTCCTACAGGAATTTTTAAAAATCCTATAGGATTGTCAATATTTCCTGTAGGAGAGTCAATTCTCCTATGGGAATTATCATTTTCCGATGGGATATTAATGTTTAAAGGTAAATATCTCACCTGTCAGGTGAAACACACTAAAAACAAAAGTGGTTATATACTCTCTAGACAATGGTCTATCATTTGGTATACATGGATTTTTCCGAAACTGCATCTTAAGCGGGTGCAAAAATGCCACCTTGGCACTGGCATAATTATTCGGCACAGTGTTATATATATATATATATATATATATATATATATATATATATATATATATATATGGGTTTGTTATTTATAGATTAAAACAACGAAGAATATCAATTAAAGTTGGTTGAATTAAAACTACTTATAAACAATAGGGATCATGTAGTTGTAACAAAAAATATTAACTCGAGTTAAAAATTGACCCGCGTTTCATTTTTCAACATTGAATATTGATTTTGGAGGGGAGGGGGGGGGGCTATTCTAACGTTGAAAACTGAGACCAAAAGTCGTGAAATGTATACCCGGATTTCATTTTTCAACGTTGATTATTGATTTTGGATATTGGGGGGGGGGGGCTTTTCTAACGTTTAAACTGAGACCAAACGTCGTGAAATTTATGCCCGGGGTTATTTTTCAACAGCTTAAACAAGTTTTTTTCTAATTTATGATGACCTCACACCTTGAAAATTGACCAACTACAGGTTTTGAACTGTCTCTGAAATGGAACTTGCTCTACGCAATTATTATGTATTCTGATAAAAAATTTCAGCTCCATATTTTAATTCCTAATGTCCTTTCTGATATATTTTATTTTATCAAATAAAATATACAACAAAATGACTACTTATGTTGTATATTTTATTTGATAGATAAAATATATCAGAAAGGACACTAATATTGTCCAATATATTCATGCCGATTCATGGATTTTTGTTTTGTTTTTTTTCCTTGATAGCAACAGTTTGTTATTAAGACTAAGAACTCTGTCTCTTGTTGTTAAGCTGTGTAGATAGAGCTAAAAGGAATATATGTCAAACAACACCGTCTCAAGCCATGGTCCGGAGTCCGTTTATATATACCTCTCTCAATCATGATCGTTCATGTGGGCCGTGCTTTGCTAAGATTGTCAAACCAATACCGGCCGCGTATGTAATATTTCCGGTAAATCGCTTCAACTTTAATTAATTTTGAGAAGTGATGATAATTAATTGACAGCACAATAATGAACAGTTGTCATATTTTTATCAGACAAGTCGCGATCAGTGATTATTTAATTAATATTTTTCTTAAACTTGCAAGATTAACAATATTAATTTATTAAATGATGAATAATAAGCTACTGATCTTGACTTGACAGAAAAAAATATTGTGTTCAATACAGATACAAACTTTTTCGTGGGTGTGTTAGGGAATATTGGACATTTCTGACGCATTCTCCAGCGTAACGAAGAATCTTGACCCGGGTTGAAATTTGACCAGGCTAACGCTAGCAGCCACTAACAGCAGCCATTAAGGTTGCACTACAATATTATATTTTACTATATATTCTTACCAAAATTGCACAACTTAACATACAGATTAAAAATTCAAAACGAACTTCTGGAAAAAATCCTCTTGACATCTTTTTAAACAACGCCTCATTTACAATTTTCTAGCAAAATACACACGTGCATCCAGCAAGGCGTGAGACTTTGTTTACCTCAAAGTTACACATGTGCTTGAAAATCAAGCCCAGGCCTTTTCACCCCCCTCCGGAAACAACACGCATCAAAAATTCAAATGACCTCGCATTATTACAAAACTGGAATAGTTAGACCTCTTACACATTGGTTTTCATCTCATAAAAAAATTAGCTCCTGTCTCGAGCGGAAACGCCCCAAATTTAAAGGAAAATTCGGAAATTATTTTGCGTCAGCCATGTTATCAACCTTCTTTGAAATACTGTAGCGACACCTGCAGCCCGTATAAGCTAGCAGCCAATAAGGAAATTCATCTGAGAGTACTGGAACAGAAAAATATAATTCTTAATTATCGACATGTTTTAATTAATATCAAAATGATTAATGCTCTAAAATTTGTACGAGCATTGACGACTTCGGAAGCAGTAAAGCTCGCCTGGATAAGAGTTATAAATGCGTCTTTGTTGGATAGAAATGAAATACGTGTAATAAGTTATGAAAATAATGTTTTCCTAAGTGTAGTCTTATTGATACAAAAAGAAAAACTATATGCATCGTATAAAGTAATCTTATGATATAAAATATTGATTATGATATTATGATATAAAAGACATGATAAATTAAAGTAAATTTAAAGGCATAAAACAAATAACAATAAAAACCCCAAGCCAATCCAGTGTGGCAAGATAATTTGTTTACATCGAAGTTGAACATGTGCGTTTATTATCCTTTGGCCTTTTTACTCCCCTGGAAACAACATCAATCGAAAACTAAAAAGACATCGTATTATTACGAATATGTGATAATAGAACACCCAGCATTGTGATCTTATTCTCATAAAAAAATTATCAAATGTCGCAGTCAAAAATGGCGAAAATCATCAGGTGAAATTGGGATTAATTTGTCTCGGCCATGTTTTGACGTGAATTTGACCCGGATATCATTTTTCAACGTTGAAAAACTGATACCAAAAGTAGTGGAATTATACCTGGGGTCAGTTTTCAACAGCTTGAAAAATATTTTTCAAACTTCTAATGACATCGACACGTTAAAAACTGACCCTGTTGAAAATTGACTCTGACTTCAGAGTTTTGAACTGTCTTCGAACAGAAGTGTAACTTGCTCTTCACAGTTTAATTTTACATGTGTGTACTTAAAAAGTTTCGGTTTCATACTATCCGCTATATTTGCCGTCTTAGGTAATTTGAAATTTCAAAGGTTGATTTTTCCTACTTCAATCATTTAATATTTCATTAGACTAAAAACGTAGTATGTAGCAACCTTTAATAATACATCGTCCACTAATGATATAATGTTGCATTAGTGGTCGGGATGTTGATCACTAATGATATAATTTTATCAAACCCAGGTCAGTTTTTAAACCGGGTCAATATTCTTTGGTACACTGACATAATCACCATTGTTGAAGTAGTTTTAATTCAGCCATCTTTAATTAATGTTCTTTGTTGTTCTAATATAAAATTAACAAACCCACATACATGTATTCAACTTAACAACAGATTAGTGATTCAATTGTGCTACAGACCACAATAGCAAATAGTCTTTTGAATTGGACCTTTTTTATGCTAATAAAATCCCGCTTCAAGTTTAACAATAATTTTTTTAATATCGTAAAATTGCTTTTCTTCAAACTTTCTTCAACTAAACATATTTAACACAACTCCTTTTTGATTAATGCTAATCAATTTGGATCTTCAAGTAAACCGACGAAGTCGTAAATTGTATGTATTTTGTTTGTATGCGACTATTTCAGTTCAAGTAAAAACGCAAAATATCAGGGGCAATGTCAGAATGGTGTATTTTACAATAAAGCACTATATATATGATCAAATAACTGCTCCCCCCTAAAATGTTAACCAATTCTTATGTAGTATCGTATCAAAATCAAATCTTTATCCAACGTTATACAGAGGTTGTCTAACATATTAGACTCAACATTAGTCACCATTGTCCCTGACCTGTCCATCTATGACGTCACTTAAGCATTTTTTTCCAAATGTAAATATCGTCATTTTTCCTTGATACTTTGCCTTTGTAAGTATAGAGCGCAGGTATACTCAAATACGATTTAATATTATATTAAATTCTATCATATTTTATCATTAAAGGTTGCAAATCCATCCACTAATACAATTGAAAATATATGCAGATGTGTATCATTAGTGGTCAAGATAGTACTTATTTCTTGGGTTTTTTTCATATCATTAGAGGTTACAGTTTTTGACCGCTAATGATATAAATCTGAAATTCTACATGTATCATTAGCGGACGGTTAGGTTGTTCGTTAATGATAAAATTATATCATTAGTGGTCAACATCCTGACCACTAATGGAACATTATATCATTAGTGGACGTTGTATCATTAGAGGTTGCTACAGAGCATGTTGAGTCGAGGTACAGAAGACGGTAAGAAATGATAGTTTGCATAACAGTGCATTGTTTTCATTAATTTCTACCTGCAACTACTTAATGGACTTAAAATAAAGAGTATTATTTTACCCATTTTTATTTTATTTCTATATCAACTATGTAGTTTGAATTTCCTCTGTTCTTTTTTCTCTGATTAAAGCATAACATCTCGTTTATAATAGTTTTGAAAAAGATGTATGCTTCGAAACTTTCATAGAATAATACAAATCGGTAGGGGACGTGTATTGCTTATGCAATACTCTCAGAATGCTTGTTTATTTTGATATCAGAATATTAAGTTATCTCTCATGGCAAGTAGTTTCTTAGCTGTATTTAAATAATTACGCACATTGTTTTCTAACATGAATTATCGGGCTTTTCCGACGAGAATTCCGAGCTATAGAAGGAAAACCCCATATAATCCACGGCAATTTTTAACAAACAAATGATAAAGAGGTCGTACTATTAAAAATCTTACTATTTTAAGGTATTTATCTATTAAGTAAATTTCCTTAAAAAAACATGCTTCCTAATACATTACATCGAATTTATTGATAATAACCAAGGCAGAACAAGCACCTTTAATACAAACATTGATAAATTTCAAAAATATTTTTTATGATAATAATAGTCATAAGAGACACGCCTTTTTTTGTTTTGGTTCAATCGCCAAAATCTACTTTAACATTTATATTCATTTACATTGTAGATAAGTAAAACTGCGGAACTTTATGTGATTTATATTCTCCGAAAATTGCATTTCCATCTTTAGCACATTTAACAAATTCTATATATGCATGCAATAGAGCAAACTGTTTTGAACAAACATTATCTCTTGTAATTTTTTTATTAACACATTAGCAGTACATGATGACAAATATTTAACAAAAATATCTTCTAGAAATATTGCAATGCGAAGTTCATTGTTCAAAAGGTTCTGTTAACGTGTTGAATTTGGAACATTTTTTTTCAAAAAGTCGCAATCTGAAAAAAAAAATTGAATTGATTAATAACAATTATACAAATTATGCTTCGCTCGATACTCGAAAGCAATTATTATGAATCTCTTGCATTATTAAGAAAAATGACTCATTCAAAGGGGTCCTAACCATTTTGAAAGACATAAAATAGATCTACAAATGTATGATAGATTTTAACCGTTTCTGAATTTTTTTATGTGTGTGTGGCTGGGGGATGATTGGCGAACATACTATAATTCAAGAGTGTATAGGTTTTTTTTAACAAATAAACTTACGAACATGTACTTCACCTCTGTCAAATGATTCACCATAAAAAATATGCCAATATTTTCTTGATTTTAAAGGAGTTTTTACCTTTTTAAAACTTTAGTTAGGGAGATGTTTCATCTTTGAAGACATGATTTGTTAACACAGAGAGGTTAAGTACAATACTTACTAACAGGATAACTGCTTTACTGTTCCTTGGGTATCAGGAGTTGGACGATTTTTAGGAGGCGCTGCTTGTGGTAAGGGCTAGACTGTGTGTCCGTCCTCTTTTTCTTGCCGCTGAAATCATATTAAGACAACGTTATAAACTAAACCCCTGTTTTCTTGCTTTAAGGAGAAATATAATGTTTCGTTCCTTTAAGGAGAAATATCACATATTATATTGGATCGCCGAAATTACTGACATCAATTACATGTTCACCCCCCCCCCCCCTTCAAATTACCTCTTAAGTGTAATTGTTCATATTTCGCATTTCTCAACATGACAAAGGAAACAAGAATTCTAGCTTAATTTGTCGGGATTTTTTTTTCTAGAGGTAGGAACAAATCTGTGGCTAATAGATATTATGCGTGACCGACAATTTTCCGCGTTAGCGGTGAATATTCAATATTGATCCCAAATCACTGTTGAATAATTTTGTCAGTGGCAAGATGGCATATTTGCATCACTCTTAGGCGTGTACTTTTCGAAAAATTAACTACATAATGAAAGACCCTTCCCGTAGAGAATATTACCATAATTGTTATTCTTTTGTCTCTCTACGCAAAGTTTGCTAGCATTACAATATTGGCATACGTTGGACTATTAACAGAAATAACGGTTACCACTTTTGGTTTCACTAAGTCGCAAATGAAATGTGTTCTTTTTAAAGTAAATAAAACCGCTTTTGAAAAATAAAACAATTTTCTAGTAGGAATTAAAAGTGTTTTCACTCAACAAGAAATAAAATAATTTTTAAATGAAAAAGAAATCATGTATTGTTTATGTTCAAATTTTGGTGTAATTTCAATACCAATGTAAACCAACTTCATTCCATTTTGGTACTTTACACATTTTATAGATTAAATATTTCTTAAAATTCTTCAAGAATTCTTACGTTTCCTTAGTTTTTGTTGAAAGGTAAAAATGTAAAAACAGGCGGAATAATAAGTGGATGTAACCTATTTTAGCAATGGTCTACCACTACAACAACGATAAAACTGTTACAACCCAAATAGATATTTTCATCATTATTTTATGCTACATGTACATGTAATTAATGCTCAAGTCTATTGAAAGTAATATTGAATAAAACAAATGCAAGTAGTATCCTCCATTCTCTCGAACATTGTCAAATGTCCGCATATTGCCGGACCCTCCCCCGCAGTAACACAATCATTTAATGGGTATCAGAATGACATGAATCATAATAGCAGAACGATGTCATCCATGCGTAATGCTATTGGAAAATGATACCAACATGTACGGGAGAGCACTTTAATATTAGACAAACTGTTGTTCAGTTCCTGTCATATTGGACTTTATGTCATAACCTGGTATCAAATTATATCATATAACTCTCGAATAATTTCTTCTGGTAAGTTTGAAAAATGCTGTGACATAAGTGTCAATTTATCGATAAAGTGGGTCTTGGTGTACCCATGATGTGTGGTAATTGGTGTCGATATTGATTATTAATGTCCGCGTAATGATTCGCATGCTTGACCGACTGTATCGATATAAGTCGTTGATAGTCGTGAATATCAGTCGATAAAGATCAAAAGGAACAAAGAGGGACCATTCCCTTATCTTGTTATACTATTGAGAGCATTAGTGCACTAATACCGGGAAATTGACAGCTATTATCAGATGAATGGACGAAACCTCAAACAGCGGGAACACAGACATGAAAGTGAAACATATAATAAATGTTCCGTAGAGCAATTTACACTGAAAAGCTTATCATAGTTTGTAGAAGAAAAAAAATCATATTTTAAATGTGTCAAACTGTTCTTATTATTTGGGGGTAATTTATGCATTAATGAATAAAGTAATTGAACTTTAAACGATTTTGTCTGTATTCTCTAAATTTGCATAAATGTACTTATTTCATATAATACATGCATTTCATTGTAATAAAAAAAGTTCTAGTGATTTAAAAATTTAGACTGATTTGAATATAAGGTACATGTAACAGACGTTTTGTAAATTAAATCTATTAAATATTTTAAAGTCACTGTGTTAGATTAATATTACAATCATGCAATTCCTTAATCATATACGTTTTCCCATGTACTTCCACATTATAACACGTATTCCACAAACGAAATTACATGTACATGAAGCAGCAATTTAAAGTTGCAGATACAATTAAAAAAAATTACGTATTTGTATGGTTAAGTAAAGTAACGAAGCAAGTATACGCGTTGTTCTGTTGAACGATGACTTCTATAAACAACGCTAAGGTTGTCATGCCAATATTTCTTGCAAAATGACAACTAAAATTGTGCGCAGATTTGGTTTTGGCATGTTTGCTCGTTAGACGTGTTTCTAGGTTAAACAACAGAAGGCCATGGGGTGTCATCATAATACGTAATAGGTTGTGTGCATTATCCTTATCGAATCCGATGATACATAACTCAATTCAAACCTTAAAAAAGACGTAAATTCATGACGCAGCAATGTCACGTATTTATCATGCTATAAACATCAATATCTTGTTAAGTGTTAAATTTACCCAAAATTTTTCTTTAAATTAGAATTTTGATAAGGAAAATTTTGATGTATCATTTTAAACAATAGAGCGTCAGTGTGAAACGCGGTGCACCTTTGGATCAATCCTTATATATTTAGTAACTCTTCTACACGCAAACACAATCTATCAGTATCACGACACAGATTGTGGACTACAGTGTCCCATTTATTTGAGATAGAAACTTCCAATCTGATGATTAAGTAGACTTCATGTACCATTTGGTAAATGTTATTAATATGATTTGTTTAAATAACTCATCTGCACTCGATGCATTAAGAAAAAGCTCACAAATTTGAACTCGCTTTCGCCTTTTCATTTTGCTTTGGCTAACATGAGACTGAAAGAAAAATGAGCTAGGTTAAAAGCCCCTATAGCATTTTATGATTTAAAAGCAACTATTCCATGATTATAAATATCAAGCTGTAGACCTGTAAAAATGTCTTTTAAAATCTAGATATTGCACGATAACAATTTATAAATAAAAATAATTACAACTTAAAACTGTCCGATGCAATACATAATAAACGTTCACCAACGTCCTGTTTCATAGGACAATTTAAACCGATAGTTCATTCATCATCTGAGGTAGTCGGGGTCATTTGAATGTTTTATACCGTAATCTAACACGGAGTTTGGACGCTTTTATGGATTCATTTCCTTTTTATTTGAAGAAGCCCGGATGAATTCCATTGATTACTGTTCTTTGTATGATAATACATACTAGTGTGGAAACAAAAGTGCCAAACAAAACCAAGCAAGCAGGCATGGAAAACATTGTATGCAAATTAATGGATATCATCAGCTATTTTCGTAACTATCAATTTGATTCTAAGACATCGATATAGAAGTCCAGCGATATATATATATCATATTGTAAAGTTCAAGACTTGTTAACATTTATACGACCCTTGGATTAATTTTTTTTTTGGGGGGGGGGGAAGATTTTCATATTTTTTGAGTTTGACAATTCAATTTTCTAGGATGTGAATATTATCATCGCACAGCCCCTTAACTCCATCACAACCCTTACTCCGTCACTTTCGGGAAACTCCTCGTCATTTGAAATCAAGTGCGATTATGACGTCATTTTTGCATGTTAAAAATCTCCAATCAATTTTCAACAAATGACAACGTTTTCATTTAAAAATGTGTTAAAACATGACAGTATTACAGCTTGTTCACTTCATACACCATTAATTGCGTGAAATCATATAACACTTTTTCAAGGGTGCACTAAAACAGGGAATATTTGGTATATATGTTCCTGACTAAAACATCGGAATTTAAAGGGGCATGGTCACGAATTTGGTCAAATTCTTTTTTTATTTTTTATTATTTGCAATGCTTTTGAAATGCATTTCTAATGATCTATTTAAATTTGAGAGTCATTTGTAGAGTTATAAGCAAGATACTGAGCTCACAATTCTTAGTCATGTAAACAAGGCTCGTGCCCTGTTTTTGTTTACTTAAGTTCAACTGAATATACCAGTAAAAAATCCTTTTCCATCTTATTTGTCTAACTTTTTATCTATTCTAAACACAGATAAGCAGTTCCTTAAGTGTCACACATTTGTTTTAGGTTCAAAATTGAAATTTTTATTTCAAAGTTCAAAATGTAAATAGACGCTTTGTTTACATAGCGAAGAATTTCAAGCTCTTTAACTCGCTTATAACTCAACAAATAACACTCAAATTTCGGTTGCCTATTAAAAATGCCTTACTGAAGCATTGTAAATATTAAAATCGGAAAAATAATTTTTGACCAAAATCGTGACCATGTCCCTTTAATACATAATGTGACAGGTTTGTAGTATTCTGAATATCTTTTGTTTACTAATATATCGAAGTGTGACTTGCTACCTTTCATTTCTGTAGGCTGTAATAAAATATTATCTATACTCTACTTAAACAATAGACTCGATTTTTGTGCTTTAATCGAGAACTAACAATTATTTTAGATATCACGAACGCTGTACCAAATTATCACTAATTTTTTAGCGTTAAATGAATAAGCATCAGAAAAAAAGGGAAAGGAATATCTGGGGTTGGGGTTATGAAGACCTTTTAACCCAAGAGTGTGGCACTTCTCTTCCATGGCCTCCTCTCATTAACTCTTAGACTAATGAAAAAGTGACAAAGCTTTATTTACTCTTTTTTTTAAAATTCTGTTCATCTAACTCAAGCACCCTGTGCGTGCACAGGTTAAATATATACATGTATATTTATATAATATTTTAATCATGTTTTTTAATATACCGCAGGATGACTAGCTTACCTTTCCTTCAAGTCTACTAAACCACAGCCTATCTGCAGACAGTCTGTTGGCATTCTTTCCAACGCCAAACGGGCGAAATATTCCGTCGCTTTGACGTCAGCATTTTGACGTCGCACCCTGAACAGAAGAAAAGAAATGGTTCACTCTAATTTTACATGTATAACGGAAAATTTAAATGAAGTGTTTGTACATGTATATGGGGTACACAACAGGGATATCTATTCAGCGTTTTGGTTTTTGTGCCACCTGAAGAGAAAAAATGTATTAGCATTATACTGAACTAAAAACAAAACAAATTGACCTAGCAGATAATGTACAGTAACGTATAAACAAAAATCAAGATAAATATAGTCTTTGATTATCATGTTAAACGGCGGCTTATTGCTCATAGGCATAAAACGTGATAGGGACTTAACTTTTACATTATTATTGATCCAGTCTTAAGATAAATGTCCGAACGTGATTGACTTTAATCTAGATTCCATCCATTAATATAACATAATTTCAGGAAAAATCGGAGGAACATTTCGAGGAGGAAGCATTACTGAAGAAGTCTGCCAGGCAATTACAGAGTGTCTGGATTATTATTAAAAAAAAATCAAAAGACATATCCAGATAATACAGATAATTTGAAATGAAAAAATTGTTTTGCAAAAAGTTATATACAGATTCAATATTTTATTGAAAATAAGAATAAAAAGTTTTCCCAAAACAAAATGAATAATTTGAAAAATGGTTACAATTGTCAAATTTAACACCTTTGAAATCTATTTATTTTTTTTTTAATTTTATTTTTTTCAAAATGTTTGCTACAAAGGTTTTATTCTTTATATGTTAGACTCGGTCTATAAGAATTACAACAGTTAAAAATATATCTGCAGATACTTAGTGAAATCAGAAATCAGATTTTCTACAACATAAAATTATGAATGCAGTGACAAAAATTGTTTTCACTTCATAAACTAAAAACTAGGAATATAACTTAAAAAAAACATTTAACTTATTATAAATGAGAAAAAATACTTTAGATATGAAAAATATTAAGAGCATGCATTATTTTAACTGTTATTTTAAAATCACTAACTTGATATAAGCTTGCAAAGAATACACATTCGTAATGGCTTACCTCCGACTTTCAAGATTTCTCCCATTTGTGGCACATACGAAGATAACACACAAAAATATCGCCTTAAAAACTGTGTTTAAGTAATGCATTTTGAGACTCAGACTGTCCGCTTAATACGGTTTTGACTAGTTTTGAGACTCCAAATTCCCCACAGTCTTCAGTTTTATCAGTGGTGTTACTGTTGTCGGGTTCTGCAAATGTCCAACTTTTGGCGCGAATATTTGTCACCTCGAGTCTTTTGTTATTGAAGCAGATAGAATAGAGATCGATTGGGGATCCCAGTGTTTAAATACCCCATCCCTCCCTCATCCGCCCAACGTCACAAGTAGCATCAGATAATGTGAAAACCCACTTAACGGTGACCAGCACTCCAATTAATCCATCCAAAAAGCTGGAGCGGTCTCCCAAACATGGGAACAATCTATAGGTCATTAAAATGGGCATCCGCATGACACTGCTAGTCAATTATCAACCATAATGTCGCCCTTCAGATAAATTTATAAGCATCCGATTTTTGTAACGCAATTATATTAACCTTCAATTGCGAATTAGATTTTAACCTACTTGTCACCTCCTTACTCGTCAAAGAGTTTGATTTAGCATCAATTTAATCTAATCAATTTTTAGTATATTAGAGTCTTCTCTTGAACAACACTATAGCAGCTTTAATTTCAAACAAATAGAAAAAATCCTGGAGACATAGAAGAAAGGAAGATTCAGTTTAAAAAGATAGATTAGATTATAATTAAGAATCATGTAGGACTTTAAGTGGGTCATGTTTCTAGACTTTGGAAATTAGGTTGACAGTCCGAGCTTATATACGTTAATTTATTGACTGGTTTGAAATATGTCCTCTTAAACGCCCAGTGGAATTGCAAGTGTCAAACCATTCTCTTGATACAAGTACCCTAACACATTTGCCGTAGATGTTACAAATAGTTGTTTCATTCGATTTTGTCATGACCTGAAAAGCTAGCTGTTGATTTTTATCATCATAGTGAACACACGTCGCAAAATAAACACAAGATCATTATATAAAATCATATAATATGTTTGCATTGTTATTCACGTGAACAAATATTTTCAATCCATTATACTTTTGTACTTTGTTTAAGAGTAAAATAATAAAACATAATAAAATATTCAGCATTAGACTGAAATATTCAAATAAATAAATTTATCCTTTTATGCTTAAGAACTATAATTATAAAAAAAAAACCGCGAAGCCAATATTTACTTGAATGACAACCCTTTCATTAACGAGATATTGATTGTGCGAGAATTGGACAAATGTTATTCTCTTTCTAAAACAAAGACAACTTAGTGTTTGCACATTGAATCTGGGACCGCGAGATAGCAAGAATTTAACAAAGTATAAACTGATAAACTTAATCCTTCTGAGGCCAATCATGCAAACTTCGGCTAATAAAAAGTGACTTCAGAAGAAAATGCGACGAAAGACGCTGCACTATATAACGATGGAAGCGTTTTACAAAATAGTTAACACTAATTCTCTTAAATAGTATCAATTTCATCACTATGGATGAAATAAAAATGTCAGAATTATCATTAAATAAATTCAGATGCAAATCAGTTATATCTTAAAATGCACTTTTCGCATATTTGACGACAGTGAAAATTTAATTGGTAACAAATGATCAAAGCAATGATATTTTAATTTTTTTTTTTATACATTTGCGAAACTGTTCGAGTCTCTGCATTTTACGGGGTTCTGATTTATATTGATTTTCCTAATCGCAAGTCAATAATTAAATACTTAATTTATCCATCGATGTTTTATCTCCTGTGTATTGTATATTCTATAATATGTACACCTTAAATGATGACTTTGGCTCGGCAAAATAATTATTATGTTTTGTTTCAATATCATAAATTAATATGTTTTACATCTGATCGTATGAATAATCAGCGCAAATGGGATACAATTGCTGTTTAAAAATATATAAACTGTGATTGTATAGGTCAGTATAGATATCGCTGATTTCTTTTTCTATGCAAGTATATAGTTCCGGGATTCAACATCGCAAACACCAAACATTTGATGTAATTTTTTTTCAAATACATATAGTAACATCGTTTAGAAAAATAAAAGTGAGATTTTAAAATTCGCGAAAGATACATCTCGCAATCCCACACATAACAGCCGGGCATTTATACACCATCATTATCAACTAATAAGATTCCTAGCCTCTTAATACCACTGGTCCGGAATTTCGGACTATCAGATTTATCAATCTTTTCCGAGGCGCTGCAATACTAGAACGACCAATTGTTTGACAAAAGATCCCATATCAGATATTGTTTTGTACAGACGCAGTTGTGCGAGCTGGATTGGCGCTAATGACCCGGTGGAAGCAGTGATTAATGTTATTATACCATGGCTCAAGGAAATAATTAGTCCACCAACATGTAAATACTTTGTCTGAATGATGTCTTTATAAATCAACACTAGTGTGTTGATTGTTCTTATTCTAAGGATTCTACTATTTTGTTGCTTTTCAATGTCCATGTGAATTCGTATAATTTTGATACATTACAGTCCTTTTAGATAGGAACATCGGACACGTATTTCATTTTGCTTGTATAATATCAATATTGGACTGTTAAAAGTCCGCAAATTTACGTATGGTGGTTCCTTTAGAATAACTTCTGTATAAATGTCACTCTGAAAATGAATCCAGTGTTTGTTTACCAAATAATTTGTTTATTTTTTAATAAAAAGTATGATTTAAGTTATAGTTCAATGATGTCACGATGACAGGAATGAATCTGTTGGGACATCCATGCTCTTGAGTTGTCAATAATGAATTTGATTTGCCTAATGATGTCTCAATTCCCCCTACCACAACTGTGTTTGCAATGTCAGTCAAGGCATTTTCGCGACTTGTTTAAAATGGAAACGCAACGTGTATTTATCATTATTACATCACTTGATATTACGGGTATTTTTAATTCTGAAACTTTTTCGACTACAGTGGGGCCTCAGATATCCGGACGCCAGATAACCGGACGCTTCAGTTTACGGACGATTATATTTAAGAACAGATTTTTTATACGTTATTTTGTCTCATTTATCCGGAATTCCGCGTTCCGGATCCGGACGGTCTGTTTTTACCACAAAACACTGATTTACTACTAATCTTGCTTCATTTAACCGGACGGTAAAATTTGGTGATACCCTACTCAGTACAAAAGATTACCCCTGTCAATGAAGTTTCACACCTTTTTTACGTGCTAGACCCCCATGAGTAGCTTGTATAAACACACAGACTTCCCAAATCACTTTCAAAAATTTAAAAATTGCGAACAACAGTGTATCATACACATATCACACTTGGACACAAAGAATTTAGCTAGATTCGGTTATCATTATTGTCCGGTTAATATTTAATGACAAAATAATAAAATAAAGCAGAGTTCTTTATATTTAAAAATGTTCATATCAACAGACAACTCTAGCATGTGTTGCTATATGGTATGAAAGGCAAAAAAACTAGTATCAACACTGGGAGCCATTGTATACAAATACAGTATCATTGACGACAACAATAGACACATTTCAGATACCCGGACGCTTCACCTATCCGGACGATTGGACATGGGAACGAAAGCGTCCGGATAACTGAGGCTTCACTGTATATTGCTGGATATATTCAATGGATGACCAAACTGTATTTTCTCTCAGCTAGCATCCAGTCACAATGGTTACAGTATTTAAAATTATGTTCGTTTTGGTATATTTCTGTGTGAGCTGTGTGGTTTAAGGGGTGGATCTGTGTGTTTTTAGGTCACGTGACATTGGATATAAATAGTTATTGCGCGAGTTTTGTGGTCATTCTACCGCTCGTTTGGACGTAGCGAAGGAGTAATGGCTACCAGTAAATTGTTATTATAATTATATATGCAATATGTGTGTTCAATATAATGGTGTTGGTGTGTGTTGTTTGTAATGAAATATACAGTATTTATAAACGTTCAAACGAGCAGCAATCCATATTTATGAGTTTGTTATTTTTCGATTATTTCAGCATACTCATACTATCATAGGGTATAATTACGAACGGAGTGAGGGAGAATATAAATTCTCTTGGTTATAAATGGTAGAAGACAGGCCTTTTGGCAAGGGGTTCTACTTTAATCGGTTCAATGTTTACAGCTATATTTTCTTAGTTACAAAAGGTAACATAAGTGATAGGCCTTTTCGTGTTTAGCAGGGGGTCTTATTTTATTTGGCTACAATTCTTACAGCTTTTTTTCTTTTGGCGATATAGTTTCACAGTGGTGACAATTTTATGATTCTTTTTATTTGGTTAGATTTGTTTTATTTACTCTAACCTTTAAACTTAACCTAACCCGACTTTAACGTAGCCCTCCCCTCAACGTAATGTTTACTGACTCTAACACTAATCCTAACAAATCATAACCTGATATTTTCTTCTGTGCATGTACTTTCGCAGTTTGGGGTAAAAAATAAAATTGCATTGCTATTATGCCATAATGTCCTATTCCTAAATTTTGAAATTCACTGCCTAATGGACAGAAGTCAAGGGGGAAGGGGGACAACGGCTGTATAGTGTACATGTATTTTTTCTAAGGTATTTGCTGGTCGTCACCCGTTATCAATTTTACATTTTTAACTTTATCTTGTTAATTGTTACAAATATGTGTTGTATTTTAGAAAATCTACATTTAATTCATATGCATTGTATGCTTGTAGAAATAACACGAACAGTGTATGCATGTTGTGTGCATCATAAATGAAACGTTGAATAATATAAAATGATTAGGGAGGCTGGATTGTCAACAAATCTAATATATACCATCAAATTTACTTTAAAATTTTTAAATTTGATTTGTAAAGCTATTTACTATAAATTATAATTTAACAAAGAAGATTTCTTTGTATTTTTACAATTTGGGTATTTTCCTTTATATCTTTATATAGAGCTCTTTGTTTAAAGGAGATTAATACAGTCTTAAAAAGGCCATGGCCATCAAGCCCTTTTAAAGGCATTCAGGTCTCTAGTTACCAATTGTTTACAATTGTTGGTCTCTGGAACTAAGTGTATATAATCTAAGATTTCCCCCGACTTTTGCCACCTCTTCCGTGTTTTTATGAATAAAAGTTTGATTTTTCAAACCAAAAAATAAAAGAATCAGGGTTTAGACTCCAAAATGAGGCTTAAAATGCTATTGTGATACTCCCTTTCTGGTCCATTTATCTACCGGCTATGGGACTCAGGTGATCGTCAAGGCTTGTGGGCCTCTTATTAGTAAATAAATGACTCAATACTTATAACAAGAACAACATAAAAATTATTTGATTGAAACAATAAAACATCAAATAAATGAATTTAGGTTATTGCCTCAAATTTATAAAATAATAACTTACAACAATATTCATAATATGTTTTGATTTCATTCAGGGAAAAGTTCTTCACATTGGCTTAAATTCATACAACACTGACCTGACCCTGCAGTATTTTCGGCATGTACACCGACAAAGTCACAGCTCAGGCACGTAGCATCGTTATTGAAAGGGGGGGGGGGCAGACTCATCCAAAAAATCTTTACAAGCAAAAAAAAAACAAAACAAAAAAAACAAAACAAGAGGCCCAGGGGCCACATCGCTCACCTGAGCAACAATTGCCTTAATTCTGATCAAATTAGCATTACAGTATCAAAATATCTTGACAGCTAAGTACAGTAGATATTGCTAAAGAAAATTGAAAATCTGCCAATTTTTATCCACCTCTTTTTTTTGCTATATACCAAGCCCCTTTTGTTGTTGTACCTGTAAGAAGATTTTTCTCTATTCCTATATACCCCCCCCCCCCCCATTTTGTGGCCCCACTTTTCTCTAGGGAATCAAGGTTTCATCAAACTTAAATCAGCATAACCTGCGCTTTCACACCAAGTACTGAGTCTTGGACCGAAAACTTTCCCAGAAGATTTTTAAAGATTTCTTTCTATATAAAAAATTTTCCCCCATTGTGGCCCCGCCCTACTCCCAGGGATCTTGATTTGGATAAACTTAAATCTACATTATCAGAGGATGGTTACATGCCAATTTGAGCTTTCTTAACCAAATAGTATTCAAAAGAATTTTTTAAAAAGATTTTCTCTATATATTCCTATGTAAAACTTGATCCCCCAATTGTGGCCCCACCCTACCCCTGGGGACCATGATTTGAACAAACTTGAATCTACACTACCTGAGAATGCTTCCATTCTAATTTGAGCTTTTCTGGCTTAATAGTTTTTGAGAAAAAGATTATTAAAGATTTTCTCTATATATTCCTATGTAAAACTTGATCCGCCTATTGTGGCCCCACCCTACCCAAAGGGACCATGTTTGAACAAACTTGAATCTTCACTACCTGAGGATGCTCCCATTTTAATTTGAGCTTTCCTGGCCTAATAGTTTTTGCGAAGAAGATTTTTAAAGATTTTCTCTATATATTCCTATGTAAAAATCCATTCCCCAAGTGTGGCCCCACCATACCACCAGGGACTATGATTTGAACAAACTTGAATCTACACTATCTGAGGATGCTCCCATTTTAATTTGAGCTTTTCTGGCCTGATAGTTTTTGAGAAGAAGATTTTTAAAGATTTTCTCTATATATTCCTATGTAAAACTTGATCCCCCAATTGTGGCCCCACCCTACCCCCGGGGACCATGATTTGAACAAACTTGAATCCACACAATCTGAGGATGCTCCCATTTTAATTTGAGCTTTTCTGGCCTAATAGTTTTTGAGAAGAAGATTTCCTCTACATATTCCTATGTAAAACTTGATCCCTCTCTTGTGGCCCCTCCCTACCCCCAGGGACCATGATTTGAACAAATTTGAATCTACACTACCTGAGGATGCCTCCACACAAGTTTAAGCTTTTCAAGCCGAATAGATTTTGAGAAGAAGATTTTTGAAAAATACCAACAAATTTTCAATGATTCTCAATATCTCCCCTTTCAAGAGGGCGTGGCCCTTCATTTGAAAAAAAAACTTGAATCCCCTTCACCTAGTGCTGCTTCTCACAAGATTTCCGTTGTCCTTGATGCCATCTGCAAAAAATCTGATAAAAATAAACTGATAAAGATAAACCGTTAAAGATTTTTTTTCCGAATATATTGCTGTAACGTAACTATACTATTCACTTATTTGCTTGACGCTAACAATGTTTCATATTTCTTTTTAATATGATATATCATAGGTTAGCAGGAGTCATTAATTGTTTATGATTTATTTTAAAAGGCGTCATTGGTTTTATTAATAAGCAAAGAAAATTTTAGAGGTTTAAATTCAAAATTAGTTAATTAAGAATTTATGCGTTTAAAGATTCAAGGGTTTCAGTGACGATAAATTGATTGTACAGGCTAAGAAATTGTCTGATGAAGGATTATAAATTAATTGCATACGATAAACATGCCTACAATACTTTCTTTAGGACTGTATTCTATTAAAATACTTACTATTAGTGGCAAAATTGTTGACTTCCAAAAACAACAAAGTCGTATGCATTGCGGTTGTTTAATTTCCTTTTCATTAAATTGTTAATAAGACATTTTAATTCGAATTCTTTAAAAATGTCTTTTGTTGCAATTTTTTGTCGCGAAACTTAGTGAAGAAAATATGAATCAATGAAATGACGACTTGTCGAGTTATGTTTCTTTGTATTATTTGTATGTTTCTTTATATTACATATATTTTATTAAGCCACGTCTGACTAGATATTGACCATTGTTTAATGTCAAGATGTAGTGTTCACTTTGAATAAAGCTGGTTTAACCGGTTTTTTTTTAAAGATGCTTGTTAAATTTATCGTTCATATTTAAAATTGTAAAAGATGAACTGAGCGTTTGTATCTTCTGCTACATCACAGCGAGTACTTACTACTATTTAAAAATTGTGTTTCTGTCATTTCTTGTGTATCTTATTTTAAAGAAGATAACATGGTCGAACCGACAAGGAATGAGGCTTCGTTTTTGTTCTATAAATTTTAATAATATGACGCAGTTAAAGCAATATACCACCCTCCACACATCAGATGTTGCAACAATACTACAGTTTAGTAACATATGCGATTCTTTTTGCTTAAAACAAGACATATAATATGTAATTTACCTACTTTCAGGTATTCAATTGCGGTATAAACAGTTTTTCCACTAAAATTCAACAGCGTATTTTCCAGTTTACACAGATTGTTCAGCGTTACCAGATTTTTGATGGTACAAAAATATCTGATGCTTTTCATTTCTTCCAATGCTGCTTTTGTTGATATCAATAGGCCATCATTTTGGACTATTACTCCTGTAAACACCCTCCTAGTATTAATATATGTGTGAGCCAAATCATCACACAATCCGACAAAATAGTTTTGTTGTAAAACGTGTCAGTGTGTATACAAACCAATATAAAAAAAAACCAAACATATGGCGCCGAAATGCAGTCTAACTATTGTGCGTGATACCTAAGACGTCTGACGCCAATGTTATGGTGCTCAGAATGAATCTAACAAACATGAGTTATGAGATGTTTGAAATCTCTAAAGTCTGACGAATAAAACTGACGTCCAACTCGGTTAACGTACATGTAACAACTGAATTTCAGATAGATGCAACAAAATGATATATGTCTGATAAACTGATTTTATCTAGCATCTATATTCATGTTATAATGAGTTTTATTAGTACATGTACTTATATCATCAAAATTTTATTGCTGTAATTTCTACTGGTATATATTTAATGTATTGTCATCAAAATTCAATGAGTTACAATTAATGATAACTTACTTAATAATGATTGGATAGAGCCCGACATTTAAATATTTTTTCTCTTAAAATGTTAAAAAGTTGGATGCATAATGCAACCAAACGCAAATAATTATCTACCAAAAATATATTCATTGGTTGTAAAAGGAATATTTTGTGGGATAGACAAAAAGAGCGTTATAAGGAAATATTTCATAAAGGTTTATGTACTTCATAAAGTTTTAAAAGAATTTAAATTATTGTGTATGCCTTTTTAAAAATAAAACTAGATGATATCTTGCGTAAGTGCGTGAATTAATACTTTACACATTAATAAATGATAAATATAAACAAGCTACAATACTTGTTAAATTCCACTGCAGAACAGTCAGACATTCCCCAAAGGGATCAAAACGTATACACTATGGAATTTTCATAAAAATGGTTAATAAATAAATAGGTATTCGAATAAATACATAAGGATGAGGTATGGAGATTTCAACAGTAAAAAAAAATTATTGATAATTTCCAGTTATAAGGGGGTCCAGACCATTATTTGAGGTCATGACCTTGGATAAACATGATGTTTCCTAACTTATTAGGGACCGTGGTATATATCTAAACATTTTTTAAAATATGTGGCCAATTCTATAGAAAAATTCAATCATATTTAAAATTGAAGCGGAAGTAATAAATGAAAATCAATAATCCCTTTCTGTTCTCTAGAGTATGTTTTATGACTTCCTGTTCTGAACTCCGTACTGTTCTCTGAGTCTTTTGCCAAGTGACAGAAGGGTATATAAAGCGGAGATAGAACGTTGAGAGTCAGTCTTGGAGTTGAAGTCGACTGGTTATCATCGAGGAAAATAAGGTAATAGTAAAAGCTAGGTCTTACGTGCCTGAATAAGGCTTTCGAGACCTGAAAATAAAGCTTTGTATCTATAAGATAGTCGACTTGGCATTACCTATAGTTTATTCAAGGTTGTGCGCTTTTATAGTGCGGTAATACATAAGAGCGCAATAGAAAGGCGCGCGCTTCAGAGAGAAGAAAGGGATTGTGTACATATTGTTGATTTAAATTTGTGATTGAGAAAATTGATTATATTTATCATAGCTCAAGTAGAGCAGCCGAATTAAAACGAACTCAAAAACGTTACATAAATTTGGTGGCAGCTTACTGGGATTCGGCGAATTGATTCATATTGTAAATTTCAGTTTATTTTGTAATCAGTTATCATGGTTAGAATGATAGATGAAGAGATTTCTTTTCTGGAAGAGAGCTGCGAGCGATTGCGCTTAGAAATACAAAATCGGTCAACTCCGATTGCTAATACGCGAGTGCGCGACTCTGGTATTGCGACAATGGCAAGCGCAAATGGTAGTTATCACGATGCGCATTCGCCAGCTGCCGAGGATACAGTACTTTCGCTTGGCATGAGAGAATCTGATAGTCCGGCGATCATTGGAAATTCGGATGGAGTAACTCTAAGGAAAACCGGAGCTCAAAAGAAGAGGGGGCCTGCGAGCCATGTAGCAAATGCGCAATACTTGGAAAGTGCCGTAAACCACAGTGATGCGCATCCACTGAGATCTAATGCGCTTGACCATTTAACGGCGGATGCGCTACATCAAACACCAGCGCATGCACACAGGCCGTTAGAACGGACAGAGCGGTTTGAAGTAAACGCTGATGCAGAAAGCGCATTCCCTCGGCGGATAGACCGCATTGAGGATAATTGTAATGAAAAGAGAGACCAAGATAAAAAGACTACGGCCAAATGTAATATTAAGCCTGCAACGTTTGATGGGACTCATTCATGGTTAGATTATGAATTTTGATGCGTGCGCATCTCTTAATAACTGGAATTATAAGGAAAAGGGTTTATACTTAGCTGTGTCGTTAAGAGGAGCGGCACAAGGGATATTAGGAAACGTGTCTTCAGAAACCGGACAACAGTATGACTTGCAAGTCAAAGCGCTTGAGGAGAGGTTTGCGCCACCTAATCAAACAGAGTTATACCGTGCACAATTAAAAGAAAGGCGGCAACGCGCATCAGAAACATTGTCCGAGTTAGGCCAAGCGGTGCGAAGATTAACATATCTTGCCTATCCTTCAGCACCGGCCGAAGTAAGAGAAACCCTTGGTAAAGAAGCTTTCATAGATGGCTTGATTGACTCCGATATGAGACTGCGCATAAAACAGAGTCGGCCTCAGAGTGTTGGGGAGAACACTGGCGTACCCAATGCAGCGACAAAAAGCGTTGTCGCATTTGCCTTAAAACAGATCATGAACCAGGATCAGAGAAGTGTGAGGCTTTTGTCGAAAACCAGAAGAACGTCATATCCTTTGCCGGTGCCGATAACCCATTATCGAATTTCTTTCCGTGTACCATACATGTTTTTGGAATCCATCATCGCTCCGCAGAACACGCTTTTCAATATGTTAAAGCCATTCGCTGCGGAGATCTCTCAAAGGCTACAGCTATACAGGCAGCAGAAACGGCTCTAGACGCAAAAATGATTAGTAAAACAATCCAGATTAATGATGAATTCATTGATAAACAGGAAAAACTAATGGAAGAAATTGTGAATGCAAAGTATGATCAGGTTGAAGCTTTCCGGGAAATTCTGGACAAACAAGAACAATCAACACTCTTTGCTGAGAGTGTTTTTGACGATTTCTGGGGAACAGGTCTAAACAAAACCGGAACAGAACATACCGATCACAGAAAATGGCCTGGACAGAATGTGCTGGGGCAGATCTTTCGTAAGATCGTCAGTACGCGAAGGCCGGCGCCACCACGGAGATCTGAGTCTGTTCCGGCAGCCTCACAGCGTCATATCTCAGACATGTTGAGTTCGATTCGGAAATCCGACAAAAGAGCTGATAAGCAAGCGTCTACTATGCAAGACCACTCTCGGTCTCCACGTAAATCTATGCGGACCAACAGGCGCAAAAATGCGGGCTACAAAAACACCGATGTCAATTCTCTCGGAGAAAAACCACTGGGTACGGACTATGATAGTGGTTAGTGCGCGCTCTTAAACACTGTAGTCTGATGATCGACCCGGACATGATTTTAAGGACTGCGTATTGTAGACTGTATATTGTTAAACATGCTTCAATCTGTACTGTTTTTTCATTTAGAACGATAGCTTATTTCATACATGTAAAATTTTTAAATGGATAAGTTTGAAATTTTAACAGTTAATGCCCGAGGCCTGAACTCGGACGAAAAAAGAACTAAATTATATGCATGGTTACATGATATTCAAACAGATATAATTTTTGTGCAAGAAACCCACTATATAGAAAAAGATGTATTAAAATATGATGCTAGATGGTTAGGAAAATCGTATCATTGTTTTAGCGATTCAAAATTTAGTAGGGGTGTATCAATTCTTTTTAAAAAAGAATTAGATGTAGAATTAATAGAAAAACATGGGTCTATAGATGGTAGACGACTGTTTTTGAAAGTAAAAATTAACGGCATTGAACTAACTCTTGTAAATGTATATGCACCAAACTCTGCTAAATATAGAAATGATTTTTTTATTAAGTTAAACAGTTTTTTACACAAAAGATGCGTAGTTGATCTTGATAATATAATAATGTGTGGTGATTTTAACCGTAAAACTAATAATCCACAAGATCAAAGTTCAAATAAACTAAATAAAATTGTTTCTTCACTAGAAATGTATGATATTTGGCATACAGAATATCCCGATTTGGATGGTTATACTTGGTGTAACGCAGATAATGTTCCTAGTAGCAGAATTGACTATATATTTGTGAGCAGAAATTTTATTTATGATTTTGAAAAAATTACATTACGGAAAATTCCCGGAACAATTAATGGGAAGAGAATGTCTGATCATAGACTTCTGAAAACCTCTTTTAAAACAAATATTAACAAAAGGGGAAACGGTTATTGGAAGCTTAACAATTCATACTTATCTGACGAAAATTATCAAAAAGGTATTCAAACTTTGATTAACGAAATAAAATATGAAGAAAACACCAATCCTATGGTAAAGTGGGAATCTTTCAAAGCAAGAGCTCGTGAATTTTCAATTAACTTTGCAAACAAGTGAAAAGCTGTCAATGTGACAGCAAACCGGGTTTTCTTTTATGTAAACTTTATCCATAATCCATGTCAACCCTTATCCAGTGAAATGGAGTACCCTACATGTATATGCAACATTTTGCCAAAAAATGACTAAGTTCAAAAGCTAGTATTTTTTTTATAAATTATCGGAAATCAAAATCCTAGCAATGTGCACACCTCTGATATATGTACAATTGATCTGCAAAAGAACAACTTCCTATCTTGAAAACTGTAGGAGGAGTTATCCGTACAATGAGGGTACCCTATATGCAACATTTTGCCAAAAAATGACTAAGTTCAAAAGCTAGTATTTTTTTTATAAATTATCGGAAATCAAAATCCTAGCAATATGCACACCTCTGATATATGTACAATTGACCTGCAAAAGAACAACTTCCTATCTTGAAAACTGTAGGAGGAGTTATCCGTACAATGAGGGTACCCTATATGCAACATTTTGCCAAAAAATGACTAAGTTCAAAAGCTAGTATTTTTTTTATTAATTATCGGAAATCAAAATCCTAGCAATGTGCACACCTCTGATATATGTACAATTGATCTGCAAAAGAACAACTTCCTATCTTGAAAACTGTAGGAGGAGTTATCCGTACAATGAGGGTACCCTATATGCAACATTTTGCCAAAAAATGACTAAGTTCAAAAGCTGGTATTTTTTCGATTAATTATCAGAAATCAAAATCCTAGCAATATGCACACCTCTGATATATGTACAATTGATCTGCAAAAGAACAACTTCCTATCTTGAAAACTGTAGGAGGAGTTATCCGTACAATGAGGGTACCCTTTATGCAACATTTTGCCAAAAAATGACTAAGTTCAAAAGCTGGTATTTTTTCGATAAATTATCGGAAATCAAAATCCTAGCAATATGCACACCTCTGATATATGTACAATTGACCTGCAAAAGAACAACTTCCTATCTTGAGAACTGTAGGAGAAGTTATCCGTACAATGAGGGTTCTCTATATGCAATATTTTGCCAAAAAATGACTAAGTTCAAAAGCTGGTATTTTTTCGATAAATTATCGGAAATCAAAATCCTAGCAATATGCACACCTCTGATATATGTACAATTGATCTGCAAAAGAACAACTTCCTATCTTGAAAACTGTAGGAGGAGTTATCCGTACAATGAGGGTACCCTTTTGGCAGCCGCCCGCCCGCCCGCCATCCGCCCGCCCGCCATTTTCACCATTTTAATAACCGGATTTTTCCGTTGGAAAACCCGGTTAAAAACTCAAAAGAAAGTATTAAACAAAGAATATTATCATTGGAAAAAGAAATAGACGACATTGAAAAATTGGAATTTCATCATATTGATATGACTAAAAAACGCAATCTTGAGGCTGAATTGGATAAAATTTACGATATAAAATGTAAAGGAGCATTTGTAAGGTCAAGGTCTAAATGGATGTTAGAGGGAGAAAAATCTTCAAAATATTTTTTTAACTTAGAAAAAAGTAGACAAAAACAAAGTATAATTAAAGAACTAAAAACTGACAACGGTACATTTAATAAAACAAATGACATTATGGGCGTAATGTGCGATTTATTATGAAAAATTATACTCCTCGAACAAAGTTTCCGACAATTGCATTGATGAATATTTATCATCTGTAGAAATTGATAATAAACTTAGCGAGCATGATGCTAATTTTTGCGAGCAATTCCCGTCTTGTGAAGAATGTACTGAGGCTGTCATGAGTTTAAAACTTAACAAATCTCCAGGTTTAGATGGTCTAACTAATGAATTTTATCAATGCTTTTGGAAAGATTTAAAGCAACTATTTCAAGATACACTAAAATGCATTTTTGAAAATGATCAAATGAGTTATTCACAGAGACTGGCAGTTATTTCCCTTATTTTTAAAAAAGGCGATCAAACCAACATTAAAAAATACAGACCAATTAGTTTGACTAATACAGATTATAAAATTATAGCTTTTGTATTTGCAAGAAGACTTCAAAAAGTGATTGATAACTTAATAAACGAAAATCAATCGGCGTACATTAAAGGGAGGTATATTGGAGAAAACGCAAGAATAATTTTAGATTTATTCGATTATTGCGAGGAAACAAATAATGAGGGAATTTTTCTTTTCCTAGATTTTGAAAAGGCTTTTGATTCGATAGAATGGAACTTCTTATTAAAACACTAGAGAAATACAAATTCAAAAATAATTTTATAAAGTGGATGAAGATTCTGTACAATAGCCCGATGTTTCGAATAAAAAATAATGGATGGATTTCTAAAACATGCTATATGTCCAGAGGAATACGACAAGGATGTCCAATTTCGGCAATATTATATTTATTTGTAGCCGATATTCTAGCTTTAAAAGTGAAAAACAATGATCAAATTCTAGGAATAAAACCAAGTAATTATAGTAAAGAGTTTAAACATATACAACATGCAGATGATCTGACTTTGTTTTTAAGAAATAGGGAATCCCTAAAAGAGGCCATAAAGACTATAAAAGAATTTTCTAAACATGCAGGGTCTAAACTAAACATTGACAAAACAGAATGTATATTGACAGGTCGTTTAAAAAGTTGTAAAAATGATATTTTTGGAATAAAAATAAACACGTCATCCATTAAATGTTTAGGTATATATATTGGACATAATAAAGATGAGTGCTATAAGAAAAATTGGATAGACAAATGTGAAAACATGAAAAAGCTATATGAATTTTGGAATAGGAGAAAACTCACAATTTTTGGTAAAACTGAAATTGTCAACACACTAGGTATAAGTAAATTTATATACGTAGCATCAATCTTACCATTACCAAATGAAGATGTAATTAAAAAATTGTATAGCCATATTTTTAACTTCATATGGAATAATAAAGATAGAATTAAACGAAAAACAATAATTGGAAAAATAGAAGAAGGAGGGACAGGTATTGTTGATGTACTTATAAAATTCCAAGTATTAAAAGCAGCTTGGATTCCAAGATTTTTGAGAAATAAAGGTAGAAGTATTCTGGGTGAACACCTGGATCATCTATTAAAAAGTAACAATATAGATTTTGAATATATGTTGAAATTAAACTGTGTTAAGTTGGCTAACTTTGAAATGTTTAAAAACCTACCTTTGTTTTATAAAGAAATTTTTATGTATTTTAATCAATGTAAAAAAATTACAGAAATATCAAGTATGAATATAAACGATGTTTTACAAGAGCCTATATGGAATAATAGGCATTTTGTATTTGATGGAAAACCTTTGTTTTTTAAGAATTGGATTAAAAGTAACATTCTGTATGTTAAAGACCTATTCACTGACAATGGGTTTAAATCATTGTATGAAATTGGTGATGAAGTTTGCAGTAAAGCAAATCTACTTTGTGAATATAAGATTATAAGTTCTGCCTTTAAGAATATTAGAAATATTGACGGAGTTCAAGCAAAATTTATTAATATAAAAAACAAGAGAATGTTTTTGTTTTTTAAACAGTATTGTACAATTGAAAACAAGAAATGTAATTTTTTCTATGATATATTGTTATATAGAAAATTTGAACCTCCAAAGTATAATCGTATTTACAAAGAAATGTATAATATACTCCCTGAAAATTGGAGATCTATATATCTTCAAAAAATCAAATTCGCTTTAGATAGAAATATTGCTGAATTCAATTATAATTTGTTACATAACATGTTGTGCTGTAAGAAAATCATGTTTAAGTGGAAAAAAGACACATGTAACAAATGCACTTTATGCTCTGAAATTGAAGATATTCAACATCTTGTATTCACGTGCGAGAATGTACGAAGCATTTGGAACATATTATCTTTTGTAATCAATGTGAGAATTCAATGGAAAGATGTTATTTTTGGCTTTTATTTTGAATGTAACAAAAAGACACGCTTATTAAATAACCTCATTTCTTTTGTTGCTTTAAAAATCTACAAATACAAGATGTTTTGCAGACTAGAAAGTCTCGATGAAACAGAATATAATCTAAGAAATCATGTTAAAAAGTGTACTATTTTTTGGATAAATGTATTGAAATTTAGTAAATGTGACTTAAGAATTGATGTGATTGAAAATGTAACACAATTGTTATAAGATTGTGAGACACATGGTTTTTTTGTGTGTGTTTTTTTTTTTTCAATTTATTTTGTATGATTTAGATATATATATATATAACTACATGTACGAAATTGAATAAAATGACTAAAAAAAAAAAAAAAAAAAAAAAGAAATATATCGTGCTAAATAAATTCAATGAGGTGGTTACAGAAAAAAAAAATTACAATGATAGTAATAAAAAAATATATATATATGTACAGGACTACTGTGTATTATTGACTGTTCTTTTATAAATGGCAAATACCTTAATAAGATAGTTTCCACATAAAAAAAAAAAGAAAAAAAAAAAGAGTCGGCCTCAGAGTCTTAATGAAGCTATACGCTTGGGAGTAGAGCTCGACGCTTACTACAAGACAGAGAAAAGAAGCCACATTCGTGCATTTGATTCTCATTAACAAGCGCCTGCGGAGACTGCAAATTCTGATGATTTATATGCGCTGATGCAGAAAATGCAAAACAAACTAGAAAACTTGGAGAAACAGGTTCAGAGACATATTAACTTTAACAAAGAACCTTTTCAGAGTAATTATCAAAATCATCAAAGAGGGCGAAGAAGTAACAGTGTGAAATGCTACTACTGTCATGAGGAGGGGCACATGAGAGAATTGCCCAAAATTGAAGAACAGAGATAAGGAAAATGAGAAAAGGGGCAATTCAACAAAGAAAGATAACGGAAGCGCATGTCAGATCCGCAGTAGGCGCAGAAGAAAGAGAAGTTATATCAAAGGTCAAGTTGGTGCAAACAATTTATGCGATGAAGCTGGAATACTTGTTCAGGGAAATTTGAATGGGAGCAGTGCAAAATTGTTGATTGATACCGGGGCATCTCTTACTCTTGTTTCAAGGGGATTTTATGACAAATTGCAAAATAAGGAAAGACCCGAGTTAACAGAGAGTGCGCAGCGAATATTAAATGCAAGTGGTTCTGTGGTGTCTCACTATGGCAAAGGAACATTTTCTTTTCAGATTGGGAAATCGAGTCAAGTTTTAGACGCAATTGTTGCAGATATATCTGTTGACGGAATCATTGGGCTTGACTTTCTTAGGAAATGTAATGGAAATATAGATCTGCAGGCGAGTTCGCTTCGATTGAATCATGAAGAATGTGCATTTTCCTGGGAAGGCACATTAGGATGTTACAGGGTTACGGCAGCAGATGACATTTGCATTCCACCAAGAAGTGAGATTGTTATTCCTGCCAGTGTGACAGGAAAGAATAATTACGGAAGAGCGGACTATCTGGTAGAACCAGAACCTAAATTTTTAGAATCAGGGCGCGCACTGGCAGGTCGGACTCTTTTGAAAGGTAATGATAAGGTTCCTCTTCGGCTGATGAACGTCACAGATGATGTGCAAAAGATTTACCGAGGAACTTTGATCGGTAAAATGACCGCAGTTGTGGAAAATCTAAATTTGACAACTTTTGCTGAGCAGTCAAGTGGAGAACTGCGCTGTGATTTGAAAGATTTGCTAGATCGAAGTATAAGTAACCTTTTGCCTGAACAAGTGTCAAAGGTTGAGGAGTTTCTGCGCAGAAATCATTATTTATTTGCATCTTCTAACTACGATTTAGGACAGACAAATGTAGTGCGCCACAAGATCAACACAGAACAGGCCAAACAACCCATTAAGCAAGCTCCTAGGAGAATTCCTATTCATTTGACCCAAGAGGTTGATGCCCAAGTAAAGGAAATGCTCGAGAAAAATGTAATAGAACCCTCAAACAGTCCCTGGGCATCGCCAGTAGTCCTAGTACGCAAGAAAGACGGTTCAATGCGCTTTTGTGTAGACTACCGTCGACTGAATGATGTAACCATAAAGGACGCTTATCCTCTGCCAAAAATTGACGAGCTCGAGGCGTTTGATCATTTGTCAGGACACGAGATGTTTTCTACCCTTGATCTAAACAGCGGATACTGGCAAGTTAGCATGGAGGAGAACGATGAGCCTAAAACTGCATTCGTAACTCGGCAAGGGTTATATCAGTTTAAGGTAATGCCTTTTGGCTTGTGCTGTGCGCCTGCTACGTTTGAGAGACTCATGGAAACCGTGCTTGCAGGACTCCAGTGGGATAAATGTCTCGTATACCTTGATGACATTATTGTTGTGGGCAAATCATTTGAAAATATGATGGAAAACCTACAACACGTTTTTCAAAGATTGCACCAGGCCGGTCTAAAATTAAAGGCAAAGAAATGTAATTTGTTTGCTACAAGGGTATCCTATCTCGGACATATTATATCAAAGGATGGCATTTCGACGGATCCAGAGAAAGTGAGAGCAGTAGCTGAGTGGCCAGTTCCGGCTACTGTAACTGAATTAAGATCTTTCTTAGGTCTTTGTAGTTATTATAGGCGTTTTATACAGAATTTTGCCGCAGTTGCAAAACCACTGCATCGACTCGCAGAGAAAGGTAGGAAATTTCTTTGGAATAAAGAGGCACAAGAAGCGTTTGAGGTTTTGCGCAATAAACTTATAACATCGCCAATTCTAGCCCTTCCGGATATTACAAAACCATTTGTATTAGATACGGATGCTAGCAACGAGGCAATAGGTGCCGTTTTGTCTCAAAACATTGATGGTACAGAACGCGTTATAGCATATGCTAGCCGTACCTTGACACAGTCGAAGAGAAAATATTGTGTGACCAGGAAGGAACTATTAGCCGTCGTTCACTTTGTGAAGCACTACCGCCATTATCTTTATGGTAAAAGTTTTCTCCTCCGCACAGTTCATGGATCATTGAAATGGCTTTTAAGGTTTAAAAACCCGGAGGGTCAGTTAGCCAGGTGGCTGGAAGTCATTAGTACTTACGATATGGAAATAGAACATAGACCAGGTAAAAAGCATGGAAATGCGGATGCGTTAAGTAGAGTGCCATGCGCTCAGTGTGGTTTTGACCCTTCTTCAGAAAACCATACACTGACAATTGAATCTTCGGTGAGAACTGTGCAGAAATCAGAGGTGAAAAGCGACCAGATTGATAGTTGTCTGCAGGAAGCTCAAGAGCAGAATAGAAACATTTAGCTTGTAAAAGGTTGGGTCGGAAAAGGTGAGCGCCCAAAATACGGTGATATCTCTATGTATGGCTATGTAGTAAGGTCTCTGTGGAATCAATTTCCTAGACTCGTTATGAAAGATGGTCTGTTAATGCGCAAGTGGTCTTTGCTCCCCTCAAATAAAGAAACTCATCAAGCCATTATACCTGACCAAGAGCGCAGACGCGTCTTGGAAATGTGTCATGACAATCAGACCTCAGGGCACTTGGGAGTGACAAAAACGTTGGCTAAGATACGCCAAAGGTATTACTGGCCAGGACTTCAGAAGGACGTATATCAGTATGTTACAGGTTGTGACAAATGCACTAGGCGTAAAAATCCAAGTCCTAAACATAGAGCACCAATGCAGATTACTGGATCAGGTGTGCCAATGGAAAGAATTGCAACCGATATATTATGTGAGCTTCCTGAGACTGATAGAGGCAATCGCCACATTTTGGTTGTGTCTGACTACTTCACAAAGTGGACAGAGGCATTTGCTCTGCCAAATATGGAAGCTGAGACAATTGGTCGCACTATTGTTGAGGAAGTTTTTGTAAGGTTTGGTATCCCCTTCACCATTCATTCGGACCAAGGAAGGCAATATGGGAGCAAACTCTTCCTAGAGATGTGTCGGCTGTTAGGGATCAAGAAAACCCGTACAACACCCTACCACCCAAAATCCGACGGGATGGTGGAGCGTTTTAACCGCACGTTGCTCTCCATGCTAAGCACTTATGTACAAGAAAACCAACGTGATTGGGATCTGCACCTTCCTTACATACTTATGGCCTATCGTTCTACTGAGCACGAGACCACTAGTTTCTCACCAAATATGCTCATGCTGGGACGCGAAGCGACCACTCCATTAGATGTAATGTATGAAATGCCTCCCGATATAAAAGATATACCAGCTAGTCAGTGGGTTTGGGTTTTACGAGAACGATTAGAGTCGGCACATAAGCTGGTCCGCGAAAACATACAAGGTGAAATGTTGCGCCAGAAAAGATACCATGACACAAAACTGTCATGGTCCTCCTTTAAACCCAGAGAAATGGTATATGTGTTCTTTCCCACAAGAAAGAGTGGATGTTCTCCTAAATTGACATCGTTTTGGAGAGGGCCTTTCTTAGTTGAAGAAAAAGTGTCTGACGTCCTATATAAGGTTGCATGCGGAACAAAAGGGAAAAGCACTGTAATTCATTGCGATCGCATGCGGAAGTGTAAAGCGCAGACACTACAACGGGAAAATGATGTTGATATATTAGAGAGTGAAAACAGTGAGGAATATGAAATTCCAGAAATGTTAATAGTTCATAAAAAGGAAGATCACACTGAAATCAGTGTAAATAAGAGCGATAGCGTTTTAGATAGACCAAAGCGCACTAGAAATGTACCTACATGGCATGATGATTATATTGTAGAGTATAAGTGTAAGGCTGTTTGATCTTGATAGTATTGTTTTAAAGCAGAGACTTATTGTTTTTATTTGAGTTTTCAGAAATCACTTGAGATGATTATTGATTGTTGTATTTTGTAGATCATGGCAAACACCAAAACCACAAAAATAAGAGAAGGACATCTCTGCCCCATGTGTTCATTGCGGATTCAAGAAGAATCAGAGTGGGAGAAGCACGTGGTTGAGTGTGGTAGAAAACGGAGACAAAAGCAATTTGAATGCAGTCATTGTGAATATGCAACCAACAAGAAGAGCGACATGGACAGGCACTGCCGGACGCGCCATGGCGGATACGCTAAAGCTGACAGTGAGAGTGAAGAAGACTGGGAACAGTTGGATCCCGGGACTCTTTCGGATGTTGTGGTTGAGACAGCTTCTGCAACTTCTCCAGAGATGACACAGAGGAAACTAACGAGACCTGATCCCGTCCACACTCCAAAATCTAAGCTGTTGAACAAGCGCTCTATGATGCCAGTTGCACCAACTCCTTTCAAGCATCCCATGACAACTGTGAAGGAGAATGTTCCATCGGCGACGGTTCCTACTAGTTTGCAGGATCGCTGCGTGCAGGCATCCTTCCCTTCCAATGGAGTAGACAAAAGTACTCAGACTCTTCCTTGTGAACAAGTAGAGCAAGCCTCTCAAACCGACGGGTCAAAGAGAAGGCGTCTCGATCGAATCCAGGAGTCTTACCAAAGAGATGGAAAGTCAGTTGTGGAAATACATGAAGATGAACGTTGGTTTTAGTGATTGAATTGATCAGATTTTGCAAGTAGCAAGTCTCACATTCTGGAAAAATCGTTCAATACGGTTGACATCTGTTTATGCGTTGACAAAACATGTTCACGAATAGTCAGGAAGACTTTGTATTTTGTGTAAATATAAAGATTGTTTATTTCCTATTTTGTTTTCTTGATTGTTTATCGTATCGAAAATGTGAGACGCATTTCTTGGAGGCGTGGGTAGTGAAGCGGAAGTAGTTAATGAAAATCAATAATCCCTTTCTGTTCTCTAGAGTGTGTTTTCTGACTTCCTGTTCTGAACTCCGTACTGTTCTCTGAGTCTTTTGTCACGTGACAGAAGGGTATATAAAGCGGAGATAGAACGTTGAGAGTCAGTCTTGGAGTTGAAGTCGACTGGTTAACATCGAGGAAAATAAGGTAATAGTAAAAGCTAGGTCTTACGTGCCTGAATAAGGCTTTCGAGACCTAAAAATAAAGCTTTGTATCTATAAGATAGTCGACTTGGCATTACCTATAGTTTATTCAAGGTTGCGCGCTTTTATAGTGCGGTGATACATAAGAGCGCAATAGAAAGGCGCGCGCGCTTCAGGGAGAAGAAAGGGATTGTGTACATATTGTTGATTTAATTTGTGATTGAGAAAATTGATTATATTTATCATAGCTCAAGTAGAGCAGCCGAATTAAAACGAACTCAAAAACGTTACAAAATCAACATTAAATTACCAAATTTATATAAAAATCTCCAAAACAACAAGATAATGACATTTTTTTATTCATGATTTCAAGAATTCGTGATTTCTTGCCTTCACATCACATGTTCATGATATTTCAGTAAAGTCATGTTTAGTGAACATCTTTAGTCTTTAGTTTAGTCATGTTTAGTCTTATAAACTAAAATATTCTAATCTATCAGTCTTTTTAATATAGATAGTGAGTGATAAATACTATTAAATAGTGGCAATGAATTTAAATAGAGTGGCATATTCCCCTTCCTTAAGCTCTGCGATGAACCGCTATCACCTGAAAAATTGCAAAAATATATTCAATGAGTACCATTTTTGGTAAAATTTAAAATATATATATTCCATAACATGTAAAGTTCAATTTTGAAAAACAAAAAATCAAATTAATTTTGATATGTCAACGTCAGAATTTTTTGACATGTATAATATATAGGTTTTTGGACATGAAGTTGTAAGCCGATTGGCTATTTGTGATTAGTTGGAATGTTTCCAAATGATACACCAAGCAGCTGTAGAGTGGACTTGCAAACATAAGCTTGCACAGAAAATGTGATACTGTAAACGAATTATAAGTATCAGCTTTTAAAGATATAAAATAAGGTAAGACGAAAGTGAATTACCGTTGACTGCTTCTTCAAATTCCTGGTAAGTTCACACAGGACTTGCATTGCCGGAACTGCAACTGTTGGTGCTTCCTCTTGAGATCTAAAGTGTTTAAACTGACAGGTCATTTTAGCGTCTTCTTTGTCAAATTTGTAGTGATGGGGTCTGCTGTGGCCAACAAGCGGAATCTTTCACGAATCCCCCATTTGTCTGTAAACCCAGATATTTTGAAGGTGTTGTACCTTTTGCATGGGGTGGTGCCTCTCTTACCAAATCCTGGAGGATGGGGAAGCGTAGGGGGAGACTTTCTTGCAATATGCACTCACACCCTTGAAAACATCTGGTCAACAACCTTTGGGGTATGGCAAACCATTATGATATATTCTCCCGTATTGGATATAAAATCCAATAAGGCAACAAGGGATTTATTTCCCTTATGGGAGAATTTATCCCAAAGCACTATTTGTCCCATGAAATATGGTAGGAGTTAACATGGGATGAAAAATACCGATGAGATTTTTAGCTTAAATGTAAGAAAACTTGGACATCGTGCGGCGTGATGTTGAAATAGGAATGCCAATGCAGAAAATTCCACCAGACTAATGGAAATTGTTTTACACAAGTCTTACGGAAAGGGTAGCTGACAGTCCGGAGCATTACGGGTCCGGACTAAAATGTCGCACAGTTTTTATATACTAAAACATACTCATTTTGTCTTGGAGACAACTTATCATTCGTTATGTTTTTGTTGAAAAAAAAGGAAGTACCCTGCTCATCTATACTTATAAATTAAGACATTCTGCCAACAAACTAAAAAATGCCTGCCCAAGAGTAACCGCTTAAACCTTTGTTATTTCAACACTTGTGATATAATGTCCTTAAAATATCAATGAATATAACCTAGAAAGCAATTAATTAAAAAAATTATTAAAAACCTACTTTCATTTCCGATAAACATGAAAGTAATGTGGTGGACTACTTTGGTGGATCAGTGGTTGTTTGCATCAAAAATTATCGTTACTTTCAATGAATGATCATTTAGGAAATATCTAAAGAGTAAATATATTTACTGATAACTTACTAAGGATATACATATAAGTTAAGAATTGACCAATATTGAAAAAATGGAATAAGGCAGTTCGTTTCTTGAATGCTCGATTTTGGCTTTGATGGATAAAACGCTTGCGAAGCTTTACCTCTGGTGAGAAAATGGAATAGAATAGAACTATTACCAGAATGGGTAACCAAGAACATGGGTTGACTAATAAGCGACATGGCGAAAAGTGTAGGACAGGTACATTATGTATCGCGAGCAGATACTTTTGATCGGACATTTTGGTTAATAAAAAAATAAAGAATAGAATGGAACAATTTGATGCGATTTAAGCGTTGATGGAAAGAACTTTCAAAAACGGGGTGTCAAGAAACGCGGGCTGAATAAAATACACAACATTGAGATGGTGACCATCTCATGAGATGGTAACCATCTCAAAGGGCCCCGCTTAATTAATGGACAATAGGATGTAAAGCATTTCAGAGAATTTTACTTTGACCTTGTCCTATAACTTTGAAATTTTCCAGCTGTCATAAAAGTTTTAATTCAATCTGATTGTTCCTTACATACAGGCATTTTTGTTCAACTTGAGCAAGATTAAGCAATAATCTAAAGTCTAAGACTGAATATTAAGAGTTCTGCTACATGTATGACCGTCTCCTTAACTTGGTTCAAATTATAGTAACTTCACACCATTAACCCAAAAGCTCTGTTAATGTAAATTTTGCATGATCCAAGATGATCCAGGACGACCGTGACACTTGACCTACAAACATTCAAAATCACTGCACACCCATTGACCGTAGGCACTCTGTGAGTAAAGTAATAGCCAGATTGGACCAAAGGGAGAACAAATATGCCCCAGACATGAATTTGTCATATAATTCTGCTATAACCTTCACATCTGACCTTGAAAATTGGTTCAAGGTCACTGCACCCTTTACTCAAAAACTATTTTTATGTGTAATATGAACCAAATAGGGTTAAGTGGAGAATATAAAAGAACTTTTGCGTGGTCAAATATGACCTTCACCTACAAGCTTTATTTAAGGTCATTGCACACCCTTTGTCCATAGGCAATCAGCGAGTGAATTTTGAGCCAGATTGGGCTAAGGGGAAAGAAGATATGCTCCGGACAAAGATTTTTCATATAATTCTGCTATGACCTTCAGCTTTAACCTAGAAACATGGTTCACATTCCGCACACCCTTTCCCTAAAGGCACTGTGTGGGTGAAGTATGAGCCAGATTGGGCTAAAGGGAGCGAAGCTATGCTCCGGAAAAGAAATTTCGAACGAACGGACAGACTGTTCACTATAGGGCGCCCGCAGAGCAGGGCCCTAATAACAGTATAGTATAGGACGAGTTAACAATCGGACAGATACTTTGGATTTGACGACTTGTTTAAAAAATATGCATCTTTTAGCGACTTATAATTTTATACATTTTAAACTGCAATAGATTAGAGGTTGACCTTAAATCCCTACATCAATTTGTAAACAATAAACAGATTGTGTTCTGCATTTATATGAGTAAATGATGTATGAAACGGGGAAGTTAAAAGGGGTTGGGGGTGACCCCCCTCTCAAATTTTTTTTCAAAACATTTTATTATCAAAAATTCTTATTTGGGACATCTATACTACTATATTAAAATAATAGACTCGAATTTTGTGGCTTTAATACCGAGAAATCAGAAGTGAACGTGTTTTGTTTTATACATTTTTAACAACACTGGTACTTGAATATTACCAATTTGTTTTTATTTTTTCTCAATCAAGCTTCGCTTATTAATAATCAACGGAAATTCCTTTAAAAAAATCGGAAATCATTTGGATTTTACAATCTTGCGCATGCGCATTACATTCACGCTAAATCGTGGGAGGCTCTTTAGTTTATGTTTCCACAATATCACATTTGCTTGCATGGATAAACTCAGAAACGATATTACAAATACATGTAAATTATCATTAAAATTTGTCATATATTCTCTTTATCAAAGGAAATACGGGAGATAACTCTAACTCAGTGCATTTAGTATAAAAAAAAAAATCCCGAGAGTTTCGAATGTCAACATTGTGTGTAAATTCGAAAAAAGTAAAAAACGTTGGTTAAAAAGTGTTAAATCCTTCAGTAATATGATTTAAATTTTTAGATGAAAGATATTTACAACCTTAAAATGGTTTGTTATGAATAATTTAACTGTTATTTTCAACGCAGCTCCATTGATTTCTCCAAAATCGTTTCGGAGCGATTCTGCAATTTTTTGCTAAATTACGGGTATATGGGAGGCATTTTAACTGTGGCGATGGCCTGTCCCGAGACACAGTTAGATTATTCTAACTAAGCAGAGTGTAATGAAATTATTAGCATTATTGTAGGCTTAAAGCTTGGTTATGTAAATGTCAACAATACGGTGTGCTGATCTATCTATTTCGTATATGTCCGATATCATAATGCAATGTCAACACGTGCACGCACGGGTCAAAGTCTAATTTATTATAATAGAGATTAAAGTGAAAACCTAATGAACAAAATTTAAAGATACGACGAAGTAAATACAGGTACTTACTAACTGGTTTGAATAATACGTTTATTATTTCCCAGTCAGCTGCAACAAAACAATTAAGGTCACGTATATGTATATTACATCCATTTCAGTTTTAATTTTTCATCCCTGTCCTGTCCTCTAAACATCAATTTGCCATGCAGTTGTTTTTTTTAATTTCAATTTTAAAGAATATATTAAGAAAGCAATAAGGAAACATTCCAAACGCAGTGTATACAAAATAAACAATAATATGGTTCAACATTATACATTTATTGCATGATTGTGAGGAAATTATGAAGATTTATTCCCCAAACGAAAATCATATTTTCAGAGGGTATCGCCTATCCTTACAATCATGCAATAAACTGTTTATTATACCCAACGGCAGGTGATAATAAGAATAAACCGGGTTCTAATCGTTTTTCAATTCTAGTAAAGCAATAATGTAGTGAATTTTTACCGGTTTCTTTCTTTGTCAGTTTTCTGATATAAAAAGGATTTCAAATGATTCTTTTAGTGGGGTTAATCATTTAATCACATCGCATGCTCATTCTCGAATTTTTTTATACGCATGGAATGAAAATTCGAAGGGCTGGGCTATGATAAAAAAAATATGACAATGACAGGGATATATGAAGTTGTATAGCCCTTACATGTCACTGTCTAGAACCAATCAGATTTCGCGTTATATAGAATAATTTTTTTGAGGTATATTGATTAGCATTGAATCATAATGTGTAAACGTTTGTGCAAGCTATCATCTAGCTCTGATTATAATTAGATTACTGTGCTGCGTTTTCCTCACTAATATTTTATTTTCTATTCCATTTCCCAATTCTCTATTGAATTTAAATCACATAATTGGAAAAGTACAATGTGTCGTAGGAGGCAGGTGTGTGAACTTTATTCTACAAAATATTACATCATTTTATTTTGTTCCCTTTCCTTATCTACAGCAGGTATAATAGGACTGCAAAAGATCGTTGCGTTTACGTCGTTTTCCGTGTCTGAAATATGAAAAACAAATTATGAATTCAAACATATATTCCATCAAACCGTTGGATAAAAACAAATATCTATTGTAAATAGTAGTTTGGGGAATTTAAGCATTAGAGATAAAACATCTTTTATATTTACATCTTTCAGAAAGTCTAAGAATTTAGTACTTTATATAAACATAAACAAACTTACATCATAAGGTCCTTGAACCGACAATTAACGTGTGCACATTTGTTTGCCATCTTTGCCAGTAAATCTGGTAATGTAAGGTCTGCTACATATCTCTTGTCAAAGCTTGAAGAATAGTATATGCAATTGCAAATTGATCAGAATTATTTTCATGAGTAAAATCAGTCAAGCTAATGGTCATTGTTTTCAAACAAGAATAATGATATTAAATTTGTATACCTGGGGTCCATCGATACATCGTTCATCTTGACCAAAATGAGAAGGGAAACAACCAAAACCTGGGCACATTGGTTCATTTCTGAAAAAAATTGTGTATGAGCAGTTTTAATTCAACAAAGTTTCCAACAAAATTATAGATGTGTTTTGTTATAATGTACTAGACTTTGACCCGTGCGTTCACGGGTTGACATTGTATATGATATCGGACATGTACGAACTAGATACATCGACACACCGTATTGTTGCCATTTACATAATAAAGCTTTAAGCCTACAATTTTAATGCTATGAATTTCACTACACTCTGCTTAGTTACAATAATCTAACTGTGTCTCGGGACAGGTCTATGCCACAGTTAAAATGCCTCCCATATACCCATAATGTAGCAAAAATTTCAGAATCGCACCGAAACGATTTTGGAGAAAATTAATGAAGCTGCACTGAAAATAACAGTCAAATAATTCATAATAAATCATTTTGAGGCTGTAAATACCTTTCATCTAAAAATTTAATTCATATTAATGAAGAATTCAACAATTTCTCGAGCAACGTTTTTCAATCGCTTCGAGTTGACATTCGGAACTATATCGGGATTTTTCATATTAAATGCACTGAGTTAGAGTTATTTCCCGTACATGTGTATTTCTTTTGATGAACAGAATATATATATATATACGACAAATTTTCAATAAAAATTTACACGTATTTGTAATATCGTTTCTGAGTTTATCCATGCAAATGTGATATTGTGGAAACAAACAACTAAAGAGCCTCCCGTGATTTAGCGCGAATGTAATGCGCATGCGCAAGATTGTAAAATCCTAAAAATATATGTTTTCCGGATTTTTAAAAGGAATTTTCGTTGGTTATTAATTTAGAAAAATTTCAATTTAGAAAAAATAAAAACAAATTGGTAATCTTGAAGTGCCAATAATGTTTAAAATATATAAAAACAAATGACAGTACTCTTCCGATTTCTCGGTATTAAAGCTTAAAAATTCGAGTCTATTATTTTAATATAGTAGTATAGATATGTAACTCACTCGGCAGTTGAGATACATGTAATGACCAATAAAACTGTTGAAGTAAGCAAATTACACTTCCTAACGGAGAATCATTAAATTTTAATGTTTTTCGGAAGAAAAACAAGAAATATCTACCATTAAAAATTCAATTTAATTCCCGATAGGAATAATGTCATTTAAAATCCGGTTGGAAAATGTAATATCCCATTGGAAATGTACAGCCCCAATGAATTTCCTGTATATCAAACAATCTTAAAGAAAATATATTAAATTTTTTAAAGGTACATGCATTGTATAAAAAGCAAAGTGGTTTTACTCCATGACATAGTATATCATATGACATAATATAAATATATTGGAAACTGGATCAGATGGTTGCAAAATGGTTCCTTGCCACTGGCATAATTATCCGACAGTGTTTTGCTACGGTATCTATGAGAATTTTGCATGAGTATCCATATCGTTTTTTAAAACGAGCTTAAGTTATATCAAAATACAGATATTCGGGCTCATCTGATTTGTATTGAAAACGTTTTCATGAAATATGATATCCATTCATTCTGACAGATAAACAAATGGAGTCGTAAATGAAATTACAGCATAAACTATTTGACTAAACTTAGAAGTGTATTAATAATATTTAGGTAATATTGTAAATACAATAAATCAGCAACATGGGAGGGTAAGATATTAAACACTCCAACCAAGAGTAACTGTTGTTCACGCTCTAAGACATAAATGCAGTGTTTGCATTCAACTATTATTGGAGAAAATTATGCATCATAGCGATTCATAAAATGTAACAACATATAGATGGAATAATAAAGTATAACGCAATGTTATCTTTTAGTTTGTTCACTAATCATTTGGCATCAGCAAAAGAAAATTACACAGGAATAATGTTATTAGCCTACATAAACTGTAAAATGTTTTTAATTTTAAAGGGTTACTAGTATATAAAATCAATGGACTGAATACTTTTTATCTTGTACTCTTGACTAGAAAAAATATGTTTTTTAACATCTTATTATCTTCCAAAATGAACGAGTCTGCGTTTTTTGAAGCTTTTAATATTTTGAATACTTGATAGCTGAAGGAAGGTTAGATTGACTTGCAAACAAAATTATTTTTTTAATCATGTTTGAAATTTTAGCATTTAAACTTGTATTATATTCTTTTACTGGTATTTAATTTCAATTCGTCTAATCATAGTGACTGCTTAAGTTCTTTGTTTGGAAATAGATATACACTATTTCATGACCAATACTATTTAAATGTTACTCAATAAGCATAACATAATAGTAAGCATTGCGTTCATTTCGTACGATTTCCTTACGATAAAGAATTCTAGAAACGGAATGTCCGAAATATTGCACAGTACGTTATTGCTATCTTCGATGAAGAGACATCAAATATATTTGTTTGCCATTAGGGCAATCTTGATGTAAGTGAAAGTCCCAAGAATAAAAAGGCTGCTGGTGCCAACAAATAGCGGTGCTGAGTGCGCATTTATTTCAGCGATGGAAATACTAGAAACATGTTATTGTAATGCAAAAGTGAGTTATGATTTGACCTTGGGTTTTTTTCAATAGCGTCTAACACTACTTTAAACACTTTTAAAACATGTACGGAAATTATTGACCACTTAAAGGTGAATCTGTTTGATGAATCATTAGATTATACACGTGATCAATATCAATGTGATATAAAACTTTTGTTGGTTTCCAGAACATCTATTTTACAAAATTGAGAAAATCATTCGTATTGCTAGCAAATTGTTTAAATGCTAATATTGAGAGGATGCAGAGCTAAGTTTCCAAAGTCCTAGCTCCCTACTTAAAGGGACTTAAACACGATTTGAGATCCAAAATTTTGTTTTTAATCTTAAAGTATAAAATGGTTTACTGGTGCATTTTAAATGATCGACCAAAATATTGAATGTTAAAGTCAAGTTATAAGCGAGATACAGAGGTAAGAATTGATTGTAATGTAAACAAAACTCGAGTCCTATAGTTGTTTACAAAAATGAAATGTAGAGAATTACCATTTCTTAGCCAAAATGACATGTAAAAAACAATTTAAACTAACCCAATACCCAATATTATAACAAAAGAAAGTTACATTTGATTGAAACTTACGCCAATATGTAAAAAAATGTCATTTATCATTATAAACATTGAAAATGGAAAAATAAAATTTGAAAATTTAAGTCAAATCGTGTCCAAGTCCCTTTAAGTTGTACTCAGATTTACATTGTAATTCGTTTTGCCAGAAATCGTTATTTGCTTTCAAATTTATCACGTTGTTCATTCTAATCAAATAAATGTCCTCCATTTTATTACTTTTACTGACATAATATCGCACATCTCCGTTTTCTAACTTTTTGATCGTCCTACAAACGAAGTAGTTTGCAGCTATGATGTATGCTGAAATTCTCTTAGAATTTAAATGGTGTTTTATTATCTGTTAAGATTAAAATTTTACTACAATTCATGACAAATCGACGAATGAACTGAAAAAATAGCTCGTTCGTTAGAGTTTCTATGACGTCTTTTTAGACTTCTGTTAATACAATTGATAATTTTAAAAAAACACAAGAAAACTCTTAAAAATGATTTGATATTAATCATCTGATACATGTATCATTTATGACAGGATACAAAATTGATAAAATCAAATTTAGAATTACTTCAAATTATAACATACAAAACTAGCGTGGCCATAAATAAATACAAAATCAACGAATTAATCAATACTCATTAGATAAGAAGTATAAATACATATATAATAATTCATTAAAGTAATCATGATGAATGATTTAAACCTAACGTATTTTACCGAAAATTGTGTTACCAATTGCCAAAACTCCTCAGTTATTCAAACTTAGTTCGGTTTTTTTTTTTTTTTGAAAATCGAATCATGAAATTAATGATTAAAATGAATATTTATCTAATCTGTGTTATATTCTAAATATAAATGATTAATTTTTATTGGAAAATGTACTCACCTTAGCTCCTTATATACAGAAAAATCACTCTAACCAGTCAGCATAAAGAGGCTCTTCACTGTTTTAAATTTATTGGTGATGCAAAAGGAACAAAGGGAGGGATATGAATGCGGCGGTCGAAACTTCCGAAACAACTGTCTAATGACACGACTGGAGACCACAGTGCGCATTATATAACGTCGTTTTTCCATTAACTCAAGAACTGGAGGACGCAGAGGAAAAAGCATTGTTGAAATCACCATAGGTTTCCAATTAGGCATTATCTTTCATTCTTTTTTATATTAAGTATATGATAAAGACACAATTGAGGTCAAATCAGCGGCAAGATACGGAGGAGGCTCGTTTTTGTGGGTACATGAGATAAATGTCATGTATTGCCTACATCATTGTATGTTTTTGATACTGGTACGAGGCTCGTTTTTGTGGGTACATAAGGTATGTTTTGGATACTGGTACTCTGCCAGCCATATAAGGTATACACACAATAATAAAAAAAATATGAAAATTGAGTGCAATATAAAAATAAAAGAAATATATTTAGGTGTAAAGAACACCACTACAGAACTTTTCGCATTAGAGATTACTATTTGAGATATATGAATATTTGTGATCGAGTGTATATAAAAATTGAGATGCATAATGTTAAAGGGAATTAAAATGTAAAAATTCATAAGATAATTCACATCCTTAGATAAACTCATATAAAATGAATACTGATCTATAAGAACTCTTAAATTTTTAATTGCGATTCAAAACAAAGACATAAAACACAAGGATAAGTTAACAATTGTTCAAATAAACAAAAACTAAGATGTATTCAAATGGCAAACACTGACAAATATAAAGTGTTATAGAAAACCTTCTAAAGCTATTAGCGCAATTAATTAATAATCTCACTGTCATTTGACCTCTGAATTTTACCCGTATGTGCATAGAGATTGGGGACTTCTTTGAAAATTAAATGAATAAAAAGTTTAGATTCATTTAAGTACGAATGATGGTTATATAATTATTATTTCAGGTTATATGCAGTCTTAAGGTTGTAGCGTCCAATAATTTTCAATTACAAGATATATTCTAGACGGAAATGATGCATTTTTACCTAAACTTTCAAAAATGACCTTGCATTTGGGCCAAGACCGTGACATGTCCCCAGCTTATGAAATATATTTATCTGAAGTATGACTTTCTATATATCTCCATGAAATGCTATAGACCTGACTGGAATCCTGCAAGTTTTCTTCCAGTGACCTTGAACTTGCATAAATGACCTTGGCTTAAAATCATGACACACTCTCTGGTTATAAGTGGGGACATTTAATGTTTCCCAATAAAGAAAATATAGACTGGACACGAACTATGCTCTTTTCATTCCAACAATCTTAAACTTGCCCAAATGACCTCGGGTTAAAGCAATGACACACCTTCAGGTCATAAACAATTTAAAAAGGCATGGTCACGATTTTGAACAAATTTTATTTTTCTGTTTTCATTATTTACAATGCTTTAGTAATGCATTTCTAATAATCAAATGAAATTTGGGTGCCATTCGATGAGTTTTAAGCAAGATACAGAGTTCACAATTCTTCGTCATGTAAACAAGGCTCGTGCCCAGTTTTTGTTTACATAGGTTCAATATACCGGTAAAAAATCTTCTCAAGCAGATTCGTCTACCTTCTTATTCATTTTAAGCAAACATAAACAGTTCCTAACGATTAACATTCATTTAAGGTCTAAAACTGGAATTTTTACTTCAGCATTCAACATGAAAACAAAAGCTTTGTTTACATAGCCAAGAATTGTAAGCTCTGTAACTCGCTTTTAACTCAACAAATGGCACTCAAATTTTGGTAACGTATTTAAAATGCCTTTAATTACTTAAGCATTATAAATATTAAAATCCAAAAAATAATTTTTGACCAAAATCGTGACCATGTCCCTTAAAAGGTCTTTGTGTGAAGTAACAGATTCTAATGCTCCTATATGAAAAGAAAAGATAAAAGATAGGAAAGATAAAAAGTTAAGCGATTTTTAATGCTTGAGTTGGTCGGCTGAAATTATTACTGCAATTTATAGCACTTAGTGCACTTAGTCTCGGCAATGTACATGAATATGCAGTATGCCTGGTATCGATGAACTCGCAAGCATTATTATATACTATTTTTGTGTGTACATTCTATTGAACGAAGGTTTCTTAGGTATTTTTAAAAAAATAATTACAAGCATATTTCCTTTTTTTGCAAACGATAGTTCAACTTTGATGACACTGCTCCCTTATATCATGAAACAGTTTTGCATTAAAATGGATGATGTTTCAAAATATGTTATATTTATTTAATAATAATGAATTCCTTGATGTGTACGCCATCACGCGCATTTTATAAGAAATTATTTTCAAACCTCAATAACATTACATCCAAAATTAATGATTTCACTGCGTTTATAAAATATCAAGTAACGTAAAAAGATACACAGAATGGGAATATCCCGACTAATCAACAATTGTAAGTTATTCACAGTGTTTATTTGATTTCACATTGCGATCATCTTTCATGTCTTGACGCTGAACAGTGGAAACGCTATCGAGAAGATGGTGACGACTCGGTGACGGGTTTATCGCCGCTGTCGTCAGAGACAGATTTCAAGTACTTCCGAAAAAAGTAATAAATGTGCATAAATATTGCAAAATAATTCCAGTACAATGAACTGAATACTGTTTTGGATTTAGTAGCGGGAATGCAGGACATCGATACTTCAGACCAGACGATAAAACGAAAGAGAATCAAACGTTAACCCATGTACATAGACATTGTTATCACAGTGATCTTGCTCTTGCTAAGCATTCTCCGTGTAATCTATACGTATATCCCTCTGCCATGCGAAGACATGAAGAGGTCACAAAAAAGTACAGAGCATTTCTTCATTCCAAAAATAAAGACGGATTTTTCATATGTACGTGATCCCCTCCTCCACCCTGTCTGGGAAAGGCATACAGACTTAAAATAAAATCCAATCCTATCACAAGAACTTAAAATTAATGTGCTTTGAATTATGTTTCGTTTAAATAGTATAGAAAATTAAATAAAATCAAAATTAAATGATTGTACAAATAAGAACATGAACAACTTGTTGATATAGGGTCAATATAGTGCACAGGGCACTTCAATATATGACTATAATTATACCAAAAAATTTTGATACAAATTTTGATCGCGTCAATCGTTTATAATAGAGTCGACTTATGTTTTGGAGGTTGTTGTTTGAACTTGTTTCAAGGACGTTAGTTTATATTTCGCCGTTAAAGCTTTGAACATCTGTCTACCCGTCAATAAATAAAATTAACTGAAGAATTAACTATATGTATTCACTTATCTCGTAAAAAGTTTAAACTTCAGATATGTCTTTCCATAAAACATGAGGTTTGATAGTTACGTGTAATTATAATGCTCGTAACAGTAAATAAATCATTATTGATTTGTACAACAAAATATTCATTCTATCTATTTCCTTTTTGTCTCAGTTCACGAACCCGATGGTATTACATGACTTCCAATTAACCGGAAATCAAATGCTTTTTTCCTGCTTCTCTTACAGTTCACATATCGATTGTATATCCAAATTTCTCCCCCGAAACTTTTATTCGGAATTCACATACTTTGCTCAGATTGAACCAAAATGCTGTTATCAAATACGGAGCAAAATATCCAGTGAATTTAATATTGCTTTAATTATAATGGACATCAGCGTGTTAGTTTTTTTTTTTAACTTCATTTACATTGATCATAATTAAGCTTACTATATCAACCCGTATATGAGCAACCCGTAACCAAATTAATATTTGTGATAGAAAGAATACGGTAAATTCAACCGAAATATCTCATTTTAAAGAAACACTTTAAACGTAGAACTTTTAACCGAAATTCAACCAAAACAGAGAACTTTTGATGTAGATTGTAGTTTTTATAAACTTATGATATTTTCATATAGTATCCATCCCACAAGGCCCAACTTTAATAAATGATATTGAAAAACAATGGATTCAAAGTACTTTGCTTTCACTTAGACCATTGACTTACAAATTAAATTGATGATCATAATCACTCGTAGACTTTTTGTACACAAAAACTGTTGATATAAATAATCTTTACAACTTTTTTCGACCACCACCATTTCCTTTTTTGAAGAGTTTTTAAAAGGAGTATATTTGACTTTCACTGCAATTTTTCGACATTTAAGATTTGATAGAACCTAGAAAATGGCTACAATTCAACAAACTGATATTATAGAGAAATTAAATTCTTTTTGAACACAACCTACTTTTTCATACAATCAGCAGTCGCTAAATATTCTACTAAGTGATGCTTTTAATCGTTGAAAACGTCTCCAAGTTCACAGCGACGTAAACAAAAGAGAAGTGACATTTAAAAGGCCAACGGGCCTTAACGGTCACCTGTTTACCATAGCCAATACACAGACATTTTGAGGATTCTCATATATGCATTTAATTAAGCTTCATTAGTAAAATAAAATCTAAAATATAGTATTGACTATCTTCTTTCCTGAAATCTTACAACAAGGACATTGTTTTGGGTGTTTTGTTCTGAATAAATCAAAAAAAAAAACTTGTTCAACGCTTATAAATTCAACGTCTTAATTACATTATTTTACAATGATTAATTATTAAAGAAGGACAAGCAAGGGAAGATAGCTCCATTAATTGTTAAACTCCCCTACCCAGACTATGTGGATAAATTCAATTCTGACAGTATGATGGTAATAGAAGGTAAACGAATCCAAATTAAAAGATATATACATGTAATAAGAACAGGAAAATTTAATCAGATCTTTTTATTTAAACATGCACCCGTATCTCGGCAATACCTGCATCGGATTTCAAAGTTAGGGGATTTATTTTGAAATTTCCTGACTTTTAATAGACTTTTCTCCTTCTTTATGGGTGACTGAATATGTTACCCTATGATGTATCCTTCGCGCAGTCACAGTTCTACCCCATTCCCCAGCCATTTCCCACTGCTTCCATGCAATGAAAAATCCATGTAGTGTTAACTTTCTTGTATGCACACCCTTAATTGCTCCGCTTTTGAGAATGCTGTTTCTTAGCTTTTTCATGTTGTGAGAAAAACCTTGAGTATGAAATATTGTTGCCAGTGGATAAACCAACTTTTGGCTTCCATAGCAAGTTTTTCTTGGGTTTTCATTGAAGTGGAGGTTCATAAAACTGATGTTTTCTTCACCGCCATCTTGCATAATATAATTTTTTCTGATATTCCCAGTCACGTAGTTTTCAGTCACATTCCATATAATGATGCCCAGTTCAGAGGCTGTAACTCCCTCCCTAGAAATCGGAAACAGTCGCTGAGTCACTGCTTGATCCTTTATTACTCTAAGATTTTCAGCATATCCACCTAAATCAATCTCACCAGTTATAATAGGCGTTCCACCTTTCATTTCCATCACCAAATCTTGCTATAAACTTTGGTTTCATCACTATGCAATCCACCAACCCATCTATTTTGAGGTAGGGTTTACTTCGGGTTTACTCGAGAATTGCTTTTAAAGTCAACTATACGCACTAAAGTGTGAAGCAGACCTGTATTTTATCTTATCACCCTACTGTCTGTAATTCCTGCCCCTTGTATATTTCGAATACACATGTAGCGTCTGCTTTCAGGGTATACCCTCTGGGTCCACTCTAGTAAAACCATGGTAAACCCAGAAAGTGAACCCAGGGTTTAGTTGGGGTTTACTTTCTGTTAGGTTGGGTCTGATCGGTACTGTATGTTGTGATTTTGTTAACAATTTCAGTTCAAAATGTCGGATGCATTTTGAAAAACAGATTCCAATATATTTGATGAGTTTGAATGGTTACTCTCTGAAAAAAAATACATCTTTTAAGTTGAATTCTCTGAACGGTTTTTAATGTTCTTAAATACATGATAGCGGATGGTCATCTTTGGCTTGGATATTGCAACATACATTTTCTTTCTTGTTGTTGTTGTAACACCTATTGGTTACCTTTCCTTTTTTGCTTCGATATTTAATTTCATTTTCTGACATTTTGCGGCACTAAAGTGATATACAATGTACTTTGGCTGATGAATGAAACTCTGATCTTAATTGTAACAACTCGGATGAAATATTCAACCACTCATTGATATCGAACAAAATCAACATTTAATCCACGCATTTTAATTGCCATGAACAATAATTTAAATCGACATCGTATTTGTTTCGTTTGAGATTTATTTCCTTTATGATTAGGTGTCCGTTACAGTAGGTATTACTCTTTAGCCCAACTGATATACATGTACATTCTGAATCTTGTCGGAGGATCATTACAGATTTTGGCAATAAATCTGTTACAGCCTACCATTAAATAGTATTAGTGTCATTAACTAGATATGATCTCGTTACGAGTAACGAGTAGGTCTTCCGTTCAATTTTTTAAACAATTCGATTAAAATATCAATGAAATTTCAGAATTCTCCCTCAACCACCTCCATTTAGATAATGTATACGATTGTCAATATCCTTTAAAATGCTTAACAAAGAGTTTTGCTTTTTAACATACAGCACATTAAAGATTTAAGATTTTAGTCCCCTAAAATCTCTAATTACGTCATCAATGGGTTTGGAAATGAGTTTTACAAACAGATACTGCTGCTATCAACAACTTTGCTTCTATAATGCATTACAAAATCTTGATCATTTTTAAGGTATGAGTAATAGAGTTTAGGAGTCTATTTGCCCCTAATTTAAGGGGCCAGCCCTTTTTTCTTGGTTTTATACGAAAGGTCTCATAAATACTAACATTTTTTGTTCTTACATCCATCTAAAATTGTTGATCACTTTTAAGATACAAATGATTGAATATTTTAGGGGCCAGCCCTCTAGATCCTTAATGGGGACAGAAATTCGTACTTTGATAAGTGGAATCAATTTAAATCATGTCTTCAAACATTTTTTCTTGTATGACGTCTAACAAAATATGTCTACTTCTCTAGTTATTTTTCGTCAAAGTTTAAGTACTTTGGCCCCTAAAAATCCCTAATTACGTAAAAAATGGGCGTGGCAATGATTTTTTCAAATAGATATTGGTACGATCAACAACTTTGCTTCTATAATGCATTACAAAATCTTTATCGTTTTTAAGTTACTTGTAATAGAGTTTACGAAGGCCTTGGCCCCTAAAAAAAGGGGCCAGCCCCTTTTTCTTGATTTCTTTGAAAAGGTCTTAAAAATACAAATATTTTTTGTTCTTACACCCATGTAAAATTGTTGATCATTTTTGAGATACAAATGATTGAATATTTTAGGGGCCAGCCCTCTAGATCCTTAATGGGGACAGAAAATCGTGTTTTGATAAGTGGAATCAATTTAAATCATTTATTCAAACATTTTCTCTTCTATGATGTCTAACAAAATATGTATACTTCTCTAGTTATTTTTCGTCAAAGTTTAAGTACTTTGGCCCCTAAAAATCCCTAATTACGTAATAAATGGGCGTGGCAATGAGTTTTTCTAATAGATATTGGTACAATCAACAACTTTGTTTCTATAATGCATTACAAAATCTTTATCGTTTTTAAGTTATTTGTAATAGAGTTTATGACTGTCTTGGCCCCTAATTTAAGGGGCCAGCCCCTATTTCTTGATTTTGTTGAAAAGAACTTTTGATTATCTACCACTTTTGTTATATATGTTTTAACAAAATATCAACTCATAAAAAGATACAGATCAAAACGTATGAAAAATTTGATTCGAAATTCGTACCCAATTTTCGAGCCTAGGCGAGCTCATAGAAATGGCGCCACTGGCGCAAAAAAACTACATTGTGCACAACTTCAACTTATAGTCTACCTATCCTGAAAATTTCATATTCCTATCTCTGATAGTCTCTGAGTTTATGTCTGCACAAAATGGGTCGTAAAAACTTACAAAATCGGCCGTAAATCGGAACCGGAAGTGCCGATTTCAAAATTTCAAAAAACTTCTAGAATTATGACCACTGGCAATCATCTGAGAAAAAATGGTCGAAATCGGCCGAATAGTTTTCGAGAAATCGCGTGCACAAAATTCGTGGAAAAAAATAATAATAACTAGACACGATCTCGTTGCGAGCAACGAGGAGGTCTTCCTTGTGTTTTCGAACATGAAATACATGTCCGACCTTGGTTTTGCTATTTAACGGCTAAACGTGATTTAACATATAAGACAAAGGTCTACATTCTAAGGGCTAGATACTATTTTGTTTTAGATGTATGAGTTTTGGTTGAAAACATTAAGATCTCTAATTCGAGGGGCAGCCTCTTTTTCCTCGTATTAAATGAAAAGTCATTTACTTTTAAAGAAATTTTGTTCAACAAGTGTATAGAAATTTGTTACCATTCTTGAGATATCTCAGAAGTGTATAGAAATTTGTTACCATTCTTGAGATATCTCAGAAAGAGCGTTTTAGGGGCCGATCCCTTATCTCCTTATTGGGGTCGTTTAACGAAATTTTGAAGAATCCATATTGTTTAGTAGATCATTTTGAGTATCTTTTCTTCTATACTGCATTTCAAAATATATTTTTCCTTTCTGAGATATCGGTGATCAAAGTTTTGGATTTTTGACCCCTTAAAAACCTTAATTACGTACCACATTATAAAATCATGACACTGCTTGGATACATAACTGTAAGATAAACATCTTTGCTTCTATAATCTTTCACAAAATATATCTCAGTAAAGGGGCTATAGATGAAAGACTTGAGAGCCCTTTGGTCCCCTAATTTGAGGGGCCCCTTTGTCTTGATATCAAATAAAAGTTCTTATAAATATAAAAAAAATTAACATTATATGTTTTAACAAAATATTATTCAGAAAAGAGATAAACAAAGAAAACCAGAAAAAATTATGATATTTGTTTAATCTCAATTTTTGGGTCCAGGCGCGCTTCGGCGCTTTTTGCGATCGAAATGATTTTAAACCTTTATGCACAATTTCAATCTTCCGTCTACCATCACTGAAAATTTTAAGTGTATGTCTGCTATAGTTTAAAAGGAGTACTGCCGAAAAAATACCTCTCTGAAAATCGACAAAACGACTATATCTCAAAACCTGAAGTGACGTCATCAATAAAAAAAATTTGCAATACGGTTCACATCGTCATCTATTAGATCGACAAGTTTCATAAAAATCAATTGAGTAGTTTTCGAGATCTTGCGTGCACAAAATTTGTAAGAAAAAAAAATAATAATATAGAAGAATAGGGAAAAAGGAACAAGGCAATAACAATAAGGTTTTCCGTTGGAAACTTGTACTTCAGTCCAACAACCCCTTTATTTTGAATATCTTAGTTAGAAAGACAAAAAAAAATGGAGAGAAGGAAATAGAGAGAAAGAACAAATCTTGGCTCCGGCGAGATTCGAACACACAGCCTTTGCATGTGTCATAACAGTATTTCATCATAGACTGGTCCTCTGTCTCTACGTACGAAATATATATAGGCATTGCCAGTCTATATTTCATCATCGAAGGTTCACGTCAAAACATGGCTGACGCGAAATAATTCCCGATTTTCTCTTTGAATTTGGGGCGTTTCCGCCCGGGACAGGAGCTGAATTTTTGTATGAGATGAAAAACAACGTGTAAGATGTCTCACTACTCAGGTTTGGTAACAGTGCGAGGTCATTTGAAATATTGATGCGTGTTTGTGTCTGGAGGGGGATGAAAAGGACCGAGCTTGATTTTCGTCGTAAATAAATCGAAAGTAGAATTTTGAGGTGTGGATCTCGGATTCGGTTAACGACAATTAGGGGAAGTCCTAAAACAATGACTGATGCATTTTACACATGTATTTCAGAGTAGAGATTTTTTTGTGTCGTTTACTATTATGTTTGACTATTTTATATCAACAGGATTGATAAAATTCTTATAAATGTAGAAATAACGAAATCAGTAACACGTAAATTTATTCATAAAAAAATTGATGACAGTAATTTCCACAGTTCTAACATTCATAATTAGTTCACACGGTATCGTAGATTCAGACTAAACGGAAAACAAGAAATATACATGCAACAGAAATATTACGCGGCTGCTTACATCCCTTGCACTGTGTAAATTTTAAGTCCCCGTACAGGCTATACTCGCGGCTTGATATCGGGAATTTCTTCTTAATTGTTCAACCCGCTGCAAATTTGGCAGAAAAACAGAATGAGGTCCGAGGTACATTTACACAAAATTTCATGAAGATTGAGTGAAGGGCTCGGGAGTTAGAATTTTTTTCTACAGTACATGTCAAACACGAAAATTAAAACTCAAATGCCAAAAAGTTCATAACTCTGTTAATAATGAACGAATTGGTCTGGTAATTAGTGCGGTAATCTAGAATGGTACTAAGTTGAAATTAAAGGTCCGAGATCAAAGATCAAGTAAAATCGGGCCAGAAAAACTAAATGATTTTATGAAGGGTGGGGGGGGGGGGGGGCGGTGGTCGGTGACTTCTATATTAAACGGAAAATACTAAATTCCCAATATCACTAAAGTTTGAGATACATGCTTGACCCTTATTTTGCTATTTACCAGCTAAACATGATTTGGAAATAGAATGAAAAATCCTTTGATTTTAAACAGACTCTTTTCTTCAATTTCTATATCCTCTTTTTCTTTTACAAATAAATCAGAAATGTATTGGACTTCTCGCCCTTGTTTTGTTTCTGATATATGTACAAGAGCTTTGATTGAAACATTTAGATCCCTCTTATCATGTAATTTGAGGGGCTAGCCCCTTTTTCTTGATATCAATGAAAGGTCCCTTAATATTAAACACATTTTGTTCAACAAGTGTTTAGAAATTTGTGACTGTTTTTGAGATATTAGGGAATGATTGTTTTAGGAGCCGACTCTTTATCTCCTTATAAGGACCATTAAACGAAACTTTGGTGGTTGAATATTATTACGAATATTATTCTGAGTATCTTCTCTTCTATAATGCATTTCAAAATATTTCTCCTTTTTAAGAAATAAATGATCAAAATATTGGACTTCTAGCCCCTTTAAAATCCAGATTATGTAACATATCAGAAAACTCTTAACAAATATAGGTAGATAACTGGAAGATACACATTTTTGCTTCTTTAATACATTACAAAATATTTTTCATTAAAGAGATATAGATAAAAGACTTTAGACCCCTCTTGGCCCCTTATATGAGGGGTCAGCCCCTTTTGCTTGGTGTCAGTTGAAAGATCTTTTATAGATTAAATTTTGATGCTCTAAATGTGTTAGCAAAATATTGATTAGAAGAAAGATATTCGTGATCAAATCTCAAATTTCGTAAAAATTGTCAAAAAAAATTAACATCAACATTTTCAGTTCCGGGCGAGCTTCAAGGATGATGACTTCTGGTCAAATCTAAAACAAGCAAGCAAATCTACCATAACCACTCTATCTTGCATATAAATTTCAAGTCCCTAACTATAACAGTTTTTGAGGAGATGCGTGAACAATATCATGTTCCAAAATACATGAAAAAGGGAGATAATTCAGAAGCGGAAGTGAATTTTCAGACAGGAAGTAAGATGCAAAGAGATATTCACCTAAGACATCATCCCTGTAAAAATCATTAAAATCGATTGAGAAATGGCTGAGAAATTTAGGGTGACTACCAAGAAGAAAAATAATAATATAGAAGAATGAGAACGCGTAGAAAAACAGTAAGGTCTTCCGCTGAAGACGGAAGACCTTAATAACTAGATACGATCTCGTTACGAGTAACGAGAAGGTCTTCCGTTCAATTTTTTAAACGATTCCATTAAAATATCAAAGAAATTTCAGAATTTCCACTCAACCCCTCCTTTTCAGATAATGTATACGATTGTCAATATCCTTTCAAATGCTTAACAAAGAGTTTTGCTTTATCACATACAGCACATTAAAGATTTAAGATTTTAGTCCCCTAATATCCCTAATGACGTCATCAGTGGGCGTGGCAATGAGTTTTACAAACTAATATTGTTACAATCAACAACTTTACTTCTATAATGGTTTACAAAATCCTAATCGTTTTTAAGGTATTTGTAAGAGTTGTTTTTAAGTTATTTGTAATAGAAATTACGAGTCTCTTGGCCCCTAATTAAAGGGGCTAGCCCCTTTTTCTTGATTTCTGTGAAAAGGTCTTAAGAATACAAACATTTTTGCTCTTGCACCCATCTTAAATTGTTGTTCATTTTTGAGATACAAATGTTTGAATATTTTAGGGGCCAGACCTGTAGATCCCTAATGGGGACAGACATTGGTGTTGTGATAAGTGGAATCGATTTAAATCATAAATGCAAACATTTTCTCTTCTATGATGTCTAACAAAATATGTCTCCTTTTCTAGATATATTGCGTCAACGTTTATGTACTTTGGCCCCTAAAAATCCCTTATTGCGTAATAAAGGGGCGTGGCAATAATTTTTTCTGATAGATATTGGTATTATCAACAACTTTGCTTCTATAATTGATACCAATATCTTTATCGTTTTTAAGTTATTTGTAATAGAATTTACGAGTCTCTTGGCCCCTGATGAAAGGGGTCAGCCCCTTTTTCTTGATTTCTTTGAAAAGGTCTTAAGAATACAAACATTTTTGCTCTTGCACCTATCTTAAATTGTTGTTCATGTTTGAGATACAAATGTTTGAATATTTCAGGGGCCAGCCCTGTAGTTCCCTAATGCGGACAGACATTAGTGTTTTGATAAGTGGAATCGATTTAAATCATTGATGCAAACATTTTCTTCTCTATGATGTCTAACAAAATATGTCTACTTCTCTTGATATATTGCGTCAAAGTTTAAGTACTTTGGCCCCTAAAAATCCCTAATTACGTAATAAATGGGCGTTGCAATGATTTTTTCTAATAGATATTGGTACGATCAACAACTTTGCTTCTATAATGCATTACAAAATCTTTATCATTTTTAAGCTATTTGTTATAGAGTTTACGAGTGTCTTGGCCCCTAATTTAAGGGGCCAGCCCCTTTTTCTTAAATTGAATCGAAAGGTCTCATAAATTCTAACATTTTTTGTTCTGATATCTATTTAAAATTGTTCTTCATTTTTGAAATACAAAAGTTTGAATATTTTAGGGGCCAGACCTCTAAATCCTTAATGGGGACGGAAATTCGTGTTTTGATAAGTGGAATCGATTTAAATCATAAATTCAAACATTTTCTCTTCTATGATGTCTAACAAAATATTTCTGCTTCTCTAGTTATATTGCGTCAAAGTTTAAGTACTCTGGCCCCTAAAAATCCCTAATTACGTAATAAATGGGCGTGGCAATGATTTTTTCTAATAGATATTGGTACGATCAACAACTTTGCTTCTATAATGCATTACAAAATCATTATCGTTTTTGAGTTATTTGTAACAGATTTTATGACTGTATTGGCCCCTAAATAAAGGGGCCAGCCCCTTTTTCTTGATTTCGTTGGAAAGAACTTTTGATTATCTACCACTTTTGTTATACATGTCTTAACAAAATATCAACTAATAAAAAGATATAAATCAAAACGTGTGAAAATTTTGAATGAAAATTCGTACCCAATTTTCGTGCCCAGGCGAGCTCCAAGAAATGGCGCAACAGGCATTAAACAACTACATGTTGCACAACTTCAAACTATCGTCTACCTATCCTGAAAATTTCATATTCATATCTCTTATGGTTTCCGAGTTTATAGCTGCACAAAATGGGTCGTCGAAAATTACAAAATGGCCGATAATTCGGTACCGGAAGTGACTACGAAAAAATTAAGAAAAATGTATTAAGTTTAGATCACGCCAAAACATCTGTGAAAAAATGGTTGAGATCGGTCGAATAGATTTCGAGAAATCTCGTGCACAAAATTTGGAAAAAAAAAATAATAATAACTAGATCTCGTTACGAGTAACGATTAGGTCTTCCGCCCGATTTTGTTTTCATATGATACGATGAAATATCTATATTCTCTGCCAAATCTGCGATCTTGGTGAATCTAGGTTTTTTGTCTCGAGACCGAAAACGGACGAACAAAAGAGGTTTATGAAAATAAAAGCTAGGTTTTTTTTTATACATTTGTTTAGTGTACACCACTGTTAATCATGGAAGATGAAACACCAAAGATAATCAGTTAAACTTGTGAAAAAAATAAATTATTTGAACTCTTCTGGTGAGTACCGGAAGTGACGGTTGACAAAAGAAAACCCGTTAAATATATCTTCAATCGATTGTCTATCATTTATAAAAGTTTGTGTCTCAATCACTTACAGTGACTAAAATCTCGCTGGTATCAATTTTGTAAAAAGGCTAGGTACCAAAGATATTTGAAATCTTGATTGTTTTCAAGTTATCTGTAATACAGTTTACGAGTGTCTTGGCCCCTCATTTAAGGGGCCAGTCCCTTTTTCTTGAGTTCAATCGAAAGGTCTCATGAATACTAACATTTTTTGTTCTTACACCCATAAATTGTTGTTCATTTTTGAGATACAAATGATTGAATATTTTAGGGGCCAGCCCTCTAGATCCTTAATGGGGACAGGCAGACAGAGTTTTGATTAGTGGAATCGATTAGAATCATCAATGCAAACATTTTCTTTTCTACATTGCCTAACAAAATATGTCTCCTTCTGAAGATATATTGCATCAAAGTTTAAGTACTTTGGTCCCTTAAAATCCCTAATTACGTCATAAATGGGTGTGAAAATGATTTTACCTGATAAATATTGCTACAATCAACAACTTTGCTTCTATCTTGCATTACAAAATTTTGATCGTTTTAAAGTTATTTGTAATAGAGTTTACGAGTGTCTTGGCCCCTAATTTAAGGGACCAGCCCCTTTTTGATTTTGTTGGAAAGAACGTTTAATTATCTACTACTTTTGTTATATATGTCTTAACAAACTACCAACTGATAAAAAGATACAGATGAAAACGTATGAAAATTTTGAATGAAAATTCGTACTCAATTTTCGAGCCCAGGCGAGCTCCAAGAAATGGCGCCACTGGCGTAAAACAACATAATAGTGCACAACTTCAAACTATAGACTACCTATCCTGAAAATTTCATAGTCATATCTCTGATAGTTTCTGAGATCAGCTCTGCACAAAATAGGTCGTAAAAATGTGCAAAATGGCCGATAAATCGGTACCGGAAGTGACGACAGAAAAAATCTCAAAAATGTATGAAGTTTACATCAAGTCCCATCTTCTGTGAAAAAATGATTGAAATCGGTCGAATAGTTTTCGAGAAATCGCGTGCACAAAATTTGTGGAAAAAAATAATAATAAGAAGAAATCGTACGAAAACTATAAGGTCTTCCGTTGGAAACGGAAGACCTTAATAATAAGAAACAGTACGAAAACAATAAGGTCTTCCGTTGGAAACGGAAGACCTTAATAAGAAACAGTACGAAAACAATAAGGTCTTCCGCTGGAAACGGAAGACCTTAATAAGAAACAGTACGAATTCACGCGTTTTACGTTTTCTCGCATAGTTTTAGAGTGTAGCTTTTAATATTTCATCTACATAATGATAAACGCAATGCGCAGACCTGAAAAGTGTCCTAGGAATAATATTGCAAAAAATAAGGGGTCTGGAGGGGCCAAAGATAAAAACAGCCCTTAATTTGTAACTTTTTTACTATTTATCCGATTTTCAAAATTTTTTCGGTTTATTGTTCAAATCGAAAAGTACAATTTATAAAACATGCTCCGAGGGCTACTTTTTGACACCTTAAAGGGGTTTGAGGGGCCTAAAAATGACTATTATAACTTGAAAACTAAAATTATTCTCGAAAGAATTTTCTCTCTTTAAAGAATGAATGTTCAAAAATTCAGAGTGACCTTGACCCTTTACCTTTGACCTTGACCTTTGACCCCCCCTTTAGAGCCGACCATAGTGACATGCATTGATCTTCCTAACAGACTATGAAAAATAACACAAGTGTTGTTTTAATTTTTATTCCTAATATAACCTTGACCTATGACCTTCGAACTTGATATTTTTATCTGAAGCCCTCATACGCAACATACCAAAAGAAATTAAAAAAAAAAAAACGCCCCAAGAAAATCGTTCAATGTTTGATAGCATTTATTTACAATGTAATTTAGAAGTTACCGTAACACCTCCCCCCCCCTTCCCCCCCCCCCCATTTTCAGTCATCAGTCATTCAGTTTTCTAAACTCGTTTTGTCTTGAACATCAACTTCATGTCCTAATAAAATAGTGTACCAAAGACCAGACCATCGCGTTCATTTTTTGCGGAGTTATAATTTTTTTGGCTTTTGGGTTTCAGTTGTCTTGCTTGACTTGTACTGTAGAAAAAAATTCTAACTCCAAAACTTTACACTCAACCCAAATAGAAACTGGTGTAAATGTACATCGGACCTCATTCTTATTGTCTGCTAAATATAGAGCGGAATGAACAATTTATAAGCAAATCCTGAAATCAAACGGCACTTAGTGATTGTACGGGGAATCCAAATGTACACAATGCATGGGATGTAAGTATTCGTATGATAATTCTGGTGCATGTATAATTTTTGTATTCCATTAAATCTAGACCACAGAGAGCGTATGAATGACTTATGAATGTTAGAGTTGTGAAAATATAAGTCATCGACTTGATACTGAATAAATTTACATGTTACGTATTTTGTCATTTCTTCCTTTATCAAGAATAGATCAATCCCGTTTAATTCAAACATTAGAAAATTCTCGTAAACGACGTGACAACAACTCTAAAGGCTGAAATAAATGAGCAGAATGCATTCTCTAAAGACTGTATTACATGTGCAGAATGCATTATCCATTGTTTTTGGACTTCCCCGCGTAGGTGTAAACTGAACCCGCGATTTCTACTTTCGGTTTGCCTTCCGATCGCATCTTTTAAATCTGACATTTCCCCCAATGTTCAAGCGATTACTAACCTTATTCAGACCTAGCCTCTCCATTTATGTCCATCGACTTGGCATTTACACACCCTAACGTGCATAAATGAAATGTTTTTGATGGCACTCTCTGCGTGAATTTCAATGAAATTCGTACGCGCGGACCCAAGGGTGCGTTGCATACCCACCGCAGACAAAACTTCACTAACTTCTTTTCAACCACTCTTAAACGCCAAACACATAAAGACTTCTGTAGAAGATGGTCCAATATTTAGTATCACTAGATACGATCTCGTTACGAGTAACGAGTAGGTCTTCCTTGCGATTTCTGTTTTTAATCATACCATGAATAATCGATATAATTTTAGAATTACCCCCCCCCCCCTCCACACACACACACTTTCAGATAATGTATACAAATCCCTAATTACGTAATAAATGGGTGTTGCAATGAGTTTTCCAGATAGATATTGCTACAATTAACAACTTTGCTTTTATAATGCATTACGAAATCTTAATCGTTTTTATGTAATTTGTAATATACTTTACGAGTTTCTTGCCCCCCCCCCCAAAAAAAAGGGGGCCAGCCCCTTTTTCTTGATTTCTTTGAAAAGGTCTTAAGAATACTAACAATTTTTGTTCTTACACCCATCTAAAATTGTTGATCATTTTTGAGATACAAATGTATGAATATTTTAGGGGCCAGCCCTCTAGATCCTTAATGGGGACAGGAATTCGTGTTTTGATAAGTGGAATCGATTTAAATCATAAATTTAAACATTTTCTCTTCTATCATGTCTAACAAAAAATGTCTACTTCTCTAGTTATATTGCGTCAAAGTTTAAGTACTTTGGCCCTTAAAAATCCCTAATTACGTAATAAATGGGCGTGGCAATAATTCTTTCTAATAGATATTGGTACGATCAACAACTTTGCTTCTATATTGCATTACAAAAACTTTATCGTTTTTAAGTTATTTGTAATAGAGTTTAAGAGTGCCTTGGCCCCTTAATAAAGGGGCCAGCCCCTTTTTATTGATTTTGTTGGAAAGAACTTTTGATTCTCTACCACTTTTGTTATATATGTCTAAACAAAATATCAACTGATAAAAAGATATAAATCAAAACGTGTGAAAATTTTGAATGAAAATTTGTGCCCAATTTTCGTGCCCAGGCGAGCTCCAAGAAATGGCGCAACAGGCATTAAACAACTACATGCTGCACAACTTCAAACTATCGTCTACCTATCCTGAAAATTTCATATTCATATCTCTTATGGTTTCCGAGTTTATAGCTGCACAAAATGGGTCGTCAAAAATTACAAAATGGCCGACAATTCGGTACCGGAAGTGACTACGAAAAAATTAAGAAAAATGTATGAAGTTTAGATCACGCCCAACAATCTGTGAAAAAATGGTTGAGATCGGTCGAATAGATTTCGAGAAATCTCGTGCACAAAATTTGGAAAAAAAAAATAATAATAATAACTAGATACGATCTCGTTACGAGTAACGAGTAGGTCTTCCGTTCAATTTTTTAAACGATTCGATTAAAATATCAATGAAATTTCAGAATTCTCCCTCAACCACCTCCTTTTAGATAATGTATACGATTGTCAATATCCTTTAATATGCTTAACAAAGAGTTTTGCTTTTTAACATACAGCACATTAAAGATTTAAGATTTTAGTCCCCTAAAATCTCTAATTACGTCATCAATGGGTTTGGAAATGAGTTTTACAAACAGATATTGCTGCTATCAACAACTTTGCTTCTATAATGCATTACAAAATCTTGATCATTTTTAAGGTATGAGTAATAGAGTTTAGGAGTCTATTGGTCCCTAAATTAAGGGGCCAGCCCCTTTTTCTTGGTTTTATACGAAAGGTCTCATGAATACTAACATTTTTGGTTCTTACATCCATCTGAAATTGATGTTTACTTCTGAGATACAAATGATTGAATATTTTAGGGGCCAGCCCTCTAGATCCTTAATGGGGACAGAAATTCGTATTTTGATAAGTAGAATCAATTTAAATCATTTAATCAAACATTTTCTCTTCTTTGATGTCTAACAAAATATGTATACTTCTCTAGTTATTTTTCGTCAATGTTTCAGTACTTTGGCCCCTAAAAATCCCTAATTACGTAATAAATGGGCGTGGCAATAATTTTTTCTTATAGATATTGGTACGATCAACAACTTTGCTTCTATAATGCATTACAAAATCTTTATCGTTTTTAAGTTATTTGTAATAGAGTTAACGAGTGCCTTGGACCCTAAAAAAAGGGGCCAGCCCCTTTTTCTTGATTTCTTTGAAAAGGTCTTGAGAATACAAACATTTTTTGTTCTTACACCCATGTAAAATTGTTTGTTCATTTTTGAGATACAAATGATTGAATATTTTAGGGGCCAGCCCTCTAGATCCTTAATGGGGACAGAAATTCGTGTTTTGATCAGCGGAATTAATTTAAATCATTTATTCAAACATTTTCTCTTCTATGATGTAACAAAATATGTATACTTCTCTAGCTATTTTTCGTCAAAGTTTAAGTACTTTGGCCCCTAAAAATCCCGTATTACGTAATAAATGGGCGTGGCAATAATTTTTTCTTATAGATATTGGTACGATCAACAACTTTGCTTCTACAATGCATTACAAAATCTTTATCGTTATTAAGTTATATGTAATAGAGTTTACGAGTGCCTTGGCCCCTAAAAAAAGGGGCCAGCCCCTTTTTCTTGATTTTGTTGGAAAGAACTTATGATTATCTACCACTTTTGTTATATATATTTTAACAAAATATCAACTGATAAAAAGACACAGATCAAAACGTTTGAAATTTTTGAATGAAAATTCGTACTCAATTTTCGTGCCAAGGCGAGCTCCAAGAAATGGCGCCACTGGCGTGAAACAAAATAATAGTGCACAACTTCAGACTATAGACTACCTATCTGGAAAATTTCATAGTCATATCTCTGATAGTTTCTGAGATCAGCTCTGCACAAAATAGGTCGTAAAAAACTACAAAATGGTCGATAAATCGGTACCGGAAGTGACGACAACAAAAATTTCAAAAACATATAAAATTCAGATGATGACTCACCATCTGTGAAAAAATGTTGAAAATCGGTCGAATAGTTTTCGAGAAATCGCGTGCACAAAATTTGGAAAAAAAAATAATAATAATAATAACTAGATCTCGTTACGAGTAACGAGTAGGTCTTCCGTCCGATTTTGTTTTCATATGATACGATGAAATATCGATATTCTCTGCCAAATCTGCGATCTTGGTGAATCTAGGTTTTTTGTCTCGAGACCGAAAACGGACGAACAAAAGAGGTTTATGAAAATAAAAGCTAGGGTTTTTTATACATATGTTTAGTGTACACTACTGTTAATCATAGCAGATGAAACACCAAAGATAATCAGTTAAACTTGTGAAAAAAATGAATTGTTTGAACTCTTCTGGTGAGTACCGGAAGTGACGGTTGACAAAAGAAAACTCGTTAAATATATCTTCAATCGATTGTCTATCATTTATAAAAGTTTGTGTCTCAATCACTTACAGTGACTAAAATCTCGCTGGTATCAATTTTGTAAAATAGGCTAAGTACCAAAGATATTTGAAATCTTGCTTGTTTTCAAGTTATCTGTAATATAGTTTACGAGTGTCTTGGCTCCTCATTTAAGGGGCCAGCCCCTTTTTCTTGAGTTCAATCGAAAGTTCTCACGAATACTAACATTTTATGTTCTTACACCCATCTAAAATTGTTGTTCATTTTTGAGATACAAATGATTGAATATTTTAGGGGCCAGCCCTATAGATCCTTAATGGGGACAGACTTTGGAGTTTTGATTAGTGGAATTGATTAGAATCATCAATGCAAACATTTTCTTTTCTACATTGCCTAACAAAATATGTCTCCTTCTCTAGATATATTGCATCAAAGTTTAAGTACTTTGGCCCCTTAAAATCCCTAATTACGTCATAAATGGGTGTGAAAATGATTTTACCTGATAAATATTGCTACAATCAACAACTTTGCTTCTATATTGCATTACAAAATTTTGATCGTTTTTAAGTTATTTGCAATAGAGTTTACGAGTGTCTTGGCCCCTAATTTAAGGGGCCAGCCCCTTTTTCTTGATTTTGTTGGAAAGAACGTTTAATTATCTACTATTTTTGTTATATGTCTTAACAAAATATCAACTGATAAAAAGATACAGATGAGAACGTATGAAGAATTTGAATGAAAATTCGTACCCAATTTTCGTGCCTCGGCGAGCTCCAAAAAATGGCGCCACTGGCGTAAAACAAAATAATAGTGCACAACTTCAGACTATAGACTACCTATCCTGAAAATTTCATAGTCATATCTCTGATAGTTTCTGAGATCAGCTCTGCACAAAATAGGTCGTAAAAATGTACAAAATGGCCGATAAATCGGTACCGGAAGTGCCGACAGGAAAAATCTCAAAAACGTATGAAGTTTACATCAAGACTCATCTTCTCTGAAAAAATGGTCGAAATCGGTCGAATAGTTTTCGAGAAATCTCGTGCACAAAATTTGTGGAAAAAAATAATAATAATAATAATAAGAAATCGTACGAAAACTATAAGGTCTTCCGTTGGAAACGGAAGACCTTAATAAGAAACAGTACGAAAACTATAAGGTCTTCCGTTGGAAACGGAAGACCTTAATAAGAAATCGTACGAAAACTATAAGGTCTTCCGTTGGAAACGGAAGACCTTAACTAGATAAGATCTCGTTACGAGTAACGAGTAGGTCTTCCGTTCAATTTTTAAACGATAAGATTAAAATATCAATGAAAATTTAGAATTCCCCTCTTAACCACTCCCTCTCAGAAAATGCATACCATTGCCAATATCCCTTGAAATGCTTAACAAAGAGTTTTGCTTTTTCACATACAGCATATTTAAGGTTTAAGATTTTAGTCCCCTAAAATCTCTAATTACGTCATCAATTGGTTTGGAAATGAGTTTTACAAACTGATATTGTTACGACCAACAACTTTGTTTCTATAATGCATTACAAAATCTTGATCGTTTTTAAGATATGTATAATAGACTTTACGAGTGTCTAGGTCCCTAATTTAAGGGGCCAGCCCTTTTTCCTTGAGTTCATTAAAAAGGTCCAACGACTACTAACATTTTTTGTTCTTACACTTATCTAGAATTGTTGTTAATTTTTTAGATACAAATGATTGAATATTTTAGGGGCCAGCCCTCTAGATCCTTAATGGGGACAGACATTGGTGTTTTGATTAATGGAATCGATTAAATTGATTAATGCAAACATTTTCTCTTTTACGATGCTTAACAAAATATGTTTCCTTTTCTAGATTTATTGCGTCAAAGTTTAAGGACTTTGGCCCCTAAAAATCCCTAATTACGTAATAAATTGGCGTGGCAATGATTTTTCCTGATAGATATTGTAACGATCAACAACTATGCTTCTATAATGCATTACAAAATCTTTATCATTTTTAAGTTATCTGTAATAGAGTTTACGAGTCTCTTGGCCCCTAATTTAAGGGGCCAGCCCCTTTTTCTTGAATTCAATCGAAAGGTCTTACAAATTCTAACATTTTTTGTTCTTACACCTATTTAAAATTGCTTATCATTTTTGAGATACAAATGTTTGAATATTTAAGGGGCCAGCCCTCTAGATCCCTAATGGGGACAGACATTGGTATTTTGATTGATGGAATCGATGAGAATCATCAATGCAAGCAATTTCTCTTCTACAATACTTAACAAAATAAGTCTCCTTCTCTAGATATATTGCGTCAAAGTTTAAGTACTTTGGCCCCTAAAAATCCTTAATTACGTAACAAATGGGCGTGGCAATAATTTTTCTTGACAGATATTGTGACGATCAACAACTTTGCTTCTATAAAGCATTACAAAATCTTAATCGTTTTTAAGTTATTTGTATTAGAGTTAACAGGTGTCTTGGCCCCTAAATAAAGGGGCCAGCCCCTTTTTCTTGATTTCGTTGGGAAGAACGTTTGATTATCTACTACTTTTGTTATATATGTCTTATCAAAATAGTAACTGATAAAAAGATACAGATCAAATTGTATGAAAAATTTGATGCAAAATTCGTACTTAATTTTCGAGCCTAGGCGAGCTCAAAGGAATGGCGCCACTGGCGCCAAAAAACTACTTTGTGCACAACTACAATCTATGGTCTACCTATCCTGAAAAGTTCATACTTATATCTCTGATAGTCTCTGAGTTTATGTCTGCACAAAATGGGTCGTAAAAACTTACAAAATCGGCCGTAAATCGGAACCGGAAGTGACGATTTCAAAATTTCAAAAAACCTCTAGAATTATGACCATTGGCAATCATCTGTGAAAAAATGGTGGAAATCGGCCGAAGAGTTTATGAGATATCGCGTGCACAAAATTTGTGGAAAAAAATAATAATAACTAGATACGATCTCGTTACGAGTAACGAGTAGGTCTTCCGTTCAATTTTTTAAACGATTCGATTAAAATATCAATGAAATTTCAGAATTCTTCCTCAACCACCTCCTTTTAGATAATGTATACGATTGTCAATATCCTTTAAAATGCTTAACAAAGAGTTTTGCTTTTTAACATACAGCACATTAAAGATTTAAGATTTTAGTCCCCTAAAATCTCTAATTACGTCATCAATGGGTTTGAAAATGAGTTTTACAAACAGATATTGCTGCTATCCACAACTTTGCTTCTATAATGCATTCCAAAATCTTGATCATTTTTAAGGTATGAGTAATAGAGTTTAGGAGTCTATTGGCCCCTAATTTAAGGGTCCAGCCCCTTTTTCTTGATTTTATACGAAAGGTCTCATGAATACTAACATTTTTTGTTCTTACATCCATCTAAAATTGTTGATCACTTTTGAGATACAAATGATTGAATATTTTAGGGGCCAGCCCTCTAGATCCTTAATGGGGACAGAAAATTGTGTTTTGATAAGGGGAATCAATTTAAATCATTTTTTCAAACATTTTCTCTTCTATGATGTCTAACAAAATATGTATACTTCTCTAGTTATTTTTCGTCAAAGTTTAAGTACTTTGGCCCCTAAAAATCCCTAATTACGTAATAAATGGGCGTGGCAATGATTTTTTCTAATAGATATTGGTACAATGAACAACTTTGCTTCTATAATGCTTTACAAAATCTTTATCGTTTTTAAGTTATTTGTAATAGAGTTTATGACTGTCTTGGCCCCTAATTTAAGGAGCCAGCCCCTTTTTCTTAAATTCAATCGAAAGGTCTCACAAATTCTAACATTTTTTGTTCTGACATCTATTTAAAATTGTTGTTCATTTTTGAGATACAAATGTTTGAATATTTTAGGGGCCAGCCCTCTAGATCCTTAGTGGGGACAGACTTTAGTATTTTGATTGATGGAATCGATTTAAATCATAAATTCAAACATTTTCTCTTCTATGATGTCTAACAAAATATTTCTACTTCTTTAGTTATATTGCGTCAAAGTTTAAGTACTCTGGCCCCTAAAAATCCCTAATTACGTAATAAATGGGCGTGGCAATGATTTTTTCTAATAGATATTGGTACGATCAACAACTTTGCTTCTATAATGCATTACAAAATCTTTATCATTTTAAGATATCTGTAATAGAGTTTACGAGTGTCTTGACCCCTAATTTAAGGGGCCAGCCCCTTTTTCTTAAATTCGATCGAAAGGTCTCACAAATTCTAACATTTTTTGTTATGACATCTATTTAAAATTGTTGTTCATTTTTGAGATACAAATGTTTGAATATTTTAGGGGCCAGCCCTCTAGATCCTTAATGGGGCGGAAATTCGTGTTTTCATAAGTGGAATCGATTTAAATCATAAATTCAAACATTTTCTCTTCTATGATGTCTAACAAAATATGTCTACTTCTCTAGTTATATTGCGTCAAAGTTTAAGTACTCTGGCCCCTAAAAATCCCTAATTACGTAATAAATGGGCGTGGCAATAATTTTTTCTAATAGATATTGGTACGATCAACAACTTTGCTTCTATAATGCATTACAAAATCTTTATCGTTTTTAAGTTATTTGTAATAGAGTTTAAGAGTGTCTTGGCCCCTAAATAAAGGGGCCAGCCCCTTTTTCTTGATTTTGTTGGAAAGACCTTTTGATTATCTACCACTTTTGTTATATATGTCTAAACAAAATATCAACTGATAAAAAGATATAAATCAAAACGTGTGAAAATTTTGAATTAAAATTCGTACCCAATTTTCGTGCCCAGGCGAGCTCCAAGAAATGGCGCAACAGGCATTAAACAACTACATGCTGCACAACTTCAAACTATCGTCTATCTATCCTGAAAATTTGATATTCATATCTCTTATGGTTTTCGAGTTTATAGCTGCACAAAATGGGTCGTCAAAAATTACAAAATGGCCGACAATTCGGTACCGGAAGTGACTACGAAAAAATTAAGAAAAATGTATTAAGTTTAGATCACGCCCTAACATCTGTGAAAAAATGGTTGAGATCGGTCGAATAGATTCCGAGAAATCTCGTGCACAAAATTTGGAAAAAAATAATAATAATAATAAATAATAATAAGAAACAGTACGAAAACAATAAGGTCTTCCGTTGGAAACGGAAGACCTTAATAAGAAACAGTACGAAAACAATAAGGTCTTCCGCTGGAAACGGAAGACCTTAATAAGAAACAGTACGAAAACAATAAGGTCTTCCGCTGGAAACGGAAGACCTTAATAATAATAAGAAACAGTACGAAAACAATAAGGTCTTCCGTTGGAAACGGAAGACCTTAATAAAGGTTTACAATTTAAAAAAAAAATAATATTAATTAAAAAAAAGCACAACAACAAAAACATAAAAAACAACTCCGGATTAACAGAATAACAGGTAACCTTATGATCATTTCGGTAAACTTTAGATATGTTATGTGGTGAATAATACCAGCTCTCAGACTGCAATGTCAATAGTCGTCTGATCGCTGCTTACTACAACATGGAACCCTAAGACCCAATACGTATGGTTCTTATCCATTTGCTATCCGTTTTGGTTGGACAAAGTCTGGTGTAATTAGTTTCATACCCAACATATAGCCAAAAGACCCCATACGAATGGTACTTATCCATTTAAGGTACTTCACTACACCAAAATGTTATTTCATTTTTCATTACAGTACCAATAGTTAGACAGATATCAAATATCCATGTGATGATAGTAATATCTTAAGTATTTTAAAATAGTTTTTTAATGTTTTTTGTGATTTTCATTCTAAAAATATTTCCAGTACATAGTCAATAAAATAGAAGAAGTAATTGTTTCAAAAGATAGATCATTTCCTAAGACACTTAAAAAAAATACAACACCTCATATCATTCAAATATATTTTTATTAAAATTATTTGTGTTTTTCCTCAAAACAATCAATGTTCGTATCTTCTTAATCTGTGAATGAATAATTTAGAAATTTTGTTAAAAATAGTAAAGAAGTGTAACAAAATGAATACAATATGAAAAATTGAATGAAAAATGTTACAAATAATTGAAATAATTTTTCAAAAAATAATATGGTATGAAAGATCCACTTGTAAGAGTTATCTTTCCTAATTCTACGGACTGAATCACCATGGGACTTTTTCATGTCTAAAACATACTATTTTCAATACTTTGTTTGAAATGATGTAAATTTGCTGCATTTTTTGTTTAATTATTAGAATATAAATCAAAAGTACATGACTGAAAATTACTGGTAATTGAATTTAGAAATTAAACCTTTTGATTGTAATAGAAAATAGAAAAGAAAACAATATATATATATATATATATATATATATATATATATATATATATATATATATATATATATATATATATATATATATATATATATCCTTCACACATTAAAAGAAATTTACTTACATATTTCAGCAAGTACTCTTTGCAAACTATTGTACAATGAAGGATCAATAATATGAGTTAATAAATTATTAATTTTATTCTAAAAAAAAAACTCACATAAATTTACACACAAATGCATGCAATGGACAATACAACAGAAAAAAGGACAATACAAAAGAAAAATAGGAATTATAATAATACTGATATATATTTTATATTTAAAAAGCTTGCATGCAACTACATGTACTACAGACACAGACACAAAGAACACAAACAGTACACCACACATAATACTTACATGATGAACATCAAGTTGATACGCTATAGTAACACAAGCTTTTCAAACCAACACGATCGACATACTTACAAATAGTGTGTTTTTCCTCAACGATGTCACTAAACATGTTAAAATCTGCAATTGTATAATACATCTAAAAATTTATGGAACAAATTAAAAAATATGTATACATTAATAAATTCTACATATATTATTAAAATCAATGTTCAGAACAAGCCTTAACTATCAAAGTAAGTTTAGCAAAAGTGATCATAAGTTTTTCCAACTATAGTTTTGTTTTTTGTTACCCTAACAGTGCCCTGCTCAGTCTTTTCTCCTAAAACCATCTTTAAACCATCAGCACCACCCCTTTCAATAGCAAGTCTAAGATGGTCATAAGACAGTCCAGACAAGGCAATTTTTTTAAGCATGTAGAGAGATATGCATGAAGAGAGGGGAGCTAGTGTAGCAATCAATTCATTAGTTATACTCTTGCTCTCAATGGAGGAAATAATAAAGTCTACACCAAAACTGTGCTTCAGCATAATTTCATATGAAACTTTATGATGTAGAACCAACGATTGTAAGGCCTTAACATCCTCCAATGCTGAATGGGCATTGAAAACCAGTCCCATAGTATCTTGTACCAGTGTCTGTAGTTTATAGGAGTGTTGTTCTGGCAATATTTCTCTAAATACATGAAGACTGTCAACAAATCCAGCAATTGTTGATTTTAGTCCACTCTCTGGATACTGCATAACAGATCTCATTAGAATTACAGAATCAAATACCTTTCCGTTATGACAAACTAGGATAGGATTTGGAAAAATTTTCAGACATATATTAAACTCTGTCAAACAAGTCTGAATGTCAACTGAGTTCACTTTTGTTTGTTGGTAAAACAATTGTCCACTGGCAACATGGAGACCTGTAACTGCGGTTGCTTTGGCAGAAATGGGGGATTTGGGAAGAACGTACCTATTAAAGGTTTCTTCTTCAAATATGCAAGCAAGCTGTGTTATTTCTGCTGATGTACCTATGAAATAAATTAATTAAAATGTAGTATATGAGCTATGCTTCCTTGAATTAAATTTTAACAATAAATAATGTAAAAAAACCAATGTTACTTAAAGCAAACTGTTCACATGTGCTGATAAAATTTTGTTTTACTGTAAGTGCCCAATAACAATAAAATACATGTATTATTTTAATGCAGTGAACATATAATAATAAGTAAAATATGTCTGCATGATTCATTCATGAAATGTCATTTCCAGTGTTAAAACAAATGATTGTTCAAACCTAGTCCAGTTGTTTCCAAGTCAAAATAAAGAAGGTTTGAGTCTGTATGGGTAGGCACTGAAACAGGTTTGGAAGCAGGGGTGCAATCTGGGATTTCTTCTATTACAGCATCAGCACAAGACAATCCAACACCTGATTCATAGGTTTTCCCTTCTTTTATTTCTGAAGTTGATATCTATTGATAAAATTTTACAATGTGAGTTAATTTGACATTGCTAATGGATCGTTTGAAATATAACAATGTTAATTGATTGTAAAAAGAAATTAAATCTTTACACTTAACAAGAAAAAATAAGAACAATTCAACTTACTTGGCTTGATTTTCAATTTCTTTAGTTCATGTCTTCGTCTCTTGCACTCAACAGTGCTTTGTCGCAATTTTTCTTTTTCTCTCTTTCGATAAACCCTCCTTTCATGTACATTTGTGTGCATCCCTGGCGAGAGCATCAAAGTATCGTAAACCTGATGAAAAATAAAATTAAATATACAGAGAGCAATAATTACATTTCATATACGTATTACATGCATACATTTCTTATTTTGTAACTAGCTGTTATTATGATAGATACTATAGTATTATATAATTATTCTATGTAACATCTGATATACCTTTCCAATTGTCAGATGTCCAATATTCTTATGTGCAACAGCAGCTGCTACTCTAAAGGATGTGCTCTCAGATCCACTGTAATATAATGCTTTGGGATTTTTGCAGGCAACTATTTTGTTGAAGTTTTCATTTGCCTGAGTGCTTCCAATATTGGAAAGTTTACTTGCATTTTTTGCTAAATCACTGAACAGATGCTGTAAATCTTTGAGTAAATCCACTCCAGAAAGATATTTTCCATATGGTAAATTTATGGGTTTATAATTTTCTGGGTCCTGTAGTAAATGTTGAATGGATTTTGGACCTAGAAGAGGATACTTTTTCTCCTTTTTGATGTCATAGAGTTTACTTGCCAGATTTTTTTTTGTATGATTAAAATCCGAAATTTTTTGGATATTTGGATCAAAAGACATTTTTGCCTTGGCTAAGGTTGTTGAGTCATTATCCATTATAAGATGTTTTACATGGAAGTCACGCGCTTTTAAGTCATGCAACATTTCTAAAGCCATATCTGGTTCCATTGCCTTTGAGGATTTTTCCCAATTTCTTCTACAATCATGTTTATTTACTTCTGCTGATACTGGTGCTTTATCACAGAATCTGTATTTTAAAGAAATCAATTTATCAGTACATGTTTTTATCTGATTACATCTAAATTCAAGAGAGAGAGAGAGAGAGAGAGGGAGAGAGAGAGAGGGAGGGAGGGGGAGAAGAGAAGAGAGCACACTAAAAGCCCTACCTGCATTTCTTGCACCGAACAGCATATGAAAGATTTTTTCCTGTCTTCTCTCCAATCATACTCGCATGCCCTTAAAAAGCAACAACACTTTGTCTTATTGCTATATTTCAATACCAGTAAGTCCAACAGTATACATGTACATGTATTTCCTACTTACAAGACTGTTTATTATCTCCCCTTAAGGGAACTACTTTGTTTTAAATACAAAAACTGCTTTACTGTTAGGTTTTATGTAGCATTGGGATGCTTGAATAATTATGCAAAATGTAAAAAATGAATGATGGATGTTACCTGACAAACTTGCATAGGTTCGACCGCTACCTCTAGTCTGCCATCCAGCATCAAAGGACACAGAACATTTTTCGGCATCTTGTGATCTATGTTGAAATTTGTATCAATTTATAAATAATCTTTAACCTATCAAGTCACTGAAAAAATATCATATGTTGAAATAAATCAGTAAAAAAACATTTCTACTGAACCTTTTTTTCTCCTCGGCAAGGGCTTCATTACAAGTCTCATTTGCAACAGCTTCAAAAATACTGCCAACCTCCCTCTCTCGTCTCTTAAAAGTTACAGAAGTTACAGTGGGAATATTCAAAGCAGCAAGGAAATTGTTAACGGTCATTTCTCCAAGTCCACAAAATACCACAGCTGCAATGAAAATAAATTTTTTTTTCAAGATTTGATATTAGAAATCCATTATTAATTTTCTTTCATGTTTTATAATTTAACAATTACCTATCAATCAATAGAGTTAATATAATACCTGCACCCAATTTGGTATTAATATCCCATGTATTTTGACCATGTCTCTTGCCAGTAGGTACATTATTAATTTCATTGCAATTATTGCAATGGATTTTGAGGAGACTGCCTATAATAAAAGAAATGTTCAACATCTTGTGTATTTTGAAACTGTAAGTTATCTACCCTCTCTTATAATTTTAAAGATTGATATATTTTAAATTAAATGATATATTGTCATCTATTCAGATAATTATAAATAGGAGGAAAACTAATTAATGTCTTAGATACCTAGGCCATATCTGGTTTCTCCAACACAGGATGAAAGTTTTAGCTCTGTAGAGCAATTACTGCAGCCTTCATCTAATTTTGCAGCCAAAACACTCAACTCTACAATCCTGCGACCTCCAAGGGCCCCCTCCTCTTCTTCCTCATCCTCATCTTTTTCACTTTCAATCTCTGATTGACATGCATCATAGTTGTCATCAAAGCAATCATCTGCTATGATATAAATCAATATTCAGTCAGATCGAATTTCAGTTGGCCATTTAATTCATTTCTGTGTCTATCATAATACTCAGTAATTGCAAAAATCATGGTGCATTCAAAAGTAGTTAATTTACCTGGTGACAAAGACTGGTTATGTTCTTGTTGACCATCTACATCATCATGTGGTTCCAAGTATTTATGTTTTAGACCTAGATAGAATTTTAGCAAAATGTAAATTTCATGGTTTTCTCTGAATGTATCAAATGTTATGATAAACTAATGCAATGTTCTTTGTGCCTATAATTATTTAAAATTTCAAACTTATTTTATATACACATCATACCTCTGCTATAACAATGTTCTTTACTTATATTCTCAAGCTGTCCATCCGTAATGTCACCTAAAGTTAGTAAACACACATTTCTGTTTGCCGACTCCGTGGGCGTGTCCATATTTCATTGCCGTCTTGTTGCTCTCAATGTAACTTTGTTCTTTTTTTCGTAATCAATATCTCCCTTTCAAAAACGTTTTAAAGATTAAGATCTCTTTCAATAGTTTTCTTCCTCTTTTTTAAAAGAGCTGTACCTATACAATTCGTCCCCGACAAAAACAACCGTTCCCGGAAATACGTTTTACGAAGTGTATTTTTTTGTGTACTGCGTCATCAAAAACTGATGTAGTGCAAGACCTTAATATCCATTTTGGTTGGACAAGGTCTGATGCCATTTCATACTTAATGAATTTGGGTGGCAAATCATCTCATTTAATAATTATTTGATATAGTTGAAGTTTCGTAGGGTAGATTGCTAATCAGAAATTCCTAATATTTTTTCTATTTCAAAATGTCCCCATACATTTATGATCGGAGTTATTTGATTACAAGAAAATAAGTGAAAACTTACTATTATCTTCATTTAGTAAATTTCAGAGTTTTTTTAAATCCGCCGGTCCCACCGGCAAAACCGGTAAATATTTCAAAAGTCCGGTAATTTTCTTAATACAATCGGTCCGAGTGACCGGTAAAAAAAATCGATCATTCCGGAATTTTTACTTCTAAGCATTGGGTTTTTTAGTTTATTTGTCAAATCGTCAAAACGTTTGAACCTGCGCGTATGAATGATTAAAGTCAAGCGCTTTTAGGAGAGTAAGTTTGTTTCAAAATGGCGGCGCCATTGCCTACTAAGATCGGGTAAAAGAAAACTAGAGCAAAGCTCGTTGCAAAGCAACGAGTGGGTCTTCCGTTAATGTCGGAAGTAAAGCTGGAAGTTCCTGTAAGAAGCAGAGCTCTTAAACCAATAACGAGAGTAGTTTTTAAAAAAAATGAAAAAAAAATCGAATAATTCCTGGTACGACCTAACTAAATCCGAATGATTTTAAGTACAAATTAACATAAACCTTTCTGATTTCAAGAACGACTTAACAAAAAAATTCCGAATTTGTTGAAGTACAACTTAACAATATTTTTGGTACGAGTTATAGAGCAAAGCTCGTTGCAAAGCAACGAGTGGGTCTTCCGTTAATGTCGAAAGTAAAACTGGAAGTTCCTGTAAGAAGCAGAGCTCTTAAACCAACAACAATAGTAACTAAAATAAAAAGATGAAAAAAATGGAATTATTCCTAGTATGACTTAACAAAATACGAATGATTTTAAGTACGACCTAACAAAAACCTTTCCGATTTCAAGAACGAATTAACAAAAAAATCCGAATGTGTTCAAGTACGACTTAACAATTATTTTTGGTACGAGTTAATTTTACTTTGAACATTACGCTATTTTTTAACCCAAGGACGCGGAATCAAAATTTCCGGAAAAATCAATTTTTAAACCCCGATATCTCTGTAATGCATCGTCCGATTTAAAAACGGATTTCAGTGTTAGATTCAGCTTGATAATTCATTTTTCAAAAAATTTGTTTCACTTCCGGTTTCGACCGGAAGTGACAGATTTTCATTTCCAGCCTTATTATATTGGTAAATCGACCAAATCATAACCATTGAAAATTGGATGGACGACCTGGGAGCTACAATGCCTCCTATAGTAAAAAACTGCAATTTACGGCGCACAAAAAATGGGCTAGTTTTGGACTGATTAATCTCATTTCCGAACACAATCTGTACAAATATTTGATTGCAAAACATTCCTCGGACATTTTATTACAGATATCGTCACTTCACTTGCCTCTGATTTTCTTTGAAACACCATCACCAGCCCCGTAAAGTGAAGTGGTGCAGTTTGTTTACATATAAAAAAGGCGACTCCCGATCTCGACGTGAATTAATATACTTCTTTTCCGAGGTCGAATAGCATGTTTAGGAGATGAGGCAAGTTAAGTGACGAAATCTGTAGTAAATTGCCTGAAAATTCTAATGGTACTAACTGTTTTCCGAGAATTTGTGTGAGAATAAGGTTAATCAGTCCAAAACTAGCGCAGTTTATTGTGCGCCGTAAATTACAGTTTTTTACTATGGGAGGCACTGTAGCTCCCAGGTCGTCCATCCGATTTTTTTTTCAGACCGGGAGCTACAGACCTGCAGCTACAAGTAACAGTAATCAATTTTTTTTCATTAGGTTAAAGTCCTCTAGTAAAGAACTAGGTACAGTATCAGTCATATGTTGCCCTGTTTTAGAGTAATTTTTAAAAATTTCACAAAAACTGGAAATGTAACATTTATCTACACAAGAATATTCATAAACTAAGAATCTATAAATAGTTACCTGATTAGACTTTCACAAGGGTAATTGTGACGTCACAAACAGTGCATTTTCCCGTAATTTTCATAAAACTGAGCAGAAGACACCAATTCCTCAGTAGTTTTTTAAATAGAAAACTATGTCCGCAGCCGTCGCCCACAATGAAACTCGCATTATCACTTTATCATGTTATGACGCATAAAATATAATAATTTTGTTGTGGGCGACGGCTGCGGACACATTTTCCTCTTCAAAAAACTATGAGAAAATGTGCCATTTTTCATCATTTTGACTAAATCTTAGAAATTTGCCAAATTGTTGAAGTCATAATCATTTTTTGAAACAATATAAAAGTGCAAAACTTGGTATTTTATATACACACATGTTCAAGAACGCATATGTGTATTTTCATGAGATTTAAACCACTTTTGAATTTTAGGGCAAATAATAAAAGAAACTGTACCTTCTTCTTTGTAAAATTTATGCCTCCTGGGTCAGAGATTCTTTTGGTAAATCTTTAGAGGTGATTTGGTAAGGCCAATTAATATGGCGTGTAGTGAACATGTTTCAAATCTTTAAAAAATCTTTTTCTCTACTTCTATATGATTTTTAGGAAAACTAAATGCATGGTTTTGATGTACGTGAAGCGCTCTACCTAGGTTTGGAAATTCATGTCCCTCTGATGAAAGGTTCAGGCCCTTCAGTACTGCTAATAAGACCACTTAGGGAAATGTACAAAAGGACTGTATGAGGTATTATGCATTTTTGCCCCAAAATTAAAGTTCCACAGATATCTTTTTAACGACGCTTTGGGAGTGGCTACCATTTAAGAGTGTTTTTATCTCTACACTAAAAAGATCCGAAAGAGTTATCGTTCTTACAACCAGCTCTTTTTCAAAAGTAAAGTAATAGTATTGCCTGAAAACATTAGCGGCGAAGGTAAACAATCTCTGAAGAAAAAAGTTGAGAAACTAAGAGACAGAAACTGTCGACTCGTGAGTCAAAAACAGTCACGCGATATGAATAACAACAGCAACAAGAAAACATCATCAGAAATGCATGCTTTAGACGACCATGTATATTCCTGTACGAAAAAAACCCCATATCCAATGGGCGAGTTTATCGACAGCAATAGTGTTGGAAATTCCGTCCAGTGAATGTAACTAACCATTCTGTAATTTCTTCTGAGTAATTATACTGAAATTTTATTTTTATTATAGAATAACTGGTAAAATATAAATTTTCGTCTTCACATAGTGATAATTAGATATAATCCCCTACCCAAAATCCATCCTTCACGCCATGGGCATATAACATCAAATTCAGACAGTAATATTGAAGATGAACAATACTAAGGATCAACAATATTTCCATCGTATGAAAATATTGAATGTGAGATAATGAATTATATTGAGTTATGATAATGTCTTATCTGAAAAATTCCAGATGAGTTTATAGAAAGAAATAGCTTGGTAATTAAGAACGAAATATAAAATGCCGTTTCTTTTTTTACAGAAAATCCTTTAAAAAAGAAACTGGAAAGAAGACAGACTTGTTCTGGAAATTGAATATGGCAAAAAAAAAACAAAAAACATTACATGCCACCAGCTACTGCATTTGATAAACTGTTAATGTATGCTCCTCCTGTCAAAATGCCACCTTAATATCATCAGCTGTTTTTTTTTTGCATTTTCCTAACCTTGCAAAGGAAGGATACTTGTAAAACTCCCCTTTTTATTAGAAAAAAAATTACAATGAGATTTTTTTTATATTTAATCTTTATTATATGTGCGTTGATTATTATTATATAACAGTTGGAAAATAACTATTTTTGTTTTACATATATGCATTTATGTGACATATATTTTTTGGTAAAATGTGATTATTTCTTTATAGCACATAATTTGACTGTGTTTATTTTTCTGATGTACTTGGTATGTTTTTGACTTTCTTTGTGATTCATGTATTTTTCTTACAAATTTATTTTTGACAGAATGTGCAATTTATTCAGATGTAAAAAAAAATAATTAAAAATGTAAATTTAGATTATATTGCACATTTCTGAAAATTTCATAAATTTTGGAGAATTATTTTTAACACACCCCCCCCCCCCCTTCCACCTCCTTAAATCATATTGGAAAAAATGTGTAAAATATGATCACCCTGGTGGTGCCAAAATGTAGAAATGACGTCATAAAGGTTTTGAGAATTTATTGTTAGGAGCAAAATATGGGTGTTTTCCGACTGGGAAACATCGAGCGCATGCTTGCTCAAGTCGCATTTTTAACCCTGTTGTGTATAATTATATGAAGAGAAACAAATCTCAAAATCGGACTTGAGCAGACCTGCGCTTATTATTGCCTGTGACACTTTTTTTCATTATCACAATTGTGGGGTTTATCCAATTTTATTGACTCATACATGAACAACTATTGGACAATGATGATAATATCGAGAATAATGTGATAGACTTCATTTGTATGATTCTTTATGACGATTTTACTTTGATTCGATGCTATTTAGGAATTTGTTACATTGGTGGCAGATATATGACCATATCAAATAGTATGGGGCTATTTAGTAAACATTTTTTAGGGGGGGGGGGTTATTTCAGTCACATATCATTAAGTTTTTTCTGTTGGTAAACACCTATTATAAAAACGGGGGTAACTATCAAAGGAGTTTCAGACAAGGATTGAGACTTTAAAATGAAGCTTAAAACTAGGGTACTCACATGACCGTCATGGCATAAAAGATAAATCAACTAGAAAACTGACCAGTCAGGAAGGGCCCCGCTATGACAATTAATATAGAGAAGTGAAAAAAACTTTAAATTCCATCCTCTTTATATTAACAATGATGAAAAATGAGTCATATCCACGGGATAAAGGGGGTTAACATGGGATGAAATAAAATTTGTTAAAAAAACAAAGAATTGATACCAATGCAATGATACCTAGACTTTGCCTCAACTTCCAACAAACATCACTTGCAGACACATGTGTACGGTAATACATATAACAGATAAAGACAGACCTTAGATTTTCTGAAACAGGCAAGATAATTAATCTCAGGGGATTAATTATCCTGCTCTCATCCATTTATTGAATTTAATCAAGGCTTACAGAAGGAACATTTTCATGTACTATTCTTAAGTTTCCTTTAATATAAACATAGCAACCAAAAACAACAACAACACCAAAACATCCATAAAAGAAAAGAAAAAGAATCAAAAAACTGATATCTAATAAAAAATAATAATTTTTTAATTTATTGTAATTCATATATATTTTTTATTTTACAGAATATAAGTATTTGGACTAGAGTGAAATATATTCTTTATCAAATACCATCCTTTAAACTGAGGGGTAAAAATATTAGGGTGCAGCTCATGGAATGAGAGTTTAATTTGCTTCAAAACAAACATCAGTGCAGACAAAGGTGTTCATTAATCTGGATATGACAGATAGAGATAAGCCTCTAAATGTTCTGCAGCAGGCAAGATAATTAATCCCAGGGGATTAATTGTTCTGCTCTCTCATCCTTTTCTTCTAAATAATTAAAAAATAAAAAAGTGAAAAAGGATATCTTGATTTTAGAATTCAATAAAATTATCATAAATCATTGTGTACGGTATTTTAACCAAAATATAATATCATATTATATTTCAATCCATATTTCAATATTTCAAAGAATGTACACAATACTACACATCATTCAAAATTGACCTTAACTTCAAAACAAAGTTCATTTGGAGACACAGGCAGTGCAGTAATTAATCTCAATGTGACAGATAAAGATAAAGCTTAGAATTTTCTTCCTGTGGAAGGTTAATTAATCCCAAAGGACAAATATTGCACAGCCTTCCATGTATACAATGGTAACATTCTCAGCAGTTATCTCTCTTTGCCCATTCATTCTCAGCAGTTATCTCTCTTTGCCCATTCATTCTTATGCATAGTTAGGAATCTACCCCACCACCCCAGCTCCAAACCAGAAGACATAGAGAACCAAACTTAGCATCAAAATATGTATTTCTGCCTACTGAACTACCATACCAAACTTGAACTTGATTGGGCAACCATAAAAAAGTTATTAGAAAAAAACAGGAAATTTGTGGACGGAAGAGTGACAGACGGACGGACAGAAGGACGGACGGACAGAGTGATTACTATAGGGCACCCGCAAATCCTTGCGGGGCCCTAATTATCATTTTCATTAACTATATTGTCAGTGGTTCGCGCTGATATGATGATGCGGTAGAAAATTGCTATACTAATCGCAATCATATATGTGCTATTTTGCATTGCTTTTCATGCGAAGGATGGCTAATCTTGATATAACAAGTCGATGCATTTCCCGCTACGCAAATGATTAACAGACACCCTTTTTTGCCAAAAGTTACTTTTAATGTTACTTTAATTATACAAGTCAAGTACATCCAATGTAAGTTCTTATTCATCAAACAAACTTAATAAATCATGTTTCTAAACGATTTTTATTTTTTTACGTCCATTACAATGTTAAAATTTCTTTTGTCTGTCTACATTGTTACTACAGCAACGGATTTTATCTTTCATATATTACAAAATGTACAGTTTGATGATAGAATTAAAATGACATCAAGTTGCGGTCATCCTTTGGAACGTACGGACACCGTGTAACAGATACGTTGCCGTATCGTTACAAGTACTTAAGCAAAGCTTTTTGGTTAATGGTGTGCAGTGACATTGAACCAAGTCAATGTGAAGGTCGTAACAGATCTCTTTATAATCAGTTCTAGACCATACATTATTTCCAATTTGTTTAATCTTACTCATATTGAAACGAAAAATGCCTGCATCATGTGCATGTAAGGGGTAATGAGATTAAATTAGAAATTCTATGCGAGCTGGAAATTTTAGCAATAGATCGAGGTCAAAGCAAAATTCTCTGAAATTCTTTTCATCCACTTGTGTATTATTTAAGCGGGATCCTTCGAGATTGTCACCATCTCAATGCTGTCTAGTTTAAAGAAATATACTGTAAAAAGTCGAGTTTAAACTGTCATTTTCAATGAAATATAAAGAAAATCAGCTATTTATTTTGGATTTTTTTCTCCGTTTTAGACGAATGAAATAAATCCAGGATGCCTAGACTTTCTCTTGAAACAACATTATTGAATGTTCACTATCTAATCTTCAAATTTATATAAGATGATCATGGTATAAAATTACAAAATATATTATATTACATGTATTATCTAAAATCTTAATTTAAGAATGTGAAAAAGAAGACACTTCTAATGACTGTGCAAATTTGGAGAAAGCATATACTACTTGTATAGATGAAATGTCTGTGTACAACGCAGTGATTATCTACAAACAAACCGTAAGATAAAAAAAAGGAGAAAGTCTCTTGAGATTGTTGTTGATTATTCTAGTATAATCTTCATTGCAGACGAGGAAACGGCATTGATAGACCACATCAAATACATGAATTGCATTTATTAGCTATGAGTACAACGAGTCGAAATCAAGTCACTGGCTAGGGATTATGCAGTTTCTGTAGAGAAAAGATTCCGGGTCCCTACTCCTCAATTGCTGGTTTTATGGATTTCTGAGCAGATGGAAGGAATTTTAAGTTCCCTTACCACAATCATTTGTAATGAATAGAGCAGAGTCAGTATCCAGAAAATATAAAAACATATACTTAAAAGGATTGCACACCATCCTCACGAAGTAATATCCATGGCAAATTTGAAAGCTTATAACATTGACGAGACAGGATTCAATACAGAATATTCTCCACGAAAAATCATTTGCAACAAGAACAGTAAATCCCAAGTAGTTGAATGTAATTTATCTTCATGGATCACCGTGACTGCTGCTTGCAACTCTCTTAGAAAATTATGATTTACCATGCGTTCAAGGTAAAACGTGGAATCAAGATTAAATGAAAATTGCAGCACCAAAAGCAAAGGATGGAATGTTGGAATCTGGAAGGTCTTACAGCCAGCTATTCCTGTAGTACTTAAGTAACCTATTTATCAAGCACATCAGGTCTTTTGAACAGCCAATTCATGTACTGTATGACATGATGGGCATTAATTCGATGTGAACCTTACTTTGACCGAATGGACGAAGATACACAACAACTTACTCTTTGTTTAACCCCCACACACATCTGACCAAAGCTCTAGATGTCGTCGTGTTCGGTTAAATGAAAGAAATATACAACAAAGACCGACCGCTGCTGTACATTCAGAATAATCATGGAATTCACATCACAACGTACAAGGTGCACTTGCTGCTATATGTAGATCATACATGAGGGCCATGTTACCCGAAATCTGACCTCTGTTTTTAGAAACACCGCCGTACACCCAATTAACAAAGACATGATTCACGATTCTGACATTGTACCATCCTTGATTTTTTACCAGCATGATGATCATGATACTTCCCAATCTACAAGCCATTAATATTGTCGTCAGAACTACCTCAATTTTTAAAAAAAAAACCGTAAAACGATTTGCCTCTCTCTGGAAGTTTATCTAAAAAAAAAAACCACAAACACCCTGCAATCTATGTAAATAAATAGAAAAAAATACTGGGATTTAGTAGCAAAAAAGATTGAATAGGGGGATAAAATCACAGAAAAAGGAGAAGGCCAAAGCACATAAGAAATGAAGAGAAAACTGTTAAGACCAATCCTGCTTCTGTCAAAATATGAGACGAATGGTAGAGACAGCATCGCAGATGAAAAAAAGTATTGTAGGTGTCATGATTGTCAGCCGAAAGAGCTTCAAAACTGTTTAAAAGGGGAGCAAATGTGATTTTTGTGATCATTGGGCTCACCACCAATACTGTACTCCTCTTGAGGAGAAGAGACACTTAAAAATGTCCTCATAGTTGAAATTGAAAACAAATCTCAATGTTCAGTATTTTTCATCTATCGTTATCATTTGAAATAAATTATAATCAAAATACAATAAATTCTATTGAAGGTATTCGATTTCAAAACTGCTAATCGGTAACATGCAATTCGTTTCGACGGATAAACCGGTTACTCGAAATTAAATACACGTGCATATTAGTCTTGTTGCTGTATTTACTGTGACAGTGATTAATGCCAAAGAAGGGATATTAGGAATATTCTTTTGATATAAGTTATGATATTATAAAAAATATTTATAATAAGAAAAAGTCCAAAACAACGGACAAATAATCATGAAATCAATTTGGTAGTCAGTTCAACTTGCCAGTTGAAAAAGATCAGAAAGGCCAATTAAAGGGGCATGGTCACGATTTTGGTCAAATTCAATTTTACTGTTTAATTATTTACAATGCTTTAGGAATGTATTTCTAATAATCATGTGAAGTTTGAGAGTCAGACGTAGAGTTTTGAGCCAGATCCAAGGCTCACAATTCTTTGTCATGTAAACAAGGCTCGTGTCCTGTTTTTGTTTAAGTAGGTTCAATATACCAAAAAAATATCTTTTTCAGGCTGATTTGTCTATCGTCTTTTTCATTTTAAGCACACATAAACAGTTTCTAACGTTTAAGACAATCATTTCAGGCTTAAAACTGTAATTTTCACTTCAACATTTAAAATGTAAACAAAAGCTTTATTTGCATAGCAAGGAATTGTAAGCTCTGTAACTCGCTTATAACTCAACGGATGATTCTCAAATTTTAGTTGCCTATTAAAAATGCCTAACTGAAGCATTGTTAACATTAAAATCGGACAAATAATTTTTTACCAAAATCGTGACCATGCCCCTTTAAAGTTTGCAAAAAAGTTTGCAAAATACACGTTTCAGATTTTCCGTTTAAAATAAACACCTCTCATGATCGCAATTACATGAATTACATGAAACTGTTAAGACCAATCCTGCTTCTGTCAAAATATGAGACGAATGGTAGAGACAGCATCGCAGATGAAAAAAAGTATTGTAGGTGTCATGATTGTCAGCCGAAAGAGCTTCAAAACTGTTTAAAAGGGGAGCAAATGTGATTTTTGTGATCATTGGGCTCACCACCAATACTGTACTCCTCTTGAGGAGAAGAGACACTTAAAAATGTCCTCATAGTTGAAATTGAAAACAAATCTCAATGTTCAGTATTTTTCATCTATCGTTATCATTTGAAATAAATTATAATCAAAATACAATAAATTCTATTGAAGGTATTCGATTTCAAAACTGCTAATCGGTAACATGCAATTCGTTTCGACGGATAAACCGGTTACTCGAAATTAAATACACGTGCATATTAGTCTTGTTGCTGTATTTACTGTGACAGTGATTAATGCCAAAGAAGGGATATTAGGAATATTCTTTTGATATAAGTTATGATATTATAAAAAATATTTATAATAAGAAAAAGTCCAAAACAACGGACAAATAATCATGAAATCAATTTGGTAGTCAGTTCAACTTGCCAGTTGAAAAAGATCAGAAAGGCCAATTAAAGGGGCATGGTCACGATTTTGGTCAAATTCAATTTTACTGTTTAATTATTTACAATGCTTTAGGAATGTATTTCTAATAATCATGTGAAGTTTGAGAGTCAGACGTAGAGTTTTGAGCCAGATCCAAGGCTCACAATTCTTTGTCATGTAAACAAGGCTCGTGTCCTGTTTTTGTTTAAGTAGGTTCAATATACCAAAAAAATATCTTTTTCAGGCTGATTTGTCTATCGTCTTTTTCATTTTAAGCACACATAAACAGTTTCTAACGTTTAAGACAATCATTTCAGGCTTAAAACTGTAATTTTCACTTCAACATTTAAAATGTAAACAAAAGCTTTATTTGCATAGCAAGGAATTGTAAGCTCTGTAACTCGCTTATAACTCAACGGATGATTCTCAAATTTTAGTTGCCTATTAAAAATGCCTAACTGAAGCATTGTTAACATTAAAATCGGACAAATAATTTTTTACCAAAATCGTGACCATGCCCCTTTAAAGTTTGCAAAAAAGTTTGCAAAATACACGTTTCAGATTTTCCGTTTAAAATAAACACCTCTCATGATCGCAATTACATGAATTACATGAAACTGTTAAGACCAATCCTGCTTCTGTCAAAATATGAGACGAATGGTAGAGACAGCATCGCAGATGAAAAAAAGTATTGTAGGTGTCATGATTGTCAGCCGAAAGAGCTTCAAAACTGTTTAAAAGGGGAGCAAATGTGATTTTTGTGATCATTGGGCTCACCACCAATACTGTACTCCTCTTGAGGAGAAGAGACACTTAAAAATGTCCTCATAGTTGAAATTGAAAACAAATCTCAATGTTCAGTATTTTTCATCTATCGTTATCATTTGAAATAAATTATAATCAAAATACAATAAATTCTATTGAAGGTATTCGATTTCAAAACTGCTAATCGGTAACATGCAATTCGTTTCGACGGATAAACCGGTTACTCGAAATTAAATACACGTGCATATTAGTCTTGTTGCTGTATTTACTGTGACAGTGATTAATGCCAAAGAAGGGATATTAGGAATATTCTTTTGATATAAGTTATGATATTATAAAAAATATTTATAATAAGAAAAAGTCCAAAACAACGGACAAATAATCATGAAATCAATTTGGTAGTCAGTTCAACTTGCCAGTTGAAAAAGATCAGAAAGGCCAATTAAAGGGGCATGGTCACGATTTTGGTCAAATTCAATTTTACTGTTTAATTATTTACAATGCTTTAGGAATGTATTTCTAATAATCATGTGAAGTTTGAGAGTCAGACGTAGAGTTTTGAGCCAGATCCAAGGCTCACAATTCTTTGTCATGTAAACAAGGCTCGTGTCCTGTTTTTGTTTAAGTAGGTTCAATATACCAAAAAAATATCTTTTTCAGGCTGATTTGTCTATCGTCTTTTTCATTTTAAGCACACATAAACAGTTTCTAACGTTTAAGACAATCATTTCAGGCTTAAAACTGTAATTTTCACTTCAACATTTAAAATGTAAACAAAAGCTTTATTTGCATAGCAAGGAATTGTAAGCTCTGTAACTCGCTTATAACTCAACGGATGATTCTCAAATTTTAGTTGCCTATTAAAAATGCCTAACTGAAGCATTGTTAACATTAAAATCGGACAAATAATTTTTTACCAAAATCGTGACCATGCCCCTTTAAAGTTTGCAAAAAAGTTTGCAAAATACACGTTTCAGATTTTCCGTTTAAAATAAACACCTCTCATGATCGCAATTACATGAATGTTCCTCACACTAACCCACTCATTCTTAACATGGTAACATCATGGCGTTTAGCCATGATGGGCAAATAACACAGTAGGATGAGGAAAAGTGTCTCGTCAAAAATATTGAAAGTTCATAGCCCCTGGGTTAGGGGTTTTAGTGTTAGAGTGGGGATCTAAATCATTGCATATTTTTTCTCCTCTGCTCTATGGTATTATTCCGATGAACTAAGTACATACATGTAGTTATGATGAGAAAGGGTGCCTCATCCAAAATTATGATTGTCATGTTCTCTGGATCAGGTGTTAGGGCAGGACTGTATTGATTATATAGGGTAGGGTGGTGTAGTTATACCGATATTTTTTGTACTAAAGATTTACTCAATTATGTCACTGAATGTTATGATACAATTTTTAACCGGGTTTTCCAACGAAAAAATCCGCTTATTAAAATGGCGGGCGGGCGGGCGGTCGGCTGCCAAAAGGGTACCCTCATTGTACTGATAACTCCTCCTACAGTTTTCAAGATAGGAAATTGTTCTTTTGCAGATCAATTGTACATATATTAGATGTGTGAATCTTGCTAGGAATTCGATGATTTCTTATTATTCATGAAAGAAGACCAGCTCTTGAACCTTTTCATGTTTCGGAAAAGTATTGCGAATAGGGTTTCCATATTGTATGCAGATTGCTAGGATTTTGATAATTTATATTTTAAAAAAACTACCAGCTTGTGAACTTAGTCATTTTTGCAAAATATTGCATATCATAGGTACTCCATATCACTGTATAGTGTTTATCAATTCAGGGTTGACATGGATTATGGATACAGTTCACATAAGGACACACGAGACGTCCTCAATTATATACTATTTTCCTAGATATTTTTATTCCTTATTAATTAACATTTAAACCTGTTAATTCCCCAAAATTAAGGGTACATTACCAGGCTCTTTTAGGAGCTAGACTATTTCGATTTTTTTTAAATAGCATGCAAAATGCATTTGAATGCTTATAAATAAAGCTGTACTATACATTTTCAATTTAAAAAAAAAGATAACATATAACATAAAAATATAATTTTAGAATTATAAAGTGGAAATCTTCACATTGTGGAGATAGGAAAAAAAAGAAGAAAACATGGAAGATAGGTGGCGTCTGACCATAAAAGAAAACCCGGTTTGTAGTCACATTGACAGCTTTTCACTTGTTAACTTTTTTTTTAAATTTAGAAGTGTATTGAATTAAACAATTCTTGAATGTTAGAAATAACTTCATTAGGCCTGTTATGATAATGAACATGGATAAACATTGAAAAGGCCACATTGCAGTTACTTTGGTGACCGATAAGGCCCATGGGCCAATTGTATCTACTAGATCTTGACCTTAACTTGAATATCAGATATCAGCCTTCGACTGTTACCTTTAGACGACATGTCATTAAATGTTTAAGTAAATTATGAAATTTTTAATACCTTCCAGCTGATTTTTTATGCGACACATTATTAACGCTGAAGTACATTTAAAGAAGATAACCTTTTGTTTTGTTATACTTTCATGTTAAATACTGAAATCTGATTGGTTAAGACGCAGTTAATAATATTTACTATTACCCTCAGCGTTAGCAACGCACTTGGCAACGGGTAACATTAAAAAATGTTACATGCGCGAAAATTATGCGCGTACGGTTCGCTGTAGAATTCACGTTATTCCTATATAAAAGCAGTAAAATTTTCTTAAAAATTTTAAAAAAGACATTCAGTATAACAAAATAAATAGTGCCTGTTTGGGAGGATAACAGTTGAAATTGACACCCCTCGAAAACCATTGTCAACCTCCGCTTCGCGTCGGTTGACAATGGTTTTCTCGAGGTGTCAATTTCAACTGTTACCCTCCCAAACAGGCACTATTTATATAATATAACACCTTATTTTTATGCAACACCATAATAAACCATACATGAAAATTAGCTTTGTCACCTGCTTAATTATACCCCCCGCAAACGAAGTTTGGGGGGGGGGGGGTATATAGGAATCACCTTGTCCGTCCGTCCGTCTGTCTTCAATTCGTGTCTGGTCCATATCTTTCTTATGGAGAAACATTGGAAGTTTTCACTTCAAACAAAGATTGTTTATGACCTAAGGGTGTGTCTTGACCTTGAACCAAGATTCGGACAAGGTCAAGGTCACTGACAGAGGAATGCAAAATTCGTCTCCGATCCATATCTTTCTTATGGAGAAACATTGGAAGTTCTTACTTCACACAAAGATTGCGTATGACCTAAGGGTGTGTCATGTTCTTGAACCAAGGTCATTCGGTCAAGGTCACTGGCAGAAAAAGTGCAAAATTCGTGTCCGGTCCATATTTTTCTAATGGAGAAACAATGGAAGTTCTTACTTCACACAAAGTTTGCTTATGGCCTAAGGGTGTGTCATGACCTTGACCCAAGGTCATGACAAATTAACAGTTAACTTGAACTAAAATGGAATTTAAAGAATAGAAATTGGTTTGTGTACTCATATTAGCATTAACAGTTTTTAAAAATAGAGCAGTTGTTTTTTATAGAAAATGGACGGTGAAATAGATTCATCCAATATTTTCTATAATAGAAAAAATACATGAGTTATGATTTTTTTCTAAGCGGGGGTATTCAATTGTGAGCTTGCTCACAGTACCTCTAGTTACATTTAAAGAAGATAGCCTTTAGTTTTATAACACCTTAAATTTATGCAACAGCTATAAAAACACGAACGACTAATTGCAATTAACTGTTTTGAACATAGTTAGCACTTTCGATACGTCAGGAATGAGCTAAAGGAAATATTTCTAAATGGTATTTCTTCATTTACAGATATAGATATGCCTCATGATGCAACAATGTAAAATGTAACAGGTCTCTTCTCGACATAATTTTGACAAACTGACAGAGTTTTAACGAAATTTTTTTTTTTGAAGAATCAAAAGGCCTCAAATATTTTAAGACTAATAAATTTTGAATCGTATCATCTTGATATTATTGAATATCTCTAGAAATGATTCATAAACAATCATGGAAACGGTGAGGGTTTTACTTATTGCAAGTCTTGAAAAAAAAGAACACTCTATATGTTCTTTATTGCCAACATTAAAATTTTGGACTGAAATATCTCTGACACAGTTACAAACTAGCTCCCCTGTCTCCAGGTAGTACACATTGTCAACATTCGCATACGACTTAAAGAAACATTCGAAACTGTAATTGTTGCAAGATTTAGTTGTTGGATTTCGGAAAGCCCTAAAATAATAATCCTTCCACTTTTAATTACTTGAGGTTGTTTTTGGCATACCAATATTTCATTGGTACTCAAAGGATAAATGACGAGTTGTATTATGACGTCACAAACGTTGTCCGCTGTAAAATGCAACGTCACAAGCGAAAATCAAAGTACACGCTTGTAGCTCTTACAGTTGCTCTAATTAATTAGTTATTAATATATTAATATTTTTAATTAATAATTTATATAATTAATATAAGATTACCCTAAGGATAAGATAGGAATTTTAAGGTGTAAGTCACTTTTGAGGACAAGGCAAGAAGTTGGTTAAAAAATGTAAATAAAAGCATTAAATCATGATTTTTTTAGATACAGTCTCATAACTGCAGCAGTGTGTGCATTCAAAGTTTCATAACGCGCTATAACTGCAGCGATGTGATCATACAAAGTTTCGTAACGCGCTTTATGAAAATTTGTATGCACACATCGCTGCAGTTATGAGACTGTATTTTTCAAAAAAATCATGAATCAGTGCTATTATAATGATGTTTATCGTTGAGCCCCTTTGTAACAAGATGATTTTACACTCTTATCATATATACAGCATTGCAGTTCTCGGGGAGATCTTAAACAGCTTTTAAGACATGGATTATCATCCTACATCAAATTTTGAGCACGTGTGAATTATGTTTATTCATAATTATTTTGTTTTTGTTTTGTTTTAGCTGGATACTACAGGTATGGGAGATAGAAAGACGCACGGCAGATCTTTTACTACATGTACAACACGTATTTCGATAAATTGATAAACATCTGAATTTTTAAGTTTTGTGTAGATTTATAGGTTAGATTTGTTGATTACAGAATCCACCCTACCCGAGGCTGCTTCCACACAAGTTACAGTGTTTCAGGCTGATCGGTTTCAGGCAAGAAGATTCTTTAAAGGCTGACTCTATGTATTCCCAAGAAGTTCTAATATTTCTGGCCAAATGGTTTTTAAGAAAAAGATTTTTTAAAAATACCAATAAATTGTCATTGATATTTAATTATCTTCCTTTAAATGAGGGCGTGAATTTTTATTTTAACAGACTTGAATCCGCATTTTCTAAGGATAAGTCTTTCTAAGGATGCATTGTGCTAAGTTTGGTTGATATTGCATGGCCTATTGGTTTTGGAAACTCAAAAATATAAAACGTTTCTTGGACAGACGGCTTGAATCTACCTACCTGAAAAGGCTTCCAGACAACTTATAGCTTTCCTGGCTGATTAGTTTCTGAGTAGAAGATTTTTTTTAAAGATTTACACTATACATTCCTTGTTAGAAATTCGACCCTCAACCAAATGTGGCCACACCGTACCCCAGGGATCATGATTTTAATAAATTTGAACCCGACCTGAGGAAGCTTGCACACAAAATTCATCTTTCCTTGCTGATTAGTGTCTGAGAAGAAGATTGTTAAAAGTTACTCTTTATACATGTATTCCTTTGAAAAAAATCGACCCCACTGTGGCCCTACGTACCCTAGCTACCTCCTGGGGCCATGATTTTCACAACGTTGAATCTACCCAACCTGCAGGTGCTTTCACATACAGGTAAGATACCGCTTTCCTGGCCAAATGATTCTTGAGTTGATGAGTTTTTAAAAAGAAATTCTCAAAAAAATTCATTAATTCCATATTAGCTCGCCTAAAAAAGGAGATTCCATAATTTTCACAACTTTAAATCAAACAAAGTTTGGAACGATAGGGATCACCCTGTCCGTCCGTCCGTCTTCACGAGTTTCACTATTTCGTTTCAATTTTGTTTTAATTTCTTGTTTTAATGTAATTGTAGAGGAATTGGTGAATTGGATTGACAGTAGATTTGTAGATATTAAAAACAGCCATAGTTCTTAATTTCTGTACATATTTTTTTCATCAAATATATTTAGAGTTAAGATGGCCCTCTTTAACATGAATTTATAGAAGCATGTAATTGTATATTGCATCAATTAACATCAAGAAAAAATTAGTTGGTCGGAAATGTCCGTAGCTAAAACGAAGTTTCCGCTTTCTATAAAAAATTACCAAAAAACCCCATAAAAAATTGATAGTAGATACGAGTCTCATTTCTGAGAAATGTAATTTCAAAAATGATTCTTTATCAATCTAACGAATGTTTTGTCGGTGTGTCTTAAATTTTGAAACAACTGAATGACGTCAGTGTAACTTTTTATATTCAATTAATGTATTCTTTATGGTATTTTTGACTTTACATACAACTTAAACTGTTACAAAAATCCACAGTTGTATTAACGCTTCTAAGCGTTTTTGACTCTCTAAAGATACATTGCTTAAACTTTAGTTATTATTATGATATATATTTAGCTATTTCCAAGTTCTCATTTTTAGCTCACCTGAGCTGAAAGCTCAAGTGAGCTATTCTGATCACATTTTGTCTGTCGTCCGTCCGTCTGTCTGTAAACTTTTCACATTTTCAACATCTTCTCAGGAACCACTGGGCCAATTTCAACCAAACTTGGCACAAAGCATCCTTAGCCTAAGGGGATTCACAGTTGTGAAAATTAAGGATCACGCCCTTTTGCAAAGGTAGATAATTAGGAATTTATGTACATTTTCGAGAAATTTTCAAAAATCCTCTTCTCATGAACCATAAGACCAGGAAAGCTGAAACTTGTGTGGAAGCATTCTCAGGTAGTGTAGATACTAAATTGTGACCTACACTACTAAATCATGACCCCCGGGGGTAGGGTTGGGCCACAAGGGGGGGTCGAATTTTAATATATGAATATATAGAGTATATCTTTAAAAATCTTCTTCTCAGAAACTAATCGGCCAGGAAAGCTGACACTTGTGTGAAAGCATCATCAGGTAGTGTAAATTCAAAATTGTGAATATCATGATCCCCGGGGTTAGGGTGGGGCACAATGGGGGGTCGAAGTTTTCCCAAGGAATATATAGAGTAAATCTTTAAGAATCTTCTTCTCAGAAACTAATCAGCCAGGAAAGCTGACACTTGTGTGAAAGCATCATCAGGTAGTGTAGATTCATAGTTGTGAAAATCATAACCCCGGGTGTAGGGTGGGGCCACAATGGGGGGTCGAAGTTTTACATAGGAATATATAGAGTAAATCTTTAAAAATCTTCTTCTCAGAAACTAATCAGCCAGGAAAGCTGAAACTTGTGTGGAAGCATCCTCAGGTAGTGTAGATTCAAAGTTGAGAAAATCATGATCCCGGGGGTAGGGTGGGGCCACAATGGGGGGTCGAAGGTTTACATAGGAATATATAGAGTAAATATTTAAAAATCTTCTCCTCAGAAACTAATCAGCCAGGAAAGCTGAAACTTGTGTGGAAGCATCCTCAGGTAGTGTAGATTCAAAGTTGTGAAAATCATGATCCCGGGGGTAGGGTGGGGCACAATGGGGGTCGAAGTTTTACATAGGAATATATAGAGTAAATATTTAAAAATCTTCTCCTCAGAAACTAATCAGCCAGGAAAGCTGAAACTTGTGTGGAAGTATCCTCAGGTAGTGTAGATTCAAAGTTGTGAAAATCATGATCCCTGGGGTTAGGGTGGGGCCACAATGGGGGGTCGAAGATTTACATAGGAATATATAGAGTAAATATTTCAAAATCTTTTATCAGAAACTAATCAGCCAGGAAAGCTGAAACTTGTGTGGAAGTATCCACAGGTAGTGTAGATTCAAAGTTGTGAAAATCATGATCCCTGGGGTTATGGTGGGGCCACATTCGGGGAGGGGGTGTTAAAGTTTTACAAAGGAATATATAGAGTAAATCTTTAAGAATCTTCTTCTCAGAAACTAATCAGCAAGATGATTCTTTGTAATTGTTAAGACTTTGGCTCCAGGACAATTCTTTGGTCTCACAAGAAGGTTCAGAGTTTGATGTAGCTAAATATCCCATATATAAACAATTGTAAAGGATCTTTTTTGAGAACTGCAATACTCAACATGTGATATGACTATAGAATTGAAGCAGGCAGCTATTTTTTCATTAGAATCTTTTTGTATTACTGTATTGAGTTATTGCCCTTGATTTATTGATTCTTGATAATTTTTATTAATGCATCCACTGTTATCCAACTATTGTGATGATTATTTTTATACAATAATTAATATTCAATGTATATAAGTTGTTCTGCATAAATATTTTTGGGTTAGGACGGATTAGTTTGTTTATTTTTGATTTCCAATTTTTAGATACTATGAATTGTTTTAGGCCGGCACATATATAGGGACAGTGTCTACTGAGTTACATTGAGCAACTGTTTGGGGTTAAACTTGAACAGGTTGGGATAGATTAAGTGTGTGGACATCCCTGCTCTATCTAATTTTGTGTTTTCTAACCTACGACACAGAGTATGCGGTCATCCCTGCTCTGTATCGCATTAATACAAGAGTGTGGTCATCCTTGCATGTAATGGTGGTGGTTGCGGCGGAGCACTAGTGTGTGGTCATCCCTGCTGGTGTTCTGGCCTTTCTAGCGCAGTGTGCGGCAATCCCTGCTTGCGTTAACGTTAGTACCTGTTGAGTTGCGTAGGTGTGCGGTCATCCCTGCCTGCGTAACGTTGAGTCCCTATATATGTGCAGGAGCGGTGATTAAAGTCTGCTCTTGTAAATATTGGCAGCAATCAGGGCTATCCCAGTCTATCTCCGGTACGGGCCCGCGGGGATCACATGCAGTGACCCCCTTGCACGTTACAAAATCATCCTGTTAGAACATAAGAATATCCAGGGGGAAAAATGGATTTTATTTATACATGATCTACATGTATTATTGTACATTGTCCAGATTGTTTGTATTATGACTCCATTAAGCTGACTTTATCATACCTATTGTTCCTCAAGTGAGCGTTGTGGCCCATGGGCCTCTTGTTAAATTACTAACTTGTCTTTTCAAATAGGCTGGGTCACGTAAACTCCCTTCTAGTTTTTTTTATATCTGTGGGTATGAATAATTTGTTGGGTTTGTAAATGTAGGTGTGAATGTATTAAGAATATATCCTCGGAGGTCCATGAGTCGTTACTCAAAGAATGTCTGCCACTTTGATCACTTAATGAAAATTTTGACACTAAATTATTTATAAAATACCTAAAAACATCTATTTCTTCATAAAACTTTACACTGTATTCATTTTTTTTTACTTAATGAATAAATAAGTGAGCAGTTTAAGCACCAATGAAGCGGAGACGGCCATTTTGAAACCTGGTCCCAGAGTCGTGACCTCAGATATTACATGTAACAAAACTATGAGGCCAAAGTAATCTAAACATTAGTTTATAATGGACAATAGTGCTAACAATAATGAATTGCACAATATAGCAAATTATGAAAATAAATTAAAAATATTTAATAACAAGTTGAATAATATAATAAACAGTAACACAATAACATCGGACTTTAAAAAAACTGTAGTCTCTGGGTCAACTTTTTGCAAAACTCCATCTCTGAGAGTAGCATCTGACACTTTAAATATCCTTGATGCCTTTTTCACTGAAATTTCATGTTCCTTAACCATTTTGTATGCATTTGTGAAATTTGTTGGGGAATACAATCTGTTATTGTTTCTTTTTGGACACGGGATTAACCTAACAATATCACAAAACAAACTTCAAATGCTATAAGGAACTTTACTTCTCGTAACTTAAAATTATCCTTGTTTCGCCTTTAACATTCAAATCAGATCACATGACTTACATTGACTGGGTGTCAAGAAAGGAGACAACCGCTGTTATATTTTTAAAGTTTAGGTTTTGACGTGTATCTGGCCATTTTCATCTGTAACATTATTTGGGAATAAGAAATCTTAGCAAATAGTTGAAGATAAAAATTGAAATAAAAGATTTTACTTTATTTATCGCATTATCGGCTGCTGTATAGTAAAAAGTGACGTTACATATCGTAGTAATTTTTTTTTCACGGAATGCCTAGCCTAGTCTCGTTCACCCAGACGCTCGGCTGTCTCCGTAAATCTCCGACGGAGACAAAGATTTACGGAGGTAAATCTCCGACGGAGACAGCCGAGCGTCTGGTTGAACGAGACTTTGCCTAGCCTAGTGCCAAATAACGCGAAATACGCGAAGAAAACAAAAGGGACACGACTCTAGGACAGTAATGAATTTAGTACCTCCGACGTTATGTTAAATTACAAATTATCTTACAATACTTGTATGGAGAAAGTCAAGATTATAATCTAAAATTCAGTTTTCCTTTGTAATAAGTAATAAATTCTATATTTATTATTAAAAATAACCACTGCTTCAGGCACGTAGCATTGGGGGGGGGGGGGGGCTCCAGGCTCCCCCCCCCCCCACTTTTTCTCGCAGCAACTACATTTTTTAAAATTTACATATAAAAATTGAATTATCATGGGGTTGCCCCCCCCCCCACTTTTTGGGAGCATGTAAAAAAGTAATATGAAGATAAGGAAATGAGGACTGAAATTGAAGTTATATACTACGCCAGCTACCCCCCCCCCCCCCCTCCCCCCACGGATTAGGATTTAGAAGATTTTGGGAAAGTCCTATTTTCCCTTTTTTTGAATTTTTGGATGAGTTTGGCCCCCCACTTTCAAAAACGATGCTACGTGCCTGTGCTTGACTTTGCATTTCGGAAATGGTTTGTAAAGGAAAAGCCTGTTTACCAATCCATTTGAATCATCAATGAAATATATTTTTAAATTAAACAAAGATTGTCCTAACATTCAAGCATCTGCGATAAGTTGCTGGGAAATCTTTAATGTATAGTGATTGAAAAATGTTTTACAGTCGTTGTCCGAGCAGTAAAAGTTACTGACTCACTACGGAAATATATTGGGTTGATCAATCTCATAGATGGCGAGGCGAAGCCGAGCCGGCTATGAGATTGATTAACCCAAGCGTGTATCTACAATCATAACAAAAGTCGCTAACCCTTTGACTCTTTTTATGACAAATAATGCTCCTCGCCTTAATATAACAGGAAGTGTGATGTTTTTAGATGTAGAAGGATTTCTACGAGGAGTTTTAACACTATCATCATTCAATTGAATTATTTTCCATATTAACAGCTGAATCCTTTGTATTATGGGACGAACCTGATGCCGGAATGGCAAGGAGATGGGAAATTTTAACTGACCCACTCCCATTTTTTTCTAATCTATAAACCCAGAGTGGACACAGAGAGTAAACCCCGATCAAAAGTATACCCCTGAAAATAGACGTTAAATGTGTATTCGGAATATACAAAGGGTTGGAATTAAAGTAAGATGGTAATATAAAAGACGGGTCTGATTCACACTTCAGTGTGTACAGTTGACCCCTAAAGCAATTCCCGAGTAAACCCAAAGTAAATCTCGAGTGGACCAAATTTTCAAAACGTAAACCCAGAGTTAAGTGTGGGTTAACTTTAGTGTTAGGTTGGGTCTGTTTTTCTGAAAAACTCTGTGCCAAAAAAAAAAACAATTTTACTAAAAAAAATCCTTAAAGAGTTCTACAAAATGGGCCCCAAACTCCAGGTGCTGTTTCCGTTTTACTCGGATCCATGTTCGTGTGTGTGTGTGCGTGCGCGTGTGTGTACTTTTGTATCATCATTATACACATTTCGTTTTAAAATTACTGAGAAGCTTAAGGTACATGTAATTGAGAGACAAAATAAACAATTCCGTTTTATTCAGAAGTACATAGTATTAATATTTTTTAACAAACTCTTAACATTTAGAAAACGATTATTTAAAGCGGGCTTACGTAATATAATCAAATATATGACGTAACAGAATTGTTGTTTCCCCAAGGGTTCGGATCACAGTGCGTTGAACGGTCAAAGGCACGGATTGGCGAGGCTCTTCCATTGTCTGGTGGCATTACTCCAACGAAATTCTTTTTCCCAAAAGATGGCGCAATTGTTATGGCGTAAGTGTTGCTTCTGTAACAACGCGAACCTGAAAAACACAGAATTTCCCGGCATCCTCTTCTAAAGTTAGAATTGTACACAAAATACAATGAAGGTTTGATCAATCCACATAGGAATACTAACCATGTACAAATTCGGACTATAAAGTTGTTCTTGGCATGGAATTTCTGAAAGCAATATATTGTGCTGGTCACGTATAGCGGCAAGAAAGACAGAGCTGTTACAACTGTTGTAAGCATTAGAAGCTTAACCATGTTCTCTTTTGTTCGAGAAACTATGTTACTTGTTCGTTGGAAAGAACAACAACCTTCTTTTGCTTTCCAAATATGGCGAAAGACTTTTGTATACAGAATTGATACAATAACAACTGGGACAACATACTGTAGCAGCACAATTGACAGCATGTATAAACCAAATAAAAGATTGGTGTCCTCGATATTTACATACGATCTACATACACTTTTTCCGCCGATTGTTTGATCCTCTTGAAAAACATATAAACACATGATGCAATGAATAGAGATCGCAATTGAACTAATAATAATCATCCGCTTCGCGGTGCCTCTTCTTATTTTGAAACTCAAGGGATAAATGATTGTATAGTACCTGTCGGCGCAAATGGAGAGCAGAAGATAAATAACAATTCCTGGCAACGTATATTGCACGAAACGAACAACGCGGCATATAACATCAGAAAAAATCCAACCTCCTGCCAGAGTGTCCCCAGTCACAAACGACATAACTAGCACTGAAAAGATCACGTCGGCGATTGAGAGGGAAGCTACGAAATAGTTCGTGGTGGACTGTACACGGCGACTTCGGCGAATCACAATGCAGACCAAAACATTACATACAACGTTGACAATAGCGAAGAAAATAAATCCAACGAATTCGAGTTTCGTTAAATCTGATCCCATTTCGTCTTCTTCCTCCTTTTCTTTGCTGACATTCATAATGCCTGGTAAATCAATAGTGAAAATTCCATGGCAATCTGGAAAAGATATATATCGTGTAGGAAAAAGAATTTAGCTCCGTTGATTGATTTTTTTCTATGCTTTTAAATACGGTTTTTAAAGCACTGTGTGATCAATGTGTCTTCAGACCAGGGTTTAACATCAAACTTAATCCGTAAAAATATGGCGGGAAAATGTCACGATTCCACTACTTACTACAGGCATATACAGTAGCATATGGCGAGTCGAACGGAACCCCTCTTTTAAAAGATTTTCTCAAAAAGATTTTTGTTTTTAAATCTGGGGCTTAAAACTATGTAATTGCTATAACTGCATTTAATTTGTTGAAATTGACAAGATACTGTTTGGTGATTTTTTAAAAATCATATGTAATTCAAAAGGCACGCAGCCCCTCTCCTGACCTTTGCCATACTTCATTGTCTTCACTTGATTGTATATTAAGTCAAATTATGGAATATGAGCACAAAAGTTATTTTGGTAGACATTTGTCTCTTTCAGTGCATGTGACTTCGTTTAATTGATATTCAGTCCCTAGCAATTTGGCCAGAAAGTACATGTAAAAGAATAATAACTCCTGACAATGTTTTGGTCTTTGTTTTCATGTACCTCAAGATGTTCAATCTGCAATTCTATTTGTGTGTTAATAACCGTATATTTACATTTACTTTCTTTCCCCCTATTAAATTGCATTGATTTATTTGAGTGATATTTACGCATAACACAGAAGACCCAATCACCAAATCTGGTGCGTATGAATACAGTCTTCCTTTAGTATTTCTCGAAGAACATGACTCACTCTCCTCGCGACTTCAAGCCAGATCACGACCTGATATTATACTTACGCTGATAAATACTTCTTGATGTAAACATATTTTAACTATTGATTTATTTCTTTGAATACAAAATGTAAATTCATCAAATTACAGAATGAAAAATAAAATTCTCTTATAAGTTATCAAATCTCTGTGCACTATTTTTGTCAGCATGATTCGGCTGTTCCGATGGCTCTTCCGTTAATTGCACATTACTCGTTGAATAAGGCAGAGATTTTAAAAAATAAATCATGTTTTCGGAAAGAGAATTAATGTCAAAAAACGTAAATATAAGCATTGAATCATTATTTTTTGAAAGATGTGGTCTCATAACTGCAACGGTGTGTGCAAACAAATTTTTATAACGCGCTAGCGCGCGTTATTCAATTTGTATGCACACACCGTTGCAGTTATGAGACCACATCTTTCAAGAAATAATGATTCAATGCTTAAGTAACAACATTTATATTCTAGGAAGATGTATTAATTGGTCGGTCATCATGATCAGTAAAATGGCTAAATATCACCTAAACCTACATGTATTTGATGTTATTTTTTGTGGCCTTCTATTTATGTCAGTTGAAAAATGCATTTAAAAAAATAGTTTGGTCAAAGTATCCATTAAATATTGTGCATATTAGAACACACAATTTATAAAAAATAAAGATTTTTTTTTTCATTTAAATAACATGTAGGCATCATTGTATATATAAAAGGTGGATGGAGAGTCCCATGTCTCAGTTGTTTTTGCTTTAAAGGTTTTGATAATTGTACAATGTTTAAAGAAAATATATCAAGGTAACAAATAAATACAATACAGACATAATAGATATCAGGGCTAATTTTCCACAACGACGTGTTAAAAGCGCGTAGATCTGTCTCCTGTACGCCTTAACATTTTTAAATATAGTTCTATAGTATGAGTATTCATCAATTCTTGTCAAGTGTAGTAATTCGTCAATTTTTCTCAAGTGTAGTTGAATGGCAACAAGATATAGTTTACATGGACTCATTTGTCTATTTGCTCGTATATCTAAAAGATATATGTTCTCGTAGTTTCCTCCATCAATGTACCTTTTATGTGGGCTTAATGTCCTCAAATATCCCTCTATCATCTCACTGTAGTCAAGTTTCATTATAAAACCATGATATTAACCCAAAATTAATATGATCGTCTGTATAAGGATGTGTCAAAACAACACTTTGGTATTTAAGATCAAGTGGATATTGTAAACCTTATCACCATACTGCTGGATGCATATTGATTTTTTTTACATGTAATATTATCTTCGTATAAATATTTACGTCAAATCTTAAAAGGAGGAAGTGGACCTTTGCGATGGCCTGAGTATACAGCCTGGATCGATAAGCCAGCTTTGAACTATTCATTAATGAGGTAAAGTAAAACAAAACATACAGGAACGTGCCACCGAAGATATCGTGGAATAGAGTCCTCGTTGTGATTATTTTGGTTCCATTTTGGAAATAAGGCTAGGGTGAGAATCAATCTGGGGCGTAAGTCAATATACTACTGAGTAAACTTTAATTTAATCTCCTTGAGAGAAATAAATATTTATATGAAACCATCAAAAAAATTTCTTTACTAATTTAAAATTTATGGCTAATACAATCATATCTAACATTTTAAAGTAGATCTGATATTTTGAAGATTATCCAGCCTCCTTAATTGTAATAAGATATGGGAAAAGGTAGAGAAGCATTTGCTAAGAGCTGACTAGTGGTGAAGTCATTATAGCATTTACTGTAGTACCAGAAAATCCATAAGTCTGGAAAAATACTTTTTATGCCAACTTTTTTATATTCAGGTTATAGGTATATGATAAACAAATTAGATTCACTTTTAGTCCGTAGCATACAGACAATTTGTGCAATATTTTTTCTTTAATTAAAAAAAATGTTGATAAATGAATAATAAGTTGCATATTCGTTGTGAACTTAAACTCATGGCGATATAACATAGATCTTTTTGCCACAATGTCAAGCTGCTGTTAAAAAAAATAATGATAATACAAATATTTTAATGTTTCCTTGTAATTTCCCAATCGTGACGGTTATTCTACAGGTATGGTCTAGCATGGCCTCAAACACCTGAAACTTTTTTGAGACGTACGATCTACAAATAAACTAGATTTTTAGTGATTTGGATTGTTTCTTTATTTGCAATACCATCTTACAAGCAGAAATTGGAAACAAAATATGTTTTTAATGGTAATTTAAGACCATTGGATCAAAAATAGCAGAAAAAACACCTTAGTCATCCATTTTAGAAACATTGCAGCAATATGTAAGTTCAAGTGGCGGCCGTTGGAAAATCGTGCAAGCATAATCAAAGTTATTTAACGTTTCTGATAATTAATTAGCTAGCAACCATATGGGCTAATGGTTGCATACAATAGGTTCTGCACTCTTTGTCAAATTAAAGAACTAAATTAACTGAAGGGAAATCGTGATTAATATAAACAGATGTTCTATAGGATCAGTCATTAGCTTGATAAATAATATCATTTCGAATACTGCATGTTTTGTCATATACACAAGATTAGTATTGTCTGTTGTTAAAAGGTCATTCATACGACAGCTTTGATCATGACTATTTGCAACTCAAAGTTTCACTGACCCCCCCCCCCCTCCTACATTCACACACCCACACGCACACACACATCCAAATCCGCGGAGCATATCCATTTTAAAACTTTATAGATTAACCGGGAACACGAATTTAAGTCTAACAAGAAAACAAGTCATGTCAAATATTTATGATACACATGTATCTTATTTTACTGTAATCGCATTTAGCACAAAAATTAGTTTACTTTTTCTGTAACTGGAGTATCGGGGAATAAATGCTTATTATGCTATCATTACTATATGATAAGAATAAGATGAAGCTACGCGTTTAACAGCCTATTATTGTTTTCCAATTCTTTTCACGTTTATTTTATTAAAGATGTCGTAACCATCTAAGAGAACAAAGTCTCTTTTTGTACTAAATTCTTCATTTTACATAAAGCATGTTTTTCACTTTTTTGTAAAGGTTTTATAAAATATTTTTTTAATTGAAAAAAGGAGAATATAATCATGTCCGCAAAACTTGGTAGATCTTACCTCTGCGCACAACTACTGTTTACAAAAGAGAAATATAGTTCAAATGTAAGACTGAGATCAGAAGCTAGCTTATCTAAGTGTTGTGGTTCCTAAGCCTTTATTTTTATGATATATTTCAGTAATAAATGGTTTGTATGGATGATCAATATAAATTAACCTGGAAGTGTGTGTGTGTGCTGCAAAAGGTAAGACCTGGCATCTGTAATAACGTTTCAAATATGTATGTATTTACTCAGCGTATATTTTTCACAAAATCAATTATCGTGGAGAGGCTCGGATTATTTTTTTCGTTTAATAATTATAGTTATTGCATAACCTCGAGTCCATCGACAGCCGGTGCTGTAGCGTTATGTGCTAATAACCCATCTTCATAATGATTATATATTTAAGCAAACATTAATTTTACTGCCGGGAAAAGCTTTGTGAGCTAAATTAACTGCCCTGTTATCTTATCGTATTCTGCTTCTAAAGTAAGGTCATCATTGATTTGGTATAGTTCTAGCGTGTTTAAAGAAGAACAATCTTGGGAGTTTCGGCTATAAATCACAAGGCTGATAAAAATCGATCTCGGATCATCAAATCACTAATGTCACACGTTATGCTACATCGCTATCGATTCAGTTTATAATATAATCTAGCATGCAACATGAATAAACAATTGGAACCGTGAAAAAAATCGCTTCTTTATTTTATTTGGAGATGATAATGTATCAGAATTTTACCTATACTAAAAATCAGAAATCACCTATTCATCAGAAGTTGAGCTACAATGTATAAGCAAATAAAAATTACCTTTTCCGGCGACATCACTCCTGCCTTTTGTTACCTGTATTCGGAGTTCATCTTTGATGCTAGACAGCAGCTAACAAGTTCTGTTGTAATCGATTTGTCATACAATATAATGAAAACCATTTGTCACGTGGTAAATTTTCTTCAGCAGTGACGTTAGTAATTAAACGGGCAAATCAACATTCAGAATACTTGATAATTGTTTCTGATTCACATGATACTGCAGACGCGGTGAGTATCATTATTTCAAGTTTTGAATCACCTGCGTATATTAGTTTATATTCTTAATTACTTTAAGGTTATTGTTTACAATAACAATTGGTAAACAGAAGAGTTGGCAGTTTCCAGAAGATAATTTTAATCACGTGTACGGATACATGAAAAATAACCTAATGAGTGGAAAACAGAACATGAAAAATATTTAATGCTATATTTCATGCTATAGTAAATAAAACTGCTTATGTAATCCATATACTTAAAGCATCGGATTCCTACGTGTTTAAGGTAGTCCATCCATAACTAAAGCAAATTTAACGCTTTTGATTGATCTATACTACATCAAATACGTATTTTAAAGCTATGATGAGGCTGACATAAACCAAAATTGGGTGTATGCATGTAGTCAATTAAATGAATTCTTGCACTTAAAACTTTTTAAAAGAGCTGTCTGCCCTTTAGGAAATATTTTTAAAAAATCTTTTTCTGAAAATATGTATGGTAAACTATGAAATGTTTTAGCATATTCGAAGAAAGGGAAAGCTTTTGCAACTTTTTACCAAAAAAATGTGAGAAAATTACTTGTACTAAAGAAATATATTTTAAAATGCATTTTTCCCATAGACTTCAAAGTTATTTACTTCAACATATGATAAAGTTATTAATATTAATTTTTTTGAAAGATTTCAAAGATAATTGTGATTGTGATTTAGTAAACTCCTTAAAATCACACTAAGAATTAGTGATCAAACTTGAAATCTATAAGATATGAAATATGATAGTTATGGATGGACTACCTTAACAATTGCGCCCTTTTGTAGTTCCATGAAGTTTTTAAAAAATGCGTCGATCAATTGCATCCATTTGTACCTCGATGAAGCTTTTGAAAAATGCTCTAAAAGATATCTGCAAAAGAACTAAGTCTAATTATGAAGTAAACAAATTTAAATAAACGGTTTCTTGTTCAACAAAAACATCATATTCGTATGAATTTTTATAAAAAAAGAAAACGATTAAATTACCGTTTAAGCGTAATTGTAGCGACCTTAATCTTTTCTTAAACAATTTTATACTAGTACTGTGTATACCTCGCGATAGCTGTATATGGAATAAAAAAAAGACTATTGCTTCATTATCAAATCGTTTAAAATAAACTAGAAACTAGTCTTTAAAATGAAATGAATTTACGATGTACACAGTTTGGTGTCATGTTTGATAAAAATTGAGACACCTACGCATTGGGTCGTAAGTTGTTTCAATATTTTTTTTTGTATATAGAAAAGGAGGAAACTTTTGGTGACGTGCAGTTTCTCTGCTAATCTTCTAATAGAAAAATATCATTGAAATATGCTCCCAAATTAATTCTTTACTTATATATTTTAAATCTGCAGAGAAATAGGTAAACTGTGTATGTTATGGTCTCTTATTGCTTATTGAGAAACAAAAAAAACTGTCTCATTTAGTCAAGTAAGGATTTATTTCTCTGTAACAAGGCCCAAAAATTTCTCAAAGAATCCAACGGGGGTTTTTCTCATTCCAAAATACAGTTCACATTCTAGAAAGCCCCTCACTTTATTTCCCCCTACAAATACATAAAATCCGCACATCTACTGGAAGAAAGATTCTGACACTACAAAGAAAGCCTATCATCAAATAGTATTTTTAACGGTTTTGGATCACAAAAAAATTCAAAATGAGGCATCCTTTAAATGTCACTACTTGTGCACATATAACGCTGTTCATTACTTTTTTTTAGTATGCTGTGACACTAAGATTGAGTAACACGCCTGTAAAAAGACAAATTATCAGTTAATTATTGATTTTGAAAGTTATAATAATAATTAAACTGTACATATGTCAAATAAGCAAATAAATTGCAGTCTGGGGATAAAAATGAATATCTAAAAAAAAATTCAATTCAGTAGCTAGGTAACAACAAAAGTCCCATTCCAATTATTACAAGTAATATGTAGGAAATGTTTTATGTGTTAATTTTGAGATATTAACATTAGATTAAACATTCGATTAAACAATGATAAATGATAAATGATCGCGTTTTTCTTTTTATGCGAATTTGGAGGCACACTTTTAGGAGTAAATTTATTTCATTGAATATTTAGTATTTCAGGGAGGTCATAAACATCGGACTTTAAACTTTTATGCATTTATAAAGACATTTCAATGAACTGAGGCGACACCAGATAACTGACTGCACATGGTCATATAGCATTGAATTAACATGGACTGTCTGAATAAACAAAAGGATGATAAAGTGAAACACAAGACACTCCATTTTACACATAAGTCTCAAAAAATTGATTTCTTTCATGTTTGAATTTCTTTTCGCCAATTTTGAAGAAAATTTGCCATTGCCGAAAATGACTAAGCTTGGTTCTAGCAAAGCATTTCACTGTGCTTATCATTAATACCACATTGCAATAATTCTTTCACAAGAAACACGTGTTATATTTTGATCTACAATAACTGCTTGTAGATCATCCTATACCACTCCTCATGTAAAATAAAACAAAATAAAGTCGTTAATAAGACTGAAATAATTTTAATAAAGATGAAATTCGACATATTCTGAAACAAAACACAATATCTGTAAGCAAGAATTCTTTTGAAGAGTTACCTTTCTTTCTTTTAACCACGCTAAAATCTTAAGTATTGTAAAATTAAAATTTTCACAAAAGGATAAAACGAATTTTAAAAAAACCCCACTTAAAGCCAATGCTTAAAAACGACGATAAATGGTTTTAGTCGTCACAGTCTTGTCTTTGTTCGTCCATATTTTTACAGCATCATATTTATTCAAGGTTCAAAATATTAATTTAAACAAACATCACCTCAATGGACATCCGTCTTATTCTGTCGTGATTGAAATTACCTAGGGTTTGCAGCTACACATGTAGATGATCAGGAAAATGAGAGCTTCAATCGTACAAATCCGAATGAATTACAAACAAAAAACAAAAAACAGAACACCGGCAGGTACATTGTAATACGCGTACATAGACAAAATGAAATGCTAAATTGAATAATAGTACAACTTAAAGACTAGAACATTTCAGTCCTGTTAAACAGCTATTGTTATACATTGAGCATTTACAATGCACATTGCATACATAAATATAAAGAGTGTAGGCTCTGCTGAATTTACTCATCTGAAATACATTTGGTCAGTCATAAGCAATATTTTTAATGGACTTTTATAAGAAAACCTAGAAAAATAAAGGAAATCCTTGCAAATAAAATGAACGAATGAAAGTGGTCAAGTGAAACGAGCATCACAGGTAAACATATTCCTATGATTAGAAACACGTTTATTTAGTAGCTATAGTACCTACGATTTTAAATAAGCTTGTGTAGAAGTTTTAATATTGTTATATTAATTGTCTCGTGCTTTATCATCTTGTACAGCTCATGTTAAGTAACTTTGTGTCTTAAGACAAGTTTGGCACATAGGCATGTTCCAAATGAGCATTAATAGAAAACAATTAATGTTTGGGGAGCAAGCCAGATTTTAGATATTATGATTTGTTAGAGAATTTTGGAAAACCCTTTACAAGACAGGGTTGCCAAAGATTACACAAGTAATGATACAAAATTATGAGATTTTTTTACATGGTATTTTAATAATATTGGGTATTTGCCGCCTGTGTCAATGAATCAACGTAGATATGGTTAATGTAGGAAATGTCTTGATATCCCGGCATTAAAAAGACCCATCAAGATCAGATACCACCCCAAAAAAGAAAAAGAGACCTACTTCGAAGAGATTTAAATATTCCGAGAATATGGACATCCTATTTATTCTGTCACCTATCAAAGTTGATTAATTTAGTTATATGTTTATTGAAGAACTGTAGTACTCTCATGTATGTTTTAACTTTGACAGCTGATAATCATTGATTTGATAATCTAGACCTTCCGGTGAAATTCTGATCATGCTCTCTAGATTCGACTGAAAGTTAATCTAAAAGGTGTGCAAAGAGTAATCATTAGAGAAACAGCATCAGCACGTACTAGCTGTTGTCATCTATGTACATGTATTAGTGAAACACGTTGCAATAAGAAGTGAATATCAGGTTAACTTTGTTTTTGCACGTATTAAAAACATTCAGATCAGTTTGTTACAGTACTGTTTGTTTCAGTTCATTTTGTTAGAAAAGAATATAATAACTTAAGGGTTATTATGATGATCATGAATAAAAAAAAAATGACTATTATTATGTAGTTTGTTCATGAGAAAATGTTATAAAAATAGCGATGTTGTTCTTAAATTGTATTTTATATTATCATATGTTAAATTTACAGAGATTGATTGGGTTATATTCTAAAATATTTGATGATTTAGGTCACTTGAGTAAACTAAGGTGACCTACTGCTATCGTCGTTGTGCGTTAACAATTTTACATTTTTAACTTCTTCTTGAAAACTACAAGGCCACATGTTACCATTTTTTATGTGAATCATCTCTGTTTTTAGGACACTTTTTTCGCAGCAAACATTTTTCTTCCGTAATTACTAAGAAGTGAATAAAAATGGAGTTTGATCCGGAGGCTGAAAACTCGACGATATAAATGGCATTCAGAAGTTGGAGTTCTATTCGCTTTTCGCTATTCACTATTCGAATAGCGAATAGAATTCTGTGGTCGGTTCGCTATTCAAATTACCGTAAACATGCTAATAAACGTAAATTCAAAATTTCATATAAACTTCCCTTTTCAATTGATAAAAATAGTTTCATAGTAAAAACTATTACTTCCTCACCTAACCTGAACATTGACATAATGAACACGGCCGGTAAGAGGCTTAGCTAGCCTGGCGAAAATGCGACATTTCGTATAATACAGTTATAACGGGATTTCTTTCAAAGGGCTCGCTAACACCCTGTATCCCACATTTGGACCTTCATATTTGGTGAGGAGGGGTCCCCGTGACAGCCCAGTCGACTCTCAAAAGCAAAAGGATTGGGTTTACACAGCCAGTAAGAGGCTTAGCTAGCCTGGCGAAAATGCGACATTTCGTATGATACAGTTATAATGGGATTTCTTTCAAGGGGATCGCTAACACCCTGTATCCCATATTTGGACCTTCATATTTGGTGAGGATGGGGCTTCGGGACTGCCCAGTCGACTCTCAAAAGAAATTGGGTTTACACAGCCAGTTAGAGGCTTAGCTAGCCTGGTGAAAATACGACATTTCGTATGATACAGTTATAATGGGATTTCTTTCAAGGGGCTCGCTAACACCCTGTATCCCATATTTGGACCTTAATATTTTATGAGGATGGGGCCCCGGTACAGCCCAGTCGACCCTCGAAAGGAATTGGGTTTACACAGCCAGTAAGAGGCTTAGCTAGCCTGGCGAAAATACGACATTTCGTATGATACAGTTATAAAGGGATTTCTTTCAAGGGGATCGCTAACACCCTGTATCCCATATTTGGACCTTCATATTTGGTGAGGAGGGGTCCCCAGGACAGCCAAGTCGACTCTCAAAAGAAATTGGGTTTACACGGCCAGTAACAGGCTTAGCTAGCCTGGCGAAAATTGGAAATTTCGTATAATATAGTTATACCGGGATTTTTTTCAAAGGGCTCGCTAACACCCTGTATCCCATATTTGGACCTTCATTTTTGGTGAGGATGGGGCCCCGGTACAGCCCAGTCGAATCTCGAAAGGAATTGGGTTTACACAGCCAGTAAGAGGCTTAGCTAGCCTGGCGAAAATGCGACATTTCGTATGATACAGTTATATCGGGATTTCTTTCAAGGGGATCGCTAACACCCTGTATCCCATATTTGGACATTCATATTTGGTGAGGATGGGTCCCCGTGACAGCCCAGTCGACTCTCAAAAGCAAAAGGATTGGGTTTACACAGCCAGTAAGAGGCTTAGCTAGCCTGGCGAAAATGCGACATTTCGTATAATACAGTTATAACGGGATTTCTTTCAAAGGGCTCGCCAACACCCTGTATCCCATATTTGGACCTTCATATTTGGTGAGGAGAGGTCCCCAGGACAGCCCAGTCGACCCCCAAAAGGAATTGGGTTTACACAGCCAGTAAGATGCTTAGCTAGCCTGGCGAAAATGCGACATTTCGTATGATACAGTTATAATGGGATTTCTTTCAAGGGGATCGCTTACACCCTGTATCCCATATTTGGACCTTCATATTTGGTGAGGATGGGGCTTCGGGACCGCCCAGTCGACTCTCAAAAGAAATTGGGTTTACACAGCCAGTTAGAGGCTTAGCTAGCCTGGTGAAAATACGACATTTCGTATGATACAGTTATAATGGGATTTCTTTCAAGGGGCTCGATAACACCCTGTATCCCATATTTGGACCTTCATATTTTATGAGGATGGGGCCCTGGTACAGCCCAGTCGACCCTCGAAAGAAATTGGGTTTACACAGCCAGTAAGATGCTTAGCTAGCCTGGCGAAAATGCGACATTTCGTATGATACAGTTATAATGGGATTTCTTTCAAGGGGATCGCTAACACCCTGTATCCCATATTTGGACCTTCATATTTGGTGAGGATGGGGCCTCGGGACCGCCAAGTCGACTCTCAAAAGAAATTGGGTTTACACAGCCAGTTAGAGGCTTAGCTAGCCTGGTGAAAATACGACATTTCGTATGATACAGTTATAATGGGATTTCTTTCAAGGGGCTCGCTAACACCCTGTATCCCATATTTGGACCTTCATATTTTATGAGGATGGGGCCCCGGTACAGCCCAGTCGACCCTCGAAAGGAATTGGGTTTACACAGCCTGTAAGAGGCTTAGCTAGCCTGGCAAAAAGGCGACATTTCGTATAATACAGTTATAAGGGGACTTCTTTCAAAGGGCTGGCTAACACCCTGTATCTTATATTTGGACCTTCATTTTTTTTTGAGGATGGGGCCCCAGGATAGCCCAGTCGACCTTCAAATGGAATTGGGTTTACACGGCCATTAACAGGTCTTGGTATCTTGGCGACAATAGATATAAGTATGATACAATTATAATTGGAATATCGGCTGTCCAGTCTACCATCAACTGGAATTTGGTTTACATGACTTACAGACATATTTGTTGATAGCTACTTGAAGTTGCAAATATCATGGAAATAGCTATATGGGAAAACTATTATAGGAAGTGACCTACATATCCATATCTTCATTTGTCACAATATAGTACATGGTGAAATCAATGGACATTTAAGAAAGAGTTATTGTTATGAATGTATACATGTGTAAGGACATTTATACCATACAATTATTACAACAGTCATCTTAACACTTTTTAAAATTAGATAGTAAAAGTCAGCGCTATCTCTCTTAAAGGATCAGACATAAATAATTATGGGTATTACATGTAATAACATTTGCATGCATGTAGCAGGTTTTTGATTTTTATAGTGTATAAAATCAATAACGAAACAAAATTTTATGTAATATGTTCTTTAATCCCGTGAATAAAGGTCAACGAATATTTAAATCAAAACGGGTCTTAGTTCGACTTGGTTTATCTCTCAATACATATACTGGAGTTCACACAGTGTGTTATTTCATAACGATTCATGTGCCATATGATTTATTATATATTAAGTGAGTATTATATGAAAATATAAAAAGGTCATCGGTACGGTTCAAACCCCGGTGTGGCCACTTGCTATGTTTTGTGTCCTTTGACAAAACACTTTATCTACATTTGTATTAGTGCACAAAGATAAAATTGGGTCCCGGTTCAGGTTGGAAGTTGATCTACGATGGACTGCTGTCCCATCCAAAGGGAGTCTATGATTTTCATCCTATAAGCACCACGATAACCAGGATTAAAATAACGACGGTCACCCTCATTGGTAGGAGAAAGAATGGAAATACTATCAATAATTCAAATACTTCCAACAAACTTGTTCCCCTCTTTACAGAACGTTAAATGCTTCGTTTGTGCTCTTATACCGCTGAATCGCGGGAAACTTTCTTTTGTTTTAAATATCATAAATCTGTAACTAATATATTTCTTTCCAAATCGAAACTTACTATCTACCAATCAAATAAGTATAAGTACGAGTATGAAATTAAACCTGGTAGCTGCCGAGACGAAAGCTTTCCCTTCACATAGAATGTATTTGATGGACATTGCCTCATGATCAGTTTGTATTTCAGAGACAATGATACATTTTTCAACACTTGATGAATTATTTCAATTTTGTATGTATTTTAACATATTTACATTTTCAACTGTCTGTCGGTGATAACATAACAAATCAATATTGAAACCTTAAACCCAATAACCTCACAAAACATGAGTGACACAAAATGGGCGTGTCTTATAGCATAACCGAAAAACGGTATTGGCTGCGCCACGTAGTAATACATATTATTATACTTTCATGTTAAATACCGAAATCTGATTGGTTTGGACGCAGTTGGTAATCCGTTCTAATACCCTCAGCGTTTGCAACACACTTGGCAAAGCGTAACACAACGAATATTATGCGCGTACGGTTCGCCGTAGAATTCGCGTCATTTCTATATATTTACATCTACCATGCATAATTTCCTCTATTTCTTACGGAAACTTATAGTTAATTCATAACTCTACAGAAACAGCCAGACTGAAATCTACACGCCCTATTTATCGATTGGTCGAAATCTACAGCGGCTGAAAGTGACAGGACTGAAATTGACACGCCCTGTTTATCGATTGGTCTGAACCTTCAGCGACCTTAGTAAAATCCCAGACTGCACGAAATAATCATGACGATGCCAGACTCAAAGTCTCACAGGAGACGATGTGGCTGTTTCTTTTAGCTAACGTACTTTTGTACATTAACAGTAATTTAGTGAATTTGACTAACTTTTCATAATCAGTTTATTAAATAGTTAAAGAAAGATGTAAATATAAACAATAAAATGCTTTCTTTGATGATTCATGCGGGTTATGAAGGTAGCAATCATTGCAGGAAAAATTTACATAACCCGCTAACGCGGGTTATGTATTTTTCCTGCAATGTCGCTACTTTCATATCCCGAATGAATCACCAAAGAAATTTTAATTTTGTTGCCGGTGAACACAAGTTCAGTTCTCTAAAACCATCACAATTTTGCATGTCGATAAAGAGTGGGAACATTTGTTCTGGCGTAGCGCGAAATTTCTATCATCTACATGGATGCGGATTGAGAGAGAGAGAGAGAGAGAGAGAGAGAGAGAGAGAGAGAGAGAGAGAGAGAGAGAGAGAGAGAGAGAGAGAGAGATGCCTTCTAGATCAAGAAAACTTAACCCAGAAGAAGGGGGCTGGAAAAATTTTTTATTTTGTTTGCCGGGGGGGGGGGGGTCCGACCCCCTCACTCTAGATATACGCATATAGTTACCAATTCTAGGTGAAGTTAGTTTTTCTCTGGTATCTATAAAAATTATATATAATGTTAATTGACTTAATGTCATATACACACGGCCTCCTTTTCATCAAATGTTGTAAATCAGTGAATAACTGGTCGAAGGAAAGGCATATTTCAGGTGTTGGGGTGGGGTAGGGGATAGGGGCCATTGCTGCTTATAAACTTTTTGGATCTGATGCATAGTGAGATTAAGAAATAAACAAGATAAAGTAATTTTGTGTCTTGTGCGGTTTTTTTTTAAATATTGAAACCGAGCTCGACTGTCATGTCAACAAACGGATATTTTGTTTATTAGGATAGCATATTAGGTGGCATGGGACGGTTTCGCAGGAAAGACCCGTCAAATTTAAAAAAAAAGGGTAAACGTGAGGTTTGGTTTGGTATTTGAGGGGTATAAATTCCTAGAATATCTATTTCATTTATTCTGTGGATAGAAGAGCTTATGTGTATATTATTGACATGCGACACTTTAGATGCGAAACTGTGACCTTAATTTTCACTTTCGATTTTATAATGGAAAGGGGGGGGGGTGTCAGAACATGAAATCTCACTCGGAGGGAACGTGTATGATTTCAAATCAATTGTTGAATATTTACATGGCTATAGTTTGAAATCCTGTCGTAGTTTATGGGAATTGCCGGGGATTGGAGAGTATACGTATATCAAAAACAGCGAAAAGGGACAAATCTTCAAAAACTTTTGAGATCGACCCTGGCTATTAAAGTAAATGTTTTATAAAAGTTGTACATTATTTATTCTGCAACATCTGAAATGAGTCCTGACCTTCAGACCTTGTCTCCCCTACATTTAAACCAGTTTAAACAAATCAAAAAATCCGCTGAAAAATAAAACAGAAATACGACCAGTATCTGCTTAACATTTCCTCCACAAAGAAAAAAACTCTTCTTTTTCAGCCTAAAGTTTGATATGAATGAACATCTCGAATTTTAGCGAACCAAAAAAAAATAAACAGATATATAAATGAAATACAAAGCAACGAGTAAAATAAGGTGTATATAATTTATTTTCGATTCATTATTAATCCTCACAAACAAAAGAGACCGGGCTTCCCCCGGGCCCCATCCCCACCAAATATGAAGGCCCAAATATGGGATACAGGGTGTTAGCCAGCCCCTCGAAAGATATCCCATTATAATTGTATTATACGAAATTTCCAATTTTCGCCAGGCTAGCTAGGCCTGTTAATGGCCGTGTAAACCCAATTCCTTTTGAGGGTCGACTGGGCTTCCCCCGGGCCTCATCCCCACCAAATATGAAGGCCCAAATATGGGATACAGGGTGTTAGCCAGCCCCTCGAAAGATATCCCATTATAATTGTATTATACGAAATTTCCAATTTTCGCCAGGCTAGCTAAGCCTGTTACTGGCCGTGTAAACCCAATTCCTTTTGAGGGTCGACTGGGCTTCCCCCGGGACCCCATCCCCACCAAATATGAAGGCCCAAATATGGGATACAGGTGTTAGCCAGCCCCTCGAAAGATATCCCATTATAATTGTATTATACGAAATTTCCACTTTTCGCCAGGCTAGCTAAGCCTGTTTCTGGCCGTGTAAACCCAATTCCTTTTGAGGGTCGACTGGGCTTCCCCCGGGACCCCATCCCCACCAAATATGAAGGCCCAAATATGGGATACAGGGTGTTAGCCAGCCCCTCGAAAGATATCCCATTATAATTGTATTATACGAAATTTCCAATTTTCGCCAGGCTAGCTAAGCCTGTTACTGGCCGTGTAAACCCAATTCCTTTTGAGGGTCGACTGGGCTTCCCCGGGACCCCATCCCCACCAAATATGAAGGCCCAAATATGGGATACAGGGTGTTAGCCAGCCCCTCGAAAGATATCCCATTATAATTGTATTATACGAAATTTCCAATTTTCGCCAGGCTAGCTAAGCCTGTTACTGGCCGTGTTCATTATGTCAATGTTCAGGTCAGGTCAGCAAGTAATAATTTTTACTATAAAACTGTTTGTTTAATTAAAAAGGGAAATTTATTTGAAATTTTGAATTTACGTTTATTAGCATGTTTACGGTAATTTGAATAGCGAACCGACCACAGAATTCTATTGGCTATTCGAATAGTGAATAGTGAAAAGCGAATAGAACTCCAACTTCTGAATGCCGATATAAATATATATAATATATACCTGTGTGTATTGTGAAAATAACAAAGAAGTATGAAACGCCTCTGCATTTTAAATATTTGATAAAAAAATTCACCCTGAAACAAAAATTAAATCTTTCCCCCGCAGTGATTGTTTCGCAAATAAAAAAACACAATGAACTTCCTCGGTTTCTGTGGGTTTTTTTTTTAAATAATTGTTGATATTTATGGTACACTTCATTACCCTTGCATTTAAAACTAATTCTACTGCGGATGTTAATTGATGGAGTGATAAATGATTTTTTTGAGGTCTTCAACTTTAGAGTTGAAAAAATAATGGGAATCGGATATGAATATAAATCGAAACTGAACAAATAGCATTTTTCTCTGCTTTTAAAGCATATACATGTATATCCTCTGGGGTTTATTTTTTGCTATGTGATTGGGGCAGTGGCGTAATTGGTTATGTTTTTAATGTTTCTACTGACTAGTTGATGTCATTTAGTGTTTGCACAAAGTTTGGGTTTCGTCGTTTTAATTTTATTACGGGTAAATATAAGGCAATGTCAAATGAGCTGACAGGAATATTGTGGAAGCAGAAAGTTGTTGCCTACTAGGGACATGGTAGTTGAAAGAACCATCTAGAATTAATGAGTATTTCACGTGTTCATGTTTTTGTGTCGCTTTTTTTGAACTCAAAATATTCTCTATCAGTTTAATCTTCTAAGAACAGATGGACAGGGGGTCATCTAAGTTTATGATCTTTGCCCCCTCCCCCCCCCCCCCCTATTTCAAACATCGTTGAATTTTGAAGTTACTGACAAATTCAGTCCGTTTCTTGAAACATTTTCTCTTCAGATGTTATAAGAAGATCTTTTACTCGTGCGTCTGCTTAACGATCTTTTCCTTTTCCGTTCTTTGCGTTTAGTAAAAAGCACTGATTTGCTCGTTGAAAACTCTTTAACAAAACTAAATGACTGTTTCTTTTTCACAGAAACCTGTTAATTGACCAATGGTAGCATCCCAAGATGTCTTGTTAAAGTCTGAATCATCTGTATGTCGTTCTGGAGAAAGGAAATGAGCCTAAATAATCATCTAAACACAATAGGATCAATTCGGATAAAGTCAACGTTACGCATTTCATTACTTGGATCAGGAGTTTCAGCAAATGTAAAATGATATATAATGATACACTGGTGGAACATGCATAAAGAAATACTGAATTACAAAGGGATTCGTAAAGGAATTATTTGACTTAAATGCATTTAAATTATGAGTTGTAAAGTGCAAATTCTGCAAACATATAAGTTCTCAATCATATTATTGCAAAAAAAGCTCAAATATACACATCTTTTTAACGGTGAACTTATTTTGAAGAAAACCTTATTTGTTACATATGTACATGTAGAAAGACAAACTATGTGTTAATTTTCCAAGACCGTTGACTTATTGTGACATGAAATACTGTCGTGACATCTCGAATTGAATACATTTTACATTCGTACACTTTAATATATGGTGTTTGTTTCTTATAAAGCTTAAAGTCATAGATTGAAGGCAAACATGATCAAACACTCTATTTTATCCACTATATTGATGTCTACAGCGCCAGTAAATATTTTACTGATGGTTTAGTCATCTGAATTTGAGAAAGTGGTCATCGAAAATTATTCTCCCCCAACTTGAAGACTTAGTGTTCTTTTTACATCGCTTTCTTGTGGATCAACCCATTTTTTGTTTAAAGCTGGAAATTCAATTTTAATAACCGGGTTTTTCAAAGAAAAAATCCAGTTTGAAATGGTGAAAATGGCGGCGGTCGGGCGGGCGGCTACCAATAGAGTACCCTTATTGTAAATATAACTTCTCCTACATGTTTCAAGATATTGCTAGGATATTGATTTCTACAAATTTATGAAAAAAATACCAGCTGTTGAATTTAGTCATAATTGGCAAAATATTGTGTATAGGGTATCCTTATTGTGTCGATAAGTCCGATAGTTCTCAAGATAGGAAATTGCTCTTTTATATATATCAGAAGTGTGCATCTTGCTAGGATTTTGATTTCTGATTATTCATGAAATAAACCAGGAGTTGAACCTAGTAATGTTTTGGCAAAAATATTGCGTATAGGGTACCCATACTGTACGAATAAATTCTCCTACATTTTTCAAGATAAGAAGCTGTTCTTTTACAGAATAGTTGTACATATACATGTATCGGAGATGTGCATATATCTTTGATTTTGATATTCATGAAAATAATACCCGATGTTTAACTTATATCTTTTTTGGCATAATCATTGCATTTAGAGTACCCCATTTTTCTTGATAAGTAGTGTTCATCAAATCAGAGTTGACAAACTTACTGTGAAATCATTTTTATTTTTTTATCCACGAAAGCCACGAACATTGGTCCCTCAAGAACAATGATGATTCCACAGTATTATGGATACTGTTCACAAAAAAGAAAACCCGATTTGTTGTCACATTGACAGCTTTTCTCTTGTTATTCAACTGAAAGGGTACTAGAAAGAGTTTATTTCTTCTTGTGATCATTTGAATTCCTTGTTTTAATTATATAAACAACGTACGTTCACATGTGATTTGTGATCATGTTGTGCACATTAGACATGAACGTTAGTTTTGTTTGCTGTACGACACATGATTTGGACACGATGTCTTAACTTTGAAAGTCTATCAAAAGACAATTTGTATAATCGAGCCTATGTTTCTACGAACAAAATCGATTTACATTGTATATCGAAACATAGACTATTGCCTAGACATTATATTATCAGTTTTGTTTTTATGCGTCTTACCTTTGCAGACGATATATTTGCCTTTGAAAACAAGCAATATAAGATTTCAACAAATAATTCGTGTGGAAGAAATATTTTTTTACATGATAAATATATGATTCCGTACATTTTTTCTAATAAGACTTTATTTTTCCTAAATGAAAAACAAAATGCCTACAGCATTTTCATTCAGATAAGTAGGAAAGTTACTCTAGGGAAGTTAAGTTAATATATTCAGTCGGAATTTAAATCATATTCGTATGAAATATTATATACCTATTTACTGGAAAATTGTTATTAGTATTTTATAACAGATAAGATTTATTTAACGTAGTGACTCGGATTACACCAGAGGTATTCCGAGTTAAAAAAAAAAAAAAGAGGGGAATAGAATGCTGCTGGTGAATAGTTTCGATGACTAAATCACCATGGGCAAATAGCACGGAAGCTATTTCACGTTTAGATAGTATAGCATCTTTATTCGTTGTAATTTTACATAGAAAATATTCACAGAGGTATAATAATTTCTAATATAAATTAATATTATAAAGTTAAATATTTAAGCTAATAGGTAATATCGAAATATCAAGCAAAAAGTGGTGGAAGCCGGGACAGAGTATAAAAACATTGCTAGGCCGAATTATAATTGTCCTGTGCCTTTTCCCAATTTAAGAAACCATAAGAAAAATATTGAAATCTAGTTGTCGGCCATTTTGACCTTAATAAGGCCATTTGGTGTGAAAACAGCATTATTATTTGGATTAAGCACAACCTAATTATGATTTTAATCTTTGCTGAACCGAATTATATTGTCTGTTTCACTAATATAAATTCTTTTTTCAACATTTCAGAAAGAAAAGTATTTTGAAATTTGACTGTCCCTAATTTCAGCTTAATTCACGCCATTTTCGTGAGGTTCAGCACATTTTTTTTTTAGACCCATGACACTTTAGATGTTATAAAATGCAATGCCTAATTATAACCAATCTATCATCGTGTGTTGTTATTTTTTCCTTTCTAGGAAACTTTAAAAGAGAAGCTCATCATCTCGTTGTCATCATCTGGACAGTTTTTAATACTTTAAAGGGGCATGGTCATGTTTTAGGTTAAACTTTATTTTTTCGTTTTTAGCCGGGCTCTGCTGAAAGCAGAGTCCTGGCTGTAGGCAGGCAAATCGCCAATGTATCAACTATAAATAGCACAACTTCAAAAGTAAACAAAAAACCAAACAGCGTGAAAGTAAAAGCTTCCGCTATACCAAATAGTTACACAAAGAGCCACGTTTTGAGGACAGTTTGTTTCTTTTTTTTTAATTTCGAGAGAATTGTCTTTCTTTTTTAGTTTTCTTATTAATAACTTGTTTTAAAAACAAGACTATGCATTTTGGACACATACAATGCGCATGAATTTCCATGAACTACTTTGCTGCGCGTTGAAGAAATGGGGATTGAATAAATAATGCATGTTGCAAAATTCAAGGCAGCAACTGTTGAACTTTTTTTTCTACTAGACAGACATATTTTTGTTTATAGCCGCTTACAAAATTTGGTCGCTCTCTGACGCTTTGCCGACATAAAAAGCATGAGAGAGAGAGAGAGATTTCAGTCTTTACCACACAATATGCAAAAAGACACACCAAAAGAGCCCGGCTTTCAGTACTTCAGTACTTTGATTAATGTTTACAATGCTTCAGTAAGACATTTCTAATAGTCAACTAAATTTGAGTGTCAGTCGTCGAGATATTTAAGCGAGATACTGAGCTCACAATTCTTCGTTATGCAAACAAGGCTCGTGCCATGTTTTTGAATGAAGTAAATTTCAAGCAAAATTAATGTAACAAAAGCAACGAAATTCTTATTTATGCTCAAAACGAATTTGTCAATTGACAAATCAGCTGGATTTGTTTACTGATATATTGAACCAATGTAAACAAAACACGGCCTTGTTTAGTTGTGAGCTCTGTATTCAACTTGCTGATAAATCAACGATAGACACATATATTGCGGATTAGAAAAATAAAATTTTGATCAAAATCGTGACTATACCCCTTTTTACTCCACGTGCATTTTTTCAAATAAATGAAATACGATTTTCAAGTTACATGCCATCAACTTTATTCGATACTACCCGCAAATAATAGGGAATAAAGAATTAATCATTTTTTTTTGTTCCAGAAAGGTAACTGAACATATGTGGCCGCGAGATGAACAAGAAAAAATATCCCCGATGGACATCTTTGAAGTCTTAGTGGGACTCGATTTGAGCTCAAAATTTTCAATTTTGGTTTTCCAATTTTAATGTTTAGAATGGTTAATATGGGTATATTTTAATGCTATGTCAAAATTTGAAAGTCAAATATTGAGATATTAGCAAGATATAGAGTTTGAAATTCTTTGTTATGTAAACAAACCTCAAGTCTTGCTATTGGTTACATATTTGTTTTATTGGTATACGTCTCTCAATCAAAGGTTGCTTTCTTTTGTTGATAATATCAATTATGAACACATTGAATCAGTTAACCTTGTTTGCCATGAGTCATTTTGTCATAGAAATGGTAATTCCACACTTGTCATTATTTGTAAACAAATATAAGACTCGAGCTTTGTTTATATTACAACGAGTTTTTACCTCTGTATCTCTCTTATAACCTGACTACGAACATTCACATTTTGGTCATCCATTCAACATGAGCATGTGAATTATTTATACATAAAAAAATCGAAAATAAAAATTGATCAAAAATCATGTCTAGGTCCCTTTGAATTTACATTTATGAATATAAATGGTTCTATCAAATCTGTATTTTGATAATAATAGGTCTATCGTGAACCTCTGTCGCTGGACAGTGCATATCCCGTACTAAATATGGCTTCAAAAAAACTTAAGTTAGTGTAGAGTCAAGAGAGAAAATATTAATTCAATGAATATCTGTATACATGTATTGACATGACAGAGCCTAAATTGTTCTTTATCAAAAAATATATATATTATCTAATAGACGAATGACAAAGGAAAGAAATTCAAAGTTTACATTTGCCTCTCTTTATTAGAACAACTGGTAGTATGTGAACAATTGAAAATGTTTGCTTATAGATGTATGTCCAAAATTTACCATACATTTAAACCTTATATACATGTATGTGATACCTGTGTCTCTAAAACGTTGGCGAATGAATGGAATAAATAATTAAAACTCGGCATGAGACATAGAATATGCGTAAAGTTTATTTGGGTATTCTCTCCAATGATCATCTCCTCTTGCCGGGACTGGCATTGCTGTTAAGGTAGTTGTAAAGATCTGTCAGGCCCGCATACTCGGAGGTTTGGCAATGATAAGCCAGATTCAGTGTGCAACTTCTCTTCCTTAAATAAAAAAAGCAAAAGGACGACTATCAAAGTACATTTTTCAATAACAGCTGCAGTAATAAAAAAAACTACGTGTATATCATTCGTGTTGATATGGACTACAAAATGTGTAAATTTAATTTGAACAATCTTTTAATATTAATTAGTTGAGTTATATAGTACATTTTAAATATACATGTATCTAGGTGCATTGACATTTTTTACTTAATGCACCCTGACTTACTTTTCTTGGTGAACTGTCTTGGACATGTTATTTAATATCTGTTGTATTGACTGCAAAGCAGCATTCTTTCTCAGCAAATCTTCAACAAATCTACCAAAAAGCACAAAGTAATTGGGGTAAAAATTAGTAAGAAAATTAATTTTGAGTTCATTAGATCTCAAAATTACACTATTAGAGTTCTATGTGTAAACTGGCGGGAACAAGGATGTGATGAGTTTTATGTTTAAGAATTCAATACAATTTGTTCGAAATCTAGTTGATTTATTTTAAAGGATTTTAAAAGTTAAAACGATAATGTTTATGAGACAAGAACCAGTCACAGGGGGAAACCAAATAGAAGGAGGGTTGTTTTGATCAACAGATCTACATTTTGTAAACACTTGTCATGAAGAGAAACAGATCTAGAATAACACAGCAAAAATAATCGCCTGAGTGTCAGCAACAGACATGCAATGACGGGGACTCGGTTCTTTTTGTGAGCCTTAAACTTCCTTCTACATGTAACGTTTGGTTGAGAGCATGAATGACTGCATGGTGAAAGCCGATATGTTAAAAGAAGAAATGAGCCTGATATAAAAGTTGATACCATAAAGTAGAATAAATTTTCAAAACAAACAATGTATATGAATTATAATAAACAAAAATGATAGATTTCAAATTGGTTTTGGAAATCATTTAGAGAGGGCTTTAATGGACGTAAATAATCATGATTAAAATCACATTCCGTCGTTATGAATTTAGATTTTTATCACTGGAATTTGGTTTGTTGAGTAATCACATTTTCAAGCCAAAAACTTTTTTTTTTTAACATTTAAAACAGTTGTCTTCTGTTTCGTGGATGTAAACATTCATGTTATGGGCAAATCTAATTAAAATAAACTGCGAAAACGAAACGAAAGATACCACAGCAACACCCCTCCTAAAAATTTAAAGGCGAGACCGATTTAATAATTTTCTGCTATACAACTACTTTTCAATTCTTCATTATGACACTGGATTTTTTTATAATAATTTTCAAAGATGCAGTTAAATTTTAGTTTAATTTAACAAGGACACTACTTGCATTACCTAAGATCTTTCCTAAGATCTTTAAATTTCACTTAATATAAAACTGAAAGAATGATAATTTTCGTAACATAACTGTTGTTAGTCAACAATTAATTAACACGTATGAATCAAAGCGTATATATTTTAATATTTATATTTGCAAATACGCTTCCTTATATGGGCCTATAGAATAACGAAAACGTTAAAAAGTGTGAATTCTTAATGACGTCATTATTGTTACCGCAAGCGATTATCGTTTTCATGAACATGAACATTAAAAGCATGGTTATTTTAATAGTTCTGAACAGGGTGCCTTTTTCAAAGTTAACGTAAATATAAGTAGATATCAGCAATGTCAAAAATTTCAGCGGGAAATGAACTTGGTTGGTATGTAATCAAAAATTATAATAAGCCCTCTGGGCTTTACAGGATTTGATCACGTGACCAACCAAGTTCATATCCATGTGAACTTTTTAACTTGTTGTTTATTTCTCAAATGAGTATACGGGTAAATGAATAATCACGTTATTTTCAAGCTCTTTTTAAAGATTCACCCTTTGTATAAATCATATCTGTGGTCAGTGTATTGCTTTTTTACATCGCCATTCGGAACTGTGTTTTACCAAGGTCAAGAGACTTTTAATGCCAGTGTCCTCTTAAAGAAGAGGTTAAAATGGGAATGTTTTTTCTAATAATTCATTTTTTAATAAATAAAAAAATGATGATTAGGTAATGATACATATAAAGCTATCAGACCTTAAAGTCATACACTGGAAAGAGACTTAAGTTTAAAAACAAGTGTTTCATCTAAAGGAATGATCGGCACGAAATATATCATGATTGGGCAGCTCTCTAAATGAAATGTGTAGGCATTATGGTAAATGCAATAAACATCATGATAAAAAGGGTTTATCCCACCGTTCTGTTGATTTCCGAAGTAGCAAGACATGAATAAAGTTTAATCTTAGTAGGCGAACTGTACTAAGCTTCCGGTTAATATTCTTACACATGTAAAGAACAACGTGATTTTTATCATCATGTAAGTGTGTAGATGTTTTCCTATCGAGACAAACACATTAGAATACTGTTGTTTTCAGTAATTTACATTAAAATAACGATTTGTATAAAGCTGTCACTGCATAGTAAATAAAGTAATGCAATCCGTGCCCAAATAGGTAAAGAACTGCGAAAGCTAACGCCCGTGTCCCGCCTACATTTTACATTTAAATATTTCGGAATTTCTGATCAAGATTTTTACTTGAAAGTATAATCAAATCCTAATCAATTTATATCAAAATAAAATTTGTAATCAAATTATTAATTTTTAAACAACTTTTTTGGGAATGTATTTTGGTCTGTGGACATATGCCCCACATTGTAATAATACAATCCTATCTCTTTTTGGAAATTAATTTTTTTTTTTAAATAAAAATATTTCGGAAAAGAACATATATTGATTTAATTTTTGGTTCATTCAAAATAGAGAAGGCAAATGTTCAAACAAACTTTTATCTTTTAAATCATCAGTTGATCTTGAAACAATTAATTCTGATATTTGTTTGCAAACTGATGAAAACAATTTCGTATAAAATTAATCCTACGCTGCCTCGCCAAAATGAAACACTTTAGTTACCGCTTGATGTTTACTTATACAAATATAATTTATATGTAAAGAAAAGTTAAATTTTATTGAGGGTGGGGTGGGGTGGGTTGATTCATAGATTTAAATCAAAAAATAAAACATATTAACACCATGCACTGAAAACACACCAAAGTCTGGAATCTATACTACTATATTAAAATAATAGACTCGAATTTTTGGTCATTAATACCGAAAAATCGGAAGAGTACTGTCTTTTGTTATATATATTTTAAACATCAATGGTACTTGAAGATTACCAATTTGTTTTTATTTTTTCTAAATCAAGCTTCGCTAATTAATACTCAACGAAAATTCTTTTGAAAAATTCCGGAAATCATCTGGATTTTTTGGATTTTACAATCTTGCGAATGCGCCTTACATTCACGCTAAATCACGGGATGCATTTGCATTGATAAAGTCAGAAACAATAATACAAATACGTGTATTTTTTCATTGAAAATTGCTAAAGATTCTGTTCATCCAAAAAAAAAAAGTGAGATAACTCTCAGTGCATTTAATACGAAAAGTCCCGAGAGTTTCGAATGTCAACATGGTGTGTAAACTTGAATCGAGTAAAAAACTGTTTGAAAAAAAAATTGAAAAAGTGTTGAATTTTTCATTAATAGTAGTTAAATTTTTAGATGAAAGGTATTTACAGCCTCAAAAGCGTTTGTTATGAATAATTTGACTGTTATTTTCAATGCAGCTTCATTAATTTTCTCCAAAATCGTTTCGGGGCGATTTTTGCAATTCTTTGCTACATTACGGGTATATGGGAGGCATTTTATCTGTGGTGAAGGCCTGTCCCGAGACACAGTTAGATTAGTCAAACTAAGCAGAGTATAGTAAAATTAATAGCATTATTGTAGGCTTAAAGCTTGGTTATGTAAATGTCAACAATACAGTGTCTATGTACCTATTTCGTAAATGTGCGATATCAAATGCAATGCCAACCCGTGCACGCACGGGTCGAAGTCTAGTCTTTAATATAAGTATTGAAATAAAAAAAGTTCATATTTTGAAAACTAATAAAATCCCTGGTGTTATGAAATAATTAAAGTTAAGAAAAAAAATTCTCAGACAATCTTGTTACCACATTAACAGATCATTTATGTTCATAAAGTATCCGTCTGTGCACATCTACGTAAAAATTAACATCTCCTCCATTAATACATGTACAGCTGTAGTTTAACAAGCTAAGAAGTCCTTTATATACTCCTTCAAATTAACTGTGTCTGTTTTAGTTAATATTTTCATTTATAAATTGTTTTTAGTAGGCCTATAAAATGTCAAAACAGACTATGGACATGAAGGGTTCAGAAAACTAATTTTCAAGAACCTTATATTTTTTAGTTTTTTATATTCTTTTGCGACAATGTGACCTGGCAACGGTCTATGTATTACCTGACAGTCTGTTGATTACTTGTGTAACAGTTACCTTTTAGATTACTCCTTATGAAAGAACAAAGCCTTTTTAAATATCATAAAAGCTTCAGTTGTATGAAAAAATACATATTTTTGCTATATAGATAAAACCTAGATTATTTCAGTACAAATAAAAAGGTACTTGTAATGGGCATATTTCTTCTTGTTGTATTGTTTACTAATTTTGACACATACACAAGACAATTTATGAATTAAAAATCCTTACAAATCTAGGGACATATCAGCCGCTCTCTTCGGTCGCCTCTTTCCTGGGTTCCCTTCTATTAGGTTCTGTAATTTGCTTTGATGGTCTGCCGTTTCCTCAATGTATTTCTCTGTGCAAATATCTACATTAAGACTGAGAGCGCAGGCTTCCCTGGAGAAAACAAATAACATTAAATGATGCTGCAGCTGTCCACAATAAACTCATGAATAATTGTTTAGAACGTGTCTCTTTTGCAATGATAATTCGTTAGAAGATGATTTGATTACAATTAGAGAATTGTGCGATTTTTTTTACGTGTCAACCATTGTTTGCCGTAGAGTTTGACAGATATGAATGAATTTTTGGGTTTGTTTGAGTCCTAATATGTTACAATTTCAGAGAATTGCCTGTGGCAAACTATCCTAGATCCTAGGAAAACATCTCTCTCTCTCTCTCTCTCTCTCTCTCTCTCTCTCTCTCTCTCTCTCTCTCTCTCTCTCTCTCAAATCTAGGGTTTTATATTCTCTGCGACTTGCAACTATATCTGAAACAATGGAAATGCACACAAAACTTTTGCATTACAATATATATACCCTTGAACCTACTTTAGCTGATGCTGATCTCGGTATTTACCTTTGTGTGAAAGTTCGTAGTGTGTCAACGGAATGAGATAAGTCTTTTAACTGCTCCCGTACTTTGTCTAATTGATCAACCAAACTGAAAATATACAAAAGCCAAACGGATCGGGAGATAAGACTTCATGAATGTAACATTATCTGATCTTGAACAAAAAATTAAGCAGCAGTCTTAGAACAAACCTTAAAGCTGTTAAATATCATGAAATAAGAATATAGTAGGTAAGTATAATATTGTTGTTCTGACATTTAGACTTTTTAAAATGACACTTTAAAATGAATTTAACATACATGTACATGTACCATATAATATAATTACAATGTATATATTCTAAATGTAACAATTGCCGTGCATGTACCATGTAAATGTTCGCGTTGTATATTTTTCTACAAAAATTAGTAGGCTTATTTAGAACAGTTTCGGGTGAAATATTCATCGTCTGCATTAAAGATAAATAACTACATATTAGTCTAATTTGCACTTTTGCCTGAATCAACCTTGCGTTTTGCAAATTCTTCATGTCATTCAAATTCATGATTTTTAATTATAAACATCTTGAAAAATCTAAATTATCATGAGGAGATTTTATAGAAGTTAAATGGGCTGAAGCTTTTCAAATTGTAATTTAAAGTAAAATTTAAACTTTAGATCTTAAAGCATGATACTGACAATGATCTCAACTCGGATATGATGGAGTATACATTTATATCATCAACGTTTTAACATTTTACAAAAGAACTTGCTCTAAGCCGTAAATCTTTTTTCAGTTTCAAGGATGGTTCTCGACGAGCAAAATTAATACAAAACCAATCCATAATTATAAGACAATTTCAGTTCTTTGGCTGCATTGAATTAAAACGGTTGATAGCATATTCATAATAAGCATTTACATATTGTATAATTTTTGTCGCAATTGATTTTGTAAAACGAAGATCAGATTCGATGGATAACCTTTTGAACAAATGAAGAGCTATTTTCCAGTGCAGTTTGGATATTTACGTACTGTTTTTCCCGAATATGTTGTGATTTAATCTCGAGGGAAGTTGTAGCGACGATGAAAAAAAGCAATGAGCAAATGGATGTCTTTAATCCTTCCATATTTTTCAAATCCTGAAAAGTAATACCAAACATTAATTGATCATTATCTCAACCTATTTTCATTTATGGGAATTTACGAAACATAAGCAACATTCAAGTTGATTATTTCAAAGTTTAGTTCCACTGTTGAGCGTTGTACAACTCACTCACTCTCTCTCTCTCTCTCTCTCTCTCTCTCTCTCTCTCTCTCTCTCTCTCTCTCTTATACTCGTAAATGTCAGACAAACGAAATGAACACAATATCAGGCAAATTAGTCTATAACATTAATTTCCTTTATTTACGAATCTTCGTTTGCATTGTGCATCCGTTCATACTGATTAATATACACGCCGTTTTGACATTTAGCTCATCATGACTTTCTGAATAAATTGGTCTTTTTCCGCGCATTGGTTTGAGTAAATAGATCCCAATGTCATGCATCCCGCTGTAGCGAGGAATACATTACTACATGATTCGACTCTGTCGTTTATCTTTATAAAGAAATATTTGTTCACCATACCCGTGATTGATACATACTAATGTCCTGCCAATCAATTATTCTTTTTTCTCTTCCCGTTTTTTCTCTTAACAGATGTCATCATTCACCTACCTTTGTGACGTGCCTGATTCGATAAAAGATATTTATCAATTAAGACTACCTCTTTCCAATGCAAATTTTCAGTTGGCTACTTAGTGACTATCCAAATCTTGCGTCTACATTGGCTATAATGAACAGCATGGAGTTTTTTCGTTCTTCTTTCGGCGCTTTATGTTTATGCATGTCTACTGTACAACCTTTTTAATGAAGGATAGTCTTTACTGACAAAGCCCTTTACTTAATCGAATTAAGATTCATTTAAAATCTACATGTACTAGAGACGGGTATTTGGAGAATGGCTGCCCTCATTACATCCGCAAATTATTTACAAGACATCTGGTCCTAGATACTGTGCGAGCGACATAAAAGGCGGTCGTCCTATTTCCTTGACAATTCCATTCATTAACCAACAATTTCGGGAAAACATCTTTGAGAAGATTTGATTTTATCAAGATGTTTTCTCACTTAGCTTCTTTAATTATTAAAACAGTCGCAAATTGAGCGATAGTCGTTTTCGTTTTAAGAAGTTTTAAGATGTAATTTGTATGTTCTAATCGGGATCAGCTGGCGAGATTTCGGAACACTTGAAATAATCGCAGCTTCGAGTATTTTATCTGGGAAATCCATTCGACAGAGGAAGGTTGCTGTGGGAGAACCATCCAAATAAAATCTCAAGGAAACCTTTCTTCTTTCCTGGTTGACATACTCACCGAAGTAAAAATTTGTCCCAAAAAGGCAATAAATCTAATTAATGTTCTGTACTATTAGCTTTTCTCTTAAACCGCGTAATAAACATTCTACATGGTAAATACACGTCTATCTGGAGAAAAGACGACTTTTCCCTCGAGAAATGATTGCATATAGATTAATTTACTGTAGAAAAGTTATTAAGCCATAAATGAAATTGGCACACGTCCAATTAATCTCTTAAATCTAGGATTATTGTTCACATTACAAGGGTATTCGTAGCTTCAGATTCTTTGCACCCAGGTCGAGAGAGGTATAGCGCTGTATCAGTTTTAAAGAACATGTGCCAATGTTTGTGATCTGCCTCTAATTATATTTGCAGACTTGTGATTACTGGTCATGAACCGTGTTCTCTCGACATATGGTCTGTCATGGGGGTGTATTTTATTCTTTATTATTTGTCAATATATAATAAAGATGAGTGTGCCTGCACTTGTAGACATCCATATACCAGATGAATCTTATCGCATGGCCCCATGGCGACCGTCATTTTTTGACATGTTTACAACAGAATATCCATGCACTGTTTCTACAAAAATGAGACTTTTTGATCCTTTCAACTTGCGACCGCCTGAAGTAGCAACTAGCAAACGGTTCAGAAGCAATCCATTACTATAGTTCTAAGACAATGTTTTAATCCGTTCTTCGATTTTGAAGAACCTGTGTATTTTTGATTGTTTATTCTCGGTGATAATTAAGTTTTCTTTTTAAAGATTTCTGTTTGGTAGAATAAATATTTACATTGAGTCAATCATTACGAAGCTGATTTCAGAAGATTTGGAAATAAATCGATGTTCTGATTTTTATCTCAGGGTATAAACATATGTGTATATGTTTTCAAAACATTCAAAACATTTTTAAAAAAACAATTTGACTGTTACATTTAACAATATAACAGTTTGAATTGATGAAATTTAAACGTTCAGTGAATTAAGATTGGAAAAGTAAGAACGCATTTTAAAAATATTTAAGATTTGAAAATCAATGCATTTATTGTTTCGGTTTGTTTTATCAGGTGATCACTTTGAAACACGCTATAATTTTGATTCAAGGATTAATGTTAAGTTTTTGTTTCAGAAAACCAATTTTAGTCAAGAAACTTGCGAACAAAATTTATGAAACCTACTTTGGAGTTAATATGAATACATGAAATTGATATTCTGAAATACACACATTATACATGTATATCATTTTTTCACTGTATAGTTAGTGGAACTTATCAGTCGTATTTTTTTTTTTTTGAAAACCAGTACAATTTGTCATTGTACTAAGTTAAAGTGTACATTATTGTCTTAACACATAATACGTAAAGCATTGATAATACTTCATACAAGACTTAGTGGCCTATGTGAGTTTATAAGTTATAGTTTATTACGATAATTTGAATTTTTTTCTCGGAACGTATTCATATGAATGAAGGAAACCATGCACCACACAAAACGGCCGCATTTTCTCCAGTTTAAGCTTAATTATAAAATGGTGATTACGAAGCCGCATCCCGAGGCAAAACTCGTTAAATTAGAGAATGCAAACATTTTTTGTTTTAAAATGAGCATTTAATGCCTAATTTTAACTGCTTTTGACACTTTTGAATCGTAGTTTTGAGTAAATGCGCGAAACTTCTAATTGGATTTTCAAGATTATAACATCTAATAATTAATGTTCCTGGCTGACAGAAACTAAAACGTCAAAAAATCAGTTTTTCCTGACAATGATTATGAAGGAAGAATTACTGATCTTTTGTAATTTTTTTCACATTTTATTTAATACGTATAAACTGCCGCTTCTGCATACAATATGTTCATATCAATGGTAAAACGATATTTAACGGCACCGCTATACATTTGTGTGAATAGTACATCTAACATACAAAACTACATCAAAGTAAGATATTCCGTCAGTTTGATAGTATCTTAATATCATTCATTATTATCGATATGTTTAGTGAAGTACTCACCTAATACAATTGCTCAATTCCCTCAAAGTTTCCAGTTGGACTTCCGTGTTCACAGGTCCGACTTTTATATAATTTGTAAAGGTAAAGTCACACCTTTTTAGACTGAAAATAATAAATGAGACTAACAAAATTATGCTGGGATTACTACACGTCAAACAGTAGGAACTGTTATGTGCTCTGGCACTCCTCGTCAGGATTACAACCCCAACTTGCTGGTTTTTATTGGTCACCTAGTTGACACTAAAGTCTTGACTAATTATCCCCGTGCCGTTTTTTTTATATTCATCGATACAGGCCAGAATGTGACGTCATAAGTCGGAGTTTTGTTGAAGAAGGCCCCAATGAACCTTTCAATAGTCAAAAGATTCGAGTGGTATCCATTCGTTTACGCCATGGAGATGTAGGGTAATACTCTTGAAGTACAAAGACGGCTCTCCAATTTTGTGACCACACCGTATGCAGAAGGTAGGATGTTTTGTCAACAGAAGCTCTTCAAATCAACCTAGAAACAACTCAATCGCTTTCACCAATTCTCGCTCGGAATGCTGTCGACTGATAACAGTGTCAAATAGAATCACAAGTCATTTTTTCTCTACCTGATGTCGACTGGTTCGTTTGAAAAAAAGGAAAACAAGCTTTTTCCAAAACTCAGGTTATTATGTTTTGAAATATTTGTCAAATGAAACAAGAATGAGTACATGAGTGTGAAATAGCCATATGTATGGTATGGTAAGACAGCGACGCATTTACAATGATGAAAACATTGATTATAGACAAATCACTCACAGTAAACACTTTTTATAGAAAACAGATATGCAACATTGCCAATTGTCTTGGTTCAACTTGGGACTTTTCGCATTTCTGTCAAATTTGTTTTGATGTATTAACGCAGTTGATAAAGTTAGATGATCAGTAAATTATAGCTCTCGTAATCGAGCGACGTATACAAGATGTTTTGCACGTCTGTACACGATCATATCCTCCAAAGTTGCTTTTCTCTTATATGTACATCATGGTTATTCTGAATGAATGTTCTTTCTCTTTACCCTGGGTTGTTTTACTGCTTATACCATATTAAAACAGCATTTAATGAATTGTAATGAAAGAGGGCATAATTCTTGATGATTTTATTTTTAATTAACAATTTAAATATATTTATAAATATTTGCATACAGTAACTGTTGTTTAGTTTGTTTTTTCTATATTTTAATTAAAAATATATACATGTATCAAAAGTATATTTGTTCTTAACATACATGTTAGATGAACAAGATTCAATATGCATTTGAGAGTAGGGAATTATTGACTTTACAAAGAGGTATTGCGCATCTCGCGATATCAGTAATTAATTGCACGAAGAATTTATATAATTAATGGTACTAATTGTTTTCACATTCTATCATAAAGCCCTTTGGGCTCTACTGGATTTGATCATGCCACGACCAAAATTGTCACATCATAATACTCAAAGAATGATTCCTTATTCGTTAAATAATAACACTAATTCCCATCCAAAAAATCGAGTAATTATTAGGAAGAACACATTTGTTCTTGACAAAGTCAAGAAAAGACTAAATTTACATTGTATAATCATACTAACTTCAACACCACTAGTCATAATATATTTTACTTTTTACGTACTGATGGTCATTATAAACACAACTTATTATTCCTATTTAACACCTTTATTTGGATTGTTTTTCATGATTCAGTTGTATAATGATTAATATTTAGTCTTACATTTAGCTACATGCACTTTTGATTGAATTTTACATGAAAATACATCTTTTTCGCGGTCTTTCTGATTAACGATAGAAAAAAGCGCCATTTTTTCTTCATTATATTATTTAGTAAAAGCACATAATAAATATTCGTAAAGTAAGTTTACAGGTCTATTGGCAGATTACGTTATGTTTGATAAAGAAGCATACAGTTTTTCTTGTAAAAATTAATTAAGAAACACTTATCTGATTTCTATCATCCATGTTATAAGTTCAACAATTTTATTTTATACATTTCTTTTCTTTTATTTATTTTTTACAAGGTTTATAGATTCTGCATCAGTGGGAAATGGGTATTAATCAAAATATTTTCCAAATAGATTGAGTATTGACCCCTGTTTTCTCGCTGCTACCTCATTTGTCCTTTCATCTGAAGCAAACGACTGGTGGAGGCAGTGACAAATTGCTGTCGTTAATTTGTAACTTCCTTACCAAAAACCGAGAATCAATCATTTGCTAAGATGTTTACAAAAATGTACATATACCAGTAGGAATACTAATATTCAAATCTATTACATGATGTCATTTTAGTGATAATTGAGGATTTTCATTTACACTTTTGAAGATCATGAAAGTCCAATGAATGGTTGGCCCTATAATTTAATTCTGGTTGTAACGCTTTTTCTGATTGGCCAAAGAATTATTTTATATCGTATAAAGAATGTTGCCTACGTCATAGTAAGACTAACGTCAAAAACGTATCAATATGCCTGACGTTACGTTTGAATTTTGTAAAATTTTACGTCATTTTTAAGGTCAAATGACCGTTTTTATCTTCAATGAAGAGTAAAAAAATTAAATTATAAGCAATGAATTCAATATTTATTAGTTTTATACGATATAAAATGGTTTGAAACAGTCTACGCTTTTTAATGAACCGCTTCGCGGTTTATAAAGCGTAAACTGCCCCAAACCATTTTATATCCGACCCATTTATAAAGCAAATAAATATTGAATTCATTCCTTAAATAATGCACAGTTTGTAAGTGGAACTCCCTTAAACCGATGGAAGGAACTTCGGGAAACTTTGTGGGTATGTAAGACAAAATGTGTATATGCGCATATATATCCAGGATGTAACGATTTAATTATTTTTCTTGGAATTTCTGCCCTTTTGAATTTACAATTGTTTTGTTGTTAAAGAGAGAGAGAGAGTAATCTGCATATCTCCAAGAGGTTTTGATCTAGTGTTTTTTAAGAGCTATGCACTGAAATTTGTCTAATTATTTTTGAATTTAATGGCTACCTTGACATTCATTATGCTTAGCATTATCAATTTACAGGAAGCTTTGGTTATGTGCGCTTGCTCGGTTTTTCTTTCCTTCAAAATGGAAACAGATATTTGACCTTAAAAAATAATACAGTCAGGTAGTTTCCTGCTTCGAAATTTGCCCAGAAGGAGTTTTATTATTTATTGTGTTACAATATTCAATACCACTCTGTTCTTGCTCTTCAACGTTTACAACTCATGGGTTCCAACTCGCCACGGTCTCCAGTCGCTCTCCAGGGCAGGAGAAGGATATTCGAGTTCCGGAATATCACGGACCCCTGCAATAGATGCAATTCTATATTATACAGGATTTATTAAATTTCTCCATTCTTTACTGAGTCACAAGGCGTTTTAGTGTAGAATACATGATAAATATATGAAGAGTATTTATAAAAAAAAAATCAATTATCTTTTAAGGACTAAAATCAGCGTATTTCAATATACTAATTACATGTGTTTAGATTTTTTCTAAGGATCTAGTCTAATCCAAATCAATTTTTATGCATGTGATATCGGTTTCATGTAATTTATCAAGAACAACCAATTCTTAGTGAAAGAACTCAACACTAATGAACAAGGTATTGATCAAAATTTTATCAAATTTTTCTTACTCGGGGATTGGTAGTAGGTTCGTCTGTAATGGTTTCTAGGTTTTTGCAACTTTTTGGACCTGTTAAAACAGTTTTTTTAATTAACTAATACTTAAGAAGAGGATCTCGTAAGTTGAGCGTCACTCTGTTTCCGATCGCTTTCAAATTGATGCTTTATTTCATAAAACCAAAGCATAAAAATATTACAGCATGTATTGTTTTAGTTTTTTAATAAATTTAATTTTCATGTAATCTGATACTTCTAGATTTTTTTTCTGTACATCATATCTAACCTTGACTTTTGACACCATCTAGCAAGCCTTGAATAGTCTCCAAACCGAAAAGACTGGTACACCATCAAGCAGACTATGCCACACAATATGACAACAGCAGCCGACAGCCAAGCAATATTTTTAGGATCTTCCAAGAAGGTCACGTGTCTGTCCGTGGTGGTGGTGGGAGCTGCGGTGGTTGACTCAGGAATCACTATGGTTACTGCGGCGGTGTCTGCAAAATACAGCGGCATATCTAGCATCTGCATTGTGTACGTATATTGCGCTGTGGTTGTTTACATACAGAAGATATACTTGCATAGAACGGTATTGCATGTATTTTTTTAATCATTCTGTGAAAGGTGCAATTTTGATTCGTCTTTCCAATGACCTGACGACAAATGTCCATTTAATCAGTCAAAGACTGGTTTAAGGTTTATCAGCTTTGGTGATCTGGGCTTTAAGGCTCTACAAGTTGTAAATCTTTCATAATTAACATGAGTAATAAGTATCGATTTTTTTTTGTATACCAAATTAAGATACAAATGAATGTAATTTGTTTTTGATATCGAAAACGTAAAGAAAATCAATTCATCACAATGAATACTAACTACTTTTGGGCATTTCATGATATAATATTTATCAATTATTAAATGCAATCACTTTGTTTATCAGATAAAATCAAATGATGACATTTGAAGTTATGATAACGGAATGCTATACAAGAATTAATACCCACGGAACTTAATCACAAATCTCTCATCTGTCAGGGATCTGGCGTTCATTAAAACAGTACACAATGTTGCGGGAGTTGAAAATATTCATTGACATCAAAGTCAAGTCATGGAATTTTATATATTACACCTACCTCTTGCATCAATCATCTCCAAAAATGAAGAAACTGGTTTAATAGCCCAATCTCTCTTTTTTTTCTATACATACTTGTTGAACCTCATATTCTTTTGACAACGTTTTAGTTAGTTTTGTGCAGAAACAAGCCAGTTCAAAAATATTTACGTTTTGATTCTAAAATGTACAAAATGGCCACACGTTTCCCTTAAAAAGGCTGGATGGTTAAGAAATCAACCATTAGATCTAGCTTAGATTAGATTTCTTAAGTAATAAACTATCATTATGTAAAGGAAAATTATATTAATTTCAGTTTTTAATTTGAGATTTGAGTGTTTTCCTATGCCTTTAAGCGGAGAGCTCTTCTTATTTTCTATAAAGGAGATCTTTGCACCCATGATATGAACACAAGCACATATGATTTACCATATCCCCTGTATCAGCACCCTTTATTACACCTTCCCGGGAATCCTTTAAATTTTTTCATTTAAAATTCCTGATTTTTCCACTTGAAAGCAGATGACTTTATTTTGTATACAAATGCAATGGAAAACCGATCAGCAAGAGAGATAAAAATGTAAGAGATAACTTTAGAATCCTTGCTTAGGAGTATCCGAGAGTTGGACGATTTAACTGAGTAAATTCAACAGACTTCGTTATGAATTAAATATATGCAGAATCTTGCAAGAAAAACAACAACATACGTACAAGTAAACAGGATAGTTAGCTAGTTGTAAAGTGAAAATGAAACTTCCGACATTTTCTATAACCCATCGGCAGAGTTAAATACCCATTAAGATTTGTTTTTTATGACAGTAAGCAAACAAAATAGGGACCAATAAAAACTAGAAACTTTTAAGTCAATTCAATGCAGCATCATTCGGGTTGTTTTTGGACGAGAAAGGTTCTACTAGTATCAACATAATTGAAAATAGAAAGTTCAATTATTCACCAAATATTCTGCTTTCCTAAAAAAAATTGTTGAGACAACAGGGCAAATACAATGAGGAGAGAAGAGCGGATCCCTTAATCCAACAAAAAATCGATCTGACATTCTTTATTCCAGTAATTTTCCAGGTAGACGTAAGGTAGTTTCCGTCATTTCTAATTTTAGAATAGGAAATTTCCTTCCAAAAAGATATAATACATATGTTTATATGTTTTTATAGCAAACCCGAGGCTTTGAGTAACACTGTTTACTTAAATAACATATTGTATTTTGGAATGCGTTCCAGATCAGAACCGATTGGGTATTCATCGTCTGTGACACAGCCCATGGATAAAACATAATAGAAAACATCATAAAGTGGATGTGTGATGAAGCTGAAATACAAGGTCGAAAGGTAAACCATAGCGTAAGAAAGACCGTCATTACAACTTTTGTACATGCAGGGATTCCGCCAACTCTAGTACAGCAGCAATCTTGCCTCGATTAACAACTACAGTATTGCTTCTATCAACCAACAAAAGGGCATGTCTGGCCCACTAAGCAATTTTTAAGGGACGACAACGGACTTCATGAAGAGAGCAACGAGCTACATGTACCTGGGCTGGACATTTTTATCAAATTAGAAACTACGAATTTAATAATGACATTGTGAATAACATGTCTGCAACTGCAAAAGTTGCATTTCCATAACTTCAAGGTTTTTTCACCAGTGCGACAATTAGGGGACATGTAACAATCAATCATAGCTATTAGATATAATATTGAGAGCATAAATTCTGCGGGACCTCACGGGATGTCCTCAAAAGTTAAAGTAACGATTTCATCCTGCTCACATACAAATATGGCTGTTTCTGGCCTTTTTCTTAATCAAGAAGCGACACCTAAGTTAATTTTTTGTTGAAACATTGGAGAAAGATTTCCAATGTATATTTAAATAAAAACAATACAGTGTTTACACAAGGGCTGGATTTAACATCCAAACAAGTAGAAAATTAACTCTTTAAATGTAAACAATACTGGATAATACTTTTGGATATTATAAATATAAGCATGATTTCAAAATGTATCAAATTTAATATCATGTAAATTGTTATAAATAAGCCATGATGATACATGTATCTCTTGAATATCCACTACTTATACTACAAAATTCTAAAACATTTTTTCACAGGTTTCGTCATTGATGAACCGGGACGAATGCAAATTAACAAAATGCACTAACACGTACCGGTTAGCCCCCCTGAGTCGGTAACTGTAGCTGTAAGACTAAGTGTTTGTCCACTGGAAAACGTTGTTAATCCGGTCTTTAAATAGAAATCACCATTGGACTGAACTCCAAAATATTCATTCCCCAGGCTGACTTGATCCAGGGTATATGAAATAGTTCCTAAATGTAAAAATTCCATTACTATCGTTCTTGGTTTTATTTCCATTTGAAAAAAAATAATTTAAGATGCTGGCAAACTGTTTTCTCAATAATTACTGTTATGAGATTTTTTAAATATTTTTTTACTCTGTACACTACAAAAATATTCATAGCAAATTGGACCCTTTACCAAAAGCCCCGACATCGGCGTCCGTAGCGACGATCGATCCTATCACTGACCCCACCGCTTCGTTTGGTTTTGCATAGAACGTATAAGAGGGTTGGCCGAAAGACGGCGTGTTGTCGTTCACATCATTGATAGTCACTTGCAGAGCGGAAGTTGCAGTCAGTTCTCCGTCCGAGACACTGACATTACACGTGACTTGTGAGGAAGTTCCGGAGACATCAAGGTCGTAATTTGCTGCCAGTGTGACTGCAGCTGTAGTTTGATCCATGTTGAACTCTGGACAGTCTATGCTGTATTTTTGAGTTGCCCCATTATCTGGATCAGTGACGTCAAAACCAGGTGTACCTACTGCAGTTCCAGCCTAGTGAATAATATTAATGTCACATTTAATGCAAATATATAATTGAAATCAGCATTATTTGGAATAACTTTTACAAAGCAATGTATTTCCTTACATTTCCTTCTGTCCCTGTGATTTGGTAGATTGTTTTCCCGAACACTGGAGCTTCGTTGACGTCCATTATAGATATTGTTAGTGATGATGTGGCAGAAGCTGTGCCATCAGAAACATGAACGTTTACCACTACCGTTGATGTTGCCAAACTCTCGTAATTTATATTTGTTGTTGAAGACGTTGTTATTAAACCGTCTAAACAGAAACGCAACACCCTAACTCTTAGAAAATTACAAGTGTAAAGTAAGAAAAAACAGAAAAATATTTTTATCTTCCATATTTGTTTGATTTATTTTTTTAAATAATAGTTTAATTTTTTATGTGCAAAAATGCATTTCCAACTGTTTTGACTTTAGATTTCGTACTTGTTGAATCCACTGTGAAAATACTTCCGCCGGAAGATGGAGAGAACGTGGCGAGGATGACATGCGTATCTGACGTGTCAATGTCACTGTAGGACACCTGAAACACCGACACCCCCAGGGCTGAATTTTCGGAGACCGAGACAGGGGATGACAATGGAAGGTTGGTCAGTATGGGCGCTGAGTTGATATCTGTGATAAACAGAAACGTTTTAATGGGTCATTTTTCATTAAATGATTTTAAGACTTTTTTGTAGACTGGTTTGGTAGGTTAAAATCATAATAAATAAGAGACATTTTCGTAAAATCTTATAAATGTAATTATAGTAAAACAACCACCTACAAATCCGAAGTAAACTCATCTTTTAAAACTAGTTTGAATCTCATTTTATATAAATTACGCTGATTTATAATTTAAAGAGGATATGATGCTTTAGATACGATACTTTCATTCACCTTACATCAACATTAACTAAAGTTAAGGTTTTTCCAATTCTGAAAATTTAGCTCTGTCGCTTCAAAGGGGCATGGTCACGATTTGGTCAAAAATTATTTTTCTGTTTTCAATGTTTCAGAAAGGCTTTCGTAATGGCTTTCGTAATGGTCAACCAAAAATTGAGTGTCAGTTGTAGAGTTATAAACGAGATACAGAGCTTACAATTCTTTTTCGTGTTCACAAAGCTTTGTTTACGTTTTAAATTGTAGAAAAGTAAAAAATTCCAGTTTTAGATCTAAAATGAATGAAATAAACGCAAGATACTATAATTATTTATTTATGCTTAAAACGAATTGGGAAAGAAAGAAAACAGCTTAAAAAAAAGAACTTTTACCTGTATATTGAACCAATGTACATGTAAACAAAAACAGGACAAAAACCTTGTTTCATGGCAAAAAATTGTGAGCTCTGTATCTTGCTTATAACTCTACGACTGACCATCAAATTTTGGTTGATCATTAGAAATACATTTCTAATGCATTATAAACACTAAAAATAGAAAAATGAAATTTTACCAAATATTGTGACCATACCCCTTTAACTAAAATATGACCTTCTATCCCCTCTTTTCACGGCTCTCTTATATCAGGGTTTTGTGTTTTGTTTGCGTTATTTTCGTTTCGATTTTAAAGATTTGCAGTATATGACATGATTCTCGTGTAATCATGATATAAAAGCATAATAAAATATATAATAAAAAGTTTTGCAAAGACTAAATGCGATAGGCAAACAATAGGTATTTTTATTAAATTTAATTAGTTTAACTGTTTTCAAAGTTTATTTTCCCTGGATTACGGCGAGTAAACATTATTACGCGATATTTGAAAAAGACTATTCAATCTTGAAATGCAAACGCTTTTTTTCATTTCAGAATATGATGAGGGTCAGATTTGAATGTCCACTTCGTACCAACGTTTTAAAAAATACCTGCGTGAGTGTACTAGTAAAATGCCACAAACTGGGATTGTTAATCGTGATTGTTATAAAAATAAAATAAGCGCTGCAGTTAATCGCCGGATATTTATCAGTTCAATATGTCAATCACCTATACATATTAGGTCATTTCCTTTTTTACTTAGAGTATAGGTTAAATTGTTTTTCTAACTTTGGTTTGTCATAACATTGTGTGGGGAATATCACCTTCGTTCCCATTCTTGACTTAAATAGTGTCTACATTTGTGGACTCATTATACATGTACATGTATACATTAAAATTCTGTTGTTAGATTATTTCTTTCATATTATGGCAGCGATACCATTTGTGATGGATTTGCGTGTAGCGCTTTTGATTTCAAGTAGGCTTTTTCATATGATTTTGGAAACATTCTTTGTACTGTTGAATGCTTACTAGGTGTGAAAAAATGGTTTCTCATAAAATAAGTCTTTATATGTCGTATGATTTTCATCGTCTATGCTCTACCTAAATGTAACACATTAATCCAAGCTATGTTGAGATTAATCCATGAAATCTGTCATAAACGTACCAGTTACAATTACTGTTAGTGTCTTCGGGCCAACTAAAGTTGTACCATCATAGACATAAATGAAGAGGTCATACCCTGCCACTGTGTAACTCTCTAGGCTGTCGGTAGATCTCACCTCGCCCGCTGTAAAAGATCAATCTCATCAGTAAAAATTGTTTTTTTACTTTACCTGGCGAGTTGGTCAAGAGGTTAGCGGTTGGTCGAGATGTTTGCGCATTAGAAACACAGTTTAACCTTAATAAGGATAGTGGTTACCACATGATTTGCTGGAAGAACCTTCTTTAGGCTTTTAACAAGACGACAAATTTCCGTAGACAGTCAAAAACAAATTTTATAAGTATTTTACTTTGTCAAAGACTACATCTTATTATTAATTTAATATTTTGTCCTTTATTTTGCCCTTAACTTTTGTGTCTTGGTGTGAACAAAAAAAAACAGAATGAGATCTCGTGATTGTGCGTTTGAATGACAAAATGAAACTACGTACAGTGATATATTGCAAATGGACATGGTGTTGAAGAACATGTCATATTATAATAAAGTTGATCTCCTTCTGCATCAGATGACGTCACAGTGTAAATGCTGGTGCTTGTCGGGGTTTTGGAGGTTACATTCACCGACGCTGCAGACAGGAAAAATGGTGTAAGTATATTGGTGTAAGTATTCATATGTTTATTAATTGCTTTTACACCTTCGAAGAACGATAAACAATTATCTAAAGAACATATGCAAAAGTACACTCTACAAAGAATTATTCATTTAAGATCAAACTTAACATTGCTGACAAATTATGACTACAAGGATACACACAATGTTGTTTTTAATGTTTTGTATGAACATTAATGTTTTGACAATCTCAAACAAAATGCCCAAAATGGTACTGATGGGACAATATCGTGACCTACCTACTAACGTGGTGGTTAGATACATGTAGGTCACATTGGAGCCGTTGTATGGTGGTAAATTACCTTGTAAGTTGGTGAACACAGGGGCATTATTCCTAGTGATGTAAACATGGAATAATCCAGTCACCGTGTCTTTGGAATCTGTACAGGCCACTGTTAAAGTGTACGCATTAACGCTGTCGTAGGACAGCGAGGGGTATGCTTGAATGTAGATACCATACACTACAAAAAATCAGACGATAACGTGTAAATTGAAACCTACTAATATATATCATAATTGTTCTGATTTAATAACATTGAATAGCATAAATAACTAAATTCGGCTTAAACTCTGCTATCTACGTATATCTTATAGTCAACCTCTGCGTGCAGTGTGCAAGTTCAAGTATTTTCTCCGTACTTATAACAAGGCATAACACGATTTAATTCGGAGTTATGTTTACATAAAACATGCCGTCATGGTTGTGAAACGACTGATCTGTATAACCTTAAAACTAAGAAAATAAAATAAAATACCTGTATTTGATTATATGATATCTCTGTCGATTATTACCCTATAATACCTTGATGTACAGAAGAGCAAAAGTGCCGATAAAAAAGGACTTTTTTTTTTAAAAGAGTAGTTTAATAAACAGTAAAACACCACTCCAGTACTTCAGCTTTTTCTTCTCTTACTTACATGAACCACTAGCAATCTTTGTAAAAAATATGGACGTGGTTGGGCTGACAGACTGAATACTGCACGTGACTGTGTCGTACTCTGACGTATCCGTGGCATTTATTACATATAACTGCAACTCCGCCGTCTGGTCTTCAGTAACGTCAGTATTGTACGGCAGATTATGTATCACGGGGGGCTGTTCGATAGAAAATTTAGCTTAAAAAGGAGAATTCGCCAGGTGCAGAGCATATAGGCCTAATAGGTTTTGGAATGTTTTTTAATGAGCATTGAATTTTCTATATTACGTCACAATGACTAAAACTGCACTAAAAATAAAAATTATTCGACGTCATTAATAGACACGTTCTTTGAACAAGATGGAGTTAGTAGTCTCTCCATTACTTACCACATTGGTGACGACGATGGTTAATGTCCCTGTACCCGTACTCCCACAGGCGTCGGTCACTTGGAAGTTAAGAGTTGTCGTTCCTGAAGGAAGCTGCTGAGCACTTGTTACTTGCACTGAAAAAAAGTTCTTTATAACTTCTTCAGTTGATTTTAATATCAACACTATACAGAATAAATAAGCCAGTGCCAAAATGTCATATAGTTTGCATGTAGTTTCCCAAACACTATCATACGCCGTATCAAACAGATTGCCTTAAAAGTAAATAAAATTTTATGTAATACTCCACTCTTGTGAATAGTAATTAGGGCAATTATAATTCTTTAGGAGAATGTTTTTACTACTGGACACCTAGGAAATCCTGTAGAATGTTTCAAAATCTTCACATTTCATATGGGATAAAAGTATATCTGTATACTGTGTATATATAAAGTGTACTTAATATTCAAACTTGTGAGCATACATGTACACTGTGTGTAGATGGGTGAGAGTGGTCCTAAAAAGTTACAGGCAACAAACATACATGATTTTGCAACTGCGACATTATTATTAAAAAATTAACAAAAAATGAAAAATCTACCATAGCTAATTTAAGATAACTGAAACAAAGCTACCGCAATTGCAATACACTCTGTAGATCCCACACTCTCTCATATTTCCAGACCTTTCAGAAAGCTTTTAGATCACTGATGTCACAGTTTAGTTCTTTGAAATTTAAACCTTTTGGAACAAATATATTTGAACAGTTTATTTGGCACTCGATACTTCTTGCGTCAAGGGAAGGATTACAAAGCACCACTCAAGGGAGTTTGAACTCCAAAAATTAAAAAAAGGATATCGGAGTTTGGAGGCTAAAGATTGCAAATAAGGAAATCTCTTTCAACTAATTAAGTCTATAAGGTAGGTATAAATGTTTATTTTCTTCAGTTTTTGTTTTGTTAATCCTTCATGCTTGACCATCCCTTCAGTGTATCTTTAAAGAAGTACTCACAGGAAGTGGAATCAAAATTAAATAGAGAGGTGGTTGTGGTCATGGTAGTGGTGAGAGTGTCGCTGGTGTCGGCGTCCGCCACTGTCAGCGTGAACAGCAGCGTGCCGATCGGCGTGGCGTCCGTGCCGGTTACCGTCGCCGCCAGGTTTGTGATCGAAGGGTTGTTGCCTATTAATAAAAACCATTATACTTCAATATAACATAAAAGAAAACTATTTATAATGAAACCATTTAATAATGCCATAAAAAAAACGTAGATAACTTTTATTCTTTATTTTATTTCTTCTCGTAAGTCTTACATGTATTTATCATATGTATAGAAAAAATTTATATTGTTAAGTTTCACCCCATTTATTCTCGCAGCAACCAACTTTTTAAAATTTACATATAAAAAATTGAAATATCATGGAGTTCGCCCCCCTCCCCCACTTTTTTTGGAGTATGTAAAAAATTGGTATGAAAATAAGGAAAATTTGGAGTGAAATTGAAGTTTTAGATATACTACCCCCCCCCCCCCCCCAATGGATTAGGATTTTGAAAATTCAAAATCCCCCCTTTTTTTTGGCTTGTCAAGATTTTTTGGATGAGTCTGCCCCCCCCCCCCCCTTTCAAAAACGATGCTACGTGCCTGTATCATTCTACGTATTCAAGTTTGTTTTTATTGATAATATTAATTAAAACACAATTTTGGTAAAAAAAAAATGGACAGGTAAAAAGCGTTGTAGCGTTGATGCGATATCCCGAGGGGTTGTGTAAAAATAGTTCTGGCTTGCAGTAGTTGGCAAAGCATCACCCTGGTGATAAAGCAATGGTTCATTTTGTTTCAACAACTTATTTTCAAATTGTCAGCTTTGTCTGAAAGGAGTGGATTGTCTATCAGTATGTTTTAGTTTAGATCATAACTTGTTTTTCAAATATGTTTAACTAGGACAAAGACTGGCCTCATTTTTATATTTCTCTCAATTAATTATTACAGTCGATGAACTGGTTCATTTTCTTTGAAAATATTAAAACATAATACATGTAAGATCGACAGCGTAATGATGATAAAGATATTATTTAAATTAAATTCAAAAATAAATAAAATAAATTTTAGAATAAGGATTCGTTCATTTAGCTATTGTACTATTGAAAATAAATAAAATAACCTATCTAGATGCAACCCCAAAGAAAATAAATTTGAATAATAAGAAGTGTGTTTTTTTTGAAGTTCTATAAATAATTTGTCGAATACCTTATAGAACCAAACATGTATGGGAGTGTACAGTTTAGAAAAAAATGAGTGGTAATAAAATTGGAATAGCGGGAGAAAAGAACATTGTTTCTGTACGTGTATACTTATCACATTATTACATATAAATATAACGTTAACATAATTATTCTTATATGTTTTAAATTGTCATAAGGAAACAAGTTCGAGAAAAAATTGCATTATGCGTAATACAAAACGAATATTTCTTGGTAAGGCATGGAAAATAAGGCATCAACAACTTCAATCAAGATTTAATGTTGGTATTCAAAGAAAAAAAAGCTTAATCCTCATAAGGGGGTCAATATTTCACAACTTGTTTTGAGTTTTGATAAGCTAACTATATGCAAAATAGATTTTAACATCACATCGAAAGTCAAGGCTTTTGTTCAAACGACTCTATTTATAGGATGCATTTAAAATTAATCACAGCTTTCGTTATCATTTAAATTCTACATGTATCTTTTTAAATCAAATTTCCATGAAATGACAAGCAAAAGACTTATACTATCCGTAAATGTTCATCAATATACATTTACATGGTTAAGATACCGACAAGGGCAATGGAGCCGGAAATTCCACGATATCATTTGTACTGTAGGTCAGTAACGAAGCAAGTATATAGCATTACAATTGGGATTAATTAATATCCATGGGGAAAAATCAGAGTTTAAAATTTTTAAAAAATCAAAATTTCATCCAATCAATTCAGGAAGGATGTCATCAGTTCTGCGGCAATGATTGATTTGACAGTATAAAATTTACTTTCTATTTCATCTACCATATTTACTTAAATGGAAGGGATCAGTAAACATGCTACATGGCATCAAATACATTATATGTGGGACAAATTTATTCATAAAAAATGTATTTTGCTTCTTTCGTAACCTTATAAAAATGTACGTGGGTTTCGCAATCAGGCTTACAAAACAATTAGGCTCTAATATCTTACCATTAGTGACATCCGCACGTATTGCGTACTTTCTGTCGTTTGACTGGGTCACTGCACTCCAATCAAACGTGGATCCCACTGACAGGGAGCCCACCGAGGTTGTGGTGCGATATTGGTTCGAGTTGCCCTCCTGCTTATGAGACACTATGACAGAACCAGGCTGGTATCTGCAGATATTGGTAGCTTATATACATAAAATGTCAAAGTTAAACAAAGCAAAAACTAAATTCTGCAATTGGTTGTGATAAGGAAAAGGAAGGTTTTAGTGAATATACATGTCATTAATATATTTTTTTAAAGAAGGGAATTCAACGTTGCCGGGGTATTTGGTACAACATATGCATCAATGCATCTTAGTTAAGTCAAAGAATAGAGAAGGTGGGTAGGATGAATAAAAACATTCGTACAACATTCGTACATGCTACAGGTAAATGTTGCACAAAGTTGGGCAAAATCAAACGGTATACTTACATCCCTATTACGTCTCCAGTTTGGATACCTATTCTATTAGCCGTCAACAAAGAATACTTTATTTCCTTATCTTCATTTCCACCTGCAAGAATTATGTTTACGTTTACTACAATATGCGAACCATTCGTGTAAATAACCAAAAGGATACCGGGCGGTCAGCAATTAACTAATCAAATACACCGTAAGATTTTACTATGATTAGTTAAGCTACAAACTAATATTTAAGAAAGAAAATTTCCATGATATATATTTTTAACCTTAAAAATTTGAATAACTTTCTATATTTTTATACAATTGAAAGCTCTCCTTCTTAAAAAGGTATTATATATAATATATATATATATATAGTCTAGAAATGACCAGGACCACCCGACTCTCTTAATCAGCTCTGTCCTTACTTGTGACGGTGTACAGATTCTCCCCCACCAGGCTGTAGGATGTTCCAGCAGGACGCCACACCTGGAAGTGTACCGTGCCGGTGTTCTTTTTGGCGTAGAACTCCCACTGCTTTATAAACCCACAGCAGTCAAATACAGTTTTACCGTCATTCCGGTCCAAAAGTACGCTCAGTCCTGGAATGAAAGTTAAAATCAAAATGAATTTTGATCGAACTATACTTTTAAATTTTAATCGTGTTCAGCTGAATTCTTAGTTAAAGGGACTTGGACACGATTTGAGATCAAAAATTTTATTTTATTTTTTATGTATAAAATGGTTTACTAGTGCATTTTAAATGATTGACCAACATATTGATTGTTAAAGTCAAGTTACAAGCGGGATACAGAGGTACACTGTAAAAATTCGTTGTTATGTAAACAAAGCTCGAGTCTTATGGTTGTTTACAAAGAATGTAATGTAGAGAATTACCATTTCTTAGACAAAATGACTTGTAAAAACAATTTAAACTTATTCAGTTTCTTCATAAATACTATTTTAAACAAGAGAAAGATGCATTTGATTGAAACTTACACCAATACAACACATATGTAAATCAAAGTACTGAAGTACTAACGGGAGTTTATTTTATCAATTATTATTTATTTTAAAATCAACGATATTTTATTTTGCCTGGCAAGTAGTTTATAATCTGTATTTGAATTACGCACACTTTTATAGTATGAATTCTCGGACTTGTCCGACAAGAATTCCGAAAAAAACCTTTATGAAACATGTGGTGTTATATTTAAAAATAGAATTGATTCCATCAAACTATGTATCAGTAATCGAAATATTTCAAAAATTGTATAGATCTATGCAATAATGAACTCTAGTCTTGTTCAACCAGATGCTCAGCTGTTTTCGTTAATCTCCGACAAGCAAGAGGTACTCTCTGCCAACAGCAGGTCGCGTTATAGCTTGATGACGCGACCTCTAAATATAGACTGACTCTCTGCTTGTCAGGGATTTACGGAGACAGCCGATGGTTGAACGGACTTTATATTGAACTCCGGCGTAGGAATACATACGACTGCAAATAATATCTAAAATGTTCGTACTATTTAAAATCTGACTATTTTTAAGGTATTCCTAAATAAGTTTCATTAACAAAAATGCTTCAGCATACATTACGTCGAATTTATCGATTATTTTCAAGAACTAGGTCTTGTCAGCGGTGATGATTTGTGATTAGGTCCAAACACTGTTTCAGTTTCGGTTTGCCAGAGTAACTGCATAGGAGAGTTGATTAAAAATCAACTCCAAAAAATGAAAATATTCGAGCTTTGTTTACAAAACAAAGAATTATGAACTCTGTATCTTGCTTATAACTTGATATCTAATACAGTGTGTATTATTATTATATATATACATGTAGAAAGGTTCTGTATATAATACTATAGCACCCCCTCCCCCATCTTTTTTTTTATTATTAACTATTGCTACTGTCATCGAGTTTTGTCTGTGGTGTATGTAACCACATCTGAGAGGGTGGGTCATGTATTAAAGATTCCTTTGATACAACTTACGACTGATCATCTAAGGAGACAAATCAAAGAAAACTACGTGGTTGATTAATTTTAATGTACATAATGTATTACTGTTTGGTGAAAAACAAACAGAATCTTATACATAGGACAATTTATATTCCTCTTACTAACGACAGAGGCTGATAATTAACGCTTATTCCAGTTCTGAATGTAAAGCTATCTACATTGTACAACCGGCACACTATAACCTTGTTTAAACTATATGACCATAATAAAGTTGTACTGAATAAAATATTCAATTGAACACTGCGTCACTTTCTTGGAGAGTCAACATTTTTTCGCTTATCGTTCTCGGGTGGATTTAAATCTGTTTGTTTGATTGATTCATTATTTTGTTGTTGTTCCTTTGACACGGCCACATCAATCCTCTAACTACTTTTCACTTCCCTCATTACCGACAACGAGAGAGAGAGAGAGAGAGAGAGAGAGAGAGAGAGAGAGAGAGAGAGAGAGAGAGAGTTGTTAAAGGTGTTTCATATGCACTTTTAGACATCATTTCGAAAACAAATATTTGAATTCAAAACATTTAAAAGCTTAAGGATATTACATTGTTTCGTATCGAGTTCAATGTTTTTACGTTAATAATCGTAATCACCCTAAACAAATTATGACTGACGATTTTTGTTGTTTTGATTTATTAGAATTTTCTGTAAACATTCTTCTTTTTATTGTTTTGTTTCTGAAATCATATTTATTTCGACTTAAGAAGGTAAATAGGAAATGCGTGTCTTACATTACATTTTTGTTATTCCTGTATCATGATATTTACGAGGTTTTTCCCCCCAAACCCTTTATAATGTTATGTGCACTTTAAAGCATTTTTATACTTCTTCTGGTAAAAATCTTAATTTCATCTCACTTCAGTTCATTTGAAGCAGGTCAGTGTGTATTTACAAGGAATACACTTGTAGTGTTTCTTTGTCAAACACTTTAATTTGTATAATTTAAATGCTTGCGTCAATTTGTTTCCTCTGCTTATAAAATTTTTTCGAACCTTTTGGTCAAATACTCCAATTTTGTATATTTGATTTGCACACGTACGTTTATGACAATAGTTGCTTAAATTTACTTTTAATCTTTTTATTTAACATTCTCTCTCTAAATAAAATCTGTTTAATCATTCACACAAGATCCACTGCTGACCAAAAAAGAACCTGTCATCCGTTGAAAGCAATGCCAATCAGGATAAAGACCGCTATTATCCAGTTTTAAATGGTCAACTAAGTAAATACAGTGGACTGTATCACTGTCAACAAACACCACTGTCTTTACTAACGTGTTTTAACAAATTTTGTACTTGGACTACTTGTTTGGAGTAGCTGGCATTTATCTTGAAAAAATCAAATTTTATTTTGTATTTTCCGAATTGGATCATAATATTACATGTACAGTGTATATTATTTTAAAAAAGATTAAACCGACTAATCCATAAACTTTTCTGACCTGAAATCAAAACTCCGAATAGCCAATATAGCTTTGGCATTCATATTTCATATTTTATCCCGAGGTATGAAATGTTCAGGTAGTAAGCATTCGCAATTGTTTCTTAAAAAGGATAGAAAAGCTCCAACAATCCACAAAAAACCGCGGATTCTTATATCAAATTCTGTTGTAAGGTAATGTCATAAACGGGTATTTCATTTCAATGGATTAGTCTAATAATCGTTACATGCCCAAAAATATCTAGCTGTATAGAGTACAGTTGTCTCTCCGTAAATAATACCAAACAAGCTTTTTGGTAGTGTGAGAACAACATAGATTAAGGGTCATTTTCCCCAACATTACATGAAAATTAAATGAAAGAAATATTTAAATTCTTTAGTCTTATTTTCATCAACATAGTTACTGTATCTCTCTCTCATTTGTTATTGAAGTTTTCAATATATCATTAAGTACTTCTATTTTTAATGACAAATGTTCTATGATTTGCATGCTTTTGTCATTTTAACCTGTTTTGTGATATTTATAAGTGAAATAAACTATGAGCGCGTCTTTGCCTATCTGAGAAAAATTGTAAACAAAAAGCACTTGAGACATTCAACAATTTATATCAGATGTAGGCAAAATTGCGCTGTATATTTTTTAAGAAAAATATAATCTAAAAGTCGTCGTATTAGTTAACCTTATCTTCGAAATTAATTTTTTTTTATTTAAGGGGGGAGGGGGGTACCGTTACTCATGTCTCATCTAAATTTAAATCTTAAAGCTATTGTTTTCAGGTAGTTAGTTTGTCTTATTGATAACTTAGATTATTTAATTAATTTGCCGGCCGACGCCGTGATTTTTTTTTCTTTTTCAGGGGATGGGGGCTCTAGTTGTCCTAACATTGTGGTAGCGATAAGGATGCTTTTGGTGATATTTTCTTTATTCAGCCGTGCTATATATTAAAAAACGATTTGTTACATGTACTCCAAGATAATAGAAATGCGTGTATACATTTAAACAGAGTCGTGATATGTAATTGTTTCAGATCTTAGATATCTGATGCCGATTGTCAAACAGCATTTGAAAGTTGCAAACGTGCATCTGGAAAAGGAATTGCATTCATTTGAAGTTCTACAGAGCCAACCTAAGAGTGTTTTATGTCCGCGTTTTATATACTACACGAACAGACTTACATGCATTCATACTCGTGTCAGGCTCAGAAACCATCACGATTCCATAATTATTCAGATTTACAAGTTTACAGGTCAGAATTTTTTAACACGATTAACCTTCATACCTTTTTGATATTTTAGTGCACTTCTTTTAGGTTGACTTGAAATTCATTAAAAAAATAATATGATACCGTTTAAAAAGAAAAAAACAGAAGAATTTTTTGTTGTCAATGTACATGTAGGTTGACTTAGTCCCAAAAAATATTTAAAAAAATTCAAAAAGCTTTTTCTTTTTCAAAGTACGCAGTAAGAGAGTGTTATACTTCAAATATGGCTCTTTAATTTCTCTTTAACTCATTGTTTTACGGAAGGTCAGGGGTGAATATTTTTTTTTCAATAACAAGCACAATAAATAGTAAGTGGGAAAACAAAGGCATCTTACCTGTAGCAGTATCAACGTCGTTATCCTTACTCTTTGGGTCGTTCTCGCCTTTGTGATCGCCATCTTTACACGCTGCCCCTATAAACATAGTTCATGAATCGCTCAAATCTTCAGGGTGTTTCTCAGGGGTGTGAGTATGTTGGGGGGGGGGGGGGGGTTCGGGGGGAGGGGGGGGGGCTAGACTAGATAGCTTTCAAAATTAAGATATAATAAAATATTACTAACGTCAGCGCTTCTATCAAACGATAAACCGAACATCTGCTTTAAAATTATTTGTATTCATGAAATAACTGCAAATTAAGATTTTTAATAGCTAATCAAAACTAGTTTAACAAAAATAAAAAAACTTAATACTCACCATTTGAAAACGACACGCAGAACGAAAGAAATGTGCATACAATCAAAGTGCAGTGCATGTCAAAAGTCGTGTTGGTTTCAACAACAACAATATCAACAAATAAATTATATATATATTACAAGAGAAAAACTATTTTGCATTAATTGAAAGCAAGCGTAGCGATAACAGAAAAGTGTCCGCGTGTAGACGTCTATACAAATCCAAGGGAAATCAGATAGTATTAGGTTGTGACAAATAAATTTTTCACATTAAATAAATGAAACTAGTAACAGTCAGAAAGTTATTTTTATAGATTCAATACATTTAAACCTCTCTGTTTGGTTGTTTGCTTATTTTGACAATTGCTATTCTTCGTAATTTTCTTTAATAAAACTTGTTCAAAAGGGTAAACTCAGAACACTTGCACTTTTTAAATGACCCATTCTAGAAAAGTACATCATTAACGTCATTCTAAATTTTACTTCAAAACGGATATATTTTCATTTTTCCAGTGTCTATGTCTGTCATAACACTAAGAATCAAATTTGCAACGTATATCCGATAAATTACATCAATGATGGAAATGACGTACTTGTAGTTTGGGCCGCTTTTAGGTTTACATACTGTAATTAAAAGAAATGGCAACAGCGTATCAATGTCGAAAATTGAATTGTACAGTTGCTGACTATTATATGAATATAAGTCAATTTGAAATCATCAAAGAATTATTACTTATTTCCTAAATAAAGCATACACATATCAAATTTAACAATTATAAAGGATTTTATCAAGTTATTAATACCAGTTGGGATTTTTTTTTTGATACACGGTACCAATTCGTCACAACTGTTACCATCACAGTTAAAATATTTGAAAATTGGCAGCTGTGTGGGATGTCATTAGTGTCAATCGCTCATTTACTATGTGTTAATATGTGTTTAGTATGTTTTAGTAAAACCAAAATATCTGTCTTTCGATTGTCGTAAGATGTTAGAAGGAGCATTCCGAAATGATTAACCGTTATTGGCTTTAATACTAGTCAAAAGCAATTTATGGTTGTCCTGATGTTTCTTAATTTAACATAAATTTTCAACACAATTTAACGAAATGAGAATATATTTTAAAATTTAGAGAGTTGTTTTAGTTGGAATAGCAGAATTCAATGAAAACTGTACATAGATAGTCATATACGTAGGTTTTTTTTATTTTTTTACCTCGCATGGTAACTATTTCTTTGCAGATTCAATATATGATGAATTACAAATATACCAGATTTAAGTGTTTTTGAACCATCAATTTAAAAGTACCTAAGAATTGTCATTTTAATTAAAGTTGCTAAACTATATTACTGTGAGCCTTAAAATTTGAATAGAATCGCACTGTAAAAGTTAAAATATACATAATTCCAAGTTCAAGTGGCCTTAAATTGTTTTTAAAAAAAATAACGATTGTGAATAAATTCTGAAACTATTGCTTTTATATATGGAAATAAGTAAAAAGATTACGTGGTGAATGACTGAGAAACAGTAAATAGATTTTCCCCTTCCATTATTTTCTGTCGGAATGAACCATGGCATCAAATATAAATTCATTCTATTTAAATTAAATAGAATAAAAATTATTGCCAAAAAAGGTCAAAATTTCATCACCTAATTAATAATTTGATCTTTTTGCACTAAAAAACCACGCTTTTAGGATTAAACATGCAGTGAGTATTTTTGAAAAAGGTTTAATATTCGAAAACTTTTACTCAAATTATAACATACATGGCAAACAATTCTTAATAATTAAAAAAATAACAAAAAGTGTGGGTCAATTATGTAAACTTTAAGATATGGCATGAAGTAAGCTAATTTAAGGCAATATTTGGAGTTTACTTTTTTTTATTTTATGAAATATAAACATGCCAATATATGTCAATAGAAATATCAATAAACTGTACAAATATGTTTTTTTCGAAATCCCAATACACAAACTATTGCTCTGCATTGAAAATTTACCAAGCTAAATTTACAGAACTAGTAATCTAAAACTATTGAAAAATGTTTATTTTTTTCTTGAAAATCTCCCGCAACAAACTATAGTCCCTACCTAAACTCTATAAATTTGTAATTTCCGCTTAACTATTTAAATTCATCTGGCTTAGTTGGCATGGTTAAATATACATATACGAGAAGAATTAATATAATGCAATATAATGCAGAATTTTCAGACTAGAGAAGAAAAGTAGATTGAGAAAGTTCTTCAGTTTGTCAGCAAGCCTGTGGATTCCTGACGACGTTTGCATTGGTATCAAATATCAATTGCATTCGTGAAATTGAATTCGATAAGCGGTATATCTTTGGACTATTATGATTATTATGTTGAATATTTCGAAACCTCGTTTCATTAAAATCACGAAAGATCGAGTGTCGTCACTAATTTTTGGGAGTTGATTTTAATCAACCTTTCTATGCAGTTACTCTGGCAAACCGAAAGTGAAACAGTGTTTAGACCTTAGCACAAATCATCACCGCTGACAAGATTTAGTTCTTGAAAATAATCGATAAATTCGATGAAATGTATCTTGAAGCATTGGTTTTTAAGAAATTTATTTGTTAAATAGTGCAAACAATTTAGATATTTTTTTGCAGTCGTATGTATTCATACGCCAGAGTTCAATAAAGTCTCGTTCAACCATCGGCTGTCTCCGTTTATCTCCGACAAGCAGAGAGTAATTCTATATTTAGAGGTCGCGTCATCAAGCTATCACGTGACCTGGTGTACACATTCTCTTGTTTGTTGGAGATTAATGGAGACAACCGAGCATCTGGCTGAACGAAATCAAAAAAATCAACTCCCGTCAGTACTTCAGTACTTTGATTTTTAATGTACATTGAATACACTTTTTCAACAAGATTGAAACAGAAATTTTCGGTGAATGTTTTTATTACAATACGCAAATTACTAATTCAAATCAGTTTTGTCTTCGGCAACAAATAATAATGGATTCAACTCTCTGACAACCAAGCCCCTGTGTTCTTTCGCTGAAATTATTTCCATATTCTGTTATCGCTCTGTTCTCCTTTCGTCTGGCAGTTTTTGAGTACAATCAATATATATATAATGCCCAAATAAGCACTGTTTAAACAATAGGCTGCTTTCTTTGGTGCTTCATGATTGTAGCGAGGTTGCAGAAAAAAGAAATTACCCGCAAGCGCGAGAAATGACTATTCTGCAAAGATCGCTACCTTCATGGTCATCATGACTCATGCAGCCTGACGTCGTAAGTACATCAGCAGAAAGACATGCTTTGTAAAAGTTCGCAGTTAGTTTTAGGACGCTGATTTGGGAATAAATGTCACTGCCTTTTTTTAGAATTCTCCAACGATATATATTAGATTACGTTATCTCAAATTATACGAGGCGGTGGAAAATAAAGACTATACTTCCAGACACGTAGCATCGATTAAGAGTTTTCTAAAAGTGGGAGAAGGGTGGTAGGATGGACAAGACCTTTAACTTTGTTTTAATGTTGCATTGTTTTTTTACCATAAAATTTTTTACATCTGCTCAAAACGTCGGGGGGGGGGGGGGGGATAACATTGTCGCAATCTATAAATTTACATAGGGAAGATGGTTCACACTATACGAACATATCCCAGTTGTTAATAGTTGTTAATATACTGATTTTTTTTAAATCCAGTTCCCCTTAAAAATAACATGTAAAACAGGCCAGGTCTCCAGATGTAGACACTCAAATGTTAACTTTTCACAGCAGAATGCCTCATACAAAACACTATCTTTAATCAAACATCTTGGATTTCAATAGAGTAACAGTATCTTAAGAGACGGATATTCAGGTGAATTTTTTTAACATTGTTTGTTCTTTTTATTGTGTACATGTATGTCACAAATATACTGTTTTATTTAGTCATCTCCAACAGCGGATATACAACAGATAACATTTATCATAAAAATTATCACAGAAACAGTAGAAGCGTGGACACCGCCCATCATCTGAAAATACAAATAGTTTATATTTCAGTACTTATATATATATATATATTGAGGGAACCTAACAAGTGTAGCCTTAGTATCGAATTTGATCGACTTTTAAAGAAAAAAAAGATACAGGCAACATTGGCGCTTAGCTCGTAACAAAGAATTTTTTGTTTTGTAAAAACAGGATGCATAACATGTACATCTATTTACTAGTATTGCTCTTAAGCTGTGATTTAAAGCAATAGACAGAGTAATTCTAAACACTTCAAAGACTCTTTAATATATTTGTTTAAATGTTTACATGTATAATTTAAAACTTGAAAAATATTTGTACAAATTTGTACATAAACGTTAATTATTTTTGGGAGCATGGAAAAATATATCTTAAATGCTCTACATAACACCTACCTGTCGTTACTTTGATCATGGGAGATCTCACAGTTTTGTTGAATCATTCTACAAGTAATAACATATTCAATTTGACATTCTAATAAATCATGATACTATACAAATATTTGGTCGGGAAAAATAGCCACTATTATGATACTAGTAATCATTTTAAGCATTGCTAATTCATTTTACGTACTTTTAAAGTCGGCGCTTCAAAGTCATACGTAAACACAGGATTTGATTGGCCGTTAGGACTTGTAGGATCAGGGGATAGTGAAAACGTGACGGTATCGGACATTCCGCCATCCAGGAAACTACTGTCCGAGGACACGGACCGTAACATTTGATTGGCCTCTTTGATCTGCGAGGCCGTGGGGGTCGGGATATCGTCGTCGTCCTCGTCTGATGAGGACTGTCGACCTAGGTCGGGCTGACTTCCTACCGCTCCTATCATGGCGATGGAGGCAAAGCTAGACATTCCAGACATGACGCTACTGCGACGTCGCTTTCCTGAAAAAGGGTGTATGGCATGTAATCCCTAAGCATTTGTTTGAAGTGATGAGTGTATGCTATGTAATGCCTTAGTAATTGTTTGAAGTAATGATGAGAACTGCCGGCCATGATTATGAAATTTCTACAATCGTTAGATTTTGAATTTTGTTAGATAAAGATAATTAGATATGTATCGTACTTCCTTATGAATAGCACTAATCACTTTGATATAAGATCGAGTTTATTTGTTAAACTCTGCATCAATTTTATATTAACATAAATATGTGATCAGAAATCAAACGGCTTTTAAAAATCGTCAACTTAATGTCAAGAAAATGAAAAGAAAGCCATTATATACAATGTAGCATATTTTGCCTACACAAATTGATACATGTAAGACATATATGTATTTATTCACCTCTTCTGTTATGTATGTTCATGTGTCTCGTCGTTTGAGTATGTTTTGCATACAAATCAAATTAAATGTTACATGTAATAACCTGTCGCAATATTACATAAATAAATTTACAGGGGCAAAATATTATTGTACTCCATTTTAAAAAAAAAAAGTATTTGCTGGTTTTAAACAATACACACATCTTCACGCTTTTTTAAATTGATAAACACATTTGATACATGTACCTTATTTTTGGGGTAGGGGGCACTTGTTACTCTAAGACTTACAGATATTTCATGAATTCCACATAATAAATCCTAGCCTCGCACATACTTTTGGTACATTTCATTGCTCAGCTGATCGGTAAAAAATCATACTGCATTGCATATATTAAGTATAAACAAGTAGTACACAGTCATGTAAATAAAACCCTTTTGATGCTTTTAATTGTTCTCTCATAATTTCTCAGTGTGTATTGGTTAAGAAAAACAAATTGTGAGGTAAGTTTGAGTGCATTTAAGTTACAGGAAGACAGCTACAAACAAATTGTCAAAGAACAAATATTTGTTCAAAAATTTAATTTAACAACAGTTTACCTTTAATTTTAAAAGCAGGGTACAGCAACAATCAAAGAAATATTTCAATTGATAGAACACTTCGTACTGCCTTTTAAATTAACAAACTTTTGTCGGTTAATCAAACTCCTAATACATATATATATGTGTCGCTATAAAAATTGTTTATGTAAGAAAATGTACGTCCTGTATAACTAGGTTGAAAGTACAATACACTCAGCTTACCCATCGGTGCACACGCTGTGATTTCCGGTTCCGGGGCTCTGTATTTGCGACAGAGACCCTGAAGCTGTCGAAGCTCAATCTGTGTAGAAAAAATAAAAAATAAAAAGCACTACAGTAGCGATTTGATCCGCTGGTACAATACATGTATGAATCTTGGAATGTTTTCATTTCATACATCGATTCAACACTTTAGAATACAATTAATGCTATTACACAAATATGAAAATCTTGAATTATTACTTACTCTATATTGTTCTAGCTTGTTGTTTAGTTCTTTTTCCCGCTTCACCATACGTCTGTACTGTTGCTTGATAACTTTAAGTATCACTAAATCTTTCTCTTTTATCACCAAAACAAAACCTATAATAAAATAATTTAATAATGAAATAACATGTATGCTCATTAGGGTCTTCCGTTTTCAACGGAAGACCCTCTTGTTATTCTATTGTTTTTTTCTATTATTATTATTAGGGTCTTCCGTTTCCAACGGAAGACCCTCTTGTTATTCTATTGTTTCTTTTTAGGGTCTTCCGTTTTCAACGGAAGACCCTCTTGTTATTCTTCGGTTTCTTTTTATTATTATTATACTTTTTCTTTTTTTTTCTGACTCCTTCTCGGCTTTATAACTCAAAAAGTTTCCAACCGATTTTGATGAAATTTTCAGAGATAATGTGAAATTATTATCCCTCAAAGATGTTAAAGTTTTCTTGACAACGTCACTTCCGTTTTTACGTAACGTCATTTTTAAAATTTTCAAAAAGTCATTTTGTCCGCGGCGTTTCTCAAAAACGCTTTAAGATAGAGGCTTGAAATTTTCAATGGTTATGATTTGGTCGATTTACCTCTGTAATAAGGCTCGAAATGAAAATCTGTCACTTCTGGTCGAAACCGGAAGTGAAACAAATTTTTCGAAAAAATGAGTTTTCTGATTTAATCAAAATCGAATATGTCTTTTGTAGAGCTTATTAAGCTGAATCTAACGCTAAAAGCCGTTTTTAAATCGGACAATGCATAACAGAGATATCGGGGTTTAAAAATTGATTTTTCCGGAAATTTTGATTCCGCGTCCTTGGTTTAAAAAATAGCGTAATATTTAAAGTCAAATTAACTCGTACCAAAAATAATTGCTAAGTCGTACTTGAACACATTCGGATTTTTTTTATTAAGTCGTTCTTAAAATCGGAAAGGATTTTGTTAAGTCGTACTCAAAATCATTCGTATTTTGTTAAGTCGTACCAGGAATATTCGATTTTTTTTTTTTTTTTTTAGTTACTCTTGTTATTGGTTTAAGAGCTCTGCTTCTAACAGGAACTTCCAGCTTTACTTCTGACATTAACGGAAGACCCACTCGTTGCTTTGCAACGAGCTTTGCTCTAGTTATTATTATTATTTTTCTTTTTCTTTATTTTTCTGACTTTTTCAAAGCTTAATATCTCAAAAAGTTTTCAACAGATTTACATGAAACTTTTAGGGATTATGTAGCATTATTGTGCCTCAAAGATGTTACATTTTTAACTACAACGTCACTTCCGTTTTTACGTTACGTCAATTTTTAAATTTTAAAAAAGTGATTTTGTCCAGGGCGTTTTTCAAAAATGCTTCAAGTTAGACACTTGGAATTTTCTGTGTTGAAGCATTGATCTTTTTTATTTGGACATAAGGCTCGAATTTAGTTTCCGTCACTTCCGGTCCAAACCGGAAGTGTTTTAAAATTTTCGATTTTTCGAATTTTTCGTTTTAATTTCAAATGCTTATGCAGTTTGTAGAGTTGGTTATGCGGAACACGAATCTGAAATCCGTTTGAAAATCAGATGATGCATTACAGAGTTATCGGGGTTTAAAAGTTGATTTTTCCGGAAATTTTGATTCCGCGTCCTTGGTTTAAAAAATAGCGTAATGTTCAAAGTAAAATTAACTCGTACCAAAAATAATTGCTAAGTCGTACTTGAACACATTCGGATTTTTTTTGTTCAGTCGTTCTTGAAATCGGAAAGGTTTTTGTTAAGTCGTACTTAAAATCATTCGTATTTTATTAAGTCGTACCAGGAATAATTCGACTTTTTTCATCTTTTTATTTTACTTTCCCTGGTTATTGGTTTAAGAGCTCTGCTTCTTACAGGAACTTCCAGCTTTACTTCCGACATTTACGGAAGACCCACTCGTTGCTTTGCAACGAGCTTTGCTCTAGTTCTTCTTGTTTTTCCTTCTGACTTCTTTTTTGCTTTATATCTCAAAAACTATTCAACCAATTTGCAAGAAATTTTCAGGGATTATTTTAATTTCTTGTCCCTTGAAGCCTTCAAACTTTAAGTCATTAAGTCACTTCCGGTTTCTAGTTACATCATTTTAAAAATTTTCAAAAAGTGATTTTGTCCAGCATTTTTCTCGTAAACGGTTGTTTATAAAGACTTGAAATTTTCTGTGATTGTAAATCTGCGGATTGACTTATGGCAAATGTACAGAAAAAATTATTTTGTCACTTCCGGTCGAAACCGGAAGTGAAACAAATTTTTCGAAAAAATGAATTTTCTGATCAAATCAAAAACGAATGTGTTTTGTAGAGCTTATTAAGCTGAATCTAACACTGAAAGCCGTTTTAAAATCGGACGATGCATTACAGAGATATCGGGGTTTAAAAATTGATTTTTCCGGAAATTTTGATTCCGCTTCCTTGGTTTAAAAAATAGATGAATGTTCAAAGTAAAATTAACTCGTACCAAAAATAATTGTTAAGTCGTACTTGAACACATTCGGATTTTTTTGGTTAAGTCGTTCTTGAAATCAGGAATGTTTTTGTTAAGTCGTTCTTAAAATCATTCGGATTTTGTTAAGTCGTACCAAGAATAATTCGATTTTTTCATCTTTTTATTTTCGTTACTATTGATATTGGTTTGAGAGCTCTGCTTCTTACAGGACCATCCTGCTTTACTTCCGACATTAACGGAAGACCCACTCGTTGCTTTGCAACGAGCTTTGCTCTAGTTTGATATAATATTTTATTGAAACTATAATAATAATGTTTGCAGAAATTTTAAGTTTTTTGCGTGAAATTCATTTCATAGTTTCATCAAATTTGCACTTCCAAATCCAAGACAAGTGAAAAGCTGTCAATGTGACAGCAAACCGGGTTTTCTTTTATGTGACCTGTATCCATAATCCTTGACAACCCGTATCCAGTGAAATGGTGTACCCTATATGCAATATTTTGCCAAAAAATGACTAAGTTCAAAAGCTGGTATTTTTTTCATAAATTATCAGAAATCAAAATCCTAGCAATATGCACACCTCTGATATATGTACAATTGATCTGCAAAAGAACAACTTCCTATCTTGAAAACTGTAGGAGGAGTTATCCATACAATGAGGGTACCCTATCTGCAATATTTTGCCAAAAAATGACTAAGTTCAAAAGCTGGTATTTTTTTCATAAACTATCAGAAATCAAAATCCTAGCAATATGCACACCTCTAATATATGAACAATTGATCTGCAAAAGTACAACTTCCTATCTTGAAAACTGTAGGAGGAGTTATCCGTACAACGAGGGTACCCTATATGCAATATTTTGCCAAAAAATGACTAAGTTCAAAAGCTAGTATTATTTTTTTTTCAATTATTGTAAATCAAAATCCTAGCAATATGCACACCTCTGATATATGTACAATTGATCTGCAAAAGAACAACTTCCTATCTTGAAAACTGTAGGAGGACCAGAGTTATCCGTACAATGAGGGTACCCTATATGCAATATTTTGCCAAAAAATGACTAAGTTCAAAAGCTGGTATTTTTTTCATAAATTATCGGAAATCAAAATCCTAGCAATATGCACACCTCTGATATATGTACAATTGATCTGCAAAAGAACAACTTCCTATCTTGAAAACTGTAGGAGGAGTTATCCGTACAATGAAGGTACCCTTTTGGCAGCCGCCCGCCCGCCCGCCATTTTCACCATTTCAATAACCGGATTTTTCCGTTGGAAAACCCGGTTAAAAACAATTTTTTCATGTTAAAATGATAATTTTTTTTAACAAATTACTTTTCCTAAGCACGTTTAATAGACTTAATGACGAGTTAAAATTATTAATAAAAGTATCATTTCCATTTACTCTTGATTAGTCATATATATATATATATGCATCTAAAGGATGTGTTCCATTACATGTATGTACACTACATTGTAGTTGTTCTAGCAACAGCATCTTACGTACTGTTCACTATCCTTATAACCCTCCAGGGTAAAATAATGATCAGAATGGTGGCCGCCTCCGACCCGGGTTGTGCCCAAATTCCTTCGTAGAACGACAGATCGAGAATCCAGGACACAGTGACCACAAATGCATCAAATACCTTAAAAACGAGGGGACGAATCGATGATATCGACGTTTTATCAGAAAAATCTGACAATCTTTTAAGCATAAAAATTATTGAAAAACGCGAAGGAATATTATTACGAATTGTGTGGTAAGGAAGCATAAAATACCACAGTAAAGGCGTAAAATCTTACCTCAAGTCTGTGATTGAGAAAATGGCTTCCCATTGCGAATATTTTTAGGAAAGTCTGAAAGTAATTTGCATAAAGTAGCAATTTGGTTTTCTAAGTATTGGGGGATTAAAGAGTATATTGTTTTTATGCAAAATGACGAACCTCAAAAACAAGAAGTGATAAAATAACAAGACTGCCCAGATGGAAGGCATGGGTAAGATGCTCCACAAGAGTATGCTCAGCGTGACTGTGATCGCTGGAACCGGAACCGGAAGCTCGCTTAGATCTGTGGTGTATCACGCTTTCGCGGTTAGAAGTCTACAAAGTAAAGAAAATTCAATCGAAATACAGATATTTTTTTCTTTTCTATGCAGCCACTTTTTACGATGTTGAGCTAAGGGAACTAATAAATAACAACTCTTAAAGAGATATGGTTGCATATTGAGCTTAAAAAAATGTTTTTGCGTTTAAAATATATTGCAACCTTCTGCAGTATAGTATTTCTAATGGGGAACACATTGAGCGCAGATTTCTTGGCAAATACTGAAATTCAAATAATTTATGGTCAAATAAAATATATATCTATTGTGAACTTCACACCTCTCCTCGGGCCGAATCCTTGGCTCACTATATTGAACAATTTAAGATTTATACGGTTACCCCAATTCCTTTCCGGCATTTGTGTGTATTTGCTTTTTGGATCATTTTCATAACTATCTCCTTATGCTCATGTTGATATTTCCCCTAATATTATTGTCTTTAATAAAATATGTAGCAAAGGACGACGCTAAGTTTAGTTGAAATTGGTCTGGTGGTTTTTTTGTTGAGAAAACAAAAATGTTACAAGGATGCAGAAAAATAGACGAGTTGATATATTGTGACCAGAAGCTTTCAGCTTCATTTTAGCTTTCTGCTAACTTAAAGGTACATGTAAGCTTAAAAGAAAGCAAAGAACAAGAAATGTTAGCTTCTTAACTCCTAACGTTTGTAAAAGATCATTTTTGAGGACAAACAAATACAAACAAGATATCTGTGAGCCAATGCTCACTAGTGATACCCCCGCTCTGATGTGAATATGCAAAATAAGCAAAGTCGACATTTAACAGAAAGCTGGCATCTGATTGATACAAAAATATATCCCATAATATGGCATGCCTAAACAAATAGTGTGTTAAAATTTCAAGCATCTGCGATAAATCTTTGAGGAAAATTTGTTTGAAAATTTTGGCTAAAATAAACAAAGTACTCATTTAACAAGAAGTTGACATCTGATTGATACAAAAATATATCCCACGATATGGCATGTCTTAACAAACACTGTGTAAAAATTTCAAGCATCTGCGATAAACAGTTGCTGAGAAATCTTTGACGGAATTTTGTTTGAAAATTTTGGCTAAAAATAAACAAAGTCGTCATTTAACAGGAAGTTGACATCCGATTGGTACAAAAATATATCCCACGATATGGCATGCCTATACAAATATTGTGTAAAAATTTCATGCATCTGCGATAAATAGTTGCAGAGAAATCTTTGACGAAAATTTGTTTGAAAATTTTGGTAAAAAAATAAGCAAAGTCGACATTTAACAGGAAGTTGACGTCTGATTGATACAAAAATATATCCCACGATATGGCATGCCTTAACAAACACTATGTAAAAATTTCAAGCATCTGCGATAAATAGTTGCTCAGATAAATGCGACAGAAATTTTTGTTACGGATGGACAGACAGACAGACAGACGGACAGACGGACGGACAGACAGACACACAAGGGTAAAACAGTATACCCCCTCTCCTTCGGAGCGGGGGTATAAAAATATATACTTAAAAGAAATTGGACAAACACAATGTTTTATAAACGATGCGTATAAAACACTCTATATGATAAATATTAACCGATGTGGTCAACAGTTATGAAACCAGCCTTTCTATCACGTGAGTTTCTTACGGCATCAAGTCTAGTACACATTATGACCTACAAATGTAATAGTATGTCTTGTTCATCTATATGTATTATTCAATTCTAATTGACATTTGTCGCACTTTCGTGCACGAAAACAAGCTTATACTTATATTCATATGGTTTATCTCAGGAACTATTTTTTTTGTAATTTTTTGATGTGATTAACTGTAATAAAGCCCGAGGGAGTTTATGATAGATTTGATCATACCCGGCTAAATATTGAAAAAGTAATTGATGAAGTGTATTGGAATATACGATGCAAAATCAGTTTGTAGCGTTGTAATGGACAAAGGCACTGAAAAAATGTAATACCATGTGATACTCACTGCATAGTTATACATGAGGCGGTGATGACCCTCCGCGCTGTGGCCAGTAGAGACGTTGGCGGAGTAACAGGAGTGACCCTTGACGATGGCCATCGCTTCCTCCAGGGAGGGTGGGTGACCGTGTACACTGAAGTTTGCCCCGTGACACACCTTCATTAACACTGACAAGGCCTCGGACTTCATTGTATCGCTGTCGTGAAGCTTTTCTGAAAAAAGTGTGTATTCAATAACAATAATATTGTTATTTTAGTCTATGCTGACCCCCTTGGTGATACATATTTTTTCATTTTTTGTCATTTTCTTAAAAGACTCTAATTTATTTCTAGCGTTTTTTCTCTTATAACGTCAATAAAAACAAGAGCAGTAACTGTCATTTTGGTTCTAACTACTCAAGTGTCTCGAGTTACTTCAAAATTTACACATTTTTTTATTTCAACGTCTGTCCTAATTGTCAATCTTTGTCCTAACCTGACATGATGAGTATATCGCAGATGATTTGTCCCAGAACACAGCCGGCGTCAAGAGCACTGAGGACGCAAACGGCGATCAAAACCACGTGGGTGTGTAGAAGTTGCGAAAGGCGCTTCCTACATCTGTAAATAATGATAACAATGAATGTATAGGGTTTTGATATTCGGAAGGTTTAAGGTTCTTTCTGCAAAATGTCTTCAAAGGGTATAAACAATAACAAGCATATAGTCTACATTTTATTGCAAAGAATAATAAATTTGTATCAAATTAATTCCGTCCTGATTTGTATCGGAAGAACAAGTCTAACAGAGCATGGTTAGCTTAAGTTTAAAGTACAGTTTAGGCAGCTTATAAAATGTTTAACCAATTCTAAAGGGCAAAAAAACCCCGGAAATCATTGTCAACTTCTTTGAGGAAATAACCTAGAATCGCTTATTCGTGTAATCTAAATATATCAAAAGATTCTCCCTTTAAGAAATGTAGTGGCAAAACACAATTCTCGTTTGAAATCTATTTTTTCTTTTATTCAAATAAATTAAAACACGGTTATAGTGAACACGCTTATAATGAATTGACACTTACAGTGAAGGGATTTTTATCCCCCGTGATTTTATTACATGTTGTATACTTGAAGGATGTAACGAATTACGCTTACAACGAAGTAAGTCCCTGAGACTTCGTTATAAGCATGTTTTATGGTACTATGGAAAAATTGTTTTAGTAATATTGAAACTGTATATCTTACTGTTATATGAAACGTACATGCATTCAGTCGGTTTTAATGCAACTGTTTTAAACTGATATATTAGAAGCAATGTGGGAACCGGAATCGACATTTGGCCTAGTCATTCCCTTTTTAGTTTATATAACTACGTTTATTTAATATTTTTTTCATTAATTTGCCTTATTCATTCTTGTTTTATTAATTCTGCAGGAGGAGAAGAGGGGATATTACACATATTAAATGTTGAAACTCTCCATTACTAGATTTTTTTCTGCAAAAAAAAATGAAATAGAATGACGTCACTAGCGGTTTTGCTTCGCGAAAGTGTGAAGGAGCCAATCATGAGAACGAAAACAATTCAATTAGTTGCAGTTGGCCCACAGTCAGTAAGCGCATTCGAGTATGAACATAAGTTGATACAACCATCATACAAAGAAAATATTTGTGGATCAAAATTATGAATGATTGAATTAGACTTGCAAATATGTATTAAAAGATGACCCAATGATGCAGTTTACCCTGACTGGAAAGTATAAACATGCCTAGAAAATACCCTTTGATGGGCATTATTAACTTACAGTAGTCCGGTAATACTTATTATTTCATATCGGAAGACATAATTTCATCTATGATGTTCAATAACATAAAACATGAAATAGAGATTTGTGTTTAGCTTTAATTTATGACTTTTAAGATAACAAACCAAAGCCCATTCATTGTTACGTAAAATACACACGAGTGTAAAATTGATCTGCAGTAAAACCTAACCCTTTAGCTCTATTCTAACAATCGACGCATATTAAGACGGTTAGCTATTTACCTCTGTGACTTCGTTTTCTTCTTGAATTTCAGTTTCCGTTTTATATCCTTTGTTTGATCACGGCGCATCGTGACGCCATTTGAAAGGCTACCGTTTTGAGCAAAAGCATTGCCATTTTGTAAGGCTCCATGCCCCATGTCCCAAACCTTGCTTAATAAATGTGTTTCTTCTGCGAATACATACGTCAGTGCAGACTACAAGAATCCACATTACTTATAGCAGTTAATATTTGAACAAACCCGTTTAGATTTATAGCTGTTGGATCGTACTGTTACTTGACTAACTATAAATACTCTGACGAGTTCTGGTATTATCTTTGTGCTCTCTGTTGGGGCTGGATGAAGATTATCTTAATAATGTCCATAAACGAAGAATTGTGGTCAAGATTTTAGCTGTATAGAGACAGACCTTCAATACACGAAAATCAAGTCATTAAATCTGACCACAAACGTGTGTAGCATGCCATTTTTAAAAAAAACGTGCATTACAAATATCAGCAAAATATTTTATGAGACAATTTAATGTCGAATCAATTTTGGTAAATATTTTGTAAAATAATGGTTATTGCATAATAATTGTAAAATTATTGTTTCAAATTGCTTGTTAAGCTCAATAGTACACTGTTTTTAATCAGGTTTTCCTCGGAGATTAAAATTTAATATGATCATTTTCATATCCATATCAATTAAAAAAAAAGTCAAATTAGCTCTATCATTTTTATAACATTACCAACTTCTTACACCTATCTTCAAACATCTTGCACGTGTATATCCCCGTGCAGCTGACCGGTGTCTTTTTCGTGATAACATACCGTCATATATTACACTTTATATTTCTAACACCACTCGAAGACAATATTTCTTCGGTCTTGTCTACTATAACAACAACAAACTGATACAAAGTCTTAAAGTGTCATAAATTAGTTCAATTAAATCCAGGTTGAAAAAATTTATATAGCTGGATGTTAATGTAAAATTGTGACATATTTAACGACAAAATAATTTCATATATTGTAAACATATTTTGAAATAAGGTAAAGGAGATGCTTATACGGGTACAATACAAATACTTTATTCAACCAAACAGTCATAAAACCATAAATACACTATTCAGAAGGTTAGATAATCAAATGACTTAACCATCCAAACTGATTCAAACTGCTACACGACTCTAATGCGCACATTGCTGGTGTAGTCAAATTGCATGTTTACCTTCGAGTAATGCTCAGAAAAAGAAACGTGTTTGAAAAAAAAAACGCGCTCTTTTCTTTGACAACATTTTGCCGAAGTTCTGAATACTTGCACGATTAAATGAATAATCGAAAAATTCTCACCCCCCCCCCCCAAAAAAAAAACCCAAGTGAGCAGTCGAAATAAACAAAATAAATGTAAACACAATTAAATTGTTAATTTCTCTGGGATTAGGAAAAACCAATTTTAATAGTGTAGTTAATATGACAAGACATATTTTTATTTTTAACAATGTGTAACTTTGGAACTCAATTACTTGAATTTTAAATCCCGAACTGTCCACTTGAACTTGGTATAGGCTTTATCAAGTAGTAATATTGATTTGTTACTCTATTAAATAGTATTTGTCAAAATCATATCACTAAAGAATCATCAGCATTTACATGTAAAAACGTAGCATTTGAAATAATGTATAATTATATTAATATACGATTTCGCTGTGTTTAAATAGTAGATAATAAGAAATTGATTTTATAGGTTATACTCTTTTACATACATGTACACACAAAACAGTAAAGAGACGATGCTAATTATAGTTATAAAGCAATATAATTATTACATAGAAAAGGTAGTAAAATGTCCCAAATCAAAACTTTGATAACTCTGTAAACTTTGATTGGTTGTTTGATATTCATCCTTTCATGAATAAAATATATACGACTTGATGGGTATGCATATATGTAAGCTTGAGTTGGACATAAGGTAAGGGAAGTACAGAGGTACTTAACGTACAGTGTCGGCAGACATTGTGATGAATTATAGAAACACTCGGTCCGCCATATAATGATTTGTCACTTTGAAGACAACGAGTAAATAGATGCTAGATAAGACCTCTCACGGATCATCTTCAGACGACAAGATCCCGGCCCCTTGATAGAATGCAAATAAACAGATCCTCAGTGTTCGTACTTCAAATTCTACACATGCACATGTAATCATTATAAAATTGAAACCACGGAATATCCTGCCATGATACAAACACTATAGGATGTATATTTATAAGTCAATAGTTATTTGCATAATGTACAATGTATGATTATTTAAAAAGTCCTCAATAAAGTATGATATTTCAGACAACAGCAACAGAGATTCTTGTAGGACACACACGCAATGTGTTTTCAATATCAATATTTAACGTGGGGTATGAGATAAAAAAAATCATATTCGAAAATTATCATAGGGGAATTCCACGTAGCAAAGAAAACACAAAGTTGTCCACTGTTGCAGGTGCGACAGTTTTAGATTGTAGGTTATCTATGTTTTGCTTATTGGTTTGTTGTAGTTTTCGGTTTTTAAAAATATTTTTGACTGATTTACCAAATACTGTTAAACACTGGTGACATTTAAGTTATCGCATTTGATATAAATACAAATGTATATATCCGCGTCCTTATATCGTATGTAATTTTGAAATAGACGCACTATCAACTGATTTATCTCTACGAAAAAAAATAGCACACCCATCACACCTGCCCCCGTTTACAAATGAATAAGTACATGCATTTAACAAATACAATAAAGTTTCTATAATAAATGCATATTCATTAAGTGGACCCTTAGGGCCATGCAGAAAATATATAAGCGAGGTAAAACCGGATGCGATTGGGATTCAGCTTAAGCATGCGCTAACCGGGTTTCTGTGCAAGGTTGTGTGTAGGTTAGGGAACTAGCCGGATGCCTAATACGAACGAAGCCAATCAGAAAAATAGTCATTCACTGACTTTTTAACTATACATTTTATTATCATTGATTTAAGTTATAATTACATGCATGTTAGAGGTATGAACTCTTTACAATATGAGGTAAAACGGGCATAGCTATAGCTGATGCAACGTACAAATATAGATGTTATATGGCAATATCCATGTTTTGAATTGCTTCTATTGTTCATAATTTGCAATTGGAGGTCTCCTCCACACGTCATAATGAAAAAGCAGGAGAGTAGAATCGGAGGTATAATAGATCATCTTAAGGTTTAAAAAAAAGGTTTCATATTATGCATATGGTACACATATCACAGTCTTTGTTTTAATGGACAGTAACCTACTCCTTTTCTCTACAAGCTAATAACTCCATTCATTGCCGTTTATGCTAGCGCTCTCGAGCGCAAGCAATTACTTTAGCCTATATTTCTGGAATACGCATGCCTGACTTTACGGTTTGGCATTCTTGGAAAACTACTTTAAATAGACTGTACGATTACAATTTCGTTTTATCTTAATAATAGATATGGCCCAAATTCTGAAGTTTCTTTAAGTTAATTGTCTAACCTAGATATACAGGTACAAGAATAAATAAGGTCATAAAATGCAAAGATTAAAGATATCACATGGAGGAACCTAGCATTCCTTACAATTATACCACCTTCCTGGATAAGTCTGGCAAGCTCATTAAAAAAACAGGATACTTTTTTAAAGGAAAATCCCGATTCAAACGACATTCAATCGGGAAAATTTTACGTCGAAGCACAAGTAAAGATATTTTCTAATTGGTCAATTTTAGCTCGAGTCTATCATACAAAAATATCCGGGCAAAGAAACGACACTCACGCGGAAAAATTCAGCAAAATAACCCAGTTGATCACGGACCTTACTTTGCGTCCACTTTTATAAAAATTGCTACCACGCTTGCTCACCTATTTTTTTTAAAATCAATTTTTTGATGGAATTGCTGTGAATATAGTAGATGAAAACGAAATAGTTGTTAGGGATTAGTTTTATAAAAATTTTGCTAATGAAAGACATGGCTTTGAGACTGAAAATATCACCGACTTTTAAACTATGTTTATGTATACAATGCATCCACTGAAGATATACGGTATTATGGTAAAAAATGTTCCCACATTTAGGCCATATGTCCATGTAATCAAATTAAGATAACGTTGTAAGCAATTATCCTTTTATGAGTAAACTTGTGAACAAACTGTTTTAATAAAACAATTATTATCTAGAGAAAAAAAATATTGAGGAATTTTTAAAAGGATTACGGTTGATTTCGCCCCTTACCCAGATCAGTCCAATGGTGAGGATGGTATACTTTTAACAATATTATTGGGGTCGACATTATTAACGTATTAGATATCTAAAAAAATTTGTAAAAAACAATATTCGCAAACGTGCATGTACAATTTTTACCAAAAGAAATCTTTTTAAAATTTGTTTCGATACATGAAAGGATGCAATTAATTTAATATCGATTCAATCCAAGTACACGAAAGGCAAAGCCAAATTACACTACCATGACGCATGCGGATTTTTGGAGAAATCAAACAATTTTTTTTTTCTTCGAAAATATTTTACATTTTTGTAAAAATCAACATCATTCTCCCGATGTATAATGCTGATAGCTTGTAACTTTTGGGGGCAGTTATTTTACAAAGAATATACTGATAAAAATATCGTGCCAAAGAACTTTAAGAGGGCTGTATTATAATGTGCATTTCTAGTGTACTTATTTCTGAGAAAAAATAGCCCCGTGAAAAGATATAGGCCTACCAAGAAAATACACAAATTTCTTAGCTGGGTAGAATGGAATTATTCTTTATTTCTTCTAATCATTTACGGTATATATAATAGGTGCATGTAATTAGTTAACTTCCAAGCCTCCTTAGTCCCAGTACACTGTCTTTCTAGACAACAAACTGTGCATTGCTGACAAAGTAATTAAAATTTTAAAAAACAACAACTTTTCCAGACTTGTTTGCGTCTCGTACACCTTGTTATACATGTGTGTGACCATTACGTAGGTGTCTGCATTCAACTTGACAAACTAAACCAATTAATTATTCACAGTTTGGAATCCATTTGAGAATATTGGAGAAAAAAATGCACGTATATCTAAACAATTTCATTACCCTAATTAATAAGACATATTTTACATATCTATTCGTGTAGTGCTTTAGACACAGGATCGTCCTAATAATTTGTTTTAAAATAGAAGCTCTAATTTGTGATGAAACAAAAAATATCATTTTTGGAACATTAGGTTATACTTCATCAGTTACCGCCTTCGACGCGAATACGTATTTTCAACCTGTATCGAGCTTTACGCCACTTTCGTAAAGCCTAGTATATATGGGACTGAACATCGATAGTAAGGACGTATGGGACCTCGAAATAATACGACATACTGCCTTTCAAAATTAAAGATAATTTTAAGCTTTTTCTTATTACTGTTTTTTTTTAATCTACATGTTTTACAGCGTAAAGCAAAAAGACGTTGCGTTCGTTATTTGCCTGCAAGATTTGATTCAAAATGCGCTTGAATTTTATAATTTATGTCTTTCTTATCATATTTTTAAAGTATTCTATGATCAAAAATCCTCTCCCCCGACTGTGTAAGTACAGAAAATAAATACAATGTTATACATTTTCCCAATGTGGCCTAATTGGCTTTGCCCAAGGGACTAAAGCCCTGACCCAGGGACCATGAATTTCATAACTGTGGTAGAGGGCTTTACGGACATCACGGCCGTGCATTTAGTTTTATCTTATGTGTTTAAGGAAGTTGAGAAGAGGATTTTCTAAGATTTAATTACATTTTTTCTATATGGCCATATTGCCCAAACCTAGGGTCTGAACCCCGACCCAGGGGTCATGAATATTACACTTTTGGTAGAGAGCAATATAGACATTATTATAACCATGCAATTAGTTTTTTCCACATGTATACCAGAAGTTTTTAAAATTCTGATTTTTTTTTTAATTTTTCACTTATTTTGCCGCACCCTTGACGCCCTGGGGATGGTAAGGTAAAAATATTCTTTATTTAAAGTTCGCTTATCTTTGAGATGCTTCAAACCAAAAATGGTAACAATTAGCCATGTAGTTTTCAAAAAGAAGTTAAATTGTTAACGACTGACGAACGAAAACAGACGAAGACCAAGTGTTGACTATGTTGACCTAAAAATATTAACAATTAAATTTCAATTTGTTAATTTTAAAAGTTTTTTAAGTTTGAAGTTTATTCGAATGGCATCATTATGAAGCTACTATACACAGAAGGTTTGAAATTAATTCGCCAAATCATAACGAAAAAAAGTCTGGAAAACGAAGTGGGGACAGAATGACTTGACAAACCGCGATAAAACGGTTTTACCTGTAGAGTACTGATTATACATGTGCATGATTTTTGTTTTGTAATCAACCTTAATGTTTAAATTCATTTATATAACTGTTAAAATATTTTTCACATCAGAACGTTACTGCAAGAAGTATAAACTCCGCAGTCCGAGTTACCTTTTGCTTTTCTTTGGTGGTTTCTCTTTCCCCTCAGGTATCTTTCCGTTCTGAACAAGTTCGGGTTTCCCTTTTTCAGGTTTGTTATTTGTAAAAGTCATCGTCAGTTAGAGTTACAGATAAAAGCCAAATAAACAAATCTAATTCTTACAAGTGTCCGGAAAAAACTTTGATGCAAAGTTTTTTTTAGTTATTTAGTTAATTAACTGCGAGTTATCATCACTAAATCCCAGCTTCATTAAGTTTTCTGGTTCTTGCATAGCAGCCATCCCCACCGTGTTCCAAAAGTGAAGTGTAAATGAAGACTGTGGATTTGTTTTCTGTTAAATGATCAGGGTTGGTTGTAAATTTTGGATCCTCTTCAGACTGGCATCGTTCTATAGTACCTTAAGCAGAATACCGATACAGTACCCACAAAGAGCACCTACTTAGCTGAGGGTTTAAGAGTTTTATTATTATTGCTTTGTTGTCAAAATATATGCCGTACACGTTTCGTTATTTTGTTAGAATTTTGACAAATATTTGAAACTGCTTGAATGTCTTTCTTCCATTACCGATATGTATGTCCTATCTATACTAAGAGTTTGATAATCAATGCTTTGTGGCCAGAATATATGCCGTTGACGTATAATTAATTTGTTAGAATCGATAATACATTATCAATGATTAAATGAATTATCTCCCCTTAAAATCAAAACAGTGAGCTTTAACTGTTATCTAACAATATAAAGTTTATATATAAGTAAAATGCGCATGATAAATGAGTCGATATTTGTTATGAGATAAATTCTGTTTTATCGTTAATTGTCTTTCCTTCTTTCAGTCAATAAAACTGTGACTTCTTTAGAATCCTTTAAGAAATACTGTGTACATACCATTATACGGTTAACGTTGTATTGATATGTATATTTTCAAGTAACGTTGTACAAACAATCAGCAACAACACTTCTGATGTTGGTGAATATTATCATACACTTCTACACTTTTAAAAGTCTTGTCAACTTATTTAACAGTGACACAATGTGATAACGTGGACACATTACCTTATCATAATTATAATCCAGTAAGTAAACATAAAAATGCAAACCAAAGTAAGTTAAACATTTACAAACGAAATTGTATTTCTTCATGCGTTGCAGCAATTTGTGTATTTCGCTCCTTTTAAGATATTAGAAGGCAATACCTATGACACGACTGTATCTTTAAACTTACGGGCCCTTTAAATCTAAATGCTTAATGTTCATTAATAAGATGATTTTCATGTTAGTAATTTTATTTGATTATAATTCAGAAGAAATTTATACAGAACTTTGAGTAAACGATCTGCTTAAACTTGGAATTTGTTTGCGTTTAGTAGCATTAAAAGCAAATTTACAAATTCATTAAACAGTAAAACGAAATTAAAAAAACATTGCCTCCCTTATATTTTTTTACTTTGCAATCTTAATAAAACAAGTGACGTTATAAATCACAAATGATTTATGGATATTTAATTCCTTGGCAGGGGAAGGTTTATGCAACATTTACTGCCACTATATAACACAGATTATGCCTTTTGAAAAATTTATACCATCACTAAGGTAATGGTTAAATCAGGGTTTCTGCGCATGACCACTGAATGACCGAATCTGTGAACATAATATAAATCTTTGTGTGCATCCCAATTCTGGGTCCCAAAGGTGTACTTCATATAAATGTCATCCAAGTTGTAAAAGGTATCAAAGTTATTTATAGAACACTTTACCTATCTAAATACGACGATAGAATAAATATAAAAATCCATAAAGATGTCAAATGACATTTATATGACAAGAAATAAAGCAACAGAAATTCAATTTGACAGTCAGCAAGTAGAAATTATACTAGTAGTCAAATTTGCTTTATTTTCATAAAATCGTAATAAACCTGCACCATATATAAGCCAAATGTTTCGCTGTAATAATAAATGCACGCGAGCAAAAAAAAATCTCCTATTTAAGGTGGAATGCTATTAATATCAAACTTTATTTCATGGACGTTAAAGAGTCATTTCTGAAACATGATTTCGTTGTATAAAAAGAGATTTATAATCGGTCATTGATAGTATTTTATACGGTTTTTATTAGAACCTGAAAGCTACGCTTTGGTAGAAGATTAGACATTAAAGAGTTTAAAAGTTGTGGTCATTAAAAACATGAATTGATCATTTTATAAATCATGTCAATTAATGTCATTTAGAACATGTTTTTAATAATTAAAACTAATTTATGAAATAAAAAATGTGTTGTTTAATATTTTTTTCAAATCGTTAGATAAAACCTTCAAAAGAAATGAATCCTTTAAAGAGGAAAGGTGAATCCATGGTGAGGGATTCATTTATAATAAATGAACTAAAACTGAATTTCGATTATGTAGAAATATTGCTTTTTAAAATTTAACCACATCCAAAAATCCCAAATCAAATGATAAAAAGTTTTAAAATACAGCAATTTGATTCGAAATATGGTAAAATTACTTGCAATGGTCCTAATAAGCTGAAAAATTAAATTCGAATGATTTCTTGCCCTCAGATGCAGGAATATTTGCAAAAAATAATGTGTGCTGCGTTGGTTTTTGTTTTGCATTTATTAATTTCTTTAATGAGGGTGTCTGTCCCGACTATCCAGTTGATATAATTATGTTCATGTTTAGTCTAGGATAAGCCTTGGTCTCATGCTAGACTTAGTTACAATAATGAATGTCTAAGTTATACTTTTATACTTATGTAAACAACTTCCTAAAGATACAAAATGTGCGTCGCTAAGGGCTGTCTTTGTGTGGTTTGACGCTATTGTGCAAGGTTCAAGTAAAATGACATTAACTGAACTGCATTGTACGGACTTTACAGTATATTACAGAATTGGGAAGATTTTACTGAAGAATAAACCATTTATTTATTCATTTTTGACCAATTTTTTCTGCACTGCACTGTTCATCGGATAGGCCGTAAGCCTATTAATTTCGTTCTTATTCTTAAAATTAAAAGATTTAAAGTTTTAAAGGTCTACAATCGTTAGATTTACGTTATTTCGGTCACGTATTGAAGATGCAATGGATACCTATAAACATATGCTTGCACGGTTTATCTCTCCTGGCTTGACAAATATCGACGTAATGTTTATTGTCAAATGCATCCTGAGAGTATTGCAAGCACTACATGTCCCCTAACGACATCGAAGCCCCTCACAATTTTTAAACGAAGTGTTGTTTTATGATGTCCATTTTTATAGGACAACATGAAAAATAATGAAAACCACGTTGCTCAAAATTTAATTCCTTTATCATCTTGGGGTTCATACTGGTAAAGAGACGCACTCGCGTAGCACTAAATAGTTCATAAATACGAGAGTTTTTCTAAAATTAGTAACACTTTTATATCTGGTGGATAAAAGAAAACTCAAGTCTTAATCGAATCTTGTTTATTGCAGTTTTGGTTGGAATGGTGCAGCAGGATCTGAACGTAAAAGTCCGGTCTCCTCTTTTCTCACCTTTTGATTATTAATTTAAACACTAATCTAACCCGATGGTAAATAAAAGTCACATTTAAAAATTGATTGCGTAAATATCTGTTGATAAAAATAAAAATATTTATATATATTTATCTGTAGGGCTTGAAGCTTCACAGAACGTTTTAAAAGAAAGTGCCAAATAATATCGAAACAATAGACCCACATGTCTTGACTGTCACTTAGGTACCACCGATTAACATCAATAGGTTACCCAACAGAGTGACTCAACTTTCCCCCCCCCCCCTAAAAAAAATACGTGTACAAGTTCACTTTATAGCCACATTCGTCACCCCTCCCGAAATTAAAAAGCCTGAACCCTGCCCAATGGGTATTGAATTTTACCAAAAAATGGAAACCATGGATATAATAACAATACATTTACTTTTAATAACCTCCCACGACTGTTAAAACCAGGGGTCATGAATTTCACAATATAATTAGAAGGCTTTAGGGACATTATAACAAGGGTTTAAACAAAAGCAAGGTAAATGAGGATCAAAAAAAGTATGTTAAGAGTAAACAAAACTCTTATTTACATTCAGTTCTATTGCCACTGCAGTTTCCGAAGGCCGTTAATTGTTTTCCAAGTAATGGGTTGTGGTGCATCCTGTCCGCCTACTCAGTAAGATCAAAAACCAATGGCAGGTCTGCCATTGATAGAATTACAGAACAACAGTCAAGTCATTAACATTTGCTAATCTGTAAAGTGCAATGACTCTAACGACATGGTTCCAAGTATTCTTATACAAAATAAAAAAAATCTTTTGGCCAAAAAAGGGTACTTGTGTTGAAGCTTCCTCAGATAGGATAGATTCAAATTTGTTCAATACATAACTTCATAGCTTCCTCAGATAGGATAGATTCAAATTTGTTCAAAACATAACTTCATAGCTTCCTTAGATAGGATAGATTCAAATTTGTTCAAATCAAAACCTCTGGGGCCACATTAGGAGAATTCAATTATTTTACCTGTACATAGGTACATGTATAAATATTTAAAACAATTTTTAAAGTCTTAATACTATTTGCCAAGGAAAGCTGTTAATTTAATAAATGGAAAACAATATTGCATAGTGTATATTCATGTTTGCTTAAATCATGATCCCCGGGTTTAGGGTTTGGCCGTATTAGGGGGTCCAATTTTACATAAATAACATTTTAAAATTATTCTCAATAACTCAAATGTCTTATTTACATTCAGTTCTATTGCCACTGCAGTTTCCGAAGGCCGTTAATTGTTTTCCAATTAATGGGTTGTGGTGCATTCTGTCCGCCTACGCAGTAAGATCAAAAACCAATGGCAGGTCTGCCATTGATAGAATTACAGAACAACAGTCAAGTCATTAACATTTGCTAATCTGTAAAGTGCAATGACTCTAACGACATGGTTCCAAGTATTCTTATACAAAATAAAAAAAATCTTTTGGCCAAAAAGGGGTACTTGTGTTGAAGCTTCCTCAGATAGGATAGATTCAAATTTGTTCAAAACATAACTTCATAGCTTCCTTAGATAGGATAGATTCAAATTTGTTCAAATCAAAACCTCTGGGGCCACATTAGGAGAATTCAATTATTTTACCTGTACATAGGTACATGTATAAATATTTAAAACAATTTTTAAAGTCTTAATACTATTTGCCAAGGAAAGCTGTTAATTTAATAAATGGAAAACAATATTGCATAGTGTATATTCATGTTTGCTTAAATCATGATCCCCGGGTTTAGGGTTTGGCCGTATTAGGGGGTCCAATTTTACATAAATAACATTTTAAAATTATTCTCAATAACTCAGATGTAGTGATATATGGTATTACTTATATGCAAGCACCTTGACATATTGTTGATTGTGAAGACAGTGGCCGCTGGACAAATCGTGGTCTTCACGAGGGGTTCAAAGTTTGATGTAGGTTTATATGTTTAAGATTTTCTTAAAACTGCAATACTCAATATGTGATATTACATGGTATATCATCCAGTTACAAAAGAGATTTAATATTTAACATGAGATTTTTTTTTATAAATATGACTCCATAAAGCTTAGTCTATTATCATAATGATTATTGCTGCTCAGGGGAGCGATGTGGCCCATGGGCATTTTGTTTAGATAACATTTATCTTCTTGAGACGCTGTATGAAGATGTATGAAAACTATTGAAATTTTCAATGAGTGCAATTGTTCAAAAGACATGCATAAAATGTTATAGGTACATCTGATGTGTTTGTTTATAGAATTATTTCCTGTTGAAGTTAATTGAGATTGTTGTTGTCAATGAACCGGAGAACATTCACTGACCTGCAGATACTTATACATTCTTACGTAACATTACGAGTCATTTGTGGAAAACATTCCTTCATCATCTGTAAAATATCAAATATTAATAACAGCATTTATAACTGATTTACATCAAAACATTTTAATATGAATTTGTCAGTGTCAAGTTTGAAAAAGTATTTTGCTCGCATAAAATTGTTTGAATTCATTTGACAATGTGGTTTTTGACAAAATATAATTTGATCACTATAATGAATTGATGACACTGATGAGGCATTTACGCTTAATAATTTTAAGATCTTTTTTTTATTTTCAAAGAAAGACATTTCTCAAACTGAAAAACACCGTCAATTCCTTTTACAATATATGCACAAAAACCTGGTTAATTTTGATATACAAGCTATTGAACAGACACATTTCCTAATGACATTTACAACACATGTATTTGATTACACAATTAATAGCGAAATTGACACGACCTAATTCATTATATCTAATTGCTTAAAGACTACAGTAGATCTCCGTAAATTGGTCGGTGTTCAAGATATCAGTGAGCCAATGCTCACTAGTAATACCCCCGCTCTGATGTGAATATGCAAAATAAGCAAAGTCGACATTTAAATTTCAAGCATAAGCAATAAGTTGCTGCTGAGAAATCTTTGACGAAAATTTGTTTGAAAATTTAGGCTAAGACTAAACAAAGTTGTCATTTAACAGGAAGTTGACGTCCGATTGGTACAAAAATATATCATACGATATGGCATGCCTAAACAAATAGTGTGTTAAAATTTCAAGCATTTGCAATGAATAGTTGCTGTGAAAAATGCGACAGAAATATTTGTTACAGACAGACAGACAAGGGTAAAACAGTATACCCCTTCTCCTTCCGAGCGGGTGTATAATAAGCAATACTCAGATGAAATCAAATAGTTACCTCATTCATATGGACAGAAATAATCATAAACTTCCAGAAAAGAATTAAAGTCAAACGGAAAGGACATTATTGATAGATATTACTGTACATTCATGAAATTACTATATATAGCGAAGGAATTGTACTTTGAATAATTATATATGTAATAAATACATGTATGTGCAACGCTTTGCATAGCATGAGCAGCAGGTTCAGTACTGTAATTTGAAAAAAAAATTCTTAATTTTTACGCTTTTGAGATGTATTATTCTTTGAAATGGCATCGGATATTTTTATGATTTTTTTTATCTTTTTTTTTTCTAATGTCTTTAATATTTTATTTTGTTTACATCCACAAACTGTTAATTTGATCAATATTTTCTTAAAATCAATAAAACTAGAAAACTGACCAGTCAGGAAGGGCCCCGCTATGACAATTAATATAGAGAAGTGAAAAAAACTTTGAATTCCATCCTCTTTATATTAACAATGATGAAAAATAAATGCCCTGCAGAAGATGTAAAGAACTGGAATATATAGGATCTCGTGAGTTGTAGTTGGATATGATTTTCATCCAACAATTAAAGTGTTTTTTTCTTAAGCTTAGTGGTTTTTCAGAAATGACAGAATGGGTTTATTATCTGATTACCTGTTAAAATTAACAGCATTAATGCAGAAAAAAATAAAATAAATAATTAAAAAATAAAATAGTGAAAACAGATATCTTAATATGTATCTTGATTTTAGAATTCAATAAAATTATTATAAATCACTGTGTACGGTATTTTAACCAAAATAAAATATGAATATTATATTTTAAATCCATATTTCAAAGAATGTACACAAGACTACACATCATTCAAAATTGACCTTAACTTCAAAACAAAGTTCATTTGCAGACACAGGCAGTGCAGTAATTAATCTCATTGTGACAGATAAAGATAAAGCTTAGGATTTTCTTCCTGTGGAAGGTTAATTAATCCCAAAGGACAAATATTGCACAGCCTTCCATGTATACAATGGTAACATTCTCAGCAGTTATCTCTCTTTGCTCATTCATTCTAAGCAGTTATCTCTCTTTGCCCATTCATTCTTTTGCATAGTTAACAATCTACCCCACCACCCCAGCTCCAAACCAGAAGACATAGAGAACCAAACTTAGCATCAAAATATGTATTTCTGCCTACTGAACTACCATACCAAATTTGAACTTAATTGAGCAACCATAAAAAAAGTTATTAGAAAAAAACAGGAAATTTGTGGACGGAAGAGTGACAGACGGACGGACAGAAGGACGGACGGACAGAGTGATTACTATAGGGCACCCGCAAATTCTTGCGGGGCCCTAATAACTTTTTTGTTTATACTGATGGAATTTGCAGATTAAAGTTAAATAAGTACTCATCTGAAATTAAGCTATGTATGAATCACTAACGAAAGAAGTGATCTTTAACTTCCTCAAATAACTGTTAGTTTCCTCAAATAGCTGTTAGTTTTATAAAATACTGACAATATACTGAAAATTTCAAAATTCTTATAATTAAATGTAGATCATTTTTGTTCTATTTCATGATTAAAATTAATTGTTAAACTTATTTTCTGCCTTTAATATAAAGTGTCGATGATTGGTGTGTGTAGAAAAAATAAGTATATGTAATTTCCACAAGAAAAATTACTTACTTTATGTTTTGAATGTTTTTGTAATCGATCTTTAATTTTATTTTAATATCGATATGTATAATATATCTTCGGACCAAGAGTATCAGCTCACTGAAATGTCGACATCTGCAAAGACATTCTTATTTTATGCTAAACAATGGTTATAAAGATCAGTCAGCAATGTTTTGTGCCAATTTCATTTGTTAAAACTTTGTTCCAAATAGGATGACGTAATAAATGTGTGTATCGATCAATTGTTTTCATCGATTTTGAACAATTATTTTCAATGTAAGAAATAATGTTTCCAAAAGTCATTGAACTCATGTACATGTATATAAACGATGATAGAATGCTAGTAACATCAGACAACATGAAGGCGTTTGCATTTATTCTCCTGGCATCTCTGCTTGTGGCATCCTGTGTGGAAGGTAGGCTGCTGGCTGTAAACAATGAAACAATAATATCAGTGGTACTCACTGTAATAGACAGGAACCGGAAGTCGGGTTGTCAACGGAAATCTATTTTGCATGAAATTAAAATTATTCTTTGTCATTAACTTTAATGTAAATGATAATTATACGTTCTTTGATAAGAGTCCTACCTATTTCAATTGTTCTCACATTGGACTTGGACTTTATCAACATAGTCTTCAACATACCGGTATAATGATGAAAACCAAAATATTCGATCTCCGTTTGTAGGGAGGGTGGGCTGCCCAGGTAACGCGAGACCGACCGGATCGTGTCGATCAAACAGACACTGTAACAGCTGGTCCTACTGCTACAGACCTGGTGGTCAAGGCCTCGTCGGATACTGCTGTGCCTGGAAACGTAAGCTTTTCATACATGTACATGTTGTTTTTACGTGTTCATGGATTGTTAATTTTCAACTGCATTTTTTTTTATTACAGAAGGACCATATTAACCGTAAAGGACTGACAGACTTTTCAACGATTTTAAGACAATAAATCTTTAAATTCTGAATATTAAAGAAAATCTTTCTCTTTTAACAGATGTCTTTGGTTTTTTAAATACCTACAGTGTACCTACAATCTAATTAAAATTAGAATTGTAAATCCGACCCTACGATACTGAGTGTAGCAATCATCGTGAGCCGATCAATGTATCTAATCTCAATTAAATTGCTTAAATTAGGGACTCGATTATTTGTGCAGTAAATTGGCTAGGACTGTCCAGTGTTTTAGGTATAAGTAACTTCTAATAAACTCAATAATGCCAATCTTAACTTTTTTTTCCTTCTTACATTAATTTATGTTATCAGCAAAGATGAATTTTTGAAATTCGGAATTTGATCCGATATGAATATGAATTACCTGAGCTTCTGTTTCACGTTTTATATAATTACCTTTAAGTTAGCTTCCTTTACAAATATACTAGTAGTTAAGTAAATCGAGCGGATTAACATTTTACGGTTTACAATCAATTTTTACAATGTTCATTACCTGAAGTAAAAAGTTGTTTTAAAAGCACAAAATAACAATTTTATAAATAAAAAGTTGTGTTAAAAAGCACAAAATAACAATTTTATAAATAAAAATCACTATTGATATCCATGTTCTGTTAATTTGAGGAAGATATGCTACGATAAATGTAGATAAAAATTGAAACAGAGGAAATGCGAACTAATTTTTCATTTTTCTTATTTTCTCTTAAAAACTTTCTGTAGCAATGTAATTGCAAAAGTTAAGTTTCTATGTGTTTTTTCATATTATTCTGCATATTTTAATTGTATTATATCGTGTATTATTTTATATCACTGGCTGGAACACAGTGGGAAAAAACTTTAAAATACTTAATATTATCCCAGATAGCATGACTTTGTTAGGCCTACAAAACCAGTTACATTGGCCCAATGTTGGCAAATAATGTTGGTCCAATGTAATTTTGCTTACCTGCCAAACATTGGCTCAACATTTTGGGCCGACATCGGCACAATGTCACATTTGTCATCTTGTGATATTGGCCCAACAGTGGGCCAAGGTAGGTAACATATGACCAACATTGGCCCAATGTTAGGACTGTAGGTCCATTGTCGTTCCAATATAGATGCAAAAATACAAATGCAACAATACATCACAATCTAAATGATGGATTTATTTTGAATCCAGAGTGCACAAGCCATGATCAAGAAATCCTTAAACTTAAATAACGGCCGTTCGTTATTTAGCTAGCATATATTCACAGGGTAAATCTATATCCACACTTTTTAAAAATAGAATAAAGTTGTAGTATTCCGGAATTGTCTTTGTCTTATCATGTTGGTTTTGTCTGTTATGTGTCATTGTATGTTTTCCGCCCTAATAAACTACATGTGTTTTGTGTGACTGATTTCTGACTAACTTTTTGGACAGAACAGTGGCGACGAGGATTAAAGTGTCAAGATGACAGCAGTTTTCGGGAAAATAGATTCTTTCGAGGAGGGCAAAGAGACATGGGAACATTACTGTGAGCGTCTGGGACATTATTTCATAGCAAATGGAATCGGTGACACCGAAGAGGCGGATAAAAAAAAAGAGGCGGTCTATTTTGCTCAGTGTGTGCGGCAGTAAAATATATAAGCTGATGAGTGACCTATTAGCACCAAATAAACCAGGTACGAAAACTTTTGATGAACTTGTAAAATTAGTGCAAGATCATTATGCACCCAAACCCTTGGAAATAGTCCAAAGATTCAAATTCCATAATCGTTTTCGCAGACCAGGAGAGTCTGTGGCCTCGTTTGTGGCCGAATTACGTCATTTAACGGAACATTGCAATTTTGGTGCGGCTATTGAAGTGATGATTAGGGACCGTCTGGTTTGCGGGATCATGGACGATAAGATACAGAGACGCCTGCTAGCGGAGAAGGATTTGACTTTAACGAAAGCATATGAAACTGCAATATCAATGGAAACTGCAGCGAAGGGAGTACTTGATCTACAGAGTGGAACTCCACATGCTGAAACTGTAAACAAAGTGAGTGATGGTGAAAAACCACAAAAAGACAAAAGTAGCATAAAGTGTTATTATTGTCACTTGTTTGGACACTTTGCCGCAGAGTGTAGGAAAAAGAAGGCCGACCAAGTCGCTAATCGGGGAAAAGGAAGAGGAAACTCGAGAGGCAATTTTTGGAGTAACAAACCAAGGGATCAGTTCAGAAGAGAAAATGTGCACAATGTATGTGATACACCTGATGAAGAAGAAGACCCCACTGAGTATACCTTGTATCATATGATGGAGCCGGGCAAGCAGCCACCGTATCGTGTGTTTTTAGCATTGAATGGAGTAGATCAGTCTATGGAGTTGGATACGGGAGCAAGTAAGACCGTGATTAGTGAAGAAGTATACAAGACTTTATGTAAATCTGACTCTCGGTTGAACTTAGAACCTTCATGCACAAAATTGCGTACTTACACTGGGGAACTTATTCCCATCCTAGGAACAGTACAGTTGATTGTGAATTACAAAGATAAACAGTATGATCTGAAAGCAGAAGTGGTAAACGGGAAGACACCGTGTTTACTTGGCCGTGATTGGCTTGATGTCATTAAACTGTGCTGGGATGAAGTATTTCAGATTAAAACAGAAGTACAGTCTGATGTGGAACAGATTCTGAAAAAATATGAAGTTGTGTTCAAGAAAGAATTGGGGACAGTCCAAGGAGTGAAAGCAAAAATATATGTTGACTCTCAGGAAAAAACCGAGATACTTTAAAAGTCGTTCACCACCTTTTGCCTTGAAAGAGAAAATTGAACATGAGTTGGACAGATTAGTTCGTGAAGGAACTGTTACACCTGTAGAGTTTTCAGAGTGGGCAACGTCTATCGTACCAATAGTAAAGAGCGACAAGATCGTACGTATTTGCGGTGATTATAAAGTCACAGTGAATAGAGTTTCGAAGCTGGACAACTATCCTATTCCAAAAACGGAGGATCTATTTGCAATATTAGGGGATGGCGAACATTTTTCCAAACTCGACCTGAGTCAAGCCTATCAGCAGTTAGAGTTAGATGAGGAATCCAAGAAATACACCACTATCAACACACATAAGGGGCTTTTTCAGTATAATCGTCTACCTTTCGGAATCTCATCTGCTCCTGGCATATTTCAGAGAACTATTGAAAACCTGCTCCAGGGCATATCCAGTGTTATTGTTCGATTAGATGATATACTTGTGACTGGAAAAACCCGTGGTGAACATTTACAAAATCTTGCGGAAGTGTTAAAGAAGTTGGAAGCAGCGGGAGTTCGACTGAAAAGAGAGAAGTGTGTTTTCTTGGCAGATGAAGTTACATACCTTGGACATCGCATAAATAAGCATGGAAGACAACCAACTGAAGACAAGGTGCAAGCGATCAAGAACTTACCTGAACCAAATAACGTTAAAGAATTACAGGCTTTTCTTGGAATGCTTAACTACTATGGTTGCTACTTACCAAATCTGTCAACTGTATTAGCACCATTACATGAACTCTTAGGAAAAGATGTTGCATGGTCTTGGGGTCCTAAACAGTCAAACGCAATGCAGGAGTCAAAAAACCTTTTGAGATCTTCATCTATACTAGTTCATTTTGATTCAGCCAAGAAGCTTGTCATGTCCTGTGATGCCTCGCCAACTGGGTTGGGTGTTGTGTTGTCACACATTACAGAAGAAGGAGAGAAGCCAATCGCTTATGTGTCACGAACCCTGGCACCAGCAGAAAAGAACTACTCTCAGTTGGAAAAGGAGGGACTTGCAATTATATTCGGAGTGAAAAAACTTCATCAGTACCTGTATGGTCATCATTTTGTTATCTATACTGACCACAAACCATTATTGGGCCTGTTTAAACCTGACCGAGCCATTCCAACCATGGCTGCCGCTCGAATTCAGAGATGGGCTCTGATCCTGGCCGGATACGAGTATGAAATATTGTACAAGGAGGGTAAGAAGAATGGTAATGCAGATTGTTTGAGTCGTCTTCCACTCAAGGAGAGTGTGGATGTACCTGTACCGGGGGAGACTATTTTACTCATTGAACACTTAAACAGTACACCAGTACATGCTGAAGAAATTGAAGAATGGACACAGTTGGACCCACTCCTGCGTCAAGTAACCTTTTGTATAAAGAATGGATGGAAAGAGAAAAATAAGGATGAGGAACTTCGTCCTTATTTTAGCAGGCGAAACGAACTAAGTGCTCATGAAGGGTGTATTCTATGGGGAAGTCGTGTGGTGATCCCAGAACCAGGAAGAGAAAAATTATTGGATTTGTTGCATGAAGGACATCCTGGAATAGTCAGGATGAAAAACCTGGCAAGGAGCTACTTGTGGTGGCCAGGAATTGATGAAGCTATTGAGACCAAAGTACGAGGATGTGAAGATTGCCAGGCACAAAGCGCCATGTCGGCAGTGGCACCCTTGCATCCCTGGGAATGGCCAGATCGCCCCTGGTCTAGAGTACATGCAGATTATGCAGGACCTTTTATGGGATCCATGTTTTTGATCCTAATTGACGCTTATAGCAAGTGGATTGAGGTCTATAAGTCATCTACTTCTACATCTGAAGTGACCATCGAAAAATTCAGACAGGCATTTGCAACACATGGAATCCCTGGTGTACTTGTTACGGACAATGGGACCTGTTTTACAAGTCATGAATTTTCCTGTTTTACATCGGAGAATGGTATTCTACATGTGAAGACCTCACCATACCACCCCGCATCCAATGGGTTGGCTGAGCGGGCTGTTCGAATTTTTAAGGAAGGGATGAAGAAGATGGATAAAGGCCCTGGATCATTGATGACCAAGTTGCAAAGGTTTTTGTTAAACTACCGAACAACTCCACATACTACGACTGGTGTAACTCCAGCAGAACTCCTCATGAATAGGAAATTACGAACAAAGCTAGACTTCGTCAAACCTGAAATTCGAGAACGAGTAGAAAATCGACAGAAGAAATTCAAGCACTACCATGATGCACATGCAAAAGGACGAACCTTTATGGAAGGAGATGCCGTTATTGTGAAAAGTTTTCCAAGTGGACAGTGGAAATGTGGGGAAGTAACACAAAAGACAGGACCAGTATCATACAGAGTCGCACTACCAGACGGAGGAATCGCACGCAGACATGTCGATCATATCAAGCAGCGACATTTTAAACCATCTATGGAACTGGACAATCCTGATGGAAGCGACTATACTCATACCCCAGTAACCATAGAAGAGAGTCCTACATCCAAAGCATCCGACTGCGAGTCCGTGTCCGATACGACTTTACCATTATCCAATACATGTACTTCAACATCGTCCAGCGCTCCAAGCGTAACCAGTCCACGCAGATCATCTCGTTCTGTTAAAAAACCAGCCTATCTGGACGACTACGTAACTCCATAAATAAACTGTTGAAATGGAAGGGACAGATTTGTGCCTTTATGTTGCGTGTACCCACCTTTTGAACTGTTAAAGTTAACGATATAATAACTATAATTTTGAAGATATTGCATATACTGATATATATGTAAGTAGTTTTAATATGTTTTATTTACAGTTGATGATCTAGTCAAAATCAGTATGAAATTAACTTAAAGGGGGAGGAATGTAGTATTCCGGAATTGTCTTTGTCTTATCATGTTGGTTTTGTCTGTTATGTGTCATTGTATGTTTTCCGCCCTAATAAACTACATGTGTTTTGTGTGACTGATTTCTGACTAACTTTTTGGACAAAACAAAAGTAATAATTCAATTCACTCTCTTCTGTATGTTTTATTTCATTTATATCTTCAACTGTTCATAGTCGTACAAATAAAACACCGGTTTTCAAGAACACCAAATTTCAAAGTCACTGGAAAGTTCGTCAGACTGGAAGGAGGCAGCTTGAACATTCCCTTAAAAAAAAAATTTTATTTAGACGTTAATGAAATTGGCTTAATTAATATCTGCAGTTATTTGAGATGAATAATACTTACATTTCTGTTTTATTCGCTTGACAGTGGCTATACATTAAGATCTGTCCTGCAAAATGCTAAATGGGAGCAGATTTGGCAATCCCAACAGATCAGATATCACAATAACCATGGAAACTGGCCAGTCTCATGCTGTGAAAATTCTGTCTTAATTGCTTTGTCAGTGAATGTGCTCTCTCTTATCTCAGGATCGGCAACTTAAATTCTACACTTTAGAACAATTATGCAGCTGAATATATCTGCAGAATATCTTCATTTTAATTTTGGGCTTTCAAAATTTTAAGCTTCTGTAAAAGAATAAAAATTAAACTTGCATACTTTAACATGTTTCCTTTTCTAAAGAGTATGTACATGTAACTATTGACAGTATATTTAGCTTTTAGTAATAATTCTTTATCTAAACATAGTAAAAAAAATAAAAAATGTACTTCACAGACGTTGGATCAATGTTGGGCCGATATCATGTCCCAACTAACATTGATGGTAAATTTACAACATTGACCTAATGTTAGCCCAACGTTGTGTTTCCAATTAACATTGACACTCAAGTTAGATGTGTCAAGTGTTCAATGGCCCAACGTTGTTAAGCCAACGCCAACCTTACAACCTAGAGCCAATGTTGGCAAAACTAAGTCAGACTTTCTGAGTAATTCCAGATAGAATGTCTCGAAAATGTGATCATTGGCCTTAGATAGTGTTAATGTAAATGGTTTTTGGCAATAAATGGTTTGGAGCTCCTATTAGTCAATTTTAGGTAAAGCTCGATCGAAAATGGGTAGAATATTGAAAATTAATGGAGGTAACTCGGACTAACTAAATTTGAAATATGAGCTTAAAAGGATTCTTTGAAACAGAAAACTAGTAAAGCTATTCGTATTTTATCATTTTTCAACCAACAAATTATTTTGTTATTTCTTATAATTTAAAAATAAAGAAAACCTTAAAATTGGTGGACAACTTTGACAAATTTGTCAATGAACATTCAAAGGTCAATAGCATGAATAAGCAGGTCATTGGCCTTGTTTTTTGCAAGTAAAAACAGCACCACAGTAATAGGGCTACAATGTAAAATAAGTAGTTTTTCGTCCCTATTAGTGGATTTTTTTCGCCCCTGAGTAAACATAATCCTTAAATGACATATTTAAATCAGTGAAAGTTATTTTTAAAAATTTTGAAATGCACAGCTGGGATTCGAGATCATAGGAATTTTAAGAAAGTGTGAAGACTGAGCATAGCTAGGTCAGCAATTTCTTTTAAAATCACACATAATCTTTGGACTTGCAGGTGGGCTTAGTGTAAGTCGTAAAAACGAACAATTTCTTGTCTTTTTAATTTAAAACAAAAAGTGAAATTAACCTTTACAACATAAAATCAATATCTAAACACCAAATTCTTTTCCTAACATACTATGTATATGCAGTGGTGTAGTCACATGTAAGAAAAGTGTTTGGGTCAAATTTAAGTTTGAAAATTGTGTCATGAACAGTGAAAAGCGGTCGAAAAAGAGAAAATCTCTAATCCTCAAAGATTATTTGGGGATGGGGCGGGATTGTGAAAACATTCCAACCCTTGGAGGGGCACTTTCTTCCGTGGTCTTTTTCAATCAATTTAATGGGAAAATCGTTTCGAGAGAAAAGATGGTGGATACGGCAATGTTGTGGCAAAATCTCCTTTAACTTTTTTTTTACCTAACTTGATTAAATCTGGTACATTTTAAAAACATCCACATTGAACTGTTTTTTGCAATCTTCAAACCGTTAATTTAAAAATCTTGTAAAAGTCATAGTAAAATATGCCTGTAAACAAGCCTATATATTTATTCAGCAACTCTGTTAGTTTTTGTTGGTTTTTTTAGGTACTCCGGAAACCACAAGTCTGCATCTTAATCACTCAAGCATCCAAAATCGAAAGTGAGACGAGATAAATGTATTATTGTTCAATCAATAGAAAAAAACCCTAGCAATATTAGTTTCATGACACAATTGATCAATTTTCAAGATTTATTAGGCAAGTTATACCTCATTTAAAGGAGCATGGTCACGATTTTGGTCAAATTCTATTTTTATGTTTTTATTATTTACAATGCTTTAGAAATGCTTTTCTAATGATCAAATAAAATTTGAGACTCATTCGTACAGTTATAAGCAATATACATGGCTCAAAATTCTTTGTCCTGTAAACTAGGCTCGTGCCCTGTTTTTGTTTACATGGGTTTAATATACCAGGAAAAAAAAATTTCCAGCTTATTTTTCTATCGTTATATCCATTTTAAGCATTGATAGACAGTTTCTAACGTTTAACACATTCGTTTTATGTTTAAAACTGAAGTTTTTAGTTCAACGTTCAAAATGTAAACAAACGCTTTGTTTACATAGCTCTGTTAATTACTCGCTTATATCTCAACAAACGACACCCAGATTTCGGTTGCCTATTAGAAATGCCTTTCTGAAGCATTGTAAATATTAATTTTTGACCAAAATCGTGACCATGCCCCTTTAATGTTGAACAATGAGCTATAAGATACACATAAACCATGTTGTATTAACAGGCATGTTTACTTCTGTACTACAGCATTCAAAATAACTGAGCCAGGAGCTTCAGTCCACAATCCAATCAAACTATTGACATCTTTTGAAACATTGCTGATATGTTTCAAGTCAATCCTACATACAAAATGAAAACAGGTAAATTTGTTTCTCAACTGAAATTGACGTACATGTAAAATGGAAGTGCAAGTTAGACAAACTGTTTTAATTTTTAAAAATAAAAAATGACATGCTTTTGATATATTATAATTCAATGTGAAACAAGAATTCTTTCGGTTAATAAAAAAGGAGTACCTGTGACACGTCATACATGATTGGTGAAATGAAATATGAAAACGGCCTATCATTAATCAATTGTGAAATAGGCAATCATTTTCATTACCATAAAAAGTTTATAAAGTTAAAGAATAATTTTTCACTGAATTTATAGTTGGCACATGTAATTAAGATAATATTTTATACTTGAAAAGTCAAAATGGTTGGTAATTGACACTTACAATTTGTTAGTATTAACTTTGTACCACACTTTTATATCGATAGAGAAAAGAGCCCTCAGAAGGAACTTTTACACAGTTATTCCTCACACACAGTCATCAGAGTCAAAATCGTCAATGACTGCAGCATCTTGAAGTGAGTCACCTCCGTTCTTGACACCATATGAACACTCCCTCGGTGCATGCCTAGAAAAACCAAGGAAACACAATACAGCTGCCACATAAGAACACACCACTACAACTCGCGCTCCTGTAAGGCATTTGCAGTAGGTCACAGTAATCTGTTTCATTGAACTGGATACATTGGGAGTATTTCCTGGATGAGACACGTCGAGATTGCAGCTTCACTTGTTTCAGGCAGGGTCCTCTCGATGAACAAATATGTCTACTTCCCCTTCAATATGCTATTGAATGTAGCAAGAACTGAGGCGAAGTTGGTACATGTAGCTACCACACGTGATGTTTGAGAGGTCTTCTTTATCTAGCAGTTGAAAGTTTTCCAAACTATCAGTATGATCAATGGGCTTCAAGATGACACTTCTGTCAAGAACATTCTCCAGAATATACTGCTGCAGGTTGTTTTTCTGATGGGATAGGTAAAGCATTTTGGCTGCAATATTTTGTGGTGAGGATTTTGATAAAGTAGGCGAAAACTTGTTTGACAAAGCACAATCTATTCGGACATAGTCACCAATGTATGGAACTTGGTTAGTTGGTAATATGTTGTTAAAGTATTTCCATTTTTCTTTATCTCTATCACCCACCTCACCTACAATTAAAACGAATCCTCTTTTGATAGTAATAACAACACACTTGATAGAAAAAATAACATACCTAATGATTCAGATTTGTAAAGAAATAGGATTTTGTTGATGAATTTTAGTAAATAAGAAATTGGACGTACATGTATATTTTGCCACCATTGAAATTATAGGATATAACTGTTGTGTATTGAAATTATAGGAAATAGTTGTTGTATATATTTTGGTTTCAGAATTACTTACTTTTGATACCAGCCGGAAGGAATTTGCATCTTTTGTGGATAACTGCTTATCTCCTTTCTTATGAAAAGAGAATCTGGGCCTTTATTCCTAGGTCCTCCAGAACTTCAAATGAGTCCCGAAACCCTCAACTATGACGTCTTCTTCCTTGACCCGTATGGTGTCAACACTTTTGGCAATGGCATGGTTAAGAATAGCTGCACCACTGTTCTTGGAGTCTGCTGAGTATGGTCCTAAAATGGAGAGGAAGTACCCTGATGTAGTGCTTATCACATAGGCTTCACAAGAGGACGACCTTTGTGCATGCTGTAAGTCCTTCTTTGGAAGTGAAAGTTGTCAATCTTCTGTATGTAAATATATACGTTCCATCAATGACAAGAATGGCTCTAGGGTCCCCTTGGTCACCAAACAGAAACTGTGCCAAATGCCATGTATGATCAGAAATGACAGACTGCCTTGAAATGTGGTTAAAACCTAGATGTTTCGGCACAAATGATTCTCCATCATTGTTAAAATCTAACTTTTAACTTGAAACAGATGCGAAGATATCTTTTAGTTTTGTGATAAGGCCCACGATACCATTAGTATCCATTACTATAGACCCATAGGTATGACTATCAAGATTTCAAGCATCTATTCTGCCTTCGTGAATGTGATTTGGGCAACATCTAGCACCATAGGGCAGTAGAACGTTTCATTGAGCCTCGCTTAAGAAAAAAACTCACAACAGCTTTGGTCTAGGGCGTTTACAAAGGCAGCAGTATGCACATGTTTTTACTGTTGTTTTAATTAGGAGGTTGATGAAATCTTGAATTTGATGGTCAAAAAATGACTCTTGACTGTTTTTGTGATGAAAGTTGCCAGGTTTTGTCTTCTTGTGAAATATAAAAAATCATTTAAGCCAGTTATCGATCCATTTGGAGACCTTATCATGAGTAAATCAGCTGTTTTTCCATTAAATTCTGTGATCTTTAAATGCCTCTAAATGAAATAACTACTCACTGGGTGTGAATTTACATGTAATTTACATAAGTGGTTCAAAAACAGTGATTTCTTTGTTATCCGTTAAAAAATATATTTCATACCGGTCATGTCAAAACACCATGTTTTATTATAATTATTCAACAAAAAGTTAATTTTTTATATATATATATATATATATATATATATATATAAAAGCAAAATTTCTTATTATTTTTCATGAATTATATTGTCATTCTCATCGATCTCAGCTCAACAGTCTATGTGATAACCAGTTTTTACCGGTTATATATAAAACAGCTGTTCTTGCTGTTACTAATTTACTCCCTCTGTGATCTGAAATTTGTATCGATATATTTAAGTAAAGGGAATGGAAATATTAGCTTTAAATGAAAACGCGCGTTATTCAATTTTTCTGCTCACCTGACGGCAGTTATTAACACGACGACGTCAAAAATAAATCATTGAATTCTATAATACAAATTAACTAATATTAAAGAAATGAAAATTTTGTTTTGATCTTATTAAATCGATGTTTAAGTTTTCCGTCTGATTACTCCCAGAGCATTTCAAACAATTTGTCGATTTTTTTTTTGGGAGGGGGGGGGGGGTAATTTAAAGTCTGTCTTGACCATCTACATGTATGGACATAGCGAGTGTGCAAGCAAATCAAAAATTTCTTTTGAAATGAAACTTCATTTTATTACTTGTTATTTAATTCGATGTTGGAAAGGTCTTTCTTCATAATGTATATCTTTAAATACACTTTTATGAACTGCAATACAATTTCTTAGAGACGTGTACCTTATGGAATCTTCAAGGAAATTATAATCATTTACAAGTGCACATTGACCTAAAAAATTGATAAAAATCATCAAAGTTCAGCTTACGTAAACATTAGTAATAATTGAAACATTCCACATTAGATATTCTGATCGAAGAGTTAAAGTCGACTTAAATGGTGACATCAATCATGACGCCTCTAACTTTTTTTTCATATTTCAAATCAAAATTAAGATTTGCCGATTTAGTTTGAAAGAAGAATCAATCATTTTGTTATGTGCGGTCCTTTTGCTGATGGCTTATTTTTTTTTCTTGTTTGTGTAAATGCTGTACGTCCTGCTCCGATTTAATGTTGACTTTATGACGTTTTTCACGCCATTCCTACAATGACGGAAATAAAAAGTCCGTTGACAAACTAATTATTAATAAGTGCTTATTAAATCAATTAAAAGACATTTTAAAATCGCCGATGATCTGTAAAACAGATTTTTGCCTAGACTTTACATGTAACTCTGACTGATCGATTTATTACCGTACTACGACGGCGTATAAGTGCCATTTAAGATTGGTAGAAAAATAAATGAATTCGTTTGTACGATTTAGAAAATCGTTTGTATGATTTTTAAATCTTTTAAACAATTTAGAAAATCGTTTGTAGCTTTTAGAAAATCCTTTATACGATTTTAAGAATCGTTTGTACGATTTTTGAATTTGTTTGTGTGAATGATTGTTATTACAACAGTCTTGCTATAAAATGTTAATACTGTCAAATTCGATGAACCAGCTCGTAATAGCAAAACATGGTGACCATCTCAAAGTGCTTAAATATTGGACAATGTGATGAACAAAATTTTATAGAATTTTTCTTTGTCCTTGACTGATAACTTTCTTGCTGGCAAAGTACTCATAATTCAATCTCATTACAGGTATTTTTTAATCAATCTGAGCAAGATTTAACAAATGGAAAACAAGAAATGTGTGAGCTAATGCTCACTAGTGATACCCCCTTTCTAATGTGAATATGCAAAATAAGCAAAGTCGACATCTAACAGGAAGTTGGCGTCCGATTGGTACAAAAATAAATCCCACAATATGGCATGCCTAAACAAATAGTGTGTTAAAATTTCAAGCATATGCATTGAAAAGTTGCTGAGAAATCTTTGACGAAATTTTTTTGAAAATTTAGCCTAAAAATAAAGTCATTTAACAGGAAGTTGACGTCCGATTGGTACAAAAATATGTCCCACGATATGGCATGCCTAAGTAAATAGTTTGTTAAAATTTCAAGAATTTGCGATAAATAGTTGCTGAAAATCTTTGACGAAAATTTGTGTTACAGACAGACAGACAAGGGTAAAACAGTGTATTTAGGGTCTTAAACTGATCCGATATGATCTCCACATTGACTTGGTTCATAATCACTGCACACCGTTAACCAAAAAGCTCAGTTTAAGCAAAGTATAAGCAGAATGGGGCTAAGTGGAGAGTACATTTGTATATATATGCTCTTGGAAAATTATTGTTTGTGTGATTCGATATGAACCTTCACACTTGACCTACTATCATAAGTCAAGGTCGCTGCATACCCTTCCATTAAAGGCACAATTAAGGTAAAATATGAGCCAGATTGGGGCAAAGGGGGAGACGATATGCTCCGAAAAAATGTTTTGTCATTCTGCTAGATCTTCACATACATTGTATGACCTTAAAACGTGTTCAATGTCACTACACATCTTTTACACAAGACTTCTATTTAGGTGAAGTATGAGCGTTCCGTTATAATATCGACCTACAAACTTCACTTAGGTCACTGCACAGCCGTTGATCATAGACAGTCTGTGAGTGGAGTATGTGCTCAATTGGACCAATGGGAGAGAAGGTATGCCCCGGATAAAGGTTTTATATATAATTTTGCTCTAAGACCTAGAAAAATGGTTTATGGTCACTGCACACCCAGTACCCAAAGGCACTCTGTGGGTGAAGTTTGAGCCAGAATGAGCCAAGGGGAGACAGGATATGCTCCGGTCAAGTGATATCGGACGGACAGGTATATCACTGTATGGGACCCGCAGAATAGGGTTCCAATAAGAGTAAGATGGTGGATACTCTTTGGCGGATCCAAGTCAGTGGGAAGTTAACAAACTATATGCTTGTAATAAAATAATTCGGAATGATTACAAAAAAATTGAATATATACTAGGACATATAGGGTATACATAGAAATTAAGATATAATAAACTGAATAGATAAAATGAGCAATTTCGTTTTATAAATGCAAGATTTTAAGTTTTGGTGGATAGAACTTTCCAGAACGGAGTAACCAGGAACGCGGTTCGACTAATAAATGTCATTGCGAAAAGTGTAGAGCTAGGTAATTATTGGGCAGTTACCGTGGATATAAAACTTTTGATTAAGATAAAATGCAAATTAATATGAATACACTAGCGTGTTTAAACTACATACATTTTTTTAATTCCGCTACAGATTGGAGAAACGTATACACTAAATTGTGACGCATTAACAGATTATGTTAACAACGTAACTCTACGTCTGTATGAAGAAGTGATGTAGGCACAGTGATAAAAGTAAAGTGAGCTTAGACCTAAAGAACACATAGAGGAGAGATACGACGAACTATATAACCCACTACTTGGTTTGAAATAAAATTTAACAATTTGTATTTTTTTTCAGGCAGTTGCATAAAAAATACCACGAACAGAGAGCAATGTATCATATAAATGTATAAAGTGTTTACTCCCTCACTTGCATGGGTTTTATATCATCTAGTTAATTTTTAATTTAAATCGATGTGGAAAAAATGTCTTTCCGCGTATGTGTATCTTTTAAGGTATCCGATCCATAATAGCCTCAGATTCAATGAATCTAGGTGCATAACAGATAATATGCATAGGCTTAAAGGGGCATGGTCACGATTTTGGTCAAAAATTATTTATCCGAATTTACTATTTACAATGCTTTAGAAAGGGATTTTAAATAGGCAACCGAAATTTTAGCATCATTTGTTGAGTTATAAGCGAGTGACTGAACTTGAAATTCTTCGCTATGTAAACAAAGCGCTTGTTTACATTTTGAACATTGAAGTAAAAATTTCAGTTTTAAACCTAAAACGAATTTGTTAAACGTTAGGAACTGTTTATCTATGCTTAAAATAAATAAAAAGATAGACAAATAAGCTGGAAAAAGATTTTTTACTGGTTTATTGAACCTATGTAAACAAAAACAGGGCACGAGCCTTGTTTACATGACAAAGAATTGTGAGCCCTGTATCTTGCTTATAACTCTACGAATGACTCTCAAATTTAATTTGATCATTAGAATTGCATTTCTGAAGCATTGTAAATAATAAAAACAGAAAAATAAAATTTGACCAAAATCGTGACCATGCCCCTTTAATACTCAGTATACTTAGACCTTTTCCTTTTCCGGAAGAGTTGCCCCCCCCCCCCCCTTTGCTTTTATTCTAAAAAAAAAATAATTCTATAAAGAAATATACACGGTATAAGATAATATTAGTTTTTGTATTCCTAATGATAAAATACATCTTTCCACCAAAGCATTTTTTGATATTCATAGTAACTACTTATTTATTTTAAAAAATGTGCTTGTCTCCATAGACATTAATGCACTCTTCATTAATTAATCACTGCTTAGTTAATAATATTTTTGGAAATTTCTCTTGGTACATCTTATTCTTCTCTTAAATGCTTTATATAAATATCAAAGTATTTAATACATGATGAATATTCAAGGTTGGAAAAATTTGGTCCTAATATTGATCGGATACCTTAATAAGTTATTTCAAAATTATACTATCTGCAGACACCTCAGGAATATTTAACAAAATTATCATCATTTACAGATGCACATTGATCTAAATAATTGATAAAAATTATCAAAGTTCAGCTTACGTCAATAAGGTAACATTTAAAAATAATTTAACATTTCAAATTTTTATTTTACATTGTGACCGGAGAACTACAGTCGAACGAAATGGCGACGTTCATTCTACCGCAAACCCCTTGTAATTTGTAAATTTTCAAAAACATCTTAAATTAAACACTTCCGTTTTAAACACCAATCAATTAAATTTATGTGCAGTCCTTTTGCTGTTGGCTTATTATTTTTTTTTGTGTATGTTCGTAGAAATATTTTACATGCTTTTTTAAATTTAATTTTGACCTTGTACCAATTTAGTCACCTGAACAATTGATGAGTTATATAACTGATATGAATCGTATAGTTGTTAAACAATATCACTCTCATTCGGTAAAACAAACTTTTTCTGGTAATTCAAAACCAATTAGACTTAGAAAGAGAACTTTGCGAACCCAAATTCATGCGATTTTACAAAACATGCGTTAATTACACAATTTATCAAGCTTGATTTGCAACACAAATACATCATCAATCACAATGTACATCGAAACAACGACAACAAAACAGGAAACCACAAAGGTAGAAACCTCATGGGAGGTCTAAATTAAGCATGACACACATAGCATCGGCAAGCAACTCAATTCTTCGTCTAATAATTTTAATCATACATTTTTGTTATGATCTCATTTTGGCATCTTTCATATTTTTTTTTTTTAGTTTTTTCTATGATTGTTGTCAACTTTGTTAATTGCCAATGCCAACTGATTGTTTTGATTTCTGCTTTGTTTTTTAAACATTGAGGAAACAGTTTTGATGATACTGAAAGCAATTAAATTAACCAATAAACTCGTTAACCGTCGTTTGAATAAGAGTTTCAAATTTACCTTTTCCAGATTAGTCCGAATCAAACATTCGTGTGTCTTGTAAAAATGTTTTTCCATAATGTATCGAACAATAATATTATTCTGGATAATTCCATTTCATTACAAAGACATTACTCCAAATAACACAATGGATTTCAAGTAAGAAGATCTAAAATAAGCTAGTTTGAATTAAACTCTTTTAAAATATATTTATTGCAATTGATGCTTAGAGTAAAAACAAAATTAACATGCACCAAACAAAATTATTGTCCTATCAACAACAAAAGTCCGTAGAAACTTCAGAAGGAGTAAGTTCAAGGTGAATTTCAAATAATGAAACCATGACCGTAATCTTAAAGGACAATTCGATGTAGATAATGGGGAAGTCGCCAGTTACAAGATGTTTGAAAAACTAAATTATTGTCAAATTCTAAAATCTGGCATGTTTTACAAACTGTCCATGCGTTGATTTATTAGGATTACCATGTTGGTTCTAGATTCCATTCATGGAAAAAGGTTGTCTACGGTCAAGGCTATTATGATCAATAAATATGTAAACATCATTCATGTATGATCGAAATTCATTAATTGGTATAAATATCGATTTGATCGAATCCAAATCATCTAGTCTTTATTTCAACGAAGCCACTTGAACTAAAATGAGCCGAATTTTTTTCCTACTTTTCCTTCTTGCCTCTTGCATGGCATTTACAGCTGAAGGTATGTAACAAAATAATGTGGTTCTCAGATGTAATAGAAAATAAATTAAAATCAGGGTCTGATAAATTACTGAGTAATTACTATGGTTTGTTAATGAATTATAGCCACATGGTATCCATTCCGTTGTCCCAAGGGTCACTACCAAGTTGGCTACTGTCATATTTGGACCGGCTGTAGAATCGGGTCTTGTTTCACTAATTTCGGTAGTAAATATGGAGTCTGTTGCAAGAGGAGTAAGTTATATACCATCTGTTTGCAATATAGTCTACGTACAGCATTAAAATTTAATTTTAATGACAAGATTTCCTGTTCATGATACACTCTGTAAGTTATTTTCTATGAATAAAACGATTTTGAATTTTATAGAAAAAATAATCATTATATATTTTTCTTTACAGTATGGTATTAATGAACAAGAAGAAAAAAGGTCAGAATATTCTACCTAAAAGTGAATAAATAATATTGGTTGGCAATAATTCTTTTTATTTGTTTATCTTAAGTTTTGTTTGGTTGCCATTTGAACGATTAAGTTGCATATTTCAATATATATTTAAGGTAGTGAAAACACTACAATACATATACGTATTTCTCAATAAAATCGATGCAATTGGCAGTTAACGTACATTCTTACGTCCTGTGATAACACTTTGCTCAAGCCATTAAACCTTTTCGGCAGTCAATTGCAACTTCTTGTGCCTATTAGACAAGCGAAAATATAATCCCTATTTTGAAAATTTGATATAGAATTAGTTGATATTATTTGCTGAAAATTGAGCTCAACATAAAATTTATTTACCCTAAAATACACCCTAGAAGAGACATGCAAGGCTGTCTGGCCTCTGATACTTAAACTGATGGCTAGTGGGAATTCGAAACCACTTTTGCAAAAAAAAACAAAAAATAATTATAACAAATGCCCTCACTTTGCCGGTGATGCTATCCCTAACTCTACCGGAAAGATCGAAGAATGTACGATTGTCACGGCAATCTAAGACATCTCTGTCTACAGTAGCAAATTAAAATGCTCTTCAGCCGTATAAAACAAAGTTTTTCATTCATTCTTTATTCACTTATGGCTTTACAGCCCATCCGTATTAATTTTTATACAATACATATACCAGTTAGATAGATAGATAGATATCCTCGCGCCACTATCTCCTCCTTCGGCCGCTTTGTCCACCACCACGCTGTTTTCAGCTTATTCTTCACCAGTGCCGTCTTTTCCCCTTTCCCTTTTGTTTTTACAAACATCAGATACGATTTCTTCACAGTTTTCCGCCCTCCCAAATTTATCACCTTTAATGCCATAAAAAATCTAGTTATCTTTCATTGATCTATGATTCTTTCGTTTAGGGGCTTATTTTCGGTCATTGTGTTTCCAAGCACATGTTTCAGTTCAGTGATTTCATCCAATACTGTACTTTCGTTGCATTGACCTCGTTTTTTTTGGACGATTTTGATATAAATTCTTGTTTTCCCTACTTCTAAAACTCCTTAAATTTAGATTCCTTATTTCAGACTGCATTGAATATTAAGATGTCTCTATCGCGTCAGGTTTCTCGAGCCTCTTTGAAATTATGTCTAAACGAGTACATATCTTGTGAGGGACGACTTCAGTGGTACTCGGGTGCATGCTTGATTGTAAATGTTACATGTGGAAAGGCATTGGTTGCATCTGATGAAAGTTTTCGTTATTGTTATAGACAGCAGGTGTGATATGTGATTGGTGGAATGCAGGGCTAGTGCTCTGGTAGTTGATCGTACCTTGTGTCTGTTGATTGCCGGGAGCCGCCATACTGCCTTCCTGCTGGCTACATTTGATTCTGACCTTCTTCTTTTTGGGCGGTTTTCTAGGTGATTCCTCAGGCATCTATCAAGCTGGCGAGCAGACACAAACACATGCGTCCTTCAGACAAAAACTCCGCTGCGTATATCGCAAAACCATCCAATATCACTATCTATTACCGGGGCTGAGTACTACCCGACCTGCCCCACCGAGGGGGCGCTGTAATATCATAAGCTACACGTCAAACTCCATACGTGCGTGAACTTTTACCAAAGACCAAAGAAAGTCCCCGATCTCCATCGTGGATTTCGCATAACGTGAACGCTGTTATAACCAGAAACACATGGGTTTTTTTGTCATTAACTGAATTATAAACATGGTTTATATATTAACTTCACTTGTTCTTTATTTCTAAAGATAGTATTTTCTCATCTACTATTATTTCTTATGATACCCAAATGTTGTCTTACGACAACAGACAAAAGTACTACAAGCCGTGCAAAAGAAAAAAATTCCGCGCGGTATGACAATATCTGCACCGCTTAGCATGTGTTATAGGAATGACAATATCCAAAAATAATCATTCAAAGCTTTATTTTCTGCAACTTTCTTTAATTTAATTACACAATATGTATCATGTTTTTAAACTCAAGGTTTGAGCTATAAAGAGACAATCATTATAGTGATTCCCAACTAACAATTAATAATCCAAGGCATAACACATAACCTTCATAATCATTATACTTTACCTATTCATTTGAACAGCAAATCTCTGTTTTTCTTTCATATCATTCTCTCGGTGACGTACATACAAGTTTAGTATTACTTTCAATGCATCAACCGACAACAAAGTGGGCATTGCTATAAATAGACATCATTCAGATGGTATCATCCCCGCTTAAAATAATGGACAATAGGACTAACAGAATTTCAGAGAATTTCGCTTCGACCTTGACCTACAAATTTTCCGGCTGGCATTAATCTCATTACCTATTATGTACAGACATTTTTTAAATAATCTGAGCAAGATTTGGCATATGGGTACAAACCCTCTGTTTATGTAAAGTATGAGTTTAATAGGGCAGAGAAGGAAAAACATGCTCTGAAAAATTGATTATTGCGTGGTTGAGTATGACCTTGACCCTTGCAAATTTCATTCAAGGTCACTGCACACCCTTTAATTATAGAAGTATGAGCCAGATTGAGAGAAATATGCACAGGACAAGGATTTTATATATAATTCTACTATGACCTTAACCTGAGACACAGCAGCATGGTTTAAGGTCACTGAACACCCTTTACCCAACTGTGGGTGAAGTTTGAGCCAGATTGGGCCGGAGAGGTTATGCTCCGAACAAGCGATCTCGGTACAGACTGATCACTATAGGGCGCCCGCAGAGCGGGATCCTAATTATTGACTTATTATCATACATGGAGTGCACGAGGTTTTTACAATCTTTGGCATGTACATGTGGGACATTTTAAAATTCCATATGCAATGTTTTAGTATCAAGACACATAAAGTGCCACATCAGTGATCTGCTTTGCTTCTCATTTTCAATTTTGATATATTTTTCCATGTTTTTCTTTCTTAAATTTAGTCGCTAGAAAACTTTCCCTTTATGTTTGAGTTGCTGTAAAATACAAAATGCTTTATAAATGTATGTGATGCTAAAAAAAACTAGTTCGTACTAAAATTCATTATTTATTTATTTATCATTTATTATCGTAGAAAAGTTATCTAAAGCTAGACTTTGTTATGGAATTAAGTATTTTTACAGCTTCATTCTCAATATTGGTGATAAATAGCGAGTCAAAGAAATACATGAAACAAGTAGGAATGATCGGCAATAATGATATATTGATAGCTAAAAGCAATCAACATGATCAGTTTGATGTAAAATAATTAAAAGAAGTACTGTGTTTTTACAAAATATAGAATATTTTGAATCTGTACACCATAATTTCATCATTATAAACCGTCAACAAATTTAATTTTGAAATAAATTTGGGGAAAGCCGTTCGTAAACGCCTTGTCTAGTTTTATATTTTGAACGTAATTATTAAATGTTAATGTGTCTTCTTCTTCTTCTTCTTCTTCAAAATACTGAGTAGGGCTCTTCAAAGAGCATTAACACGTATACCAAAAAAGTGTTGTATTAAAATAATTTAATGCGACTGAAAAACATTAAATGCCATCATAACTTGTTATTGAGGTTGCATTAAAACGTAACCTTGTTTATAAATCAAGCCGTCTTCCTAGCTACTATTATGCAACATCAATAGATCGAGGTCAGTTCATGGAGCATCTTCTTATGATTGAGGTCAGTTCATCGAGGTCAACTGCATTACTGAGTGAATCTTTCGATCGAAATACTTACGCGTGAGACAAAGTTTGCATTCTTGAATTAACAGGTCGAACTGTATTTTATGTATGCTTGCATCTCTTAGGGTAAATGAATTGAAATAAAACTGAGTAAAATGTTATATAAATACTAAACCAAACTTCAAGTTTTTTTAAGAACTACTTATGCAAGCGGTATGTGTGCGCACGTGGAGGCATTTGCCGGATGCCTCATATGGACACAACAGTGATCGGCCGATGCCGATCACAAAAAGGTAACTTTAATTATCTATAGAGTAGATTCAGAGGTTAATTGTCTAAATTTGATTAATTAGTTTTGTTGATATAAATTACTACGGAAAGAGACAGCGTGATTACATAATTCTATCATTAATTATGCAATTATACGTCTTTAGCTGCAGAACTGTAGCTCTCCGGGAAAAAAAATATTGGCAGACCGGAGAGCTACAGTGCCACCCATAGTAAAAACTGTATATTTATTGCGCAGAAAAAGTTGCGCTCGGTTCTGGGTTTATTTCTCCGATTTATTACCTCAACTGCACAAAAGCTCGGTCTCAAAAAATTCCTTAGACCCATATCAACAATCCATGTCACTTGATATACCACACAAATGTTTTAGATCGCCCTTATCATCGGAAAGTCAGAAGTTTGAAAAATTCGCCTTCTGGCTGCTATGTTTACTTGCAACCGAGATCTCGGATTTTGGTCACGTGATTAAGGGAAATAACTCTAACCGGCATTTCACGTGTTTACAATAACAACGAGCATGTGTTATTCGCGATTTCAATCGATATCGTAAATCAAAGTACTGTTGTTAGTTGTTACAATCTATGTTAATTCGGCTTTCTTGCAATTGTCTGATACTTTGTCTAAATTTCACTCAATCCCGGCCTTCATAATTGTAGAAAATCGACACAACGGTATATCATGTAAAACAAGCATTCTGAGAGTATTGCATAAGCAATACACGTCCCCCTACCGGTTTGTAGAAATTTGTGAAAACAATGCACCGTTATGCAGATTATCATTTCTTACCGTCTCAACAGACCAACCCGATAACGAACCCGATTGTATTAATAAATAAAACCCTGTCGATTAAATTTACAACACAATACTTGACACTATTTTACAGAACTTATTTGTTTGTTAGAAACAACAAGCATTCTAAGAGTATTGCATAAGCAATACACGTCCCCTACCGGTTTGTATTATTCTATGAAAGCTTCCAAGCACACAACTATTTCTGAGCTATTGTAAACGAGATGTCATGCTTTAATCCGAGATAAAAGAACAGAGGAAATTAAAACTATATAGTTGATATATAAATTAAATACAAAATAGGTAAAATAATACTCTTTATTTCATCTCCTGTAATTTCGCCAAGTCTATTCTGTATTCGCTGGTAAAAATTTGTGAAAAAAATGCACTTTTATGCACAATATCATTTCTTACCGTCTTCTGTACCCCGAATCAAACCAAACAGTTAAATAGCCCAACCCGAAAACGAACCCGATTGTAATAATACAAAAACCCCTGCCGATTAAATTTACAACACAATGCTTGTCACTATTTTACAGAATTTATTTGTTTGTTAGAAATGATAAAAGGAATGGTACAAGTTACGCACGATCACAGGATGAATGACCATCTTTAAGTCCTCCTTAAAGATAGCTTAAAGGTGTTTAAAGGTAGCTTAAAGACGATCTTTAAGCTATATGTGTTGCTTAAAGGCAGCTTAAAGAAAGCGTAAAGATGGCTTAAAGGCAGCTTAAAGACTATCTTTAAGCCACCTTTAAGGACAACTTATAGGTCCTTAATGTCCAAACTTCTTTAAGCCACCTTTAAGCTACCTTTAAGCCACCTTTAAGCCATTAAAAAAAATTTAATTCAATATTGTGCTTAATTTCCAACAAAATGTATTAACTTTTTGAAAGAAAAGGTATTAAAACGGTTTTTGTTCTAGAAAGAAAAATGAAAAAAAAAAAAAAAAAAAAAAAAAAAAAAAAAAAAACGGCCACGGCGAGAATTGAACCTCGGACCCTTAGTTTACTAGCATCACCACACTTTGTAGTAGTCTGAGCTACACATATCCTGGAGGTTGTCACTAAATAGTTGTTTCAGGTAATCCTCACAGGTGATATCCATTACCTCAAATTCCGAGTCCTTACAGGTGCCACTGTGACTATCCCGGCCGTCTCTCTCGAGAAGCTGTCTGACGAAATCGTCCAGCTTTTCATACTCTCGGCGAGTCAGGGGTGTTGCAAAGACACCCACAACAAAAACCATCAGTAGAATTGCCGTCTTCATCTCTGTTACCTGTCCGTGTCGTTTCAGGGCTTACACTGGGGTGGCTTACACACGACACCTGGTTCTCTATCGGTCTACCACACTTCCTCTGCGCCACGGCAACTTACATACATATGAGCAGATCCTATATATCAGTGGATATTGAATCACTGTATTGAATGTGTTTACTTGAAAAGATTTTGACAAACCATTCAGTTTGTAACAATCAATTATATGTAATTTATAAATTACATTCATGCATGTATTTAGAATGAAATACGGAACTTGGTCTTCAGTGAACTAAAATATATTATACCTTAAATGGAAACCGTTATGTTCAGTATAGTAGGCTTTCTTAGTTAATAAATTTAAACCGATTAGATATACGTTCATCTAATTTATAGCTATAAAAATGTAAGAAAGAAAATAAAATCATTTCTTTTATTAAATGCATTGATACTATTGGTGTATTTGTTCAATTTCCCGCAATTTCCCGGTTTTCATGATCGCGGCGCCGTTCCAATATGTTTAAATATTTACATGTAATTGTATGTACATGATTTTTAAACTATCAATTCTATAACAAACAAAATTACCAATTACCGGTGACGTATTTACTGCATGTGGCAATTGCAAATGACTTGTACATACAATTGTATGATGTGCCAGGCCGGGTATATTTGACATATTTACCCTTATACATATATTTAAATTATCAACCCCTATTTATGATCACCGGTACATTAATTAATTATATAGCCTCAAGATTTTACTCTTACATACATGTATCGTTAATTTGTAGACGTAACATTTTTGAAACCCAGAGCTAGGAAATAATACTTTGAAAATGAATTACAAATGTAAATTAACTTTTATTCACTAGACTTATCGTATACTCGTACATACTAAGATTCAACGCCTTTAGAAACCCTGACGTGCACCTGGGCACACGACACACCTGTTGTGTATATCTTGTATATTCTGTGTTAGTTCCAGGGGTTTTCTTAAGTTGGACAAATAGACTTTAATTAGATATACACAAACATGCACCTGGGCACACGACACAACTGTTGTGTATATCTTGTATATTCTGTGTTCGCAGTACAGTTAAGGCGGTCAATAAAAATATGGGCAAATTTTTGTGATGAAAACACGTATACTTTAGTTAAACTGGCATGTCCTTTTTAAAATCAATAACAGTCACTCAAATGCAATATATTTCTAAAATATATATATAACAGTACAATATTTTATGTTCATAGTGGTCACGTGATATGGCAGTCGCATGGTACAAGCAGATGTATTTGTGGTTTTGAGGTCATTTAAAAAATTCAATATTGCAAGGGCATAATCATGTCAAAATTCACAACTGAGTTATGAAATAACTTGATGTTATATCGTAGATTTTGAAAAACGGTGCGAACTTTTTAAGATTTGAATATTTGTTAGTAGAAACCGTAATTTATAATGCATATGTTGAATAATTTTGAAGGTCACAGGGTTAATTTCATTAAAAAATAATTAATTTGTAAGATTTTACAAGGATCGTAGAAGTTTTTAAGTTACATAGCATATTTCAAATTCACATGTAATAGTGTGTCGGGATCAGGTAAGTGTATGCCCTTGCAATTAAGTGATTTATTTAGGTACTCAGATTTTAGATATACGATATTTTATACAAAACCGAGGTTGCTTCTTTATACGATGCATACTTTTAACAAAATGAAAATAAGACTATATAAGTAGCATTCTACTAATAATAATTTTAAACAAAATATTCATTTATACTTTTCCGTTAATGTATGACATTTATTTTTCTTCGCTATAAAACTGCACGATAGCCTTCAATGATTTAACTTAATGCGTCATTTTGAAGCATATGACGTCATATTTTGTAGTACAGCGAGAACGACATCTCGCTTATTGTTCAGTGTGTACGATATATCGGATATCAAAATTGTAAGTAATAGCATTTGTTGTTTTTAATTAAAAGATTAGTATAAGTTAATTTTACTAATAAATATTTACATTCTACTGTGTTTTTCCATTAAATTCCGTGATGTTTAAATGCCTCTAAATGCAACAAGTAGTCAAAGGTCAAATTGACGAGTTTTATTATGACGTCACAAGCGTTGAACGCTGTAAACTGCAACGTCACAAGCGAAAATCAAAGTTCACGCTTGTGGCTGTTATTGTGGCTCTTCCATCAATATTAACTTACCCTTAGGATAAGATAGGAATTTTAAGGTATGAATCACATTTGCAGACAAGGCAAGAAGTTAAAAATAATGTAAATATAAGCATTAAATCATGATTTTTTGAAGTATACACTCTCATAACTGCAGCGGTGTGTGCATACAAATTTTCATAACGAGCTAACGCGCGTTACTCAATTTGTATGCACACACCGCTGCAGTTATGAGAGTGTATACTTCAAAAAATCATGATTCAATGCTATAATAGATTAATAAGTACTTTCGATGTTTGTAATATACTGTGATGTCATAATGCACATTTCCCGTACTTTTTGTCTGAACGGAGTTTATTGACAGCCTTAACTGTGCTGCGTTAGTTCCAGGGGTTTTCTTAAGTTGGACAAACAATAGACTCTAATTAGATATACACAAACGAACAAAACTATGTCTAGACAAACAAAGCAGTAATATCCTGCCCGATATAACAAAGGCAGTTCAGAGTCTTTTCGTCTTTAACATGTATCTAGCAGATCTAGAGTTAGAAATACTAGTAATGAAAATTGAAAAAAAAAATACAAACCTTAAACCGATTATCAAATTAAATCATGCATTTTTGGTTCATTATCTTTATTTTGTTTAATAACCGGATGAACTGAGAGAGAGAGAGAGAGAGAGATTTTTTTCACCGATTAATTTATAATAGGAAACAAACATACTTTAATTAGTTATATGCACATGTCGTCGCCATAGAGGCAAAATGTCGTATGTATAGGCGTCCATTGATTTCAAATAACAGAGAAAAACGCAAAAAACTGTTTCTTTACTTGAAAGACTAAAACTTCTCTTTTAAACTCTCCAATGTTGTACATAATAACTTAATGTATTTAGATCGTAACAAAAAAAATAAAAACATGGTTTATATTTGTTTTTTATTCAATTTTTACACATACAACCTTTTGCATTTTAGGTGTAGTGTTACTTTTTACGTAAATTAAGGCAGTAACTTCCATATACTACCTTTTTGCATTTTGATATCATTAAACTTAAGTGGATTATGCTTTAAGTGACATTGATTTTTTTGGCATTATAAGATTGATCATGTCACTCAAAGGACAGGTAAAGTTTGGATATCTGTTTTTTTTTTATATTATAGCTATTTAAAAACAAAACAAAGCATAACTATTAAGATTTAGGCTGTTTAAAATTAATTCTACGTTTAACGTAACATGAAAATTAAAAACCTACGAGGGAGGGAGGAAAAAAATAAACAAACAAAAATTTCAAACAGGTGTGTATTTATTGAAAGTCACCCATTCAGTTATCAATACATCATCACTGTCATATAATACATATGGTAAGATTCAGTCCACGTTAATTTTTGCATTTTCAAAGCATATACTTTTGTGTAATTTATGTTTATATCCTTTCTGTGGGTACATCATGTATACTGGACGAGAAGTGGAGTGACTTGCAAGCACATCAAGTGGTGCATCCAGTGGATTTACATCAACATAGTAACCAAAGGGAAAACTTTTTCTTTTCAGGGAAAATGTTGCACAACACATGTGATTCACAGATTATCTACAATCAAAATAATGATATTATTTCATACATTTTCACAATGACACATTTTAAAATTTAACTTATCAGAGTTGTGTTGTAAGATTCACTGTACCTACTTCTAAGAACTCAAGAAAGGGTTCTTGAAATAACTGCCACCCTACAAGTGTATTCCACTTCTCTCCGTTCTTCCACTTTAGTTGGGCCTCCTGTTAGTTTCTTCCTATTATAAATTGTGAAAGAATGAATTATTATTCCTGAACATGTTATTAAAAATGTAGATACATTTCAAATGAAAAGGATTTGCAGTCATTATCGTGTCAAAACTCTTATCTAAATCAGTATATAATGCTGACTTAATGCATTGCCTCACTTCAAGGTATATACATCCACAATTATTATATATTTAAAACCAAATATTGGTAGTTCGAACACTGAAATCTTTGTATGATTTTATTGGATCATTCACCTTTGAAATTGAACAAAAATTAAAAAGGAAAAAATTTATCACATCTTGGAGATAATATTGAAATCTATGGAGAAAGGTATAATTTTTTAAACTCTTTTTATATCTTTTCAGTAAAGCGGTAAGAAATTGCTTAAGCTTTCCCCTTCTTAAAAAAATGCAAAAATAACTTAACCGTACTGAGTTTTTGTTAAATAAGATGGGTAGTCATTTCACCTGTTGATGGATCACTTATAAATAAATATATACAACAAACCTCGTTTTTGCCTTTTTGGGCGGAAGTTGGTTCAGCATGGTTCAGGCTCTGTGACTTGACAACCGACATTAAACAATCTCGAATAAGATTTTTACTGCCAACTTCGATCATGTGTTTGTCTGATCCATTATTGTTGGTTTTTTTACTTTGCTAGTGGCGTAGACTCCCATGTTCTTCGTATTGTGAAAACTGAATACCTCAATGCTGTCTTTGAGCATGTTTTTCTCTCATACAGGATGTAGAATTCAGTCGCTTAATGAAAACCCAAACCGGAACGACTTTTTCAAATCCGGATTTGTTTGTTTTTTCAAAACGACGATTTCGCCGAAACCTACGCGCGCGGGTTACGTTAAAGTAGAATTAATTTTAAACAGCCTTACTTACCAAAACAACCCTTTTATTGGTACAAGAACGTACTTTTAAAAGAAAGGAACATTAAATTTAATATTTCGGCACAAAAACAATGGCAATAAAAAGAAGGTAAAACATAAATTTTAGACAAAGAAATTGTAAATTCATAAAATTTCAGAGTTCTGACGTTTGCTGATATAGTAAACATCAGTTATAAGTATGCATATTTGTTCATCATTAAATTCTTTGTTAAGACCGTTTATTACGATTTGAAGCATCAACATCTGGAAAATTAAGCACTGTATAACAAGCAAAATTGTTATAAAATTCTTTTTTCATTACAGTGTGTCAATTTGCATAAAAAATGGGTTCCTGTACACTTAAATTGAAACGGTATAATGAAATGCTACTTGGCAAAACTTAACATAAAAAACGAACAAAAATAAAAAACCAAAAGGGTGTCATAAGCTTTATGGAAGAAATGTCAATCTGAGTCGTCATTTTCATCAGGTTCCTCCAACGAATTGCAGACACTTCCCTTATGAGGGAGCTGGGAGTAGAAATCATGATGAACACGGGGAATTACATTTTTCTTGCACAAACCCATTAAGTCTTTGAATTTGGCATCTGAGATTGGGACTGAGGAAGAGTAAAGAGGTTTCAGCTGATAATTTTTCATGTTCTTAAAGACCGGATCTGGGGTATAAATAGCAGCCAATGAGAAAAATGGAGGATATTTCAATTTTCTTGCCAGCTTTCACTTCGAAGGGATAATTTTTGATTTTTTATATTATTCATTTGTTTTCATCTTTTGAAAGTTGTCCAGTAACTAAAGTTAACTGAAGCAAATGTTCAAGAATTCACAGAACATTAAAATACCATCTGATAAATTTGTATTTTTAATTTGAAAATCTGAAACGACTTGAAATTTAAACTTCTACCGGTTTTGATTGACAGCTCAGACATTCACTCTGTGTTTACATTTTTACCGGAAATACACATCACCATGGACGCATGCAAATGGCTGACAGTCTTACCGTAAAATAAAAAGCTCAGTATTCCTGTAATTATTTATTTTCACTATAACTCTTTCATACTATAAACAGATTCCAAGATAAAGAACACATACGGCGTAAACAACCTTCTCAGCAGCAGTCCGTTTTAGTGTTTATCATTAGCCTTATCGGAATCAGCGAGTGGTATGGCCATGCAAAGATGATACCAGTCCACACATGATAGCGGTCACAGCACGATGACATAACTTCTGTATGCTAATTCTTTTCTTTTGTAAATATATAAATAAATAATAGTAACGAATAAAAATTAATAATTCAGCAATTAATGATTTCACTTCCAGCGATGTCCCATGTATGGAATATTTTTCGGATTGGGATACCAGAATCGCACAAGTTTTAAAACACACTGTGGCAAAATATCTCTGCGATGGCATACAACATCTCTTAGTCTGGGATCTGCCTGCAATGACTCTGTTTTCCGAGATTTGTATCTTGTGTCCATAAACACTCCCCTGTGAAATAGCATTGTCCAGAAAAGCTTGTATTTTTCTTTTCTCAGGACCCTATTTCGTTCGTTTGCCCTAACTGGCTCTGATAACCACCTATTTTCATCTGTGATACATGGTCTACATAAACAATGCTGACATTCTTCGCAGTTTTCATTCTGTGAAATACGGAATGTTCTTTCAAACTCAGTTTCTTCAATGTTACTGTCCGCATCTTCTTGATTCACTTCATTTAAATCCCAGTCATTGAAATTAAAAAATTGAATAATAGCTTCTTTTTGCTCAGAATTGACTCGCAATGATATAACACTTGTTTCCTCATTTTCCTCCATTTTCGTTATGAGATGGCCTAACCGCGCTTTGTTTTGGAGGGAAATGTTTTGGAATTGGGTGTACTAAGGGATGCTTCATAATTGATCATAATCATATTTCTTATTTTTTTAAATTTATTGAGGAAATATTCGCTTATAAGAGCTATTTTACATGTCTAGTTTTTAACATACCAGAACATTTATTGTTAATTTACATTTGTGTGTTAGTCAGATGTTCCCTGCTGGACCCCTAGCTATCTTCATCTCTGTAACTGACTGATTTATTGACAATTGGCGGGAGGTTTTCCCCACAGTGTGAAGAAAGCTGTGCAAGTGTGAGCTAATTGTCGATTCCATTACAAACACTGGACAGGGTACACAGGGTTTTTTTGTACTTTAAAAGAATTTCATTACTTTTTTAAATAACTGATAGCGATATATATAATATATATATCTGTTAAATAAAGTATCAATAATTATAACATGCACTTAATTAAATATTTAAAAATATAAGTAGCTAGAAAAATAAATTAAAATGATAAACAAAGAGGCACGTTTCACACCCCATTATCATAATGTTACAGTCCAGCATTAGTAGATATAATCATTATAAGATACCTAAGTACTAAAAAAAAGTTTACAGTGACCATCCCACACATCAATATTATTTACTGGAGTTTATCATGGCAGAAACAAAGCGGAAACGTCCACCATCATTCAAGTTAGAAATACCAGCTAACGAGGAGAAAAAAAATGAATTGTTGCAAAATCTTCAAAAAGTCAGAGAAGTTTTAGTGAAACAACTAGGCAGACCCGTCAACAATACTGACATCATGGATGCACTAGTTAATGCCTGGGGAAAGTCAAACGTTGAAAATGAATTGGAATATCCGAAGACCCCAGGAACCTACATCAATGTGAAGAAAAGTGAGGTGAACCAGGATTTTTTTCTTACATCAGTGTCATCTGTTAGTAGACTTATGGAGGTTGCTGCAATTCATGGGAAACACTGTTGCAGAAAACTTGAAGTCAAGAAGGTGACCAAAAGGGGACATGTCGTTTCCTTGAAGCTTAGATGTACAAGGACCGATCGGGCAAAACACGTATATCTGTGGGCGTCATCACCATACCTTCCCAATGGAAAATATCTGATTAATGAACGTATCAACCATGCATTTGTCTGCAGTGGGATGTTACCTTCCCATTACTCTCGGTTTTGCAAGGCAGCAGGATTTGGGGTACTCTCTGTATCCAACCGCAATTCCTTCTTCCATAAGTACAAATCGTTTGTTCAGGAGGAATACGACGAATCCATTAGCACTGCACTCTTGGAAGAAGTTGGGATGTATGATGAATTGGACGGAATAGACATAATAACGGATGCACGTCATGGGTGGAGGAAAAATGCTAAAGATACAAGTGTGGTGGCTATAGGGGACCGAAGCCACAAGGTTTTGAATTGTGTGCATGTCACTACAGCGGAGGACCCTGTCACCCAAAGACACGAGAAACTTGGAACGGAAAAAATTTACAACGATCTTGATAACAAACAAGTTTCCGTAAATGTTCACACCCACGACAGAAATATGGCAATAAATAAATTTGTGAAAGAGCGTGAACACGGTTTTGTATGCAACCAAAATGATATTTGGCATGGAATTAAGAGTGTCAAAAAAGCATTGACTCAAATTTCCAGCGGTCCACGTTACAAAGAGGGGAAAAACCTGGTCTGAGGAACTTTACGATAAACCAGAACCTGTGGCCACACATTTCTATTGGGCTATCAAGCACTGTGAAGGGGATGGAAATACGCTGAGAGCCCTGCTTGACAACATTGTGGAGCACTACAAGAATAATCACAAACGATGTGATCCGTCCTCTACATGTAGAGTTGATCCGAATTACGAGCCTTCACGTGTTGTGATCGAAAATCCTGTAGCAGAAAAATTACTGAGAGGTGTCATTGTTAACTCCATCATTTACAAATACCCTGATGATTTCAAGCTCGGACGGGATACTTACTTTGTTGAAAGTTTCAATAATACTTTGAATATTTATCAAGATAAACGAATTGCATTTGGCAGTGAACAATATAAAGTTAGGGCTTTTCTTGGAACTTGCCACTGGAATGAAAATGTGGGGAGAAAATTCACATCACTTTCATATAGACGTGATCCAAAATCCCCACGTAGACAAATTGGAAAAAAGAATTATTCAAAACAAAAATTTCAATTTAGAAACAACATTTGGAATCGTTTTATGAAACATGTTTTCTCTAAACGTAAAAGAAATTAAATCTGTGTGCACGTATCCTATGATATATTAAATGTGTGTAAGATAACAGTGTGTTCTTGTCTAAATGCCACCACGTGCTTGTGGTATGCAGCTCTCTATAAATAACTTCTCTCTGCAGTGTTATTAGTGCGGAGGTGTGGCCTGCCTCCTTATATGCTTAATTGCCGTCCGTGTGGATATTCAACTAGGTCAAACCCGGTCTTTAAGTTTCGCCACTCTTCGTCCACTTCGAATATCAATGGAATTATACTCTCGCTGACTGATTTCATATTTGAAGAATATCTTGTTTGGCTCTTCCTTTCGATACTGGAATGAATGAATATTATTCCATTTCATTATTGATCTACATCTTCCTGTTGCCTATACAATGATCTGTAAGCTCTTTGAAATTCATAACATCCCTATTTCCAATCTCCTTCACTACATACTTAGGTGGGTTTACTTTAGCATTGCGGACACCAACCATCCAATCACTTGGGGAAAACATATCTGAATGTTTTGTTGATCTTTCAATAGTGGCATGTACAGAATCTCCTTCCATCTGTGAGTGTCCTCTTTCAAAATAATTGTGTGTTATTTTTTGAATTGGGAAATTAACCACAGAGTAGAGACACATTCCACTAAATGGCAGATTTCTTTGCTGGCCAGTGCAACTGTCTGAATAGTACACTAGTTCATCAATAGACCCAACACTTTTGTTGTAATCTAGGAGACAGGAAGCTATTTCACAACTTCCCCGCTTTGCTATGGTTTCCCACCACATATTACAGACAGTTTCTTTGGATACAACATCAAATATAGCAAAGTTGTAAGTTGCAAGTTTTCTGCTGTAGTACAGTTCATTAATTTGAGCCTTGGGGGTAACGAGTACCTTCTGCAAATCAAAGTTTATAGTTTTGATCATTTCATTTTCCATCGATCTTTGCTTATCTTCCTGCTTTTGCATTTTGGCTTCCTGCTTTCGTTGCTGATGCTTTTCAAATTCATTCCTATTTTCCTGTTTTTCTTTCTCAGACATTTTTCCATATGCATCACAAAATGAACATACATCCTTTTTGGGTTTATGAAACCCCAAGTTGAACTCAGTGGCAAAAATTTTATCATAAAGCCAGAACTTTTGTGCATCATTGTGGTCCTCTTTGCATTTTTCTATGTACATATTGTACATTTTCCTAATGGAGAGAGAGCTGTCCAAATATTCTCTCTGGGTTGATTTTCTACAGTAATGTGATTCTGTTTTCGGAAAAGAACGAATGTGTTCCCTGATAGGATCTTTGTCTTTCTCTGAAATTTTATTTTTTGGAACATGTTTCCCCCTATTATCAGTGGAAGTGAAGGGGTTCTTTCTCTTGTTTAATGTATATGTGACTGTTTTTTCTCCAATGTCTAATATTCCTAAAAATGTCTTTTTGCACACCTCTACCTTACATTCATCTATAGGCAGATAGTAGTGAATGGTGTGTTTTCTTCTTGACTCTTCTTCTGTTTTTTTTGTCTTTCTACGCTTTTCAGTCATAATTGCATTGCATCTTATAAAATCTCTTTGTCGATCATAGCTCAAGTTCCAGTAACTTTGAAATATTTCTGATATTTTGTTGTCTGCAATTTTGTTCAAACATTTGTACTTGCATTTACAAGTTATTTCTTTTGGTGTTTTTTCAGGAATTACTTTGCCTTTCTTGTTTGTGTATTTTTTTCCTTTGTTTCGAAGTAGTTTCGTTTTGTTTCTTTGTCATTCAGACGGATTCCTTTGCTTTCTTCTAGATTTAACTTGATAAGAAACACTTGAAGATTCATTAAGACTGTTGCTGTTATTTTCTTCATGTTTCTGTCCGTCTGCCTCTTTACATGCATCGCTCTTCTTTTTCTTCTTCTTTCTACATTTAGTTTTCCTTTCCCTTGAGGAGCTTGAACTGTCAGAGGAAGAATCATAAGTTAATCTTTTTCTCTTGTGTCTCTTTGGAGGTACATACTCATCTGAGGAATCATCAAATTGATCAGAACTACTATCATGCTGAATTTCAGATTTTAAAGTGACCCTGGTTGGGTACCTTCCAGTCCTCTGACTTTCTGCACCTTGCGTACCATCAACTGGCACAGAGTTTTCAGATTCTGACAAATTAATTTCATCGTTTCCTGCATTAATAGATGTGAGCTCAACTATAACTTCATTGCAGGGAATGACACCAAGGGCGTTTAGTATTTGGTCTAGTTGCTCTGCCGATAAAGAAGTACTAGATTTTGACCGGTGCGTGCACGGGTTGACATAGCATATGCTATGCCTACAATAATGCTATTTATTTCACTACACTCTGCTGAGTTGGAATAATGTTATCTATGTCTGCCTCCCATATACCCATAATGTAGCAGAAAATTGCAGAATCGCTCCAAAACGATTTTGAAGAAAGTTAATAAAGTTGCATTGAAAATAACAGTCAAATTGTTCATAACAAACCATTTTGAAGCTGTAAATACCTTTCTTCGAAAAGTTTAATTTATTTTATAGTTGCAGAATTCAACATTTCTTCAACAACGTTTTTTACACACCATGTTGACATTCAAAACTCTCGGGATTTTTTTTTATAGTAAATGCACTGTGTTAGAGTTATCTCCCGTATTTTCTTTAATGAACAGAAAACAATTTCTAATGAAAATTTTTAGGCATTTGTTTTATTGTCTCTGAGTTTATCCATGCAAATGTGATATTGTGGAAACTTAAAATAAAGAGCCTCCCGTGAATTACCGTGAATGTAATGCGCATGCGCAAAATTGTAAAATCCAAAAAATTCAGATGATTTCCGGCATTTTTTGAGAAATTTTCGTTGATTATTAATTAGCGAAGCTTGATTGAGAAAAAATAAAAACATATTGGTAATCCTCAAATACCAATGATGTTTAGAATATAAAAAACAATAGACAGCACTCTTCCGATTATTTGGTATTAAAGCTGAAAAATTCGAGTCTATTATTTTAATATAGTAGTATAGTTTTAGGCTTTCTGTGGATATTGTATCGTCCTGTGAGCTTTCTCTGGAAACAGTATCACTAGTATTGTGTATCTCCTTAATTGAAATTGTGTTATCATGTGCACCTTCTACTATCTTGCTTTTTTGGTGAACAGTATGCAATCTTTGTTTTTTAGTGCCTTTGTTTGGAATTGTATTGTTTTTGACACCTTCTGTTACAACTGTGTTCTCTTCTGTACGCTCTAACACAACTGTCTCTTCTTGTGAGTCCTCTGTTGCTACTTCTTTGTTTTGTATGCCCGTTATGTTCTCTTGGATACAGTCACTTACAATAGGGTTTTCCTTTGTGCCCTTTCTTACGGCTGCATTTTCTCGTGTGTCCTCTGTTATAACTGTGTTCTTTTGTGTGCCTCCTATTACGACTGCACTATATTGTGTATCCATGCTTTCTACAACATTTTCTTGCGTACCCTCAGTTTCAAATTTGTTCTTCCTTGTACCACCTGTTACAACTGTGTTTTCTTGTTAGGTCTGTGTTTCGTTTGCATCACCTTGTGTGCATTCTGCTTCAACTGCGTTCTCTTTTGTAACATCTGTTACAACTGTGCTTTCTTGTGTGTTCTGTGTTACGTTTGCATCACCTTGTGTGCATTCTGCTTCAACTGCGTTCTCTTTTGTAACATATGTTACAACTGTGTTTTCTTGTGTGTTCTGTGTTACGTTTGCATCACCTTGTGTGCATTCTGCTTCAACTGCGTTCTCCTTTATACCATCTGTTACAACTGTGTTTCTTGTGTGCTCTGTGTTAAGTTTGCGTTCTCCTGCATACACTCTGTTATTGTCGTGTTTCCTTGTATGTCCTCTATACCAGCTGTGTTCTCTTGTATCCCCTCTAAAACAACTTTGTTGTCTTGAGTTATCTCTAATATCATATTGTTTTGTGTACCCTTTGTTGACTCTGTGTTATCTTGGTTGTCTTTTCTCGACACTATGTTTTCTTTTCTGGTCTGAAGACTAACTTGTGTGCATTGTTTTGACACACGTTTGTCTTGTTTATCTTTTGTTTGTAAAATATTGTTTTGGGAGTCTTTTGAAGACACAGTGCTGATTTGTGTTTCATCTGTTGATACTGTGTTAAATAATGTTGACAATAAATTTTCTGAGGTGTTGCTTGTTGATTCTATATTGTCTTTTGTGACCTTTGTCTTTCTCACGTTTGTACTTTTGTGTGCTTTTGTGTGCATCATCTTTTGCCACAATCTTTTCTTTTGTATTATTCAATGACTCTGTTATCACTTTTGTTATTTCTAAAGATTTTTTATTACCCGTATAGGTTTTCTTTTTCTTCTTTTGAACATGTTTATTTAAAATTTTTCTGTATTTTGCCAAGGGTATATCATCGCTATCTGAAATATCACTTTCCCCTTGGAAAGCTTGACATAGTATGAGATCCTCATCACTGTCGAAATCTCTTTCAGGACCTGCCATTTCAAAACTTTTGTGCAAGGTGACCAGACTCTACGTGTTCTTTAACTGCTTTGTTCCAATATTTTATCCTATCACAGAGTGCATCAAGTCTCATTTTGTCGTTCAGTACATGACTGGCCCACATCAACTTTATTTCAGTTGATATATAGGGTTGAAATACCTGTTCTCTTAGAGTTGTACAAGCAAAGGTATAATTGCTCAATACTATCTCCTGCTGAGCCTCCAATTCTCTCAAAACTACAGAAAGTCTTTGACAGTAGATACAATCTGTCATCTGAATGATGTCGTATGTGGTAGATATGACCCTTCTGAAAAAAAAAATCATAACAAAATTATGCTTTGGTTTCATTGATTTCAAAATGCTTTGATTTGCAATTATTTCACAATTGCAATAATTATGAAGGGGAAATATATTATCATTTAAATTAAGTCTTTTAAAAAAGCTTTTCTGTTAATTGTCTATTATAGTAATTATGATTGCACTTACGACCTTTTTATATTTTATAGTGTTTACAGGCACATTTAAATCAAATCCCTATGGTTCAGAACTTAATAATTGTCAAAATTCTTATACAAATACATTTTAATTTTATTTGTGATTTTATATTTATGAAGTGTGCAAGATATAATGTAATAAAATAGAAAATTTTTGCTTACCAATGTTGCTGCAGTCATACACATCCGTCAATCTCTGGATTCTGACATGGACTGACTATTAAGCATGGTGTAGGTAAATAACTGGTTTATTGGATGCTTATTTCAGACAGATTTTAATAAGAACATCACAATATTACCAAATATATACTAACATATAATTCAGAAATAGTTTATAAATCCCTCAAAAGTTTTTAAAGGTCATAAGTGGTATATAAGACCTACTGCTGCAGATACCTTAAATAGTTTCTGTAATTGAAATTGTCGTATGTGCCACTTATGACATTTTGCTTCTGTAGAAAATGGAGTTACGACCTTATTCTTATTACAAATATTAAACTATTTTCACATACGACAAAATTGTACTTGGTATTCCTCATCAACAAATGCAGCTACAGTTACGACCTTTTGACATGTGATAGATATGACCAATCAAATAGGGATATTGCTAAAAACCTATTTTGGGTAGTATCTACCACATACGACCATTTGCTTCTATCGCGACGATATTAAGATACAGAGACTGCGCTCATCCCTACAATAATTTTGAAACCCCGCAAAAATCATAAAGAATTTTATAACGGCAATCTGTGTCCATCGGAGCGGTGCTGATGATAGCGATCTGTGTTAAATGGAGCTACGATTAAAACCGCCTGGAACACACCCCCCCCCCCTCCCTTGGAAATTATATTATCACTCGGATGACCCCCTCCCATCCCTATAAAAGAGCTTTTGCATTTAATATATGTTTTTATTGTTCAGCTTGATCAATATTGACTTACAGGCCACTTAAAGACAGTGTAAAGGCAGTGTAAAGAGAGCGTAAATGCCACTTAAAGATGCTTAAAGGTGGCTTAAAGAAGTTTGGACATTAAGGACCTATAAACATTTGCTTAAAGGTGACTTAAAGGCGGCTTAAAGGTTGTATAGCCTTTAAGCTCCTTTAAGTCACCTTTAAGCCACCTTTAAGGACTTGCTTAAAGATGTTTTTTCGCCCTGTGGATATCATTACTGACTACATACTACCCTCGTTTATTCAATACACACCGAACCCGATAACGAACCCGAACATTAAAAAATTGGAATATGAAAAATTAATTTTCTCGAAAATATGTCAATCAGATGCTACAAAAGAGTAAACTTGATCTGTAGTTTGACATTTTGAAGCTGTTCAGCTAGGTTCATATTCATCAAATGCATAAAGAAAAAAAGTGTGGAAAACTGAAGTGGGACAGACAGCCGGACGGACGGACAGACAGACAGACAGACGGACGGACTGACGGACGCAGAGGAAAGCTATAGTCCCCTCCGGTGAAACCGGTAGGGGACTAATAAAAGGAATGGTCCAAGAAATGCACGATATTATTACTGACAACATACTTTCCTCGTTTATTTGATACACACCTAGCCCGATAACGAACCTGCACATTCAAAAATTGAAATATAAAAAATTAATTTTCTCGAAAATTTGTCAACCAGACGCTACAAAAGTGTAAACTTGATCTGTAGTTTGACATTTTGAAGCAGTTCAGCAAATTTCATATTATTCCTCAAACGCATAAAGAAAAAAAAGTGTGGAAAACTGAAGTGGGACAGAAAGACGGACAGACAGACGGACGGACAGACGGACGGACGCAGAGGAAAGCTATAGTCCCCTCCGGTGAAAACCGGTAGGGGACTAATAAGACCCCAAGGAAAAATTTTAAAAATTACTACTAACCGGGAAAATCAAATAACTAAATCAAAGTAGATAATTGGGAGTTGATTTTAATCAACTCTCCTATGCAGTCACTCTGGCAAACCTAAAGTGAAACAGTGTTTGGACCTAAGCACAAATCACCATCGCTGACAAGTCTTAGTTCTTGAATATAATAGAAAAATTCGACATAATGTATGCTGAAGCATTGTTTTTCAAGGAAACTTATCTATAAACACTTTGAAAATAGTAAGATTTTATATAATACGAACAATATCGATATTTATGTAGTCTCATATATTCCTACGCCAGAGTTTAATATACAGGTAACTCTCGATAACTCGAAGTCCATGGGACTGAGGAAAAAGTTCGAGTTTCAAGAGTTCGAGTTTTTGAGAGTTCGGAATTTTCCGGGTCGACTGACGGGTTTTAAATTTAGTCTTACCGTTTTATGATTAAGACATTTATTTTGTGCTAACCTTACGCACGTGCTTAAACAATGTTTTCTTTTCACGAAAGAATAAAGAAATGGATGTTTTTAACTAAACACAAACAACTATTAAATAATTTCGAATTCTTAATAATTATTTTTTGTATGCATCCTATTTAGACCAGATTGCTCTGTACTGCGATACGATCGACATGTCTTAAATGTGATAACTGAGTATCACCCATTGTTTCCACTGTACGGGTCCTTCACCAGGTGTAAGAACTTGTTCAGCAATAATCATCATAATGACAATGATGCTCATAAGCATAATTTTTACAGTTTAATAATTCTGAATTTTGACCATGGCTCAATATTATCGTTTCGTCTCAATTAATTTCTCATTTTCATTGCGTCTCCAAATTATCGTAAAACGATTGGTGTTGATTATAGATTAGGTATCGGCGTGGGCAATCATCAAACAATTATCACCTTGCAAGACAAGTGTCGCCTGAATAAACAACACGTGAATCGGTCCCGCGTCTAACGCCGTGAGCCATATTAAAGACCCAGTAGGTGTGAATTAGGTATAGCGCTTGGAGATACACGGCGACTTCGAGGTATCGAGAGTAAGAAATACAGTCTGATAGTGAACATGAACCTTGTGTAATTTAAGTTATGGGTATACTGTAAATATTTTAAGCATCTTTTATTTATAAAATATTTACAAAAACTCTTTATTTAGTTTTTAAATTACTTTTTTAAAACTTATTGACTTTTCACAAAGTAATGGTAATGCATTACTTTACTCATGTAATGGTAATGTAATGCATTACTTCAAGAAAATTAAGTAATGGTAATTTAATGCCCTAATTCATGAAGTAATGGTAATGTAATGCATTATTTTACAATGTAATTCACCCCAAGCCTGATTCCAACTAAGCCGGAAAACATGAACATTAACATTTAACTTGGTTCTTCAATCGATAATATTGGATATATTATATGATGTATAAGTCTTCCAAAATGTATAATCTATTATATAGATTATGCTTACAATGCGTTGTTTAAAATTTAAATTCAGAGTAATCAACTAAAGAGCCAACAAACGAGAAAGCAAATTCAGACTTGTTTTTATTTTCTTTGTACAAAATTCCTTTAGAGACGAAGAGCAGTCATACCGCAAGTAGACTAGAAGCCAATGAAACACCTATTTAATTTGTAAAACATCTGTGTATAACCCGTCCCGATTTTAACTTCGGCTTGCGCATGAATCGAAGTTTGGTAGATTCAGGTGAAAGATTGTCAAAATAAAATTCACAATCTTTCAAAAATGGCACATTGCGTTTGGGAACTGTAATTTCGATTCCACCATCAACCTCTTCTATTGATTAATGAGCTCGACACCAACTGAATCGTCAACGGCGCTGTGCATTCAGTTACGTAACTCATTCCGCATTTGAACCCGAGCAAGAATATTTTGATCAATAAAATTATTGTTAATTTTCTAAATAGAACTTTGTTTATACACAGAGGACTTAAAAAGATTTAATGCGTGTTTTTATGATACATATTTACTGAAATGCATGAAAACATTCTGTACTATTTTCTTACGCGTAGACTCAATTCATGTGTTCTACGCGTGCCTTCCGGTTTGAGAATTCGGCTGACAGTAAAGTTGAGTAAACCAATAGACGGGGTCACGTGACCCCGTCTAAAAATGACATCGCATTTCACGTGTTGTTATTGTTTTTACAGACATTCAGCAACAGACTCACTAAAACTTTACGCACACTTTCATTTAATTTTATTATTATTATCTCGTCTGAAAACATGTACCCTATTCAAGTTGTAGAACACGTAACGAAGTAACGTGACGTAGTTCACAAGCTTAAATATACACACATGGGAAAAATGGCCGAGTCCATAAAGACAATATTCGAGAAGAAAATCAAACCAAGTTTTAATTTTGAGTTTGACTTAAAAGACCAACAAGGTTGTGTGGTAAATACTATACTCGAGAAAAAACACTGTGTGGGTGTTTTTCCGACAGGGTTTGGAAAAAGTATATGTTTTCTCTTGCCCCCTTGATTTTAGACCTTGATTCCAACATCAAACACATTTGTATTGTTATTTCACCGTTAAAAAGTCTTATGCTTAATCAATGTCAGCATAATTCAAGACATGGCATATCTGCTGTAGTTATAAAGAGCAGAGAGGAGATGTCAACAGAAGTCATAAAAGGTATATACATGTAAATTGTTTATTGATAGTTTATGTAGATTGTAAATTCATTAGAGATAAAATGATCTTCACGGTGCTAAATAATTCAGGATCAGATAGAAAATGAATAACAACAAGTTGCTGTCCTTTAAAAAAGGACTGCAATACGTGGACCATTTGCATGTGTTTCCAACGAAAACGTGAAAGCCTTAAAATTAACACAGATTCCACCGACTATAGCCCCCCGCTTTTAACCACTAAATATGTTTTTGTATTATGTACACTGTATATGTGTAGTTGACCTTTAATCTCAGAATTTTTAAAAGGGTTCATACTTCTAAAATAATAAATATTATGATCTATATTAATGAGGATTGCATGTATAGTATCAGGCATTCGGCGAATTCTACTATTTGCTCACACATTACGCTTCGCACTACTTTGTTAATTATGCAGTGACAGCTTTGTGATTTTGGTGCATTTTTCTTTAGATTTAAACTTTTATACAACCATTATATTATATACAGTCACATAATTATTCATTCATACTTAAATACTTAAATGATTTTAATCGGGAAGTACTCGATCTAGCCTCGCCTTCTATAAAAGTAAAGTTCAGCTACATGTGTATTCGGAAATCCACAAAACATTGCAAATTATGCTATTTGATGCCTGCTGTAGTTTCGGCATAACATTACCTTATTTCATTATACTGACATTTTATATCACATGCCGATCATTTCTTTAAAAGGAATACTTGTAATGTTTACCAACAACTTTACAATTACAGCGCCTTTGAACTTACATGTGCAGATGGCATGGAATCCCGATCCCGATTCAGATAAACCTGTGCTAGCCTGGTTCCCTGAGCTACCCATTACGCACAGGAACCAGGCTAGCTCATGCGCAGCCTGAATATTCCCCATAGCATCCGGTTTAACCTCGCTTATATATTTTCTGCGTGGACCTCAGGGTCCACGCAATTACTACATGTACAGATTTACTATTCAATAACAGTTGCCACTGATAAACTACAACACATTGAAGCATTTTTTCACTGACAAAAAGTCAAAGGTTATGCTACATACTTGACATTAACGTATGAAAGAAATTTTATTTACATCTACGATTCAATAAATACAGGGATCAAGGCAGGTGACTTTTCCATAATATACATGTCTCCAGAGACATTGTTCAACTCCGACTTATGGGGAGACATGATTCTGAACTCTGAAGTTTACAAGGAAAGAGTGTGCTTAATTGCTATTGATGAAGCACATATATTAGAATCCTGGTAAGAATTTGACATTGAAATTGGTAAGGCAATTTTTAAAAAAAAAATCCACTTAATTTGTATAACCATTCAGAGTTTGAATTAATAAATGTATAATTTTACTATTAATCAAAAGGGTGATACATTTCGACCAACATTTGTCCGACTTGGTGAGCTGCGCTCCCATTTTCCAGATGTGCCATATCTGCTGTTAACAGCAACTTGTACACAGCAAGTTTTGCAACATATAACAGCCAAAATTCATCTTCCTTGCCTAAAACTATTCACTGCATCTCCAGATAGGTTATTATATGTTATGGTACTGGTAATTAAAATGTGTTTTATAGTCCCCTTTTTTGGTTAAAATGAAAATCTCAAGCTAATTCTTTAAGTAAATTTGTCTCCATTTTACTTTGCATGCAATAGTCAGGTTTGAGTTAATCAAATTTGAAAGGTTTTGTTCTGTTGACAGGCCAGAAATCTATCTTGAATATAAAAGATCCAGAGAGATTTTTGAAGAATTGGACTGGCATTGAAGACTGCGATTAATTTCTGTACATAAACAAAATTTATTGTGGATAATTTAATACATGGTTCATTATTTGACTAGTTTAACATAACACTGCACAAACGATCATAAAAAAATCAGTTTCCTATTTTTAGGGAGGGGATCATATTAATTAGGCTTAGATAACATTTTTCATAATTACTACATTGTTTTATGAATGTTCATAATGATTCTAAGTAAAGCACTCAATTTGAATTATAGAAGCTTACGCCGTGGAGGAAACCTTTACAGGGATATTTTGGGGTACTTGAGGGAGCTTGCCTATTTGGAGGAACAAAGGGGTTTCCACAACAGCCACATTGCTCTCTATCATGCAGGGATGGCAAGCAAGGATCAGGACTATATACTTCATGAGTTTTCAAAGCCTGAAAGTGTCATTAGACTAGTCATATGTACTTTAGCCTTTGGCTTGGGGATCAGTATTCCAGACATTGAAGTTGTTATTTACTGGGGAGCTTGTGGCTCTATTATGGATTATTGGCAGGAGGTTGGAAGGGCGGGACGGGATGGAAGGAAAGCAAAAGCCCTTTATTGTGTGACGCCTTGTTCACTGCTGCAAGCCTCTGATGAAATGAAGGAGCTATGCAAAAAGATGGATAAGTCCCAGGTTAAGTGCTTCAGGGAATCTATTTTAAGACATATTATAGGTTACTCGTCCTTATCACCTCAAGTTCCTGAATGTCACTTGAAATGTACAGACTGTGATTGTCCAAGGTGTCATCTCTGTTCTAACACCTGTCCATGGCATAATGATTCAAAGTTGTAGCACCTACAGTTTCTGGAGGTAATTACTATTGTAAAATACGGGAGGTTACTCCCTAAGACACAAAGATTCAATGTTTCTAAGACTCCTCTTCAATTTGTAATATTTATAGGACTTATCACTAAAGATTTATCACTATTAAGGTCAACATCTAGTAAATGATTCCAGAGTGTCTTTTTGGTGCTAGAACCATTATGACTCCATAATTGATTTGATGAACTTTTCTCGTATTTTTCGGCTATTTAATCACAGGAAAAGTAATCCCGGTACCTACATTCATTTTGACGTCATTGTAAAGAGGAATAGTCCAATCTGTTTTTGGAGAGACTGTAGGCAATCTAGATACATTTCATTAGTGAAAAATGGACAAAACTCTGAGATTTGTTACTTCATATTTTATAGCAAATGGTTGTTTAAAACATGAATTTTCATTGTGTTTACCAAAAATTTAAGCCCAGGTACACCCAATGAAACAAAGATGTTGTTATGAAGCATCATTAAAGGAATTTATATCTTGAATTTCATAAACCTGTAGGCACCTTTCATTTACTAGATCTTGACCTTAAATCTTAACCTTTCACATTATTGTAACATAGGCCTTATACAATCAAAAACTTTAATTGCGAAAGTATCTCATGATCAATTGTAAATATATTCTTATGATCAATGGTAAATATATTCTTCATTTTCTAAATTTTTAACATACTTCTGTAGTCTAGCATGCAATTTCTCTGGGTTCTTAATTGCTATTTTGTGCCCAAAATTAAGAAAACCAGTGTGATGTCTGTCACTTATGTCTATAAATAAATCTTCTCCTTGATATTCATGGATAAATTTCTTTATTTTTGATCTTGAGGTGCCTTCTGTTGCTGCAGCCCTGGGGATGGAATCCTTGACAACCTCTTTGTAGAATATTTCCTCGATGGCTTTGCCTATGCTTCCCACAATCTTGCTGCACCTGGACACTTGAGCATCTATGTACTGCCCATGACAGTTTTTAAGGTTTGCTGTTAGTGCAGAATATGCTGTATTTCAATACTACTGGTAGATCATTGGAGGTTAGAGTCATTTTATTAACATTAATTGGATTTAAATACTTACACTTGAATTCATTATTTAGAAATTCATTTAAAAGATCCAGGGCAATATTGTGTCCTGGCTTGCCCACCAAATTAGCAGTACCGTTCCATATCAGTTCGTTCCTAAGCCTTGGAGGTAAACATCCACTCACACCTTTCAAACAAATGAACATTAGATAGATAAACTATTTCATAGCACTTAGATAATTTATCTGAATTTTATTGCGCATAGCGAAAAATGTGTAGGAAATAAAAATTATCTATTTTCATTGTGCACTACATGTACCTACTAATAACCTATGTCCCAATATAAGGTACTTAAAATGATTCTGGTTCCAGAATTCGACCATATCTAGCCTCCAGTCTGCAATCATATGGTCCCCGTTGTTTCTTATTTCAGCATCAGTTTGGGACATATGAAGGAGTCCTCTCCATAGCACACAGCGGCTGTAATTGAAGACTGAATCTCCACTTTCTTGTACTCCTGCCTCAGGTTCATCTACTAGTAAATACAGAGTTGCACATAAAATCTTATGCATTATTCATTTCTTTCAAAATTAGTTTGAAACAATTGATTCTTTATTTTGTCTTACCAAACTCATCTTCATATTCATAGTAAGGAAGTGTGTCCTCCAATTCATGACCATCATCCCAGCAGAAGACAGTGTCTTTTAAGGAGTTATGGTCATCTTCTTGGTCGTCTGTTGGTGCCCGAGTCTCATCTGCTACAGTAGATGCCTGACCTATGGACTCTTTGTGGACCTGGGGCCATGCCAACCTTACCATCTCTTTACTAATTCATGGAAAACGGTTAGCCTGTCAATGTTGTCATCAGGTAGTGCATCTGATATGTCATCAATGTTATTGATGTTCAAAATTCTACAAACAATCATACACACACTTGCCTCTGTAACAAAATCAAAAAAGTCTACAACTGAATTCACACAGTCTGATATTTTTTTTTCACAGTGCGAAACCCAAACTTGTTCTTGACGTGACAGAGTGACCCTTTGTCTCCCACACTTCTCCCATCAAACAGCAAATTCATAGAGTCTTGGAGTATTATACACCTCTTGTGGAAACCCTGGGGACGAGGGATGAGTCCAGTGAGCTGGTCACCGGGGTCCTCACATGGAAAGTTTGGCTTCCACCATCCTTTCCACACTCAACTGATCACCATGGCATACAATTGGGTAAGGATGGCCATCATGTCCTAGCGGAACATACTGCTGCAGTATCTTAAGAATTTCCAGGGTTCCACGGGCAGTGGAGGGGTTCTGTTGAATAACTCCAAGGTTCACCTATTCAAAATACATGTATTATTTGTTTTTATTATGTGCATAATGCATAAAGAGTATGCCAAATAAATTACATCGCAATATATAAATTGACAAAATTGTTTGAATGCTTTCGCTTACTATTTCAGATTTTCTTTCAGAAATCTCTGACTATTGGTGGGTTATGTACTTGACCTCCATGTCACTGAACTGTGGAACATATTTACACAGTATTTTCTTTACAACATGCTTCATCCTGCTTCTTAATAACTGCCAATCCCCAGTAGATGGTAGGTAGTTCTGTAAATGAAATGAAGTTGTATTTATCCCTAATTTTTTGAAATTTGGCATACTTGTACATAATGACAACATAAATACATTAAGCATATGAAATTTTTCCCACAAAGGAAAAACTATTAAAATAATATGATCCTGACCTTATCACAATGAGACTTGTTTGTTTATTTATTTATAAATAAAAGTGATGAATATACAAATAAAGCTTACATGAATTTCGATTTCTCTCACAAAGCATTTGTCATCAAGCCTGTCTAAGTGGCGAAAAGAGATGCGATTCTTTGCAGCAAAACACAAAGCCCACAGCATCGTTTTATTCTCTTGCCGGAGGTGATGTCGGCTGATGCTTAGCTTTTGGACATTGTCCCAACAAATGCTATACCTAGGGTCTAAAATATCAAAGGTATTTATATAGTAGAAAAGATATGCATATTAATACAGGTTCATAAATGATATTTATGTGCATGTGTGCGTGCATTCGTGCATGCGTGTATGTGTTTGATATATATAGTGTATTGGCATATGTACTTTGATTTTGTCTATCCTCTACTTCTAGGGAGGAATTATCCAAAGGGACTGGTTGGACCTCATCTTCGTCATCTGAGGGGAGTGGGAATACTTCAACATCCACCTAACTGCTGAAATTGACTTCAGAATCAAGGCTATCAGAATCAGAGGAAATTTGGTCACCATCTGATATCTCTGAGTCAGACTCTGGCATTGGTTGGTCTATATCAGGTCTGTGGTTTTGCACAGGGTGTCCAAGTTCTAGCTGTAAAGAGATAAAGTTGCTAATTAAAAAAGTATGCATAGTAAATGAAACAATCAACTCATGCAATGAAAAAAAATTGTTCATAGAGAATTTTGAAATGATCCGTACATTTCAGGTGAAGTGATGATCATAACACTCTGTATAGAGGAAATGCATCTTTTCATTTCTTTTTCATTAGGGGAAATTCATCTTTCCATTTCATTTTCATTAATGGAAGATTAAAGTCACCTCTACACAATGTTTCCAAGTCTTGATTTTTGTATCATTTAATAATTATTCGTTTGATGAGATATCGGCGCTTCTGATTGGTTGAAAAATTTCTTTGATACCTGCATCAATAAAATTTTCAGCCGGATCTACTTTTCTCAAATGCTCTGATCTAACACTATTTATAGAACGGGAATTTCCAAGATAAACACTGTCAACAAAATGTAAAGTTGTGTCTGTTTTATTGTCCTCAAACAAAATGCAAACTTGTGAATATAAAAACTTGAAAGTTTAACCTTCAAAAATACACAAAACACTTTGTTTGATTCACGAAATAGAAAATTAAGCGTCTTCTCACGATTTCGTTTGCTTGAGATCAATCAACATTTACAGCGAGGCTGGCTGTTCCTTTTAAGGATTTCAATATTATAACGAACATATAGGCATGGTAACACTGCTGTTCAAATTTGGTAACGATAATTTTTAAATTTACACACGTAGATGATCGGTCATCAAAATAAGCGTCGTAAAGAAAGGCTATGAGTAATGCATCAACTCCTTCGGTGAATTCCAAGCGGCAGATATATACCATTTAAGTACATCACTGGCTATCTAGGTACCACAAAGTTTACAAAAGTCGCTTATAAATACTATTCTTTGTCGACATATCAGCTATTTTCGTCCACGATCGCTTTTCCTTGGATGGTTATGTCCAGTTGCATATTCCAGCGATCTCACATGAAAACTAGTTTTAATACGAGTTTTTCTGCACAGTGAATGATATCACAAGCTATCGCATGTATTTTCCTTTCGTTTTCAATTCAGCCGGTTCAGATTTTAACTCACTATTTGTGTTTAATCCATTAAATTCAGCCCAGTAGCTCTGCATCAGCTGAAGGCGTATCCATTTTGAATATTGTTGCTGTTGTTGTTTTGTATTCATACGCGCCGCTTCATTTACATTATTTACATTTTTGATCAATAACACTTCACATTTTTTTATTTGAAAATATTTTATTAAATGATAAGAAATGAAGATAATAATTTTTCTATTGATCGACGTATCAAAGAAAAAATTGACCGGAAAACTTTTTCATCAATGCGCTACGCGCATTGATGAAGTTTTCCGGTCAATTTTTTCTTTGATACGTCGATCAATAGAAAAATTATTATCTTCATTTCTTAAATCAAATTCTTTGCAAACTAATGGTCCACTGCAGTACGAGTCCCTTTTATTCCTTTGCACCAGCCCAACTTTTGAAACCATCGAAAAATCTGAATTTGAGCATTATTTTGGTTAATATTTATCATATACATGAATATAAGTCTTGAGTAATCATGTTTGAAAATATATACATGTATATATAAATATGAAATTACACATACCTTCTGATTGCAACCAGACCTATACATTTCAACAGAAGCAATTGTCTGCAAGAAATTATGCTGTAGTGGTTTCTGGATGTAAAGGATAGTTCCCAAGATAAATCCAAGGGCAGGAACAAAAGGACCTACTTTACCTTGGTCATCCCTGAAAATTCATAAATTATCCTGATTTAATACAGGTACGTAATAAAAAATCCATTTTGAATTGATGAAGAAAATGTTCATGAAACATGACTTCTCTCATCTTTAGAATTAAACAGTATTTGGTGTGTCATATCAAACCAATTGAAATGCAAGTTAATTTTGTAAAAGGAAAGGAGGTAAATAATATAGGATTCGAACCCAGATCGGCTGAATCTCCAGTTAGGTGTTCTACCAGAGCTATATAGCATCTGGTAATCGACCCCATCTGACCACCACAATTTTATAGTTATTACAATGAAAATTAAAAAAAAAAGAACAGAGTAATGCTAAACATGGTAATTAGCTACAGTATGAAAGCTAATTAAAATAGCTGGCTTTCCAGTGAGGATATTGTTGTATATATCTCTAAAAGATATTCTTTATATTTTAAATGAACCAATTCTTAAATACTGTGGAATCATTTAAATTCGTGGAAGTCAATTTTTGTGGATTGTTGGTTTTTGGCTCATTTGTGGGGATGTAACTTCGTGGGTGCGTCAGTTTTCAGTTTCAGTAATAAAGAATACTCTTTCTATTTTTTTTTTTCGTTGAGGATGTAAATATGTTGAAAAGGGCTACCCACGAATACCATGAAAATTTAGCCACCACGAATTCTAATGATTCCACAGTAGCACAGAAGCTATACTGATATACTAGTAACATGATAGAAAATTCAATAACTTACACAACTACATTTTATTTTATTTTTTTGCATAGAGATTCCTGAATGAAATTGGTGAGAAAAGGCAAGCCATCCAACAACTCTTTCATGGCATTGAAAGTGTGGAATGTGTCGAGGTTTTCAGGCTTTTGGAAGGATGGAATTTTGGCATTTCTTACCTCCTTCTTTATTGCCTTCCCAACGACTTTAATCATTGCATCCAGAGACATTTTACTATGTTTTAATAACAGTTTAAAAACTGTATCGTATCGGGAATTTATTAAGTACTGATATACTTTCTCTTTAAATCCACATTTTTGCAAATAAGAGGGTTTTGATGTCTCACTAAACTTTGGGGTAGATGTTTTGAAACATTTTCTCTTGGCTAATTTCTGTGGAGTAGCCTTGACTGGAGTTCTCTTTCTCTTTTTTTCTGTATTGTAATCAAGTAGTTTAGCTGTTTTCCATTTATTTTGTGATTTTTTTAGCATTCTTGTATATTTTCACAGTCAGTGATGCACAACTGTTATAAAGAAATTGTTTAGATGATGTACATGGAATTGTAACTTTCTTGTCCAAAATGTCAGTAATTTTTATCAAAGGAATGCCCAATTTTGAGATTAATGTTCTTTTAAACCCCTTTTTCCAAAATTCAAAAGGGAGGTCACTGTTTATACATGTGCTACCATCCATTTCTTTAATGTTTGACGATGTTTAATTGTGCATTACGTCACGAGTCTTTGTTCAAAACTGTAAATTGTATAACTAATGAATAGGGTACATGTTTTCAGACGAGATAATAATAAAATTAAATGAAAGTGTGCGTTAAGTTCTAGTGAGTCTGTTGCTGAATGTCTGAAAAAACAATAACAACACGTGAAATGCGATGTCATGTGTCATTTTTTACGATATCGATTGAAATCGCGAAGAACCCATGCTCGTTGTTATTGTAAACACCTAAAATACCGGTTAGAATTATTTCGGCAATCGGTTTTTAGAACGCAGTTCGCAATTCAAATAGTGAACTGCGTTCTCTATAACGCAGTTCGCAATTCAAAATTTAGAATTCATATTTGGGGCCCGAAATTTTCAGGGGCATCTACTAGTGGTATTTCACTACCACTGTGAAAATATGGTGATGCAGCTATCTCTAGTTTTTAAGAATCGGGCTTATATGCAATTGAAAAGTGAACTGCGCTCTATCTAGAACGCAGTTCTTCTCTACCTTTTGAAATTTTGGCCTTTTCGCAAATGAATAGTGAACTGCGTTCTAGAACGTAGGTTTGGGCTCCCATGCAAATGTAATGCATTTTCCCCGAAAGTGTGGTATTTGAAGATGTATAGAATATGGAGATGGAAGATTAGTATTTTTTAATGAAGAAAAAAACCAAAGAAATCAAAAGCAGGAAAAGTGCTCCATGTTTATTTTACACAGATGTTTCCGCGGAAAATCTCTCCTTTAATCTCTTGGCGAATCATTTCCTTCTGGAAAAAATACAGGACATGAATCAATTAATAATATCTATAATTTATTTTGATGTTGATTTTGATACGTGCAATGAGAGTAACATTTCTGTATGAATTATTGAGAAGTATAAAATAAGTTAATGAAAATTGATAAAAAACATTTAAAAATAAGTGTACATAAGAATTTTCAACATGAAAGATGATAAAAGAAAGCAAACTGTAATGTTCTGTTCAATTTTAAAGTGAATACCATGTATTTAATCGTATTTGAGCTTTCTGATACTACAGTTGTCATCGTCTGTATGCAAAACTCTTTGTGGCACAGATTTGCCCTTTTATCCCAACACACATATGTATTATATGTATCTTCTCATTCTATGTAATAGAGTAGGGATAATCTTACCTAACGATTGTGGCTACTTCCTTCTCAAATGCTTTAAGTGTATCAACAACAACGAAGTATCCCTCTTGGATGTATACAATCTGTCAAAATATAAACATAAACTGTAATATAAGACATAGTTAAATGAACCCAATCAATTGAGGTAATTTCAATACCATTAAACTATTTGCTTATGTAAACAGTTGTGATACCAGAACATACCACTAGTCTCCAATGTGCAGGTTTGTGTACAGGGATAAGTAACACACGTTTGTGTTCCAAATTGTTTACTTTTCTGACCTGCATAACCCCTTTTTTTATACAATGTGGAACCCAAAAGGAATCCATGAATGCTGTGTCGTTTGTATATGACTGTATCATATACAAATAGGAACTTACAACCTGTTGGAAAATAACAGCTTACTGTTTGAATCAGCTTTATAGTATGGCTTTCGATAGCAATAATACAAGAAAATATTATTAAAGCATCACAGTTGTACTATATTAGATCAAAGTTGTAATATCTTATCAATAGAAACATACATTCATTTATACAGCAATAGGAATAGACTGTATGATTTACCATTGGTTATCCAATTTGAGCCGTCCAAAGATTTTATATCTTCAGCATTCACTTGGTATGGGCCAAACAATGCGCTTGTGGAACCCTCTTCTTTCTATATTATATAATTTTGTTATGTACTTGTATATAAAATTATAATGTCATTACGTATCTTATCTATGCTTTGTGCTTCGTCTTTCTAATTTGTCAAAGTATAGATGCATTTATATCAAATGCATTATGTTACGTCTGAAAAAAAAATCGAATAAAGCTTTGAAGTTGCATATTACCATAGTGACCAAACAAACATTCCTGACCATACAAAGATGATGGAAAGTGATTTAAAACGTGTCAATGTTTTACAGTGAGCACATTTGACAAACGTTTACCTGGATAGAACCCATCTGATTGTTTGAAATATTTTAATCCATGCGTGGGTTCAAACATGGGTCACGCAGGTAATAGCTTTCGATTGCTATAGGAAAAACCTTGAAATTTTCATACTTTTTTCATTTTTTAGGTTCCAGCCTAATGTAGTACAAATCTCTTACTTTCAGAGGAGTTTTCTTAATGTATAATGCGCATTTTGTCTTTCCAACAAGTTTGTACTCGGTTAGCCTTACAGTAAACAAAAGCTTTGAAATGAATGCCTCGTCGATTTTCTATACAAAATCACAAATGTATGCTGACCCCTACCATGTTTAAAAGTTTCGTGCTTTTTATATACAATAAAGTCAGCGCTAAAACTTGTTTATTCTTCTGGAATAGATATCAATAGATAATGTTAGGGGAAAAATATGCTTCATTTGAATCTTTATTTTTTTCACTTTTTACCGGGGCCCATAGGTATTCAAAATTTTGAATTGGGAACTGCGTTCTAGAACGCAGTTCACTATTCAATTGCATATAAGCCCGATTCTCAAAAACTAAAGATAACCGCATCACCATATTTTCACAGTGGTAGTGAAATACCAATAGTAGAAGCCCCTGAAAATTTCGGGCCCAAAATATGAATCTTAAATTTTGAATTGCGAACTGCGCTCGAGAACGCAGTTCACTATTCAATAGCATATAAACCCAATTCTCAAAAACTAGAGATAACTGCATCACCATATTTTCACAGTGGTAGTGAAATAACACTAGTAGATGCCCCTGAAAATTTTGAGCCCAAATATGAATTCTAGAACGCAGTTCACTATCCGATTGCGAAAAGGACAAAATTTCAAAAAGTAGAGAAAACCACCTCACCAAATTTTCATGGTGGCAGTGGTATACCACCAGTAGATGCCCCTGAAAATTTCGAGCCCCAAATATGAATTCTAAATTTTGAATTGCGAACTGCGTTCTATGTAGAACGCAGTTCACTATTCAATTGCATATAAGCTCGATTCTTAAAAACTAGAGATAGCTGCATCACCATATTTTCACAGTGTTAGTGAAATACCATTAGTAGATGCCCCTGAAAATTTCGGGCCCAAAATATGAATTCTAAATTTTGAATTGCGAACTGCGTTCTAAAAACCGATTGCCAGTTATTTCCCTTAATCACGTGACCAAAATCCGAGATCTCGATTGCAAGTAAACATGGCCGCCAGAAGGCGAATTTTTCAAACTTCTGACTTTCCGAGGCTGATAAGGGCGATCTAAAACATTTGTGTGGTAAATCAAGTGACATGGATTGTTGATATGTGTCTAAGGAATTTTTTGAGACCGAGCTTTTGTGCAGTTGAGGTAAGAAATCGGAGAAATAAACCCAGAACCGAGCGCAACTATTTCTGCGCAATAAATATACAGTTTTTACTTTGGGTGGCACTGTAGCTCTCCGGTCTGTCAATATTTTTTTCCCGGAGAGCTCCAGTTCTGCAGCTAATACGTCTATGACTTTGAGCTTTAATCAATGACAATCGCCAATTAGTTCATGGTGATTTTTAATAATATTTAAAAATCAAATGTGGACGTGATAGGAATATATTAAGTATCACCTTGGAAATCGTTTTATTTTCGGAAATATTATTTAATAATGAAAAGGTTACTTAGATATAACAAAAAAGCAATATTATGACAACATGGTCGTTTTAAATTATGATATTTCCAAGGACATGCATTTTAAAAGGTTAACATCTGCAGTCTTCATTTAATATAAATAAACTTTCCAGTTCAAGCAAAAGCACTCCCTTTTCTCTCCGTCAAGGTTAGGTACCAGTCATGGCAAAGGCTGTAGCCGTTTTCCTCCTTGTGTGTTGCCTCGCACTGGCCTCTGAGGGTTAGTTCTTTAACTTCATAAAGATATTTTAATTGCGTTCATTCACGAATCACATTTCTCACTTTTTCTTCCATTAGACGTGTATTCATCCCTTCCTTTCGTCTTCTCTTGTGATTTTCGTACTATTTAAATAATCCTTTTTCTCCTTGTCTCGTTTCTCTCTCTTTGTTTCTCTCACATCAAATAAAACGCGGCAAAAATATTTTTCTGCTTTGGTTTCCTAAACATTTAGGATACTGAAGGCAATTAAATTAACCAATACACTCGTTAACCGACGTTTCAATTAGAGTTTTAAACTTACCTTTTTCAGATTAGTCCGAATCAAACATTCGCGTGTCTTGTAAAAATGTTTTACCATAATGTATCGAACAATAATATTATTCTGGATTATTCAATTTTATTACAAAGACATTATTCTTAACAACACAATATATTTCAAATAATAAGATCTAAAATAAGCTAGTTTGAATTAAACTGTTTAAAGGTATATTTATGACAATTGCTGCTTAGAGTTAAAACAAAATTAAAACCTTAGGAATTAATCATTATCACGTGATGAGAATGTACCAAACAGAATTGTTGTCCTATCAACAACAAGTCCGTAGAAACTTCAGAAGACTTGGAGTAAGTTCAAGGTGAATTTCAAATAATGAAACATGACCGTAATCTAAAAGGACAATTCGATGTAGATATAGGGGAAGTCGCCAATTACAAGATGTTTAAAAAACTAAATTATTGTCAAATTCTAAAACCTGGCATGTTTTACAAACTTTCCATGCGTTGATTTATTAGGACTACCATGTTGATTCTAGATTCCATTCATGGAAAAAGGTTGTCTACGGTCAAGGCTATTATGATCAATAAATATGTAAACATCATTCATGTATGATCGAAATTCATTAATTGGTATAAATATCGATTTGATCGAATCCAAATCATCTAGTCTTTATTTCAACGAAGCCACTTGAAGTAAAATGAGCCGAACTTTTTTCCTACTTTTCCTTCTTGCCTCTTGCATGGCATTTACAGCTGAAGGTATGTAACAAAATAATTTGGTTCTCATATGTAATAGTAAATAAATTAATATAAGTGTCTGATAAATTACTGAGTAATTACTATGGTTTGTTAATGAATTATAGCCACATGGTATCCAATCCGTTGCCCCAAGGGTCACTACCAAGTTGGCTACTGTCATATTTGGACCGGCTGTAGAATCGGGTCTTGTTTCACTAATTTCGGTAGTAAATATGGTGTCTGTTGCAAGAGGAGTAAGTTATATACGATCTGTTTGCAATGTAGTCTATTTCTACGTACAGCAGAAAAAAAATTTTAATGATAAGATTTCCTGTTCATGATAAGTTATTTTCTATAATCAAAACGATTTCGAATTTTATAGAAATAATAATCATTATATATTTTCCTTTACAGTACGGTATTAATGAACAAGAAGAAGAAAAGTCAGAATATTCTAACTGAAACTAAATAAATAATATTGGTTTGCAATAATTCTTTTCATTTGTTTATCTCAAGTTTTGTTTGGTTGCCATTTGAACGATTAAGTTGCATATTACAATATGTATTTAAGGTAGTGAAAACACTACAATACATATACGTATTTCTCAATAAAATCGGTTGATGCAAAATATCGATCCACTTGGCAGTTAACTTCATTCATACGTCCTGTGATAACACTTTGCTCAAGCCATTAAACCTTTTTGGAAGTCAATTGCAACTTCTTGTGCCTTTTAGACAAGCGGAAATATAATCCCTATTTTGAAAATTTGATCTATTTGATTTTACTATTTTTTCTGCCCATTCTATTAGTGCGTTCGATTTCAATAATTTCCTGGATATCGAGCACATTTCTACAAACATCAGATATGATTTCTTCACGGTTTTCCGCCCTCCCAATTTTATCATCTATATATAATGCCATAGAAAATCAAGTTATATTTCATTGATCTATGATTCTTTCGTTTAGGGGGTTATTTTCAGTCATTGTGTTTCCAAGCACATGTTTCAGTTCAGTTATTTCATCCAATACTTTCGTTGCATTGACCTCGTTTTCTTCGAACGATTTTGATATTTTCACTAATTCTAAAACTCCTTAAATTTAGATTCTTTATTTCAGACTGCATGGAATATCAAGATGTCTCTATCGCGTGTAGTTTCTGGAGCATCTTTTAAATTATTTCTAAACGAGTACATATATCTTGTGACCATTGAGGGGCGACTTCAGTGGTACTCGGGTGCATGCTTGATTGTAAATGTTGCATGTGGACAGTTTTCGTTATGGTTATAAACAGCACGGTTGATATGTAATTGGTGGAATACAGGGCTAGTGTTCTGGTATAGTTGATCGTACCTTGTGTCTGTTGATTGCCGGGAGCCGCCATACTGCCTTCTTGCTGGCTAGATTTGATTCTGGTATTCTTCTTTTTGGGCGGTTTTCTAGGTGATTCCTCAGGCATTTATCAATCTGGCGAGCAGACACAAACACATCCGTCCTTCCAGACAAAAACTCCGCTGCGTATATCGCAAAAACCATCCAATATCACCAACTATTACCGGAGCTGAGTACTACCCGACCTGCCCAAACGAAGGGGCGCTGTTATATCATAAACTACACGTGAAACTCCATACGTGCGTGAACTTTTACCAAAGATCAAAGAAAGTCCCCGATCTCCATCGTGGATTTCGCATAACCTGAACGCTGTTATAACCAGAAACACATGGTTTTTTTGTCACAAACTGAATTATAAACATGGTGTATATATTGACTTCACTTGTTCATTATTCCTAAAGATAGTATTTTCTCATCTACTAGTATTTCTTATGATACCCAGATGTTGTCTTACAAATTACTACAAGCCTTGCAAAAGAAAAGAATTCCGCGCGGTATTATAATATCTGCACCGCTTAGCATGTGTTATAGGACCGACGATATCCAAAAATAATCATTCAAAGCTTTATTTTCTGCAACTTACTTCAATTTAATTACACAATATGTATCATGTTTTTAAACTTAAGGTTTGAGCTATAAAGAGACAGTCAATATAGTGATTCCCAACTAACAATTAATAATCCAAGGCATAATACAAAACCTTCATAATCATTACCTATTTATTTGAATAGCAAATCTCTGTTTCTCTTTCATATCAAGACATTCTCTCGGTGACATATACAAGTGTTTGAGTTCAGGTAAGAAATACAAATGTTATTGTCATTTATATAAGATTTGAAACGAAATCATTGCGGGAGTGAATCGCTCCAGCACTTGCACCATTACGGAGATCCTATGGATGTAGCCCTCTCCCAAAAAGAAAAATCGGGAGAGGGCTACATTATTGCAACTAGGTTTGACACAATATTATATATCATATCCTACAAAATTGTATGATAATCATTTCATATGTAAATTGCACAAGGTATTACATGATGCAATGCTTAAGCCCAGTTCGCAATTGGCGCACGTGCAGATGCGACAAAATATTCGTGCGACCGAAAAAAATAGAAATTGTTTGTAAACTGTTGCCAAAACAATCGCATATAAAAAAATTACTTGTACGAAACTCACACGATTAAGAGCGACCGTTGTGCAATGTAAACGCATTAAATCTTGCGATTCATCTTGTGACTTGATACAACTGTTGTACAATGAAAGCGAGTGTTGAAAGATTATGCGATAGGATTGCACGAATGACTTGATGATCAGACGATTGAACGTGTGCCAATACAATAGAACATGCGGCGCTCGTCCGATCATGCGTTTAATTGTACAAATGCTCATAGGGGGTATATAAACACGTTCCGTCCGTTTCCAACGCTCTTCAGTAGAAATAGTTGAAAAGAAGCTACCGCCGAAGAAGAAGACAACAATAGCAAAAGCCAAATTCAAGGTCAATTGCGAGTCAGAGGGGGTATATATACATGTCCCACCTGTTTCCGACGCTCTTCAGTAGAAATAGTTGAAAAGAAGATACCGCCGAAGAAGATAACAAAAGGAAAAGCCAAATTCAAGTCAATTGTGGCCTAAAACAGATATCCTTAAACAGTGAAGACTGGGTAAGGGAACTTTTCGCCCCTGTTTTATTTTTACTCATTTCGCTCTTTTTGTCAGTTCAGGACTTATATGATCTCTCTTCTACCACAACATTGTTGGGGCGAATTCAATACGAGCTAAACCGTAAGTAGAAGCAAAAATGTCACGAGGCGAAAAAAACCCTGTATCCAGTATATACTAGTGGCAAAGCATGAAAACTGATACCGATTAATCTTGCTATGATTGTAAAACGTTGCAAGATTAAATGAGACACGTTGACCAACAGTCTCATGGTCACACAACAGATGCATAAATAGATGCAATTTATCTTAAGATCTTTAAAATTCGTGCATCGTTCTTGCAAGTACACAAAACATTGTAAAACGTTCGTAGTAATGTTCGAGAGATGCATTGCAGAAATTTAGATACCATTTGGTCACATCTGAATAGTGTGCATGTCCAGCATTTTGAGGAGATTTGATGCAACCACAAAAACGCATGCAACGAATTTGAGAGCTTGTGCAACGTATGCGAAAATTCTGATCGCAAAGTGTTGTAAAGTGCTCGTCCGCGAATTGTGAAAGGGGCTTTATTAATACACTACTATTAAATACAATAATGTATCTTATGATATTATATAAAAGAATATTGTATAATATCATGATACAATATGATATTGTATAATATGATAATCTATCATAAGAAACACATCTGTTGAGTGAGTGAGGTAGGACAGCGGGGGGGGGGGGGGGGGGGCATAAAAAAAATATTTACATATACATGTGTCACAGGTGGTGAAAAGATATTAACTCTTCTTACTTTTTTCTACAAGCTGGTTGAATCCAAAGCATGTGACTGCTTTTCTTACTGTTCTATCTTTGCACCAAACTTTAAATGTTTTTATTCCACTTGGTCCTGGTAGACCTGCATCCATGGCTCTGAAATTCGTAATATGTATGTAAATAATAAAGATATTGCACCTGTCTGATGGGTATATTAATTAAGATGAAACTGATTAATGAAAGTGTTTTAAAGTGCTATTTAATATCTAGAAATACAAGCATGACATTAATACTGATTGAGTTATTCTAAAAATTTTAATATCAATATAATCCTTAGAGGTCCACGAGTCGTTACCCTAAAAATGTGTTCCACATTAGGGGCTTAGTTAAACTTGGTACACTATATTACTGATAACACACACACACACACACACACACACACACACACATATATATATATATATATATATATATATATATATATTTATATTTATAAAAAGGATTATTATTTTTTCATATGACTTTACATTATATTTATTTTTCAAACCATGGACTAAATTTTACCAAATACTTAAGGAAAACAAGTCAGAAGTAACTGCTGTCTGCTGTCCTACATTACTTTGCTTTACTCACCGTAAATCTTATTCATGATTCTATGATATGCAACATAACATAGTAAATATCGAGTGTTCATATAAGTGTTGCTGTTGATCCTGGACGGAAAAACAATAATTTCCTACTGGGTGCCATCTCACAGTTAACTTTATCCAGATGTAACGTTACATGTACGCGGCGCCGCCAATTTGTCAGCGAACTCCGACTGGAAATTTCAACAATGAGATAATTATAAACATAACGTCAATCCCGAAATCAGGAGTTTAGGGATGAGTCATTTGGTCATTTTCCTTGTCAGAAATCGTTGGAAAGCTTGTTTATAACATAGCGTGAACCGAGGAACCCCTATAAATACAAGATGGCGATTAGTATCATCCCATTACCTTTTATGCACATTGGATACACTTTTTAACAAAATTTAAACAGGGGCCCCGATTCAAGGAATGTTTTTTAATGACAGAAATATACATAAGATAACAATTTTAATTTTTTTTTATATTCGGGAACGAATATTGTTGAAGAGTTAACTCCATTATCTGACAACAGAGCCTCTAGCCTCTGTGCATCTAAATGTCTCTGACTCTTCCTTCAAAAACTTTTAGATCGAGTCAATATAAAAAATCAACTGCAATTCGGTCGTATTCGATTGGATTGAATAATAGAGTGGTGTGGCAATGAAAAAATGGAACATGTACTTTCTTTTAGAGAGTTTGTTAGCACTCAGCATACGTGTACCTGCACACACTGGTTGGATGTCAATTGTTTTGACGTTTCATTAGATCTCCCGCGCCCGCAAAATTAATCCGACAAGAAGACTTTTCAATTTTTTTTGTTCGAATATGTATACATTTTTTTATCGACATAACTACTAAGCATATATATCACAATTTTTATCTCTCGTTTTTAAATGAACATTTTTTATTTCATATTTTTGAAGTCGATAAATTTTACAGCGATAAAACTAATGAAATACAAGAAAGTGCTTTTAATAAATTGAAATACTTTAATACAATACAAAATATATCTATTAAAAAGAAGTCATAACACTTTAAATGTTGATAAGACAATAAAGAATAAAACAATGTATAAGTTATAATACAACAAGTGTAGGCCCCGATAAGCTTCCGTAATATCTTTTAACGCATATATCCCAATTGAATTAAACCTTGGAACATTTATAGTTGTGCGAGTTATTTCTGTTAAAACAGACACTTTAGTTGGTTGTTAGGATTCCTAAATATCAAATTTGACGTAGTTCATTTAGAGATAGAACACTGTTACAATTATATAACCTTTCTGCATATAGGATGATAGTTGTCTTGTATTTAGAAATAACACAAATTGGTATTATGTATGTGGAAATAGCACAAATTGGTATAATTATGTATTATATCAAAATATAAAAAAAACACTGGAGATACACCTATAATGTGAACGGAAAATTATAGTGATTAATTAAAAAAAAAATGAACCTACAAACTTTAGAAAGAAACTCACAACTTCATAGGTTCAACAAAACAAAATTTATAATATTTTTGTACTTTGATCTGCCTTTTTAATCTTGATCAAACCACTTCAAAGAGACAATTAAGAGTGATAGACTTTGCCTGAAATGATTTAAGATGAGAAAAAATATAAAACAAGCAGTCACAGACATCATTTGTAATTGTTTGTCCAATGGTGATCTCTTTTCCAATTACCTCCCTCCCCCCCCCCCCCCCCAATTCCTGAATTTTGTCCAAAAAAATCTGTGTAAATCACTTGGCTTTTTTAATTCCTTTCTCATTTCTTAAATCAAATACATTGATTAATACATTATATATTCTTTAATGAGTCAAATTGATGTATTCCACTATGGACAATTACCAGCCTACCTAAACTGCCGAATTCCTGGGTGGATTTGCAGAATAATATTAAAAAAAACCACGAAGAATATGCATCTGCTTTTAAATTTAGTGGGCCCTTAAACTGAGCCCCAGGCATGTCCCTCTCACTGGTCTGGCAAAAAGATTAGTACTTCAACACGAACTGCACATATTTTACTAATTTATGAAGTTTTCATTTATTTACTGCCCTTAATCAGTGTCAAACATTTATAGCCAGAAAACTGCATAAATGATTTGAAAACTTCAGACCTCACCATCATTTTCTTTAATATGTTTTACGGTGCGACCGTTGGGGCGAGCGCAGCATGTGATCAAATAATGAATTATGATAAATCAATAAAAATAAAAGTATCAACAGCGTAACGTAAATGAATTTGAATGCAAAATAAAATATAAAAATGCCTACTTTCTCTAGTAAATTTTCATTATTCATAATTTATAAGATTGTTTATTTATTTAAATAGAATTTATCTCAGATACAATGTTGTTGAATAATAAAGATTTTAACATAATGTTTATTGCAGTTAATTTCCTCTTTTCTAGCAGCAGACATATTTCTTAAACTTACATATAAAAAATTGACTTATCATAGAGTCCCCCCCCCCTCCCCGTTTAAAAAAAATATGATTTACGTATAAAAAAAAAATTGCTGATCATATAAGAAAAACGGTTTTGGACCCCCTCCCCCCCCCCCCCCGGGAGGATGTAATAAATGTGAAAATAAAGATACCATTGAGCAGTTAAAGAGCTAAATGCATTCTACGCACTCACCATTCCTCACCCGGATTAGAATTTCCCTGATTTTTAGAATTTCTTTTCCATTTTGCTTGTAAATAGTTTTTGAATGATGCTGCCGCGCCCCCTTTTAAAAACCGTCCCTGGAAATTACTGTAAATATATAGTGAATAAAATAAAGGTGAGCATTCATCCAAATGAGAGCAAGTTACAACTGTTTCCTATTTAAAAAAAAAAATGTCCCCATTCGTTGGCTTTGCAAGATTTTGAGAAGATTTTGGTATTTATATTTCAGCAGATTTACAATAACTACTTAGAGTAATTTCCCCTTATTGTGACGTCAAAGTTCACGTCGGTCAAGTGTCGTCTGTCTCTTTGAAAAAACCCTGAAAAAAAACTAAGTGAAATATACTGTTTTGTTTACTTAAAAAGTATGATATTCTTGAAATTACAGAATTTATCTGTTTCTCAAAAGTTTTACTTTGATTCTCGCGAGAAGGAATCAAGTCTAGTGAGATCGTCCGACATTGATAAATTGCATTGTGGGTCGAAATTTACTGACGCCGAAAAATTCTGTGGGATCAATGTGCAAGAAATCCATTGTGACGTCACTCGAAGGAACGACAACTCTGTTAGTCTTATGTAATGGAATTATTTTATTTTCAATGCATGATGTACATAGTCTTTTATCTTGTTCTCGTGAGAGTGTGAAATGGGAAACCATATTTATAGGGAATTACTGGGATGATTAAAACAAGGCATTACTGGTCCGATTTACTGACGCGTAAAAAAATCCGTTGAATGAATGTGCAACTAGTCTGAATTTTCTATTCACACACGCCTTGTCGGTAGAGCTCGCTTTGCGCTCGCTATAATTTTGTTTTAATTAATATTTGATTTCCGATCCCGATTAAAAAATGCAATCTTAAATAAAGAATGTGATCCCGATCCGACATATGAAAAAGCGACCTAATTTGAAGAACAACACTTTGTGGGGATTTTTTACATCATAAAATCAATCCGTCTGCAGACACCAAACATAGAAAAAACGCAGACTGATTAGTTTTCTATTTTTCTTAAAGGGACATGGTCACGATTTTGGCCAAATTCTATTTTTTTTATTTTTTTATTTACAATGCTTTAGAATTGCATTTCTAATGATCAAATGTAATTTGAGAAACGGTCGTTGAGTTATAAACAAGACACAGTGCTCACAATTCTTTGCCATGTAAACAAGGCTCGTGCCCTGTTTTTGTTTACATAGGTTCTATATACCGGTAAAAAAGCGGATTTGTCTATCTTCTTATTCATTTAAGACATAAATAAACAGTTCCTAACGTTTAACACATTCATGTTTGATCTAAAACTAGAATATTCACTTCAACATTCAAAATGTAAACAAAGGGATTGTTTACATAACAAAGAATTGTAAGTTGTAACTCGCTTATAACTCAACAAATGACACTCAAATTTTGATCGCCTTTTAAAAATGCCTTTCTGATGCATAATTGACATTAAAATCGAAAAAAAAAAATTTCGACCAAAATCGTGATCATGCCCCGCAAAATGCTAGAAATTCAAATATGCAACCTTTTCTCATAGCTTTTTTCTCCGTTTAAACAAATCAATGTTTTGCTGCTTGAATTAAGTAAATATTACTTCCTTTTCAAAAGACCTCAAAGAATTCACGGTCTTTAAGGGGTATGTATCTTAGCAAAGATTCGAAATAATTTTCTTTTCTTTGGAACGAACAGGAGACTTTGTGATGTTGTTTGGCAAAGGAAAATAAATATATGGACCTGAATCTTTGCTTCTCATATTCTGATTTTTATGGAAACCTCTGTAAACTCTGTCTACAAAAGACATTTTAAATTGCACATGAAAAGGATTTCCTGATACATACTGGATATGCTTTACGTTTGAGTATACACGCTACTTAATTTCAATGTTAACGACACTTTCTGACAATTGCAGAAGTAGGATTTTTGTAATTGTAAAACCTTTGAGTGCTAAGGCCTGACGTTTTTTAAAACTCGTAACATAGAAACGGGACTGTAAATTTTATTCGGAGGCCCTTTTCCAAGTGATATGAATGATGTCAACTTTCTCGATGGAAGAGTGTCCAGGTGTAAAGTAATTTTGAACTATCTTATTTATGCTATGGTTTTGGGACATTAAGATCTTCAAGGCTAGAGATATCACAAAATTACGATTATGTGGGACACAGGAATCAGGCCAAACAATAATCGAGTTGAGTAGTTGATGGTACTTCAAGATAACTCTAATAACTTAGAGGACACTTGCATTTGCATCTCTGCCGTCAATACATTCTGTCCATATTTTATAATATGCCTTTTTATCTAACGAACAGTAGGCACGAAATGTTTCTGTATTGTTTTCGTCATTCCTTTGACGATGATGCTCTACAGTAAAAAGAATCCTTGAGAACGAATTTTAATATTTTCTCTTAAAAAGGTTTGTGCATCATCTGCAATTCGTGATTTTCTGTGTACACCTCTCTTGTCTGTGAACTGTCATGAAACCACTCAATTCCTCTTTATTGTTCTCTCTTCATGTAGATGTTGATGCCTGTTTTGAACATTATTTGAAATGAAATATTATTTAACACTGATACTCATCTGTCATAATGTTGTAAGAATAAATATAAACAATAAAAAAATGAAAATAATTTAATTATACTGACCCAATCTTGTAGCCGTCCATCTGCATGTCCATGTTCAAAACACATTGCCACATGTGGTCAAGGCGCTGTGTCATTGGTCAATGGACGTAGGACGTAGAATATTTTGGTTCTGATCAATTTAATGGTTTTGAAGATGGAACAGATAAAAATGATTTATACCTTTGTCTTTGATTATTGTCTCCATAACTTTGTTTTGTGGTGAGAACTGATTGTAAGAATAACAATGATGTATAAAACGCATTTTTACTTTTTGTAAAATTGGTACAGAGACCATTAGTTATGGTTTTCAAGCGACGAATCTTTGTAAATTGACCTTTGACACTATATTGTTCTTATCATATTTACTATTAGAGTTCCCAATCAGAGCTTCCAAAAAGCATTATTTGAATGAAGCTCTATAATAAATAGTGACAATTCACATTGGTACCAATTGTTAGCAGACCTAGTGAACTTGAAATAAAAGATACCACAGAGTTTGCGTCATCTGTTTCATATTTAGATATTTTACTGGAATTAGACATTGATGATAACTTAACAGCAAAACCTTATGATTACGCGATGGCTTCAATTTTTCTATAGTCATCTTTCCTTACTTATGTAGCAATATACCTTCATCACCTGCATATAGTGTTTCTGTTTCTCAATTTATTCGATAGGCAAGGGCATGCTCTTCGTAAAAACAGTTTCTTAGGCGAGGCAATCTACTGATAAACAAGTTGATAAAAGAGGACTATCAACAGTCTCGTTTGAAGTAATCTTTTCGTAAGTTCTATGGTCGATACAACGACCTTGTAAGCAAATACAATCTTCCACTGGGTTGCATGCTGACTGACGTTTTTCATACTAATTGTTAGACCATAATTAAGCACCTAATTGTCTACTGACTTTTCCGGGTTTTTTCCCGGTTACGACAAAGAGCACACGACGGGTGTGACCGGTCAGCAGAGGATACTCACTCCTCTTAGGCACCTGATCGTACCTCTATCTATTTGGAGGTCCGTGTTGCTCTGCTTTGAATTTGTATTTCGTTTTATGGATTTTTGAGATGGTTGACGGTTTGTTATTGTCATTTTTTCATATATCATTTATGTTAATGCTGGAGAATGACAGAAATAAATAGACATAAATAGGCTCTCCAGTTTTCACAACGGATGCCTCAGAAAGATAATGAGGATTTTTTGGCCTAATAAAATATCAAATGTGGCAAAGGCAAACAGCGAGAACATGAAAGCTTTGTTAATAAGACGGAGATAACAATGGATAGGGCATGTGCTAAGAAAACCTACCGACAACATCACAAGAATAGCACTGCGATGGACACCAGAAGGGGAAAGGAAACCCGGTCGACCCAAGAACACGTGGTGAAGGACCGTGGAAAAAGAAATGAAGGAACACAAATTTACGTGGGGGAAGGTGACTCAAGACAGAGACAAGTGGAGGAGTCTAGTACATGTCCTATGTGCCCCCAGGCATAGCAAGGACTAGGTAGGTAGGTAGTATTTATGTTTCAAAGACCCATAGAGAGTTCAAAACTGCAAATAAGAAAATAAAAGATATTATTTAGAAGTCTTTATTTCTTTGTTATAAAATTGAAAAACATTCTGCCCTGGACATTAGTAATATCCGCCATCTACAACATATATATAAATATAACATGTACCATTTGTGTGTCTGCGTTTTATCTTGAATTAATGTGTTGTTATCGTTATTAAAAGCATAAGTGGAAGTCAGTAGAACATGATAAAATGAAAAAAAAACTTACGAGAGAACTTTTTACAGCAGATACCAAAGTGGCCATTAACTGGGATGCATTGTCCAAGATAGCACTTCCACCACGTATGGGCACTGCACGTGCCGACTTGTATTTGTCCAAAGGGACACTGTTGAGTCCCCCAGGCTGTAACAATTATCTTTCATTATTATACAGTGTTGACCAAAAATTGTATATTAAATCATTTAAGAATAGGATAACATAATTACAATCCCATTTTACATAAAACTAGTATCTAGTTGATCTAAAACTTGGTTTTTCTTTCATTAAACTGACGTAGAATAGGGAAAAATTAGTAAGATGAAAGAGAAAGGTACTCACCCTCAGAGGTCAATGCAAGACAGCACACAAGGAGGAGAACGGCTACAGCCTTTGCCATCATGTTTTGTACAAGTCGTTTCGTGGTCAACAAAACGGTAACATCCTTCAGTACATACAGCGTTATTTATACCTAATTTAGACAAGGTCACCCAATCGCATTTGGCCATAAACGTCAACAAGAGCAAATGCTGTCAAATTTTGATTAAACGTAGATGGAATAATCATTACCCAATTCTAAGAAATGTGGAGGTGTGGAACGCATTGCTACGTTTAAAATTGTTTCTTTTTTAGCTTACCCGAGTCATTGGCTCAAGTAAGCTTTGTCTGTCGTTGAAAGGACATGGTCACGATATTGGTAAAAAAAAATTCTATTTTTATGTTTACAATTATTCAGTTAGGCATTTTTAATAGGCAACTATAATTTGAATGTCATTGCGTGAACCCTGAGGTCGACGCAGAAAATATATAAGCGAGGTTAAACCGGATGCTAAGGGGAAAATTCAGCCTGCGCATGAGCTAGCCTGGTTCCTGTGCGTAATGGGTAGCTCAGTGAACCAGGCTAGCACACGTTTATCTTAATCGGGATCGGGATTCCGTGCCATATGCACACATAAGTTCAAAGGCGCTGTAATTGTAAAGTTGTCGGTAAACAGTACAGAAACAAAGTACTCCTTTTAAAGAAATGATTGGCATGTGATATGAACTATCAGTATTATGAAATAAGTTAATGTTATGCCGAAACTACAACATGCATCAAATAGCATAATTTGCAATGTTTAGTTGTTTTCCGAATACACATGTAACTTAACTTTACTTTTATAGTAGGTGAAGCTAGAGTACTTCCCGATTAAATTTTTTTTAGCATTTAAGTATGATTGAATAATTATGTCACTGTATAAAAGTTTAAATCTCAAGAAAAATGCATCAAAATACGAAATTTTTAATTTACACAAAGCTATCACTGCATAGTTAACAAAGTAGTGCGAATCGTAATGTGTGCGCAAATGGTAGAATTCACCGAATGCCTGATACTATACATGCAAACTTAATTCATAGATAGATCATAATTATTTTAGAAGTATGAACCCTTTAAATTCAGAGATAAAAAGTCAGGGCTATACATACATGTATACGTAATAAAACGTACAAATTTATAATTAGTGGTGAAAAGCAGAGGGCTAGAGTCGGTGGATTCTCCGATAATCTTAAGGCTTTCACGTTTTTGTTGGAAACACATGCAAATGGTCCACCTATTGTAGTCCTTTTTTAAAGGACAGCAACTTGTTTGTTGAGTTATAAGCGAGTTACTCTGGTGCAAGCATAATCATGTTTATTGGTAAAAATTCTTAATTTTTAAGTATAGATGTATTTGCATAATTATGTTATACTTACATGCACACACAAAAAGATAGTTCCGGCTATGGAGTTGTCAATGTTATACAAAATGAATAAATGTTTTCTGTGTGTTTAGCCAATCATAATGCTTGTTACAAATAGAATTTAATTAAACTTTGATGAATGTGACGTCTTTTTGTTATGATAGATTTTATTAAACAGTAACGAATTTAAGGTATTCAATTTTAATAAACTTATATTGAACAGTAATGAATTATTTTAAACATGTCAAATATGTATCTCTGGATAACAACGAAAGTAAAAGGATGATATCGAAACAATGCACATGATGGATATAAGTGGACAGGTGTCAGACCGTTCTGTTCGTTCATACGCAAAACAGATGGGGGAGAATGCGCAAAGGGTGATTTGTAACATATATTGAATAGCTGTGTAAAATCTGATTTTGAACCAGCACCAAACCATCGCTGTGAACCCAGTCTACCCGCAACCTCAAGCCAAACATTCCAGATTTCAGGCTGCACCTCGGGAATTAGTAGCTAGCTAGAAAAGAGGTATATATTACAGGAGGGGAAACTATACATAAAATACATAAAAAGTCCTTTACTTGACAACTATGATTGTAAATCGTATTTTAATCAATAAAACCGCCCGAATATTGAATAAATCAAGAAATATTGATTGCTTATTTTAAATTTCCGCTGCCATTGAACTTTAATCTATGACGACACACCATCTATTTCGACTTGTTTTAACAACATAGCACCAATATTAGCTAAATGTCCTGATATTTGCTATAATCACTGACAAGCTCTGGCATATATGGAACAAAATCAATTTGAGACTGTCCTTTTGCCTTTAACTTTCCGCTAAAATTACAAACCAATGACGAAAGTAGACATATGTGTACATGTCAAAATCCAAATGCGGAGGGCTAGTGTCAGTAGCCTAGTTGTGGGAATTTTCAACAAATATGAAAATTCATAGAAAACTTCTACTGTCGTTATTTCACTATTGTTAAATCAGCTGATTGTGAGTGAATTTAAAATACATCCCGATGTTGATAAGGCCTAATATACCTTTTTAGTTTAAACAAAGAATTACAAAGAATTATGACTTCGGTTGAACATTTTCTCGGGGGTCATTTTTAATCGGGCTTTCCAACGGAAAAATCCGGTTATTGAAATGGTGAAAATGGCAGGCAGGCGGCTGCCAAAAGGGTACCCTCATTGTACAGATAACTCTTCTTACAGTTTTCAAGATAGGAAGTTCTTCTTTTGCAGGTCAATTGTACATATATCAGAGGTGTGCATATTGCTAGGATTTTGATTTCTGGTAATTTATGAAAAATACAAGCTTTTGAACTAAGTCATTTTTTGGCAAAATATTACATATAAGGTACATGTACTCCATTTCACTGGATTCGGTAGGTAGTGATTATCAATTCAGGATTGGCATGGATTATAGATAGTTAAAAAAAGAAAGAAAGCCCGGCTTACTGTCACATTTACAGCTTTTCACTTGTTCAATATTGAAACAAAATGCGTTGAAATACGATTCTTAAAATTGTTCTTTGTAAGCTTATATCATTTTGGAATTGTTTTCTTTAAACCGTTTCTGAAAGCAACAAAGTTAACAAATAGAAATGTTTATCAGCAATAACAAATTAACATCTGTCATATCTTTTAAAATGCCAGTTGAGTACTTCTGGTAAGGCATAAACTATCGTTTGATCCATAGTAATGTGTACACTGTATGTGTTAACCGCTGAAAGATGGTGTGACGTCAAACTATTTGTCAATGGTTTGTTTTGTTTTTTATACAAAAGAGTTCTACATTTTGTCAGCTTCCGGTAAATGTCAGGGAATTAGTTCCTTTTTTTAACTTCAAACGTGCTTAAAAGCTTATAATTATGTATTTTATCTTTAATGCAATATGACTAATTAAAATCGTTTTTACTATTTTAGTATTCCAAAAAATGAAATTTTACGACGTTTAAAATCAGTACACTTATGCATATGTTTACATGGAATCTTTATAATTTACAGCCTTCATCAAGGTGTGATCTTTTGCCTTAAAAACTCATTTTACTTTTACTGAAATATATTTTTTTCATATGTTCTATTTTGATTGAAACTGAATAAAATTTGCACAATAATACAAACGTTCTGCTTATTTCATTCTGCCTAGATGATAGGTTACGACTATGAAAAAATGTAAGAAAACAGACATGGAGATTGCTGGTTTTACCTAAATTGCACTACATGTAATGCCGATTTTGCAATTTAAACTGCAAAATTGTTATGTGATTAATGCTCTTTCTAAGTTTGAAAATAAAAAATGATTAATGAGCGACAAATGCAAGTCCGACCTAAATATTCATTCAAGAGGCCTATGGGCTACATCGGTAACCTGACCAACAATGGCCATAAATATAATCAAGCAGCTTTATGAACTTAAATACAACATTAGGTAGATAGAAAATATATCATCAAAAAGAAACATTGCCACATAATCCTTTGTTTAGTCTTACGCTCCAGTGTGCCGGATAGTTATGCCGGTGCCAAGGTGGCATTTCTGCACCCGCTTAAGATGCAGTTTCGGAAAAATCCATCTATACCAAATGATAGACCATTGTCTAGAGAGTATATAACCACATTTGTTTTTAGTGTGTTTCACCTGACAGGTGAGATATTTACCTTTAAAAATTAATATCCCATAGGAAAATGATAATTCCCATAGGAGAATTGATTCTCCTACAGAAAATATTGACAATCCTATAGGATATTTTAAAAGTCCTATATATTTATTATTTATATTTCCTATAGGAGAATGGTATCTCCTGTAGGAATTTGATTCAGACATGTAGTTTTCCAATAGGATATAGAGTTTTCCTATCGAATGTTATCAAATCCTATCGGAATTATAATTCCTATGGGAAGTTACCGATAGGAAATTTCAAATTACCTATAGGAATATTGTTTTTCTTATGGGAAAAATTATTTTCCTATACGAATTTATTTTTGAAAGGTAAATATCTCACCTGACAGGTGAGATACAATGATAGAAACGTGGTTGTTAACTCTTTAAGCAATGGTCTATCATATGGCATATTTGAATGTTTCTATATATATGCAGCTTAGACGGGTGCAAAAACGCCACCTTGGCACTGGCATAATTTTCCGGCACAGTGTTCAAGGTCTAGTATGTACTAAACCTTTTATGCTGCAAGATTTTAACTCAGCATATTAAGCATGTATTGTTTTATTTTCGGATGCCGTCAGTTCTATAACACACCAAGGTTGTGCAGACAAATTTAATACCGCGCATTAAAGCACATGATGGCTGTGCAGAAAAACTGAAGCGTAGTAAGATTATTTTCTGTACATTCTTGGTGTCTTACAGAACCGGCGACATCCAAAAATAACTATTCAAAGGGATGTTTTATAGGACCGGCGACATAGCTCCGGCCATAATTTTCGTTCATCAACGGGGGATCTCTTGTATGAAAGCTCATTAAACTGTCTATTTCCTGTTGAAATTTCGTGGATTCGTCAGATTCGTATTCCGGCAAAATGCGTTTGTATTGAAAAAACTCTGAAATTGAAAGTTAAAGGAGGGAATTTCACAGTTTTGAATATGGGTAACATCAAACAATTTCAATTCTTTTTTTCAAATGATAATGTAATGTTGACACTGGCTTTTAAAATTGCAAATCCTCTTCTCGGACTTGTGTCGAGCATTCTGATTTAAATTGTCCCAATAAATGTATATACACTCTGAAAGTATAGGAACTATTTTGCTTAAAGGCACTACTCTGTTGTCCTTCCGGTTCCAAAAAATATAATTAGAGGGATATACCTATTCTAGATTTGTTATGTAAGTTTAAATATTTCATTTTAATCTCACAATAGTAAATATATTAAAAACGCGTGATGGCGTTTAAATTTATGTCCATGCGCCGTGAATAGGCGACGTGTTTTTACAGGAAATCGAATATCATAGATTCCAAAAAAAACAAACAAAAGGGAAAATATTCACTGAATGTAAAAATACCTATATGAAAGCATTCTCCGATAGTGTTGTATTAGTTTGTTCAAATCATTGTCCCTGATGGTAAGTTGGGGCAACAATTTATACATAGGAATATATTGAGGATCTCGTTCGAAATCGTCACTCTTTATTACATGCAAGTACTCGATGTTTTTAAAGTCAATTTTATTTTTGAAAATCCTGCATTGTACAGAAATGTTTTCATCTTTGGTTTATTAAAGCTGTTTAGATCAGACTCATGTCAGTTTGCTGTTGTTCATCAGGTGAGCGATGTAGACCCTGAGCAATGAAATCTTCAAAATGTTGACCTCGTGTCCTTAAAATATAAACAAACGGTTTGTTTTGTAGTAATATTGTTCATGTGTAGTTAATAGCATATTTTTATACCTATCATGCAAAGGACATTACGCTTAACAGAGAAATCCTCTCTTGAAATCTTAGTAAGATGCTTACTGTAAGGATCTTAATTGTTGTAACATAAACTCCTGTTTAAAATGGAGCCTCTATTAATGTGTTACCTGTTTTCGTTCAGATTCAGATGATTATTATGTAAATGTTTATTAATTTGTTTTATTTTGAATTTTATTGTTCTCTTTTTATTGAATTATTTTTTATAAATGCAAAAAATTAGACACGTTATGCTATTTTCATTCTGCTTATTAGAAAGATTTACGACAATTAAAAACGAAAGACAACATACATTAAGATGTTTCCCTTTTACTAATATTGCATTAAATACAAGATTAGAACTTATATTTTTCTAGTATGGCTACATGCTATAATATCTGCTGTATGCGGGTTGTGTAAAAGGATCCAGTCTCAATTAAGAGTTGACGGGTTTTTTTCCTCAAAATGTAATTAAAAATTCTCAAAATAAGTTTCGTATTGCATTATTAGAGATAGTTACTGATAAAGTAACTATGCTGAGTGAAACATCCTTATATTTGTCAAAATATCTAAGTGTTCTGTTAAGTGTAGTTTATTATGATGAAAACACTATTTTAATGATTTTATGTGTAATATCCAAATAGATATCAATAAATCTGTATAGAAATTTGATATTTTACTAGAGTCATATTTGTTAAACTATTTTTCCCAAAAGAAAAATTTTTCGACAAAAAATTCCCAATTGACAGGGTTCATGAACCTGCACCAAAAAGGTCAATTAAGCCGTTAGCTACATGATTTTGAATAATGCTCTCTCTGACTTTATAAACAAACAATGATTAATGAGCGATAAAAATTTAATACAAATTCGACCTAAATTTTCATACAAGTGGCCTATAGGCCACATCGCTTAACTGTAATGGTTATACATCTAATCAAGCAGCTTTATGAACTCATATACAAATATATCTGGATAATATTAGAGTATCTCTTGTTTTAAAAGATTTCAAAATTTTATCCACTTATTCCTATCTCTAATTTTGAGCTGTAGTATTGTTATGTTAGTCGTCGGGTCAACAATTAAAAATCAAAAATATATCAGAAAATTTAAGACTGTACGTAATTATAGAAGACATCGAGGCATTTCAGTTCCTAAAAGAGTGTTCCCATACAATACTTTACTGATTTTTTAAAAAACCTCTCCAGAGACTCCATTTTTATTTTGGAGTCATGGTTTCAACAATAACAAATCTAAGCTACATCTCAATGGAACTTTAAACCTCTATTTGGGGTCTAATTTCTTTATTTCGGGGGTTCGGTTAGACCATTTGAGAATCTACTCCTTTACATATAGTAATGTCAGATATTGTTATATTGCAGTTTTCAAGGAAACTTTTAAACCTGCTGCCCTTTATATTCTTTTATCAAACTTCCAACCCCAGAATAGTTAAGGGAAATTCAACTTTGACTTCATGAAGATATGTTGACCCATGTTATTTTCACATATTTTGTTTGTAACATAAATTCTCTCATTTTATAATTTTTGGTCTCAACATTGCGTACTAGTGAAAGAGAAGCAACTAGCAGTTTTGATAAGCCCTATTTTTAATTCATTAACTGTCAAAGAGCATTTACCAGCATATTATACTATGCGATAAGTAAGGCGTTTATAGTACTAATGTTTGTGATTGAAAATACATAATCACGATTTCCTTCAGATTTTACTTTTCTAATTTTAATATTAACTATGCTATATTGAGATATTTCCAATGGTCAGGCAAACTGTCATAATGATTGATTGTGTTATTGCATAATGTGAAAAAATCGTTATGTAAATAACGATAATGTTTGTAAAATCTTTTTATTTACGCATGTACATGTATTAGGGTTGCTGAATTAAACAAAATTGAAAACAAAATAAAAGTTGGTCCCATTATAAAATTCAAACTGTGTTGATATGGAACTTTAAGATAATCTTATTTAAATGAATTTTAACATTATATACAATATATGTAAACAAACATATAAAAGAGATCTTTGTTACGCAATAATGGAACGTGAGCTTTGTTTATCTCTTAATACTTGAAAACCATGGTTGAAATTTAGTCTGATCGTTTCAAATACCATAATAGAGCTTTGTAAACATTAAAAGCGAAAAATCAAAATTTCTAAACAAATCATGGTCATGCCCCTTTTGACAGTAGGACATCGAGTTTCATGTGTAATTTTTCTTCAATATTGCAATTCTATTTATAGTAAAGACTTTTAAATTGTAGTCTTGTTTGCTGTAAAAAGTTTAAGACGGGACAGATTACTTGAGTCGTTCCTTGTTTTGTGTACGCTTTAACCGGGTTTTCCTAAAGAAAAATCCGTTTAGTGCCAAAAACGTCCAAAAGGGTACCCCAATTGCACGAATAACCCCTCCAACAAGTTAGAAAGTTGATATTTTGCAGATCAATTGTACATATATCAGAGATGTGCATATAACTTGGATTTTGATGATTTATGAAAAAATACCATCCTTTCTCGCAGAATATTGCATATATGACTCACGACAGAAAGCTCACTAGAGCCTTTGACTCGGGTAAGCTAAAAAAAAAACGAGTTGAAGCTTAGCAATGCGTTCCACACTCCTGAATTTCTTAGAATTAGGTTATAATTACTCAAACTATGTTTAATCAAAATTTGACAGCATATGCTCGTGTTGACGTTTATGGCCAAATGCGATTGGGTGACCTTGTCTAAATTAGGTATAAATAACGCTGTGTGTACTGAAGGATGTTACCGTTTTATTGACTACGAAACGACTAATACCAAACATGGTGGCAAAGGCTGTAGCCGTTCTACTCCTTGTGTGCTGTCTTGCATTGACCTCTGAGGGTGAGTACCTTTCTCCTTCTCTCTCTTTACTTTTGTGTTAATTTACTCATTTTTGAGTTTAACGTGGTATGGGACACCTCCATGTTGTGACGTTTTGTTTCGAAATAAACAATAAAGTAAAGTATTATATAAGTAGTTTCTTTCTCAATGTCACCTAGCAGCGTAGCGCAGTGGGTTAGAGGGTTTACTATGAATCTGTAAGTCATTAGTTCGAATCCTGCTAGAGGTTTTTACCTTTTTTTAACTCTCTCGCTATTTTCAAAAGCTATTTCTTCGTCAAATATTGTAAAATTTACAAATTCTAAACCGGTGAAAGTATTCTAATTATAATATACTTTTTAATCCACAATAATATCGACAGATGTCCAATACCACCTTAATGACAGAAAACCAAGTTTAAGATCAACATGTATATTTTTTTATGATTTTTTCAAAATGGATTGTGAAAAATCTCTTTAAATGATTAAACTAACAATTTGCCGTCAACAATGTATAATAATGATCGACAATTGTTACAGCCTGGGGGACTCAACAGTGCCCCCATGGACAAATACCAGTAGGAACCTGCAGTGCCCAAACCTGGTGGAAGTGCCGTCTTGGACAATGCATTCCAGTCAATGGTTACTTTGGTATCTGCTGTAAAAAGTTCCACCGTATGTTTCTTTTTAATTTTATTACGTTCTACTTCCACTTAAACTTCCATTTAAACAGTTAATTATAACAAACACAACAATTTAATTCAAGATGAAACCTTATTTCTGTCTTGTTAATTAATATTCTTTAGGTACAGTAACAATTTCTTTTTTCTTTTAGGTATTAATACTTAACAACACAGGCACACAAATATTACGTGTAATTTATATTTTGTAGATGGCGGATATTACTAATGTCCCGGACTGAACGGTTTTCATCTTTATCAATCAGAAATAAAGATTTCGAAATAATCAATCTTCTCTTATTTGCCATTCTGAACTTTCATTGGTGTCCTTGAAAAACGCTTTAAAAATAAATACTATTTTTTAAAAGATGTTTCTCACCATATTTTTCCACTTGTTTAATGTAAATGCTGTGGTAAGGGTCTCTAAGAGATAAAATGTTCATTTGAACTTCAAACCAAAGATCCTAAAGAAGCACGTACGGATGATCATTATCATTTACTTAATATGAGAATGTTCGGTTAAAGATTGATTCTCCTTAGTATAATCAAATACAAGGCCAGTTAGGAGAGTGTCACAAGAATTGGTGTGACTTTTGTGTTTTACAAAGAAAGGTTTTATTGTTGACCGCATTTATTTTGAAGAAAAAATGTACAAAACTATTGTAAACAAAGCTGGTAAATTTTTTGAAACATACATTATTCCTTCACTGCAGGCTAGATAATGGGAAAAATTGCTTCATGAAAGTTATATTTTGTGGATCATATTACCGCACATGTACTTTTATGAGAAATATGGTTACTCTTTTAAATTCACCTTTGTTTTGACAATGACTTGTATTTTCTCAAATAAAATTTTTAAATTTTAAATAAATCAGCAGGTTTATGCGATTTTTACAATTCAAAGAACAATCAAAATGTTAAGACCTTAAAAAAAGATATAAAATTTTATATACGTTTTATTTTTTGACTAAAGGTTATTGCAGATTTTATAGAAAACCATTAATCATTTGGTTCGCTAATGGTTTTACATTTAGTGATATTGTGTTTGATAACATCCCTAAAGTTTTAAGTCTTCCAATTGCTCTCTCTACAAACGGAATACGGAAACGAGCAATATTCCTTGTCTTAAGGATGTCAGATGCTGACAGGTGTTTCCCCTTCCCCAAAGCTCATCGCTTTGTAAATGGCGTTATTATTTATCTGGCTCTCTTTTTAAAAAGAAGGTCTCTAATGAGAAATCCCTTGTCAGCCATAATTTCATCCCCTGGCCAGATCAGATTCAAGAATCCACAATCTTTGGTAATTTATCCATCAATCTATCAGATACATTTCTACTCCACAGTTTTGAAACATATGTAATCAGATGAAGAAAAACATACAAGGGCTTTGAAAGAATTGTGCTGTTTATATGAGCTAAATGTTTGTGATTAAACTGTGGGATTTCTTGGTTTCTTTATTTTAAAAAAATCAGTACAATCAATTATACCTGTTAAAGCCGAGCACCGCTCGTAAATAGACAATGTCCGCCATATTTCTCTCTCACCACCGTTATCCCTACAACCCCTATATAAGGTGCAGACCTCTTAGCAGTTTAAAGTATTTCGCTGTAGAGGTCTCACCTTTGTGGAATTACATCTTGCCCCGCCGTGTTACTCGGTCGCGATAAAATTTTCAAATTTTACGCATTTTTTCAAGCATGGAAAATACTAACATCAAATAAACTGTCAAAATATAATTTACAAACAGAGTATGCACATAAAATAAGAATTAGATGCATAAAATCCAAAGACCACAAAAGGAATACTACATCATTTTATTACATTCTGAAATGACCATTTCTAAAGTGGTGTGAACATAAAAGCCATATCGTTAATCCATATGCTAAATATTTGTGACACCCTTGATGTTGAAACACCAAATGTATTCTCTCCCCCCCCCCCCCCCCCCCCCCAAAAAAAAATGGGGCGCCTGTAAAGTGTGAAACGAAATCAAAACGAAACCAATCGAAACGAACCCAAACGAAACGAAACCGAAACGAAACGAAAAGGAATTTAAACAAAACTAATATCAATTTTGACTATATGAAAGTGAAAATAAATTCATTGAAATTTTTTGAACCATAAAATAAACCTACCTGTATGTTTCAGATTGCCGCTGTAAATTTTTAAGCCGATTATCCGAAATATGCAAAATTTATATAAATTATGTAAATAAGTTATGTACATTCCAATATATAAGTATATACGCAAGTTTTATCTTACCTCAATATTTTGTTAAACACCCCTTAGCCTTTATTGCTCTTTGGATTCTGCGTGGAATGCTCTTGTAAAGGTCTTGAATGAAGTTAGGATGGATATTTTCCCATACCTCTCGTATCGCCGTCCCCAGGTTATTTGCGGTTCTAAAATTCTGTACCCGTTAAAAGAGTTCCTGTTTAAGTTTTTGCCAACAGTTTTCAATGATATTCAAATCTGGGCTTTGGGCAGTTCATTCCATTGTCGGAATATTCTCTTGTTCAATAAATTCTTTCACAGACCTGGCCCTATGAACTGGGGCATTGTCATCTTGTAACAGGTTATCGTTTGATGGAATATGTGCTGCAACGACAGTGTGCCGACTCCATTGTAAGTAATGCATTCCCAGATCATTCAATTCAAACGTCGCCCGGCGGGAGGTGCAATACAAGGTGGGTCCCATTCCTCACCGGCTTTTCTCCATATATTTACATGTCGTTCGCCATCGATCATAACTTTACGTTCATCTGTAAAAATTGCTTTTTTCCAGTAGTCATCCACAGTTTTCTTCTTTGCTTCTTTGCACCATTTCACACGCTTTGTTTTATTCACTTCGCACACACGTATTTTCTTCTTTACAAGTCTCCTTCTGTATCCATCTCGATTTAAAATTCTTTTCACGGTACTTTCTGGGACAGTTCCAGGACCAATTTCATTTCTAACATTCGTAAATTCTGTTAAACTTTGCCTGCGATTCATTTTAACCATCCGAAAAATTTGTCGCTCATCCTGTGCACTGCACTTTTTGGGTCGGCCACTTCTCGGTTTGTTTTCAACATATTTACCGTAGTTGTTCCATGACGCTTCAAAAACGTGTGCACTGTAGATAACGGCCTTCCGATAATATCCGATATTTCTTGTAGTGTCAAACTTGCTTTTCTAAGTGATAAAATAACCTGTTTCTTTTCAAAACATAATTCCTTGCCCTTTCTACCCACGGTTGTTTACAGACCGAAAGTAACTAATGCAGACGATAAAATACGTCATCAACCAATTACTTGATAAATGTCTATCCTAGTGAAGTTAGATATAGAGTAAGAGAGATAACTCTACTTTCGTTTCTGAAAACGATCTCTAAAACAAGCGCGTTACCGAATTTTAACCTGAGCGACGCCATGTTTTTACGAATACTTTTGACACGAGACTGTATGATAAAGTTAAAATTCATTTCTTATTTTAAATTCCAAATGTAAATCTTTATTATTTAGTAAACTCTTTAAAATCACACTAAGATTTTGTTAACCAAGCTTGAAATGTACTAGATATGAAATATGATACTTATGGATGGACTACCTTAATAAAACGAAATGTCGGTTCAATCAGAGGTCAGCCATTTTGTGATGATGTGTTATTCCATCTTAGAGGTATAAAGGTTTCTCCTTCAAAACGCATAATGTAGCTTCTCAGGTTTCAAGGGGGCAGAGGGGGTGCCCCCCCCCCCCCAAAACACACACACAGAAACTTCTTGGCGCAGTTATGATTTTCTATTTTATACACTGTACATATTAAAAAAATTATAAACATAGAGTTGGTCCCCCACTTATATGGGACCATGTTAACGATAAGAATGAAAATAAGGGAATAAGATAAAGATAGAGGCATACTACCCACCCATCCACTCCTCCCTCTTAGAAAAACTAAGATTTTCATGATTTTAAGAAGAAGAAGCACATCCCTGCCCCCCCCCCCCTCTTCTTTTTTAATTTATATATATATATATATATATATATATATATATATATATATATATATATATATATATATATATATATATATATATATATATATATATTTGCTTGTCTCTTAATTGATTTTTTGGTTAAGTCTGTTCTCTTAAAAAAAATGGTACCTGTCAGCTGTGGCAAACGTGTATGTTCGTTAAAGTCTTTAAAAATTGAGGGAAACTGTAACTTTAGATTTTAAATGTTCTGATATATGCAATGTAACATCTGATATATGTACAATTGATCTGCAAAAGAACAACTTCCTATCTTGAGAACTGTAGGAGGAGTTATCCGTACAATGAGGGTACCCCATATGCAATATTTTGCCAAAAATGACTAAGTTCAAAAGCTAGGTTTTTTTTTTAAATCAGAAATTAAAATCCTAGCAATATGCTCATTTCTGATAGATGTACAATTGATCTGCAAAAAGAGAACTTCCTACCTTGAAAACTGTAGAAGGGGTTATCCGTACAATGAGGGTACCCTATATGCAATATTTTGCCAAAAAATGATTAAGTTCAAAAACTGGTATTTTTTCAGTAATTTATATCAGAAATCAAAATCCTAGCATTATGCACACCTTTGAAAAGTGTACAATTGATCTGCAAAAGAAAAACTTCCTATCTTAAAAACTGTAGAAGGAGTTATCCGTACAATGAGGGTACCCTTTTGGCAGCCTCCCGCCCTCCCACCCGCCATTTTCACCATTTCAATAACTGGATTTTTACGTTGGTAAACCCTGTCATATTTTGGTTTGTTGTTGATAATGATTATTCTTGTCACCACTGAAGAAAAAGTCTTAGACATTTTTTGTTTCTCTTTGTTTATTTGTTGGAAAAGTAAACTGTTTTTAAATGCGTTTTCTTCAAATTTTTAGTCAAAAGACTATTAAATAATTTGCTGAAATTATAAGACTTTTTACGTCTGAAGTGTGTTACGTAACATATTTGTTTCTGTACATGAATAACACGGTGACAAATAAGAAAATGTGAGAAACACTGTTTAGAATACCATTCTACAACTTTTACACCAGGTTTTAACAAGACTGCATCACGTTCGCAGCTTGATTTTTGTATAAATTACACAAACGTTTGTATGTGTTAAAAATTCAAGATGAGGACTTTATTTCTGGTAGCTTTTGTCATTGCAAATTTTTCCGTTTTGGTATCTGAAGGTATGATATGCAAAACTATTTTAAAATAATGATAGATTTTGTTAAACAGTTTCATGTCGTAGTACCAATATATTTGAAATGATTAATCATAAACTGCAACGCTGCAATCTAATCAACTGAAAGTGAACTTAGAGGTATTTTATTATAACTAAAAGGCAAAGCTCGTCCATTTGTTTATCTTTAAAGACATTTTAGCTGACAAAATCATAGCGTGCACAATTCTGTGAATGAATGGATAACTGCAAATCACAGTTTTAATTCGATCTGTAATACTGCGTTTTCTTTGTGTACTTCAGCCCGAGTTCCACCTCTTCACAAATGTCCACCAGGTTATGTTGGTGTAGGAATTTGTCGGCCCCCATTTGAAAAGTGTGACGTTGGTTTCTGTTACATAGAAGATAAATTCAGCTTAATACTGGGACAATCAGGTGTATGCTGTCTTAGGCGTAAGTAGTCAGGATAACTACCTAGAAATTAAAATAGCTATAAAAGGTTATTCACCTAAAATAATATTTTTAAAGCGCATGACAGGGATTGTCTTCATCAAACAGTATTAAAGGGTCGTGAACATTATTAGACTTTATTTATCTCCTTTAGATAAAGAGCTTTGTATAACGTAGGTTTAAACAAAACCGAGAAAATTATTTAAATTATTTTAATTTTTCCATATATATTATAATCTGTGGTTAAAAATATCATGATAAAAAATAAGGCAAATATGATGGATAATTTATCGACCACCGAGCTTTTTTATGATTGGTTTTAATGAACAGATGCATTAAGAATGATACATGCACGTTTTGTAACTAGACAACTTAAAGATGGTAACGATTTGTAAGAGTTCTTTTTAAATAAACGCATAGGAATAAAAAGCAAACAGTGGCGTTGGAAGCAAATTGAAAGGGGGGAGGCTAGACTAATCATCAAAAATCTTGACAAGAAAAATACACTTTGCCAAAGAGATAAATTAAGTTCGATATTGTTTTACATCCTTTATCAAAAAGGCACAAATAAGGTGTAGTAAAAGGCAGATAGGAAATAAGGAGGAAATGAAAAGTAATTAATGACATAGTCATTTGTCATGGAAACTTAATTCAGGGGCACTTTAAACTTCATACCTCCCTGAAGTTTAAGCAAAATTAAAGCCACAGAAAAAAAAACAAACCACTAAAATACGGGGGCTTAAAAAGGACAAAAGATTATTACGTAACTTCTGTCGTCTTGTATAATTGCTTTTTAATGTTCTTTCGATATTCATCATATACCACCGCTCACTAGACAACGCATATCACTAACCATCTAATTTTAATATTATTCTTTTATTTCAGTTGGATACTACGGGAAATAATTATCCACTACTACAGCATCTACATTAAAAGAATGTTCCTTTACCTCACTTGTTCTTTGTCATTATTATTACCTTAATGATGAGGTAATAGTTGGTCAAAATAAAAAGATATATATGGTCTTAAAATAAACCAAATTGCATTATGTAAGGTATAAAATAAGCCTATAAAAAGTAGGCACATTTGATACCATTCGCTGTGCGTCGATGGGAACAATATTCCAGAAAGCTGGGGAAAATATGGCGGACTCTCATTTAATCTGTACTTTTTCATTTAATCTGTAATTTTTCTCACAGCGTCTCTAGTTTGATACAATATACGAAACTGGGCATTTTAAATACAATGTTAAATTCTAGTTTATTATTTAACTCTGAATTTCATTATATTTCTACTACAAGTGTAACTTAAGTAACAAATAAAGTAATCATTTATTAAGTTATGAATTCGCTAAGGTTTCCTTCTTAAGATTCAAGTAAGATCTAGAATAATCAACAGGTACACTTAGGTTTACAACTGCCATTATAGCACGCAGTCATTCTAAGATTTTCATTTGGCCTTACCTGGGTATGTGAGAATGGGACTACAACATAGGGTGTGGAAACAAAATCGACCCACACCAATTAACTGTAGACTGTGCCAAGACGCTATTGAGCTCACAAAGACACTATCAAGTCACCAAGACAAAAGGTACAGAGACAAGTGTAAATACTGAGATTCAGTTGCTTTTCGACACAGCTCAAATCCCTGTTCTATAGAACTCGAACCGACAAGTTTCACCAGACGACTGTTTGAGTGGATCACCGAACAAAGACTGACGAGAAATGACAGGGTAGCTCTATATATACCATACAGTGATAATCATTGATTGACCAGAAACAAAGAATCTGATTGGCTAAACACTTTGCTGTTTCTGAACCTAATCCCCTCATAAGCACTTAAAAAACTAAAATACTGTTTTGTTATAATTTGATTTGAATAGATGACGCTAGGGGATGTACATTTACTTAAAAATTAGTAACAAAAAAGTATGTCTCATACTTCTTAAACTTATGAAAATGCTAGACTTGTATAAAGACAATAAATTATTATTGAAATTAATCGGCTTTCCCTCCTTAAACAACTTATTTTTCAATTCCGGTAGCATCATTAAAACAGATGATGAGGTATCATGAACGAGGAAAGAGCATTATTTTCATGTCATTATAATTTTATGATTAATTAGGTTATTTGAACTACTACAGATATAGAAAATTAGTTCTACCAATATTACGCAATTTTAAAGAATGTTTCAGATTTGAACTAAAACCAATGACAAATTGGTGGTTATTTTACTTTTCTCTTTTTTTTTAAATGTTAACGTGATTAGAATATGTAAAAAGCAAACTTGCTGGTTTGTGTACGTTCTTTGTAAATTGTTAATAACAATTAAATATTCACAAAGCAAACATGTTCCTTTCTCTCTTATTTCCAATATGATTTAAATTTATAAGGTTAGAAAACTGAGGGTTACATCAAGATTGTATGACTGTATGAAATATTTGGTAAATTCCTGCAACAATTGATGGTTGCCCTTTTTTCATATATTAATTTAGAATATCAAACCCTTTGTAATGAAGAAATCAAGTGACTAACCTGCAGAGCCAGTTACTGAGAACTGATTGTTTGATCTGTTGTAAAGAAAAATGTCGCAATCAGTTAACAAATTACCTTGTTCAAGGGCATTAACAGTAAAAGACTTCTTTTTTCAAGGGCATTTAAAATTTGTTGTTGCACTTCAATAAACCTGGCGGTGTTCTGTACCGACGTTCAAACATAAACAACAAAGATTTCTTGTTAATTATGTATACATGTGTGTTGTAAAGGAATAAAAGCATTTTAGCCTGTTTTATTTATTGTGTTCATAATTGCAATATTTTACTGTTTTTTTAAAGCAATTTGAGCTGCAATTTTCACGATAAAATTTGTTTTAACGAACATATTATTTTCTACTAAAATGACAAAAATATCGTGGTTTTTAAATTTCTTTTCACCAAATTTTTGTGAAAAGGGCCGTTAAGGAGCATTAATTGGAGCGAAATTGAATTATTGTCGTCCTATACAAAAATTGATTTGCTGTATGTTCCTAAGTAGAAATATCTTTCCTCTGACATAAATTAATGATTTTTTCCAACCTTATTTATCAAAAAAAATTAAGTCCCATGTAGACTTAGCATACTAGCAGGTTTTTACAACAAAATTAAATTCTAAAAAATACAGCTCATATTGCTTTAAATTATTTATATACAGGCATCAATTTTGAAATAGGGGGGGGGGGGGGGTCCAGACTCATCCAAAAAGATCTGTTTCAGTAAACAATGATTAATACAATGAATACACTGAACAAAAACAGAATGACTTTTAGTCGAACTGCTACTATGTAATCAACCTTCATTGTATCTATCACTTTAGATACATCGCGATTGCCCCCTTCATCTTGTCAAAATTGTCGACTTTTTCTCCTTGTGCAGTAAAACTAATTAAGAAGTCCAAACCCGATGTTATAAACAAAGCTGATTTTAAAAATGTATCGAACTGTACATCGATGCAGTTAAATCAAAATTCAAATAAGCGTTAGTATTGAACAGTGCAAGTTGCATTATACTTTAATTTGTTGAGAGTTTCATGACAACTCTATGACAGTTGAGGAGTAAAAGATTTACATAGATTAATTGTGAGTTCTTTTACCAAAATTACCTTAAATATTAATTTGCCGATCTTTTCTTTAACTGTTACATAATTTTAATGATTTGTCTAACAATGATTAATGAGTGGTGATTGCAAGTGCATCTTGTGTAATACAAATTAAAAAATAGATCGAAAAGAGGATAAAACCAAAGAATGCATTGTCATCGTGAATTTCTCAGAAAATATTTTTTTTAAACTTAAGTGCCAAAATATGATTGGGTAATGTCCGTCTGATTAAGGTATAAATAACGCTGTATATGCTGGAGAATATCAAGCTGTCTGTTGACCACTGAAACATAATTACCCAAACATGGTGGCAAAAGCTGTAGCCGTTCTCCTGCTTGTGTGCTGTCTTGCATTGGCCTCTGAGGGTGAGTAAAAAACTCTCTTTAAAACAAACTCTCTCTCTATCTTCTCTCTCTCGTTCTCTCTCTCTCTCTCTCTCTCTCTCTCTCTCTCTCTTTCTCATTAAACTTGGCTTTTTTTAAAAAAATATTTATTATTGGATTTGGTAAGCAAACACGAAATTGTTTCGAAATTGTTGAATATTGAATTGTATTACTGTAAACTATACTGCCATTTGAAAATGAAAAAAAAAATGACAAAATTTACGTTTTTATGTGAAAACATTTTTGATTCTTTAAATAACGACTCACAACTTAAAATTGTTACAGCCCGCATTTACCCGTATTGCCCTCATGGACAAACACAAGTCGGTACCTGCGGTCCACATACCTGGTGGAAGTGCTCTATCGGAAGTTGCTATCCCTTGAATAGCAACTTTGGTCTCTGCTGTAAATGGTTCTCCCGTAAGATTCTTTATTATTTTCCACTGTCAAATATACCACGACTTTCATAAACAGCAACATGATTAAGATTAAATATTATTTCTAGAAAAATCACTGTAATCGGGTTTAATTAGTTCATTATCTAATGTTATTCGTTTGGCGTTATTAGATAAATGTAATTTCTGAAAAAGTATCAATTGTGTTTTACTGATGCTAGAACTCTTTGGTATTTGTAGCTGGTGGTTACTACTAGTAGTCAGAACAGAGTGGTTATTGTACTACAGATCAAGAAATAAAGATTGAAATAAACAAAATGTTTCAGTTTTTTCTTTCTGTTTCTTACTTTGGTCTTTTCATGGAGTCTTTACAACAAAAATATGAAATTGAATTTATTTTTTTAATCAGATAAGGCTAGAGAGATTGACATTTCATGAAACATGAAACTTGTTGTTATCATCATAGATGATTAATAGGTTTTATTTCACAGTAAACGTTTTAAAAGACAAAATAGTAGATAAATGAACAAAACAGATAGTCAATTGACTTAAAACATCTCTTGCAATACCGCTGACCAAAAACGAGGGCTTTTTTTTAATTTTTGCAAAACATTTACATGTACATGTACCTCACATAATAACTACGTGAAAAGAAAACGACCGATGCATGTTATTAGAAAGAGAATCAAATCATACATACAGATCTAACACTGATCGGGGGTTTTTTTTTGGTCAGGGCTACGGTACTCTGCTTGGCAAGAACTTAGGAACTGCAGTAAAGTACATACATATATATGTAGACGTTTGATAAAGATGTATTATTTATGCAGCTAGCTTCAATGCGAGTCAGTTATATCCATGCATTACAAGTTCTGCAGGGAAAGCGTTCCATTGATAATCGAGAATCTGATTTGAACTTAAACCAATTAAAACTGGTAGTGCTTTTTTTTAATTATTGAAATTTTACCGTAATAGGAATATGTAGCAAAATTTAAAACTGCGTTTTTCGTGCACATTATCTTGATATCAATTTAATGTTCACAAATCAAAAAAGTTCCTTTTCTCTCTTATTTCCATCAGAAAATTGAATATTAAGAGTAATTCATGATTCTCTAAAAATTTGTCACATCCTTGCAAAAATTTAAGGATGTCATTTTAAGCCACTACTATTTTATGAATTGTATCAAACCTTGCCTATGGAACGCCATAGCTGCCTTATGTGGCTATTTTATATGTAGATGGTGCTTTATTATATTATGCTGTGGTTATTTCATGTGAAGATGGTACTTTATTATATGAAGTATAGTCCAGACTCATTCAAAAAGATCTGTTTCAGTAAACAATGATTAATACAATAAATACACTGAAAAAAACACAGAATGACTTTAAGTCGAACTGCTACTATGTAATCAACCTTCATTGTATCTATTACATTAGATACATCGCGATTGCCCCCTTCATCTTGTCAAAATTGTCGACTTTTTCTCCTCGTGCAGTAAAACTAATTAAGATGTCCGAACCTGATGTTATAAACCAAACCTGATTTTAAAAATGTACCGAACCGAACATCGATGCAGTTAAATCAAAATTCAAATAAGCGTTAGTATTGAACAGTGCAAGTTGCATTATACTTTAATTTGTTGAGAGTTTCATGGCAACTCTATGACAGTTGAAGAGTGAAAGATTTACATAGATTAATTGTGAGTTCTTTTACCAAAATTACCTTAAATGTTAATTTGCCGATCTTTTCTTTAACTATTATATAATTTTAATGATTGTCTAACAATGATTAATGAGTGGTGATTGCAAGTGCATCTTGTGTAATACAAATTAAAAAATATATCGAATATAGGATAAAAACAAAGATTGCATTGTCATCGTGAATTTCTCAGAAAATATATTTTTTTTAAACTTAAGTGCCAAAATATGATTGGGTAATGTCCGTCTGATTAAGGTATAAATAACGCTGTATATGCTGGAGAATATCAAGCTGTCTGTTGACCACTGAAACATAATTACCCAAACATGGTGGCAAAAGCTGTAGCCGTTCTCCTGCTTGTGTGCTGTCTTGCATTGGCCTCTGAGTATGAGTAAAAAACTCTCTTTAAAACAAACTCTCTCTCTATCCTCTCTCTCTCTCTCTCTCTCTCTCTCTCTCTCTCCCATATTAATCTTGGCTTTTCAAAAAAATTTGTATTATTGGATTTGGTAAGCAAATATGAAATTGTTTCGAAATTGCTGAATATTGAATTGTATTACTGTAAACTATACTGCCATTTGAAAATGAAAAAAAATGACAAAATTTACGTTTTTATGTGAAAACATTTTTGATTCTTTAAATAACGACTAACAACTTAAAATGTTACAGCCGGCATTCACCCGCATTGCCCTCATGGACAAACACAAGTCGGTACCTGCGGTCCACATACCTGGTGGAAGTGCTCTATCGGAAGTTGCTATCCCTTGAATAGCAAATTTGGTGTCTGCTGTAAATGGTTCTCCCGTAAGATTCTTTATTATTTTACACTGTCGGATATACCATGACTTTCATGAACAGCAACATGATTAAGATTAAATATTATTTCTAGATAAATCACTGTAATCGGGTTTAATAAGTTCATTATCTAATGTTATTCGTTTGGCGTTTTTAGATAAATGTAATTTCTGAAAAAGTATCAATTGTGTTTTACTGATGCTAGAACTCTTTGGTATTTGTAGCTGGTGGTTACTACTAGTAGTCAGAACAGAGTGGTTATTGTACAACAGATCAAGAAATAAAGATTGAAATAAACAAAATGTTTCAGTTTTTTCTTTCTGTTTCTTACTTTGGTCTTTTCATGGAGTCTTTACAACAAAAATATGAAATTGAATTTATTTTTTTAATCAGATAAGGCTAGAGAGATTGACATTTCATGAAACATGAAACTTGTTGTTATCATCATAGATGATTAATAGGTTTTATTTCACAGTAAACGTTTTAAAAGACAAAATAGTAGATAAATGAACAAAACAGATAGTCAATTGACTTAAAACATCTCTTGCAATACCGCTGACCAAAAACGAGGGCTTTTTTTATTTTTTGCAAAACATTTACATGTACATGTACCTCACATAATTACTACGTGAAAAGAAAATGACCGATGCATGTTATTAGAAAGGGGATCAAATCATACATTTGGGTTAAAAAAGAAAAGCAGTATCAGCTACGCAATAAGAGGAGATCTAACACTGATCGGGGGTTTTTTTTGGTCAGGGCTACGGTACCCTGCTTGGCAAGAACTTAGGAACTGCAGTAAAGTACATACATATATATGTAGACGTTTGATAAAGAAGAACAGATACACATGTATTATTTATGGAGCTAGCTTCAAAAAAAAAAAAGCTTCAATGCGAGTCAGTTATATCCTTGCATTACAAGTTCTGCAGGGGAAGCGTGCCATTGATAATCGAGAATCTGATTTGAACTTAAACCAATTAAAACTGGTGGGGCTCTTCTTTTACTATTGAAATTTTACCGTGATAGGAATATGTAACAAAATTTAAAACTGCGTTTTTCGTTCACATTATCTTGATATCAATTTAATGTTCACAAATCAAAAAAGTTCCTTTTCTCTCTTATTTCCATCAGAAAATTGAATATTAAGAGTAATTCATGATTCTCTCAAAATTGTCACATCCTTGCAAAAATTTAAGGATGTCATTTTAAGCCACTACTATTTCATGAATTGTATCAAAATTTGCCTGTGAAGAAAATGAATTACTATAATAAAACGTGGCTTTATCCGGAATTCGTTATAACCATATAATAAATTCGTAATTATAGACTTAGCGAATGTTACATACGTTCTCCTTGCATATGACAAACTTTTGTGTTTGGGAATTAAATAAAATTCCATTTGCAACCTAAAATAATCGCAATGTGAATTTGAAAAATATATTTGAGAGTTTATTCTTTAAAACAAGTTTGTTAATTGGTATTGCTGACTGTTGACAATTTAAAAAAAGTTTGCTATAAAAGAATTGTTCACCCCTATGGGACTAAAAATTGTCCCGCGATATACATAAGTTTGTTATTACCGAGTTTGTTATGTCCGTATAATTCAACAAAGATTTGTTAAAATGTTGCCGGGGATTCCAAAACTTTTTCGCTATATGGGATATTTCGGTATATTCGTGTTCGTACCTAACAAGCTTTACTGTAGTATGCAGAGCCAAATAACGAGAACTCATTGTTTGATCTGTTTTAAAAAGAAAATGTTATCAGCAAGACAAAGAATGTGGGCGCTTAAGATGTAGATTCGGCAGGAATCTGGGCGCACAAAGAGAGTGAAAATTTCATCAATTAATTTTGAATATTTTTCGAATTATAACCGTTATTTGGTTTCTGTTGGATGTGGAATGAGTGGAAAAATATTTGAAATGCAAAAGGTTTTATTATAATATGGGTCTAAATATAACAACACGATGCAATTCATGCAAAATCCTACTTATTTACAACTGTTTTTAAATGATTTTGTTGTCTCTGGGTCTTCTCTCCACAAATTTGAAACGTGTAAAGATAACATATTTCAACATTAAAAATGTCGCATTTTAAAAAAAGATGGAGAGATGACCCAGAGATGACTAATTATGTACTTTTCAAATTATTTTTTGAAGGATAAAAAACAAAGTCCATTGATATGACAGTGGTGCTTCAAACAGTACTTTATAGAGCATATATTGACAAGTCTCCGTGGCTCAGTGGTTTCGTCCTGGATTTAGTGAATATACACAATCAGTGTTTTGGGTTCAAATCCAACTGGTGGTCTTTTTAAAAAAAATTAAATTTTGTTTTAAATGTATGTTATTATAACATGATGTTGAATTATAATATACCGGTATATTTTAATTTGTTTTTATTGATTTCTAGATCTGCTGTATGAACACTATAAAAAAATTCTTTTCTTATTACTAGTTTTTTAGGATAACACAATATAACTTCATTAAATAATGTTTTCATTAACATTTCCAACTAGTTATCGGTTTACCTCTCATTGCCATTTTTTGAAAGCTTTGTGAGTTTTTTAATAACCGGAATAGCCATGTACTTCCACTCTCAACATAATATATTTTTGTTGAAACCTGTACATAGCCTTTCGAGGTTATAGACATTTAAATCCCAATTGATTCGTGTCGAGGATTCCTGCAAACTTACAATCTTGTGCGCTCACTTTCTTACATTGTTCAAGAGCATCTACATTGAGGGACTTCTATTTTTAAGGACATTTGTTGTAGCACCTCTATAAACCTAATCGTGTTTCGTACCGACGTTTAAACATGAACAACAAAGATTTATTGTTTTCAATCAATAATTATTTTATTTTGTTCTTTTATTCCTCGTTGTACAGGAATAAAAGCAATTTACTAAATATGAACAAACAGAGGAAGATAACTCCATTATAAAGAAGCGAGGAAAGACGCGGGTTTGATAAGGCAACTCTCAGCGATTGATTGAGTAAAAAGTCCTCCGATCGATATGGCGTCATAATAAGCAGCATGATGTCATATTTTACTCAAGAAACCTGTCAACTTTAACTTTATCTCTGGTCCAAATTAAAAAATTCACAGGCGTAAAATATCACTATACTCTGTCCCGAGCTTTTTAGGTCACCTGAGTCACTCAGGTGACCTATTGCAATTGGTCTTCGTCCGTCGTCGTGCGTTGTGCGTCGTGCGTTAACAATTTTACATTTTTAACTTCTTCTTGAAAACTACCAGGCCAATCGTTACCATTTTTGGTGTGAAGCATCTCTATGGTAAGAAGAATCTAAATTGTGAAATTTATGGCTCTACCACCCCTGGGGTGCCACAGGCGGGGCCAAATATGCAAAAAAAGCCAAATTTTCAAAAATCTTCTTCTCTACTTCCACACAAGTGAGGAAAAAACTGAATGCATGGTTATGATGTCCATGAGGCCTTCTACCAAAATTGTGAAATTTATGGCCCCTGGGTCAGGGGTTCTGGCTCTAGGGTGGGGCCAATATGGCCATATAGTAAAAATGTATTAAATCTTAGAAAATCTTCTTCTCTACTCCCATATATATTTGTTAAAAACTAAATGCATGGTTATAATGTCCATGAAGCCCTCTACTAAAATTGTGAAATTCATGACCCCTTTGTTAGGTGTTCATGCTCTAGGGTGGGGCCAATATGGCCAAATAGTAAAAATGTATTAAATCTTAGAAAATCTTCTTCTCTACTATCATATATATTTGTTAAAAACTAAATGCATGATAATGATGTCCATGAAGCCCTCAACCTAAATTGTGAAATTCATGACCCCTCGGTCAGGGGTTCAGGCTTTAGGGTGGGGCCAATATGGCCATGTAGTAAAAATGTATTAAATCTTAGAAAATCTTCTTCTCTACTCTCATATATATTTGTTAAATACTAAATGCATGATTATGATGTCCATGAAGCCCTCTACCTTAATTGTGAAATTCATGACCCCTGGGTCAGGGGTTCAGGCTCTAGGGTGGGGCCAATATGGCCATATAGTAAAAATGTATTAAATCTTAGAAAATCTTCTTCTCTACTCCCATATATATTTGTTAAAAACTAAATGCATGGTTATGATGTCCATGGAGCCCTCTACTTTAATTGTGAAATTCATGACTCCTCGGTCAGGGGTTCAGGCTCTAGGGTGGGGCCAATATGGCCATGTAGTAAAAATGTATTAAATCTTAGAAAATCTTCTTCTCTACTCCCATATATATTTGTTAAAAACTAAATGCATGATTATGATGTCCATGAGGCTCTCTACTAAAATTGTGAAATTCATGACCCCTTTGTTAGGTGTTCATGCTCTAGGGTGGGGCCAATATGGCCATATAGTAAAAATGTATTAAATCTTAGAAAATCTTCTTCTCTACTCCCACACATGTGGGCAAAAAACTGAATACATGGTTATGATATCCACAATCTCCTTTACCTAAATTGTGAAATTCATGGCCCCTGGGTCAGGGGTTCAGGACATGAGGGGGGGGGGGGGGGCAATATGGCAATAAAGTGTTAATGCATATAATGTTTAAAAATCTTCTTCTCTATTCTCGCACATCTGTATAAAAAAACCGACTAATAATTATGTTTACCAGGAAGTCCTTTACTGAAATTTTAATTTTCATGTCCCCTGGGGTATGGGTTTTGACTCTAGGGCAGGGCCAAAATGGATGTATAGATGCTAATGCATATAACGTTAAAAAAATATCTTCTTTACTCCCACACACCTGAAAGGAAAACTAAATTCATTATTTTGTAGACCAGATCTTTTAGTTTTTCACCAAAATTATAGGTTTCACAGTTCTTTTTGAATTAAATGTGGTTGTCATTACAAATTTATAATTTTTCTACTCCATTATTAAACCTAATTAATTAGATGCATATATGAGACTCCATGACAAGTTTGTGTTTTGGATATATGCTACTCAGGTGACCGTTAAGGCCAATTGGCCTCTTGTTTTTCCACCACTTTTTGCTTGATATTTCAATAATCGTAAATACCTTTGTACTCCGACTTCGTTTATTAACTAATATGATAAATGTCCAGATTATCCGTTTTGAAACGTCCCGTCTATCGCTTCAGGTTTCAATACACATCCAAAAATAGAAAGTCTACGGAGATTTTGCATTGCATCAGCCATTAATAAGCCCGGATGATAACGTTGAAAAATTGCGCGAGGTATCCCGAGTACTTCCGAATGGAGAAAAGATGTAAACATTTCCCATAATAAATATTATACATTTACAATTTAACACTAAATGACCATTTTGACCACACCCTATACACTATATGAGTGTTTTGGCCCTGCCCTAGATTCAAATCTCTACATTGGAAGTCTTCCTTCATATGCAGTCAGTTTTAATTCAGTGTCAGTAGAAGTAATGAAGACAATTTTTTTTTATATTAAATGCTTTAACATTATAAGATTATTTTGGCCCCGCCCTAGAGTCAGAACCCCTATGTCGGTTGACATGGAATTTTTAATTTTGGTACATAGCCACTTAGACTACAAAATTATGAATTTGGTTTTCCTTACAGGTGTAGAGTAAAGAAGATCAGTTTTAAACAATATTTGCAAACGCATCAACACTAAACATCCATTTTGGCCCCTCCCTAAAGACAAAACCCTTACGCCAGGGGACATGAAAATTTCAATTTTAGCATAGAATTTCCTAATTAACATAATTATGAAGTTAGCATTTCTTACAGATGTGTGAGAGTAGAGGAGAAAATGGAGAAGAAGATTCTCTAACAGTTAATACATTTTTACTATATGGCCGTATTGGCCCCGCCCTAGATCCTAAACTACAGATCATGGGGTCATGATTTTCACAATTTAGGTAGAGAACTTCATGGACATCATAGCCATGCATTTAGATTATCTCAAATATAAATGGGAATGGAGAAGAAGATTCTCTAACAGTTAATACATTTTTACTATATGGCCGTATTGGCCCCGCCCTAGATCCTAAACTCCAGACCTAGGGGGTCATGATTTTCACAATTTAGGTAGAGAACTTCATGGACATCATAGCCATGCAATTAGATTTTCTCGGATATAAATGGGACTAGTGAAAAAGTTTTCTAACATTTTATACAATTTTACTATATGGCCATATTGACCCCACCCTAGATCCTGAACCTCTAATCAAGGGGCCATGCATGAATTTCACACAATTTTGGTAGAGGACTTCATGGACATCATATCCATACAATCGGTTTTTTCCTTACATCTGTGGGAGCAGAGAAGAAGATTTTTGAAAAGTTGCCTTTTTTGCATATTTGGCCTCACCGGTGGCGCTGTGGGGTTGAATTAGTAGAGCCATGAATTTTACAATTTAGATTCTTCTTACCTTAGAGATGCTTCGCACGACGACCGACGAAAACAGATTTTTTATAGAAATATGTTTTATAATTATAGTAAATTAGTAGATTTTTTTTAAAAATTCAATATATTCTACGCGTTCAGTAGGTACGTTTTGCTAGTTTCCATATAGGACCTACTCTAGTTTCGTGACAATTTCATGACAATTGAAGAATGTAAGAGTAACATAGATTGATTGTTTTTTACCTTAATTACCTTGAAGTTTTTTTTTCTTTTACTATTGCATAATTTTAATGATTTGTCTGACATGCAATGATTAATGAGTGGTGATTGAATGTCCTTATTTTGAAAGTATGGAAATTAAACATGTGATCAAATTGTGGATAAAACCAAACAATGCATCGTCACCGTGAATTTTCCAGAAATAGCACTTTTGATTAAAACAATGTTTAATCAAGAGTTGACAGTATGCTTGTTAAAACTTTTTTTGGTTTTTTTTTTAAGGCAAAATATGATTGGATGTCTCCGTCTTATTTAGGTATATCTAACGCCGTACATGCTTGAGATTATCACTCCGTCTGTTGACTGTTGACCACTGAGCGATAGTGAAACCAAACATGGTGGGAAAGTTTGTAGCCGTTCTCCTCCTTGTGTGCTGTCTTGCATTGGCCTCTGAGGGTGAGTATCTCTATCCTTCTCTCTCCAAATGAACTTGAATGATAAACAATTATATCAATTATTTTAATGTCGGAATTGGCAAGCAAATACAACACTGATTTCGTATCAGTGTTGTATTTGCTTGCCAATTCCGACATTAAAATAATTGATATAATAAATCATCATTATTTTTTTTCAATTTTTAGGCGCACATTATACTGCTATTAGAAAGGAAATTGATTAAAACTACGCTTTTATGTTTAAGAATTTTTATCCTCAAAATAATGTATTATGAGCTATTACATGGATTATGTTACAGCTCTTATTCTTCCCCATTGCCCCCATGGACAAACACAAGTCGGTTACTGCGGTCCCCATACATGGTGGCGGTGCTCTGTCGGAAATTGTTATCCTGTAAACAGCGGTTTTGGTGTCTGCTGTAAATGGTTCTCCCGTAAGATTCTTTATCATTTTTTACTTCCAGATAACCATGGTTTACTGCAAACCAATTTGATTCACATTAAATATTATTTCGAGATTAATCAAGATTAACGGGTATAATAAGTCTATTTTTTATCATATAATTCGTTCATTATACCCCCGCCTCGAAAGTTAAGGGGATACACTATTTTACCCTACATGTGTTTGTCTGTTTGTATGCCTTAAGTCTGTCTGAGTGTCTTTCTGTCCATAAAGTAGGATGTATCAATCACGTCAACGTCCTGTTAAATGACGACATTGGTTTTCTCAGCAGCTATAAATTGCAACTGTTTTAAATTTTACCAAACACTTTGTTAATGCATGAAATATGGTGCAATTTATTTTTGAACAAATTCGATGTCAGTTCCTGTTAAAAGTCGACTTTGCTTATTTTGTATATTCACATCAGGGCAGGGGTATCACCATTGAGCATTGGCTCACAAATATTTTGTTGTTTTCATGATTTTGTGTGAGTAGTCTCCAGGATTTAAACAGATTTATTGATGCATATATTTCTTTGGTATTTGTAGATGGTGGTTACTACTAGTAGTCCGAACAGAGTGGTTATTGTATTAAAGATTCAGAAATAAAGATTTTGAGATAAACAAAACGTTTTTGTTTTTCCCTTCTGTTTTTGACCTTTGTTTTTTTTTTATGAAGACTTTAGTACAGTATATATGTTTTAATTTAAAATAATTTAATTGCATTAAGCTTGTGAAACATAAAACTTGATATCATGTTAAAAAAAATATGGAAGCTTCAATTTCACAATAGAAATATAGAAACAAAGACAGAATAGGAAATAGAATAGATAATAGATGAACTATGTAGATTGTTAATTGACATATACATCTCTTGCAGTACGAGAATAATGGGCCTTTTTGTGCGTTTTCCAAAACATTTTCCTGACATCAAAACTATGTGAATGGAAACAATTGATGCATGTTTTAGAATGGGGTAGAAAAATCATACAGTTTGAAAAAAACGAGCAGCAAGATTGGCACGCATTGACAGAGTGTCTGACTGAGTATTGAAATACTAAAGGTGTAAGATATTACTTTGTAGTTTATTGGCAAAATGTCTTCATTTCTAAGCTTAGATTGGTAATCCCTGTGGACAATAAGATTTTATTAATTATTCTTCTTGCAACGTTCTTTCTGATAAATTTGGATCGCGGAATATTTATATTCACAAAGTTTGTGTGGTTGATTTTGTATAAGACTTGTTTAAAACCTTTAAACTTGTAAGTCAATCACGTTTAGGGTTATTTTCAAATGAGAATATAAGATTAAAAAGGAAAGGTATAAAAAAAAATTCAACAAAGAGTAGTGAGAAATGTAATTAATATGAGATAGAGAAAGAGTGTCATTTTTAATTCATTTGTCCAATTATATTTTATAAACACAGCCCTATCAAGAAATAATTTCTAAGTGTAATGATAATGAAAAGGGGATTTTAAAAAAGGGGGGGGGGGGGCAACGTCCCTTGCCTTTCCACTTCATTTTTGAATGCAATTAAATAAATGCAGTTGTGTCTAACTATAGAATGATTTTTAAATAGTCCAATATCGACTAGAATTACACAAATTTTACACTTGTAACACTGATTGATTCTTTTCGCCTCACGAAATATAGAACTGATTTGAACCAATGTAAAGATGAATCTATTCTATAAGAACTGGATAGCATCACATTCTCGATTACGCTTAAAATGAGTATTTTCATTGCTTAAAACCATGCATAACACCTAAAACAACAAAAAGTAGTAATTTTTCCGTAATTGATTACAAGGTGTTCATTAAGCTGATTTTTCAATTTCTGTTATGTTGGCAAATTGATACAGGTATTAGGATTCATTGATTTATTGTTGATATTACGGGCTGGGAAGGTAAAAATTACTTGACTTGGCAGATTATTCTAAGTAATGAATATTTGCTTAAATGTATGATAATAGTAATAACTTTACAAAATATCGTTTTATAGAAATAATCTTAAAAAATTAAATTGGTTGAATATCAAAATTTCCTTTACTTAAGTTTTATCTCTAAAGGCCATATAAATATTTGCTTTAGTTTGCGTTTGAAGTGTATTATGTCACACACTGCATAACACCTTTTCGAACAAATGCATTAAAGAAAACATATTTCTAGGATGACCTTCTGCAACTGTAAAGTCAAGTTCTTACAAGACTACATCACGATCGCTGGTTGATTTTGGTATAAATATCAAAACGTCAATAATCTTGAAAAACTCAAGATGAAGACTCTGTTCATTGTGGTTTTCGTCTTTACGAGCTGTTCCGTTTTGTTATCCAAAGGTAGGGCTGCTTTACTATTCTGTTTCTGATTAGTTTTGATTAATTTATTCATATCGATAATAAACGATTCGTAGTTAAGTTATTAAAATATTTTGTCTACTAATTGCAAAACTTCAATCTAAACACGACCATTAACAGAGCTTTCTCTTTGTGTACTACAGCCCGTGTTGCTCCTGCATACGAATCCGGATGTCCAACGGGGTTCGTTGGCGTAGGAGTATGTTTATATCCGAATAATAAATGCAGCATAGGTTTCTGTCATCAAGATCCATTCAAGATACCGGAAGCATTCGTGGGCGTATGCTGCATCCGAAGTTAGTAGTCAGTTTAGTTAATTACTGCTTAATATAGCTAGGAGGCATTTAATTAATGGTTAGTTGTAGTGCTGTAATTATTGCACTTGGCAGTCAACAAAACAGTTTATTAGAAAGTGTTAGTGAGTAGTCTTTCTTCCAATATACGTCAAACTATAAACTGTGTTAAACATTTTGCAATAAATATTCTATGATTCCAATGGAACAAATATCGACCACCTTGCATTGCACTAAATCATTCATACCATATATATCGTTACGTCGTCTTGTCATACTCAAGTAGATGTTAACGTTGCATGTGTAATATATAGCATTAATTTAAATGTTGTTGTCTTGTTTCAGCTGGATCCTATTATAGAAGTGGATAATTAGACTTAACGACAGATCCATTATTACAGCATCTACATTTGTGAATCAAAATAAAGTTACTTTACGTACCTTTATTGTTTTTTTTTTCAATATTTCAAAATCTTTTGATTTGTTACAGATTCTGAAACGTGCTACTACATCTGCTGCACGTTTCAGTTTGGTACGCTTTAAACGATGCGGTTCACTTTGTGAACGGTACGGTTCGTTTTGTGTACGATACGGTTCGTTTCTTGCACGGTACATTGTACGCTTTGCCAAAGATATCTGCACAGTTAGTGCGTTTTATTGATGAGGAAGGCGTGGCCTGAACGTTCTGGTATTTCCGTTACAGTTTTGTTTAATTTCTGCCCGATTGACTTCAGCAAGATGGTATAAATTATGATAAGCATTTTTTTCTTTATTCGTATGACATAATACGTATAGATATGTATTTCAATTTGATAAAAATAATAAACGTTTACTCATTGAATACCGGGCAACGAAGGATAGTTTTGATTTTGATTTAGTTATTCGACACTGATTTTTATTCATTCAAATATTGATTTTATGTGTGTAAAGTCAAAATATGACTCTTAGTTTTTGTTATTCAATAAAACTATACATGTACACGGAACATATATCCCGAAATGTACACAATTAGGTATACACAATAAGCCAATAGCTTTTAATGGTGATATTTATCATTTTATGGGACAAGTGGCCGCTCTTCACTGTATGCATGTGATTTAGCAGAGACAAGTGGCCGCTCTTCACTGTAAGCATGTGATTTAGCAGACAATTTAAATGCTGGAAAGGTTTTTTTTCATATTTTATGTACTTTTTAACGTCCATAATTGTCGTAAACGTCACACAGAAAAATACTCGATAATCAGCAATGTTAAAAGTAATAAATATATTAAGACTTTATCTAGTAACAAAAAAAATACGATAGCGAGAAAAATGGACTATGATCGTCTGACTATAAGTACATGAGACAAAATCACGAAGTTGAAGGGAAGTGATTGCTGAATAATTTAAAAAAGAAACGCTCTCTTAATATGGATTTAAGAAAACATAAAATTAAGGTCGGACACCATTCGCTTTATGTTTGGGTATACCTTATAATTTTCAATCGATTTATAGGTATTTATGCATAAAAGACCTGATTAACACAAACAATGCATAGGTTATCTTTCCTTTAGCCTGCATGTAAATAATGTTCGAGAAACACATGTACCCCCATATTTCAAAAACAAATCAACACTAAATCTAGTTTAAGAAATAATTTGAATCAATACAAACAAAATTCACATAATAACTAATATATTTTAACTTGAATACAATGTTGCATTCATTTAATACACAATTCATGCTTTAAAAAAAATACACTTGCAGAATGAAGAAAAAGATTCACATTTTTGTAAAAAATTAAAAAACAAAATAAATA